>NC_057794.1:190182151-190782151 GCF_018294505.1 Triticum aestivum
TGGGCTGTAAGGGGGAAGGGAACCAGCCCCAAGTGGGCTGGGGCGCCAACCCCCCAAGGGCCCATGCGCCTAGGGTTGGGGGGAACCCTAAAGGAGGCGCCGCCCTTGGCTTGGGGGCAAGCCCCCTCCCCCCTGCCCCCCCCCCTCTAGATCTCATCTAGAGGGGGCCGGCCCCCTTCCCCTATAAATAGAGGGGCAAAGGGAGGGCTGCACCACCACATCCAAGGCGCAGACCCTCCCCTCCCAAACACCTCTCCTCCTCCGCGTGAGCTTGGTGAAGCCTTGTCGGAGAACTGCCACTCCATCACCACCATGCCATCGTGCTGCTGTTGGAGCTCTCTTCCTCAACCTCTCCCTCCTCCTTGCTGGATCAAGGCGCGGGAGATGTCTCCATTCCGTACGTGTGTTGAACGCGGAGGTGTCGTCCTTTCGGCGCTAGGATCATCGGTGATTTGGATCACGACGAGTGCGACTCCATCAACCCCGTTCTCTTGAACGCTTCCGCTTAGCGATCTTCAAGGGTATGAAGATGCACTCCCTCTCTCTCGTTGCTAGTATCTCCTAGACTGATCTTGGTGACACGTAGGAAAATTTTGAATTATTGCTACGTTCCCCAACAGTGGCATCATGAGCCAGGTCTATGCGTAGATTCTATGCACGAGTAGAATACAAAGCAGTTGTGGGCGATGATTTGTTCAATTTGCTTACCGTTACTACTCTTATCTTGATCCGGTGGCATTGTGGGATGAAGCGGCCCGGACCGACCTTACACGTACGCTTACGTGAGACTGGTTCCACCGACTGACATGCACTTGATGCATAAGGTGGCTGGCGGGTGTCTGTCTCTCCCACTTTAGTCGGATCGGATTCGATGAAAAGGGTCCTTATGAAGGGTAAATAGCAATTGGCATATCACTGTTGTGGTTTTGCGTAGGTAAGAAACGTTCTTGCTAGAAACCCATAGCAGCCACGTAAAACATGCAACAACAATTAGAGGGCGTCTAACTTGTTTTTGCAGGGTTTGCTTTGTGATGTGATATGGCCAAAAGGATGTGATGAATGATATATGTGATGTATGAGATTGATCATGTTCTTGTAATAGGAATCACGACTTGCATATCAATGAGTATGACAACCGGCAGGAGCCATAGGAGTTTTCTTAATTTATTTATGACCTGCATGTAAATGAAAATGCCATGCAATTACTTTACTTTATTGCTAACTGTTAGCCATAATAGTAGAAGTAATAGTTGGCGAGGCAACTTCATGAAGACACGATGATGGAGATGATGATGATGGAGATCATGGTGTCATGCCGGTGACGATGGTGTTCATGCCGCGCCTCGAAGATGGAGATCAAAGGCGCAAGATGATATTGGACATATCATGTCACTTTATGATTTGCATGTGATGTTTGTCATGTTTTCACATCTTATTTGCTTAGAACGAGGGTAGCATAAATAAGATGATCCCTCATTAAAATATCAAGAATTGTGTTCCCCCTAACTGTGCACCATTGCTAAGGTCCGTTGTTCCAAAGCACCACGTGATGATCGGGTGTGATAGGTTCTAACGTTCGCATACAACGAGTGTAAGCCAGATTTACACACGCAATACAGTTAGGTTAACTTGACGAGCCTAGCATGTACAGACATGGCCTCGGAACACGGAAGACCGAAAGGTTGAACATGAGTCGTATAGTGGATACGATCAACATGAAGATGTTCACCGATGATGACTAGTCCGTCTCACGTGATGATCGGACACGGCCTAGTTGACTCGGATCATGTATCGCTTAGATGACCAGAGGGATGTCTATCTAAGTGGGAGTTCATTGAATAATTTGATTAGATGAACTTAATTATCATGAACATAGTCAAAAGGTCTTTGCAAATTATGTCGTAGCTCACACTTTGGTTCTACTGTTTTAGATATGTTCCTAGAGAAAATTTAGTTGAGATTTGACAGTAGCAATTATGCGGACTGGGTCCGTAAATTGAGGATTGTCCTCATTGTTGCACAGAAGGATTATGTCCTTAATGCACTGCTCAGTGTGCTGAACCTTGAGCGTCGTCTATAGATGTTGGGAAACATCTGACATACACGTTTTGATGACTACGTGATAGTTCAGTGCGTAATGCTAACGGTTTAGAATTGTGGCACCAAAGATGTTTTTTTTAAACATCGCAGAACATATGAGATGTTCCAAAGACTGAAATTGGGATTTCAGACTAGTGCCCACGTCAAGAGGTGTGAGACCTCTGACAAGTTTCTTAAGCCTACAAACTAAGGGAGAAAAGCTCAATCGTTGAGCATGTGCTCAGATTGTCTGAGTACTACAATCACTTGAATCGAGTGGGAGTTAATATTCCAGATGAGATAGTGATGGTTCTCCATGGTCACTGCCACCGAGCTATTAGAGCTTCGTGATGAACTATAACATATCAGGGATAGACATGATGATCCTTGAGCAACTCGCGATGTTTGACACCGCGAAAGTAGAAATCGAGTAGGAGCATCAATTGTTGATGGTTAAACCACTAGTTTCAAGAAGGGCAAGGGAAAGAAGGGATACTTCATGAAACGGCAAATCAGTTGCCGCTCTAGTGAAGAAACCCAAGGTTGAACCCAAACCCGAGACTAAGTGCTTCTGTAATGAGGGGAACGGTCACTGAAGCAGAACTACCCTAGATACTTGGTAGATGAGAAGGCTGGCAAGGTCGACAGAAGTATTTTGAATATACGTTATATTATTGTGTACTTTACTAGTACTCCTAGTAGCACCAGGGTAATAAATACCGATTCAGTTGCTAAGTGTTAGTAACTCGAAACAAAAGGCTGCGGAGACTAGCTAAAGGTGAGATGACGATATGTTGGAAGTGTTTCCAAGGTTGATGTGATCAAACATCGCACGCTCCCTCTACCATCGGGATTGGTTTTAAACTGAAATAATTGTTATTTGGTGTTTGCAATGAGCATAGACATGATTGGATTATGTTTATCGCCATACGGTTATTCATTTAAGGAGAATAATGGTTACTCTATTTATTTGAATAATACCTTCAATGGTCTTGCTCCTAAAATGAATGGTTTATTGAATCTCGATCGTAGTGATACACATTTTCATGCCAAAAGATATAAGATAGTAATGATAGTACACATACTTGTGGCACTGCCATTTGAGTCATGTTGGTATAAAACGCATGAAGAAGCTCCATGTTGATGGATCTTTGGACTCACTCGTTTTTGAAAAGATTGAGACATGTGAACCATGTCTATTGGTAGACATGCATGAAGAAACTCCATACAGATGGATCGTTTGGACTCACTTGATTTTGAATCACTTGAGACATGCAAATCATACCACATGGGCAAGATGACTGAAAGACCTTGTTTTCAGTAAGATGGAACAAGAAAGCAACTTGTTGGAATTAATACATTTTGATGTGTGCAGTCCAATGAGTGTTGAGGCGCGCAATGGATATCGTTATGTTCTTACTTCACAGATGATTTGAGTAGATGCTGAGTATATTTACTTGATGAAACACAAGTCTGAATTATTGAAAGGTTCAAGTAATTTCAGAGTGAAGTTGAAGATCGTCGTGACAAGATGATAAAATGTCTATGATATGATCATAGAGATGAATATTTGAGTTACGAGTTTGGCACATAATTAAGACATTGTGGAAATTGTTTCACAACTAATACCGCCTGGAACACCATAGTGTGTTGGTGTGTCCGAACATCGTAACTGCACCCTATTGGATATGGTGCATACCATGATGTCTCTTATCGAATTACCACTGTCGTTTATGGGTTAGGCATTAGAGACAACCACATTCACTTTAAATAGGGCACCACACAATTCCGTTGAGACGACACCGTATGAACTATGGTTTAGAGAAACCTAAGTTGTCGTTTCTTAAAAGTTTGGGGCTGTAACGCTTATGTGAAAAAGTTTCAGGCTGATAAGCTCGAACCCAAAGCGGATAAATGCATCTTCACAGAATACCCAAAAATAGTTGGGTATACCTCCTATTTCAGATCCGGAAGCAAAAGTGATTGTTTCTAGAAATAGGTCCTTTCTCGAGGAAAAGTTTCTCTCGAAAGAATTGAGTGGGAGGATGGTGGAGACTTGATGAGGTTATTGAACCGTAACTTCAACTAGTGTGTAGAAGGGCACAGGAAGTTGTTCCTGTGGCACCTACACCAATTGAAGTGGAAGCTTATGATAGTGATCATGAAACTTAGGATCAAGTCACTACCAAACCTCATAGGTCGACAAGGATGTGTACTACTTCAGAGTGGTACGTAATCCTGTCTTGGAAGTCATGTTGCTAGACAACAATGAACCTACGAGCTATGGAGAAGCGATGGTGGGCTCGGATTCTGACGAATGGCTCGAGGCCATAAAATCCGAGAGAGGATCCATGTATAAAACAAAGTATAGACTTTGAAAGAACTACTTGATGGTCGTAAGGCTGTTAGGTGCAGATGGATTTTAAAAGGAAGATGGACAATGATGGTAAGTGTCACCGTTAAGAAAGCTCGACTTGTCGTTAAGATGTTTCCCGACAAGTTCAAGGAGTTGACTACGGTGAGACTTTCTCACTCGTATCGATGCTAAGAGTCTGTTGGAATTATGTTAGCAGTTACTGCATTATTTATGAAATCTTGCAGATAGGATGTCAAAACATTGTTTCCTCGATGATTTTCTTGAGGAAAGGTTGTATGTGATACAACTAGAAGGTTTTGTCAATCCTGAAAGATGCAAACAAGTATGCAAAGCTCCAGCAATCCTTCTAAGGACTAGAGTAAGCATCTCGGAATTGGAATGTACGCTTTGATGAGATGATCAAATATTTTGGGTTTATACAAAGTTTATGAGAAACTTGTATTTTCAAAGAAGTGAGTGGGAGCACTATAGAATTTTTTGATGAGTATATGTTGTTAACATATTGTTGATTAGAAATGATGTAGAATCTCTCGAAAGCATGCAGGGTTATTTGAAAAGTGTTTTTCAATGGAAAACCTGGATTAAGCTACTTGAACATTGAGCATCGAGACCTATAAGGATAGATCAAAAATGCTTAATAGTACTTTCAAATGAATACATACCGTGATAAGATTTTGAAAGAGTTCAAAATAGATCAGCAAAGAAGGAGTTCTTAGCTGTGTTACAAGGTGTGAACATTGAGTAAGACTCAAGACCTGACCACAGCAGAAGAGAGAGAAAGGACGAAGGTCATCCCCTATTCTTTAGACGTAGGCTCTACAGTATGCTATGCTGTGTACCACACCTGAAGTGTGCCTTGCCATGAGTCATTCAAGGGGTACAAGAGTGATCCAGGAATGGATCACATGACAGCGGTCGAACTTATCCTTAGTAACTAGTGGACTAAGGAATTTTCTCGATTATGGAGGTGTTAAAAGAGTTCGTCGTAAAGGGTTACGTCGATACAAACTTTGACACTAATTCGGATGACTCTGAGTAGTAGACCGGATTCATATAGTAGAGCAGTTATTTGGAATAGCTCAAAGTAGCGCGTGGTAGCTGCATCTACAAGATGACATAGAGATTTGCAAAGCACACATGGATCTGAAAGGTTCAGACCCATTGACTAATAAACCTCTCTCACAACCAAGATATGAACAAACCCTATGGGTGTTGGATTCATTACAATCACATAGTGGTGTGAACTAGATTATTGACTCTAGTGCAAGTGGGAGACTGTTCGAAATATGCCCTAGAGGCAATAATAAAATGGTTATTATTGTATTTCCTTGTTCATGATAATTGTCTATTGTTCATGCTATAATTGTATTAACCGGAAACTGTAATACATGTGTGAATACATAGACCACAACATGTCTCTAGTAAGCCTCTAGTTGACTAGCTCGTTGATCAATAGATGGTCATGGTTTCCTGACCATGAACATTGGATGTCATTGATAACAGGATCACATCATTAGGAGAATGATGTGATGGACAAGACCCAATCCTAAGCATAGCGCAAGATCGTGTAGTTCGTCTACTAAAGCTTTTCTAATGTCAAGTATCTTTCCTTAGACCATGAGATTGTGCAACTCCCGAATACTGTAGGAATACTTTGGGTGTGCCAAACGTCACAACGTAACTAGGTGACTATAAAGGTGCACTACGGGTATCTCCGAAAGTGTCTGTTGGGTTGGCACGAATCGAGACTGGGATTTGTCACTCTGTATGACGGAGAGGTATCTCTGGGCCCACTTGGTAAGACATCATCTTAATGAGCTCAATGTGACTAAGGGTTGGTCATGGGATGATGTGTTACGGAACGAGTAAAGTGACTTGCCGGTAACGAGATTGAACGAGGTATTGGGATACCGACGATCGAATCTCGGGCAAGTAACGTACCGATTGACAAAGGGAATCGTATACGGGATTGCTTGAATCCTTGACATCATGGTTCATCCGATGAGATCATCGTGGAACATGTGGGAGCCAACATGGGTATCCAGATCCCGCTATTGGTTATTGGCCGGAGAGTTGTCTCGGTCATGTCTGCATGGTTCCCGAACCCGTAGGGTCTACACACTTAAGGTTCGATGACGCTAGGGTTATTAGGAAGACTTGTATGTGATTACCGAATGTTGTTCGGAGTCCCGGATGAGATCCCGGACATCACGAGGAGTTCCGGAATGGTCCGGAGGTGAAGATTTATATGTGGGAAGTTGTCATACGGTCACCGTAAAGGTTCGCGGGCATATCGGTGTTGTACCGGGGCCACCGGAGGGGTTTCAGGGGTCCACCGGGAGGGTCCACCTCTCCCGGAGGGCCTTATGGGCTGTAAGGGCAAGGGAACCAGCCCCAAGTGGGCTGGGGCGCCAACCCCCCAAGGGCCCATGCGCCTAGGGTTGGGGGGAACCCTAAAGGGGCCCCCCTTGGCTTGGGGGGCAAGCCCCCTCCCCCTTGCCCCCCCTCTAGATCTCATCTAGAGGGGGTCGGCCCCCTTCCCCCTTCCCCTATAAATAGAGGGGCAAAGGGAGGGCTGCACCAGCACATCCAAGGCGCAGCCCCTCCCCTCCCCAACACCTCTCCTCCTCCGCGTGAGCTTGGCGAAGCCCTGCCGGAGAACTGCCACTCCATCACCACCACGCCGTCGTGCTGCTGTTGGAGCTCTCTTCCTCAACCTCTCCCTCCTCCTTGCTAGATCAAGGCGCGGGAGACGTCTCCGTTCCGTACGTGTGTTGAACACGGAGGTGCCGTCCGTTCGGCGCTAGGATCACCGATGATTTGGATCACGACGAGTACGACTCCATCAACCCCGTTCTCTTGAACGCTTCCGCTTAGCGATCTTCAAGGGTATGAAGATGCACTCCCTCTCTCTCATTGCTAGTATCTCCTAGATTGATCTTGGTGACACATAGGAAAATTTTGAATTATTGCTACGTTCCCCAACATCTCACACTCACAAGATCAAGACTATTTAAACTTATGGGTAGGAAAGGTAGTGAGGTGGAGCTGCAGCAAGCACTAGCATATATGGTGGCTAACTTACGCAAATGAGAGCGAGAAGAGAAGCAAAGCACGGTCGAGAAGCTATAAGATCAAGAAGTGATCCTGAAACTACTTACATTCAAGCATAACACAAGAACCGTGTTCACTTCCCGGACTTCACCGAGAAAAGACCATCATGGCTACACACGCGGTTGATGCATTTTAATTAAGTTAAGTTTCAAGTTCTCTACAACCGGACATTAACAAATTCCCATCTGCCGATAACTGCGGGCACGGCTTTCCAAAGTTCAAAACCCTGCAGGGGTGTCCCAACTTAGCCCATCACAAGCTCTCACGGTCAACGAAGGATATTCCTTCTCCCAGGAAGACCCGATCAGACTCGGAATCCCGATTACAAGACACTTCGACAATGGTAAAACAAGACCAGCAAAGCCACCCGAATGTGCCGACAAATCCCGATAGGAGCTGCACATATCTCGTTCTCAGGGCACACCGGATGAGCAAGACGTCGGGTTGGCATAGACCCTGGTTGCTTAGGGGGCGCCGGACATCGCTCAGGTTGTACCAACACTTAGAGAAGCACTGGCCCGGGGGGGTTAAAATAAAGATGACCCTTGAGTCTGCAGAACCCAAGGGAAGGTGATAGGTTGTTAGTGCAAATGTAAAACCAAGGTTGGGCCTTACTGGAGGAATTTTATTCAAAGCGAACTATCAAGGGGTTCCCATAACACCCAACCGTGTAAGGAACGCAAAATCAAGGAACATAACACCGGTATGACGGAAACTAGGGCGGCAAGAGTGGAACAAAACACCAGGCATAAGGCCGAGCCTTCCACCCTTTACCAAGTATATAGATGCATTAAATAAATAAGATATATTGTGATATCCCAACAATAACCATGTTCCAACATGGAACAAACTTCAGCTTCACCTGCAACTAACAACGCTATAAGAGGGGCTGAGCAAAAGCGGTAACATAGCCAAACAACGGTTTGCTAGGAAAGGTGTGTTAGAGTCTAACATGGCAAAATGAGAGGCATGATATAGCAAGTGGTAGGTATCACGGCATAGCAATAGAGCGAGCAACTAGCAAGCAAAGACAGAAGTGATTTCGAGGGTATGGTCATCTTGCCTGAGATCCCGCAAGGAAGAAGAATGAGTCCATGAAGAAGACAAACAGATGGAGTCGAACGGATCCTCACAACTCCGGAACGAAACCGAAGCTAACGGAGAAGTAACCCGGAAAGAAGCAAACAACAAAGTAAACAACCATCACACAAGCATGGCATGATGCACAACCAAGTATGATGCATGTCCGATTTAATGAGGCATGGCGTGACAAAATACACAAACAATCCTACAAATTAAGTGGAGCTCAATATGCAACTCCGTTGCATATTGACAAAACACCACGTGACTTATTTAGTACTCTCTCGTTTATGTACTCGACAATATTAAATGTTGGTTAGCATGGCAAGAGGTGAAGCATATGAAAACTACCTATCTAGGCAAGTTTAAATGAGGCCGGAACAACAAACAACAAGTACGGAAACTCCTCATGTGCATATATTAGGTTTGGTACTGCTCTGCCCTAAACCATATTTTAGAGTTGTTAAACATGCAAAGTAAGGTCACCATGATAAACTAGGCATTTTTCTACCCCAATTACATATAAAGTTTATTAAATTTGGAGCTACGGTTATTTAGTTATGAAATAAAACATTTTAATAAGTTATTTAAGCAAATTTAATCAAACATCAGTTTAAACATTTTAAACATAGATGAAAGTTGCAAATTATTACTCTACACAAAATTCTAAGCATTTTACATATATAATTTTTTTTAATATGATGCAGCGTTTGTGAGTTATTATATCCATGTTGTCTAGGGACTTCTCCGTAAAACTGGTAAACTCTGGATAAAAGACAAATTCACACCGCGGGGAAAAAATACATGGGCCGGAACTGAGATCTGGCCTAGGTCGCTCACCCTAGCTGGGCCTTGGCATTGAAACTGGGCCGTGAGGTGGGGAAGCAGGCGCGGCCCAGGATGGCACTAGGCGAGCGCGCGAGCGCTGGATCGGTCAACGCGGGGCGGGGCGACGCTGCGAGCGGTTCGAGATCTTCTGAACGAAGCAGAGCGAGCAGAGGCCGGCGGCGAGGCATGGAGGTTAACAGCAAGGGGGAACCACGGCGGCGCAGCAGATCCAGGCGAAAGGCGAGGATCTCCGACGAGGTAGGGCTTGGCGCGGGCTCGGCGGGGTCCACGCAGAGGCTTCTCCTCAGTGCTGCATGCTGGGCACAGAGCAGGCAAGGCGGTGGCAAGGTTCAGCGAGGGGCGTAGCACAGACGAGGCTCCAGGTGATGGTCGGCGAGGCATGAAGCAGGGCGGCGGCTCCAGGGGCTTGGTGGGACTCCATGAAGAAGATGGCGGCGGTAACACGGAAGGAGGCGTGGGCGAGCTATTCAGAGGATCGATGGAGGATAGCTCCGAGGCGGACGGGTGCAGTCAATGAGGACGGCAGGAGCGGGAGGCTCAGCCCTGACCTTGTTCGAGGGAGTTGCAGCGGCGAGGGACTCCGGCCGAAAGGGGAGGTCGCGGAGGAGGCTAATGTGGCACGAATACGAAGGGCGGCGACGAGGACAAATAGCGGCCATGGCAATCTCTTGCTACAGCAAGTACAGGGACAGAGAGAGATATGAGCCGACTCGAGAGATTGTAAGAGAGGGACGGGAAGAAGCGGAGGAACGGAGAGAGGAGGCGCGGCAGGTGCTCAACTTGTTGGTTGTTGGTGCTCCGGCGGCATCAGAAGGCCTCCGGCAAGCTCGAGGACGGGAGGAAGGAGGTACCCAGGGACGGGCGCTGGCTCATGTGGCTGCTGGAGCTGCTGGTTGGATGGATGGATCGATGAAGAACAGTGGGGATTGGCCGGCATTGAAAACAAGGAGAGTGGCGGCGGATATGGGTGATGGGATGGAATGTAGTGGCGGCGGCTGGGGAGGATCCCTAGGGAATAGGGTTAGGTCCAAAATAGACTAGGGGTAGACTAAATATATACGGGAAAAGAGGGAAGTTGGATCATCCGATCAAAATCCGACGGACAAGAACAAATATGTTAGGGAGTGCAATTAATAAAACGGGGATCTTTTGTAGATGTTTGGGGATGTTCTGGACCCATCGGTCATGACTGCTCGGGTCAGGTCCGGGACAATTTTCGGGCGCGCGCGCAAGAAGGGCCGCGGGCTGACGAGAGAGGTTAGGTTGGGCCTGGCGGTAGGTAGTGGACTGTGTAGACAGTCTAGGGAGGAAAGAGAGGTGAAAGCCTGGCAACAGTTTTCGGAGACCGAAAACGTCCGACGTTCGACCAACTATAATGTCGCTGTAGTTATCCGTTGGGGCGTCAAACGAACTCCGAATGCGATGAAATTTGACAAGCGGTCTATCTACACTATAATAAGACCGCACGCCAACTTTCATCCCATTCCAAGAACATTTTCCAGCCACTTACAAAATAATATTTCGGACATGCCACGGGCGCGTGCAAGTGTGGTTGGGCTCAGAACGGACAACGGGGAGAACTGGAGACCCGGACGGATGCAAGTTTTGAAAACATGATGATGCAATGCACATGATGACATGGAAAGATGCAACACGCAAGCGAATGGCAAGGCAACAACAGTGAATAACTGGAAGACACCTGGGGCATCGGATTCGGGGCGTCACAGCGCGCTCGGGAGAGGAGAGGCTACCGGAAGTAGCACAAAGCCCCTCCGTGGTAGTAGTAGTATTTAGGGGCTATTTTGTTCAGTTCATCTTACTATAGATGTGTGGTCGAACTATACATCATACTTAAAATTAGCTAGTATATATAGTTGAACTAGCTATTTTAGTACGTGGTTGGCAACAATTGGGGAGAAGTTTGGTTGGTTCAGCTGTCGAGTTGAACTGTTTGTATAAATTAAGAACGACTGCTTAATCTATGAATGAAATTTATGCTTAATTACTGAATTTTAGTTGCAAAAATTAGATAGTGCTAATGATTTCTAGCTGCATATTTTGACAAATCGCAGTATTACAAGGATTGACAAATGGCAACGTTACTAGATCAACAAATGTAAATTTTTCCAGTTTGACAAATGGCAACATACCCAATAATTGTTTGTACATGGTTGCACACGGGTCATCCAAAACAACTGTTTGCGTTGAAGGGATGCACAAATCCTGCGCTGCTCTCACTTTGCATGCGGGTGTTCTATCTAAAACGTTTGCGATCAAGAGCTGCACAAATCCTGCTCGGCACATTTTCTCTTGGCTTCCTGGGAAAGTTGTCGGTTTGCATACGGGTGTTCTAACTAAAACGTTTGCGATGAGTGTTTTATATTTAAAAACTGAATTAAACTGGGGAAACCGAATTAAACCTGGGGAAGCTGACAAAATTTTTACCACGACATGTTGATGCCCTCCATGATAGCATGCCAAGTTTCATGAATTTCAGACGAGTTTTGGATTTACTAGAATTTAAGAACCAGGTATCTCAATGTTTGCGGCCGAGTGACGGTGGTAGGGTGTTTGAAATTCATTCCCATTTCTTACATGGGACCTAAGCATGCACCCAAGGACACATATTTGATTTTTCAACCAGTTTATATGCACTAGAGAATGTGCATGTAGTTCAAATTTGAATTATGCGCATAAAATGCCTCGAAAACCCAGTTAATGTAGAAAAATGTCCAAACGAACCCCAAAAATTCCAAAACTGAACCCAACACTCTTGCTGTTCTATGTTGACACTCATTTTTTTGAAACCAATAAGAGGCAATGGATATCGTTTCGTCCCCAAAGGTGGCACGTTCCCTATCGAAACCATCACGCTTGTTGTAAGAAGCTCTGGTTTGTGAGAAGCTTATACCCAAACATGCCCCAAATTGGACAAATTTTTTACCACGGCATGTTGATGTCGTTCCATGATAGCAGGCCAAGTTTCATGAATTTTAGACGAGTTTTGGATTTACTAGAATTTAAAAACCATGTATCTCAATTTTTGCGGCCGAGTGACGGTGGCAGGGTGTTTGAAATTCATTCCCATTTCTTGCATGGGACCTAAGCATGCAACCAAGGACACATATTTGATTTTTCAGCCAATTTATATGCACTGGAGAATGTGCATGTAGTTCAAATTTGAATTATGCACATAAAATGCCTGAAAACCCCAGTTAATGTATGAAAATGTCCAAACAAACCCCGAAAAATTCCAAAATTGAACACAACACTCTTGTTGTTCTATGTTGACACTCGAAATTTTTTGAAAACAATAAGAGGCAACGGATATCGTTTCGTCCCCAAAGGTGGCACGTTCCCTACCGAAACCATCACACTTGTTGTGAGAAGCTCTAGTTTGTGAGAAGATGATGCCCAAACCTGCCCCAAATGGGACAAAAAATTTACCACGACATGTTGATGTCGCTCCATGATAGCATGCCAAATTTCATGAATTTCAGACGACTTTTGGATTTACTAGAATTTAAAAACCAGATATCTCAATGTTTGCGGCCAAGTGACGGTAGCAGGGTGTTTGAAATTCATTCCCATTTCTTGCATGGGACCTAAGCATGCAACCAAGGACACATATTTGATTTCTCAACCAATTTATATGCACTGGAGTATGTGCATGTAGTTCAAATTTGAATTATGCGCATAAAATGCCTAGAAAACCCAGTTAATGTATAAAAATGTCCAAATGAACCCCGAAAAATTCCAAAATTGAACACAACACTCTTGTTGTTCTATGTTGACACTCTAAAATTTTTGAAAGCAATAAGAGGCAACAGATATCGCTTCGTCCCCAAAGGTGGCACGTTCCCTACCGAAACCATCACGCTTGTTGTGAGAAGCTTATACCCAAACCTACCCCAAATGGGACAAAAAATTTACCACGGCATGTTGATAGCATGCCAAGTTTCATAAATTTCAGATGAGTTTTGGATTTACTAGAATTTAAAAGCAATGTATCTCAATGTTTCCGACCGTGTGATGGTGGCAGGGTGTTTGAAATTCATTCTCATTTCTTGCATGGGACCTAAGCATGCAATCAAGGACACATATTTGATTTTTCAACTAGTTTATATGCATTGGAGCATGTGCATGTAGTTCAAATTTGAATTATGCGCATAAAATGCCTCGAAAACCCAGTTAATGTATAAAAATGTCCAAACGAACCCCAAAAAATTCCAAAATTGAACACAACACTCCTGTTGTTCTATGTTGACACTCTAAAATTTTTGAAAGCAATAAAAGGCAACGGATATCGTTTCGTCCCCAAAGGTGGCATGTACCCTACCGAAACCATCACGCTTGTTGTGAGAAGCTCTGGTTTGTGAGAAGCTTATACCCAAACCTGCCCCAAATGGGAAAAAAATTTTACCACGGCGTGTTGATGCTGCTCCATGATGGCATGCCAAGTTTCATGAATTTCAGATGAGTTTTGGATTTACTATAATTTAAAAACCGGGTATCTCAATGTTTGCGGCCGAGTGACGGTGGCAGGGTGTGTGACATTCATTCCCATTTCTTGCATGGGACCTAAGCATGCAACCAAGGAGACATATTTGATTTTTCAACCAGTTTATATGCACTGGAGCATGTGCATGTAGTTCAAATTTGAATTATGCGCATAAAATGCCTGGAAAACCCAGTTAATGTATAAAAATGTCCAAACGAACCCTGAAAATTTCCAAAATTGAACACAACACTCATGTTGTCCTATGTTGACACTCGAAAAAATTTGAAAGCAATAAGAGGCAGCGGATATCGTTTCGTCCCCAAAGGTGGCACGTTCCCTACCAAAACCATCACGCTTGTTGTGAGAAGCTTATACCCAAACCTGCCCCAAACGGGACGAAATTTTTACAACGTCATGTTGATGCCGCTCCATGATAGCATGCCAAGTTTCATGAATTTCAAATGAGTTTTGGATTTACTAGAATTTAAAAACCAGGCATCTCAATGTTTGCAGCCGAGTGACGATGGCAGGGCGTGTGACATTCATTCTCATTTCTTGCATGGGACCTAAGCATGCAACCAATGACACATATTTGATTTTTCAACCCGTTTATATGCACTGGAGAATGTGCATGTAGTTCAAATTTGAATTATGCACTTGAAATGCCTACAAAACCCAGTTAATGTATAAAAACGTCCAAATGAACCCCAAAAAATTCCAATTTTTTTGACGACACACCTATAGTTGCATGTTCACTACAGATAAAAGTTCTAACAATTCAAACATCATCCTTTGTAGCTATGACCCCATTACGTAATTCAAATCAAGACGATAGATCAAGTAGATCGCACACAGTTTATTATCACCAACCGTGTGAGATGTAGCACAAAATATCTTGAAGCACCAACGGTGTATAGTACGCCTATGGCTTACGAGAGAAGGTGCGTCGGCTACAGTCCACAGCCTCCTCGCCGGTGACCCTCCTTCACATATCGTACATAGTTCTGAATGAGGGACTGTATCTGATGACACTTTGCGCGCCAGTTTTTTCGCTGAAGCGATTCCAAATTTTCGACTTTCACGGAAATATCTACCTCCCCGCCCCACCCCCCTTACCAAAAGCCACATTTCCCCTGTTTCCGCCTTCCTTTCCAAGTTGGAACCTTCACTCCTTGCTTGCAGCGTCGCCGCCTCCTCGCCGGCGACCCTCCTTCACGCTGCTCGGCCTCGCCTATCCAGGTAGGTAATCCACACCCGACCCCCATCCTCCTCCTCCTTCCACATCCCACATGCCCCAACCGCCTGCGCAAGCGCGACACCTTCCACCCAAATCACCGACCCCTCCACCAAATAAGCGCCACCCTAAGCCATGGTGCACGTAGTATAGCCAGGATCTCAAGGAGCATTTGGCAGTGGAGAAGCAAATCGTGGCCGCGCGCGCGGATGAGATCGCGATGGCTGCCATTCGTGTCGACCCCCAGATCTTGAAGGAGCACCTTGCCATTTTCTAGCTACGCCGGTTAAGCATGCTCGGTTTACCCGTTGCGTGTGCTGCTCCTGCCTTTCCTTCACAAATTCTAGTGAATTGTGCTATCTAATTTTACCATGCAATCTGTTGCTCTAGTGTATATGTTCTATATGTCGTGCAGTGTGGTGCTCACTTACTAACTATTTTGTTAATTAGTTCTCGTCTTCAGTTAACTGTTTGGTTCAATGATGCAAATGTGATGTTCAATTCTTCAGGCTGCAATTTTGTATTGCCTTTCATGTGAGAAATAAATCGAATTTATCTTTACAAAATACATGAGAAATGAATACAATTGCTATATTTCCAAGTTGTGAAGCATGTTTAGTTTGGTTATACATTGTGCAATATGGTGCTCAGTTAATGTTTGGTTCATTTGTGTCGTGGTGTTTAGTTAACTGTTTGGTTCAATTCTGCAATGCGATGTTCAATAGTTGTGGGTGCATTCTGTTATTGTATACCATGTGAGGAATAAATTGAATTTGGCTGTAGTAAATCTTAACCTGATGACTAACTACCTTATATGTGTTGCAGGAAAACAATGGGAAGCACTAAGGTTTACAATCAAGGTTAGCACGTGCATGGTCCGTTGTCTAATAGCACATTATTGTGCAATTGCAGGAACCATTCTAATATTTTGGTTTTTAATAATTTGGTCTTGCACATGTAGGTCCTGCTGTCAGAGGTTTTGACCCACTGTTCGACCCTTTTTGCATATGGGGAAATGAGTTGTCCATGAATATCAGTCAAGTCAAGAAACTCAGAAAGATTGTTAGGATAAATAAATTAGCGACAAAAAACAACAAGATCTTTGTCTGCACAATGAAGAAGACATCAGTTCACTACAAGATGGTACTAACTATTATACCTTGCCTTTTTATTCCTTTGCCCCATTTCCAATATAGAGAAGATATTTATGCACATCCTTGTTTTCAGGCCTTTTCAAAGAAGTTCACTGATGATTACCTCTCAAACCACATGTATGGTCAGGAGGCGAGGAAGGTATTCATACAACACCCACGGTTCAATATTGAAGTGTTCCTAAAGAGGACGAAGGATGGACGGTCAATCATCCATAGGCACTGGCCTAAAGTTACAAAGACCTTCAACATCAATGAAGGCTCAATATTCACCTTCTGCTTCAGCAGTTTTCCAGATGAGATACATCTGTCTATGTATCGTCTATGATGCTAATTTCAAAAGGTTATAGATGTTGCACGTGAAACTTGGTCCTGGTGTAGTTGTGTAATGGGGTAGCTGAGTGTTGAAGCAATATGATGTTGTACTCTAATGTATTTCAATTATGAAAATGAAATATATTGTGTGCTTAATATGAAATGTCAATTAGATTAATAAATGAATTATGAATAATCATATAATTAGCCTGCTAATGGCGAATTAGCCTGCTAATTGGGTTTTGCTATTGCAAACGGTTGTTGAAAAAATACCGTGGGAGATGACCTTAGGCAACGCACACAGTTTATAGGAATAAACCGTGTTGGATCAATGAATAATCACACACGACTTTCTCTTGAAAATTGTTTGCGTTAGGCCACCTTGCGCAAATGTTTACCACATAAAAACTGTGTGTGATGGATAGTCTTTGCCACACAGTTTCTTCTACAGACCGTGTGTGACACATTCAATAATGCAAATGATTTAACGGGAAAAATTGTGTGTGATGTACCTGTGAACGGAAACGTTTTCCTTGGAGCGACTGTGTGGGATGTACATATGAACGGAAACATTTAGCGGGGACTAACTGTGTGGGATGTACTTGAGACCGGAAACAATTTCACCGTATAATTTTATTTTTTAGCTCTATTGTACGTATTTCCGTATTTGAGCGCTTGCTGGTCGCACACGACCTCATTTTGCCGAGCGTGTGTGCCAGGAGGGCATATCCCCGACGGTTTTTGGGTCGTGTGGGAAGGACCCCCCTATCGCCCACACTCACTTGGCGATGATTCCAAATGCCGTTGCGGAAAGGGGTTAAAACCGTTTGTTTAGCAGCTCACTGTACTAGTGTAAGTTCGGCGCAACTGATGCTGGAAGCGAGTTGTATGCTATGGAGCAGTTCCATGATTACAAAATGGTTGATAAACGTTCTATATTGGACCAGGCCCATGAGATACAATGCATCGCTAAGGAGCTGGAGCTCCTGAAGTGTGAGTTACCGGACAAGTTTGTCACGGGTTGCATTATTGCAAACTCCCTCCTAGTTGGAGGAACTTTGCTACTTCTCTCAAGCACTTGAGACGTGAATTGTCTGTTGAGGATGCCATTGGTCATCTAAGTGTTGAGAAGAACTCGAGAGCAAAGGAATCGCATGTGAAAGGGGCAGAGGGTTCTTCTACCGCCAATGTGGTGTAGAAGAACTTCCATAAGTTCAAGGGAAAGAACTCTGTCCAGCAGAATACTACCTTTAAGAAGAAGGGTAAGAAGAAAGACAAAAAGAGAGATGGTTGCTTTACTTGTGGTTCAAAGGAACATTGGGCAAACAAGTGCCCAAACAAGTACAAGAAGCCAGGACAGGATGCCAAGTCTGTCAACGTCACTCTGAGCAACAATGATGGGGCATCTGGGTATGGTAATCTATTTACCGTACTTTCAGTTTGTCAGTCCACCGATTGGTGGGTTGACATTGGGGCCAATATTCATGTGTGTGCTGATGTGTCTTTGGTCTCTTCTTACCAGGTCGCACGAGATTGTTCCATCCTGATGGGGAACGGCTCACATGCTTCTGCTCATGGTGTTGGCACGGTAGATCTGAAGTTTACTTCGGGAAAGATCGTGCAACTGAAGAATGTGCAGCATGTCCCCGCCATCAAGAATAATCTCGTTAGTGGCTCCCTTCTATGTAAAGAAGGGTTTAAGTTAGTATTTGAGTCTAACAAAGTAGTCGTATCTCGTTATGGACTATTTGTTGGAAAAGGATATGATTGTGGTGGTTTGTTCCGCCTTTCCCTGGAGGATTTCTGTAATAAAGTCGTGAACCAAATTCATTCTAATGTAAACCAATGTGAGGTTTGACATTCACGTCTTTGTCACATAAATTTTGGTTGCATGACGCGGTTAGCTAAGATGAATCTAATCCCAAGTTTCACTTTCACCAAAGGCTCTAAGTGCCACGCGGGTGTGTAAGCAAAGCAACCTCGTAAGCCTCACAAGCCTGCGAAGGAGAGACACCTAGCACCACTAGAGCTCATACATTCAGATCTCTGTGAGATGAATGGTGTGTTGACTAAAGGTGGAAAGAAATACTTCATGACTTTGATTGATGATGCCACTATATTCTATTATGTGTATTTGTTAAATACAAAGGATGAGGCTCTACACAACTTTAAAATCTATAAGGCTGAAGTTGAGAACCAACTTGAGATGAAAATAAAACGAGTCCGGTCTGATCGTGGTGGAGAGTACTTTTCTAGTGAGTTTGATTTATTCTATGCGGAACATGGTATTATTCATGAGAGGACGCCTCCCTATTCACCCCAGTCAAACGGGGTTGCCGAACGAAAAAACCGTACTCTAACAGATTTGGCTAACGCCATGCTAGATACATCGAGTTTATCCAAGGCATGGTGGGGGAGGCTGTATTGATATCATGTCATGTCCTGAATAAAGCTCCCGCGAAGGATAATGAGACTACTCCCTATGAGAAATGGGAAAAGAAAAGAACTACAATCTCTTACTTGTGCACTTGGGGCTGTTTGGCGAAAGTCAATGTGTCGATCGCCAAAAAGCATAAGCTTGGACCAAAGACTGTGGACTGCGTTAATTTGGGCTACGCTAAGAATAGCGTTGGCTATAGATTTCTACTAGTGAAATCTGAGGTACCTGACCAGAAGGTCGGTACGATTATAGAGTCTAAGGATGCTACATTCTTTGGGGATATTTTCCCCATGAGAGATATGCAAAGCACTTCTAGACTGGAATCTGATGAGACTCCTGAACCTGCCATTCCGATGGAATATTATGAACACAAAAGTGATGAAAGTTCATCGGAGGATGACGAGGAAGCTCCTATTAGGAGCAAGAGATAAAGGACTGCAAAGTCTTTTGGTGATGATTTCCTTGTGTACCTCGTGGATGACGACACTCCCAGTTCCATTTCGGAAGTTTATGCATCTCCGGATGCTGACTACTGGAAGGATGCGATCCATAGCGAGATGGATTCCATCATGGCCAACGGGACATGGGAGATCATTGATCGTCCTTATGGTTGCCAACCATTGGGATGTAAGTGGGTGTTCAAGAGGAAGCTTAGGCCCGATGGTACTGTTGAGAAGTACAAGGCTAGGCTTGTGGCCAAGGGTTATACCCAAAAGGAAGAAGAGGATTTCTTCGACACTTACTCACATGTGGCTAGGCTGACAACCATTCGAGTGTTACTCGCTTTGGCTGCCTCGCATGGTCTTCTCGTTCATCAGATGGACATTAAGACGGCTTTCCTTGACGGAGAGCTAGACGAGGAAATTTACATGCAACAGCCAGATGGCTTTGTAGTAAATGGTCAGGAAAGAAAGGTGTGTAAGCTAGTGAAATCTTTGCATGGCCTGAAACAAGCACCTAAGCAATGGCATGAGAAGTTTAATACAACTTTGATATCTGCTGGCTTTATTGTTAACGAAGCTGACAAATGTGTATACTATCGCTATGGTGGGGGAGTTATACTGTCTGTGTATGTCGATGACATACTGATATTTGGGACCCACCTCAAAGTCATTGAGGAGGTCAAGGCTTTTCTGTCTCATAACTTTGAGATGAAAAACCTGAGTGTGGCTGATGTTATCTTCAACATCAAGCTACTGAGAAATACTGGGGTGGAATTACACTTTTGTAATCCCACTATGTTGAGAAGATTTTGAGCCGTTTTGGATATTCAGACTGCAAACCTTCTGCAACACCATATGATCCTAGCGTGCAGATTCAAAAGTTCGAAGGCACGACTGTAGATCAATTAAAATATTCTGAAGTGGTTGGTTCACTGATGTACCTAGCTTGTGCTACTCGTCCTGACATCTCATTTGCTGTGTGCAAACTGAGCTAGTTTGTTTCCAATCCGGGAGATGTGCATTGGCATGCTGTTGAGCGAGTGATGCGTTATTTGCAAGGTACTGTGAACTATGGAATTCACTATTCTAGATACCTGACGATACTTGAGGGGTATAGTGATTCTAATTGGATATCTAATGCTGATGAGATGAAAGCCACAAGTGGATATATCTTCACACTTGGTGGTGGTGGTGTTTCCTGGAAGTCTTGCAAGCAGACGATCTTAACGAGATCGACTATGGAAGCAGAACTCACAACATTAGACATATCATGCGTCGAAGTAGAATGGCTTCAAGAGATTTTGATGGATTTGCCGGTGGTTGGTAAAACAGTCTCGGCTGTCCTTATGAACTATGACAATCAAACTATGATTGCCAAGGCTAAGAGTTCAAAAGACAACATGAAATCCACAAAGCACATAAGAAGAAGATTAGAATCTGTTAGAAAATCAAGAAACTCCGGAGTGATAGCATTGGATTATATCCAGACGGCTAAGAATCTGGTAGACCCTTTTACGAAAGGGCTATCACGGATTGTGATAGAAAATGCATCAAGGGAGATGGGTATGAGACCCACGTAAGTTGCCATAGGGGTAACCCAACCCATGGGATCGGAGATCCCGTGAATTAGGACCTGCGAAAACATGAAGGAAATATGCCTTAGAGGCAATAATAAAGTTTTTATTTATATTTCCTTATATCATGATAAATGTTTATTATTCATGCTAGAATTGTATTAACCGGAAACTTGATACATGTGTGAATACATAGACAAACAGAGTGTCCCTAGTATGCCTTTACTTGACTAGCTCGTTAATCAAAGATGGTTAAGTTTCCTGATCATAGACATGTGTTGTCATTTGATCAACGGGATCACATCATTAGAGAATGATGTGATGGACAAGACCCATCCGTTAGCTTAGCATAATGATCATTTAGTTTTATTGCTATTGCTTTCTTCATGACTTATACATGTTCCTCTAACTATGAGATTATGCAACTCCTGAATACCGGAGCAACACCTTGTGTGCTATCAAACATCACAACGTAACTGGGTGATTATAAAGATGCTCTACAGGTGTGATGCGGAGCATCCCAAGGTCATCCCCATGGACCTACCATCGTCTCACCAAGTGCCTACCGGGCCCATGACTCGATCACGTGTAAGAGACCTTGAAACCGAGGTGACATCTCTCCTCTCACAATTCCACTCCGATGCACATGAAGCATGGCTACTACCTCATATGGATACATTATGCATACTCAGGTACAATGGAGAATCTAAGGAGCAAGGACAAGAAGAAGAGGAAGATGGATGAGAAGACGGAGAAGAAGAAGAGCTGCAGGAAATTTCCCAGCCATCGGACAACCGGCCGGGACCGGACGTCCGGCGCCTGAAGCGTCAGCCGAGCTCCAGCCAGCGGATGTCTGGCCCGGACCGGACGACTGGTGCCCCTGCACCCGAAGCGAACGAGTGGACGTCCGGTCCGGACCGGACGACCGGTGCACTAGCACCCGAGGCAACATCAGCGGAAGTCCGGAGCCTCCGGACGTCCGGCGCCCCCATCACAGAGCAGAACCAGCGGACGACCGGAGGACACCGGATGTCCGGCAGCTCCTGAGACACCGGACGACCGGTCCCCAGCGGACGTCCGGTACCTGGCTGCGTCCAGATTCGGGCCCGAGGCCCATGTACCCCTTCACTTCGCCCCTTTTGCACTTAGACTATAAATAGACCCCCCATTTATCCTAGCTAGGATTAGCGTTGGTTTAGCTCATATTTTGAGATAGAGCTTCGCTCATCCATACCGATCTCCTCCTCGAGAGAGACTACGGCCCCTCTTCAGAGAAGATCATCTTGGATTCAAGACCCCCTCTTGGGCGGCCCCATCAAGACCTCCTTCTAGGAAAAGAACCGGTTACTTGTATCATCCTTTGTTGACCTTGGATCATCGTGTATCTGTTTGTGTTTCGGGAATCTAGCACATGTGTGATCTATTTCTTGTTGGTTGAGTGTTTCTCTTGTGTTTCCCCTCGTTTTCCCCTCGTGTTCTTTGTGTTCCTCGTAGGTATCCGCTCCTTTCGTGAAAGATTGGCCATCTAGGGTTCCACCCTACATCATCTTGGTATCATGAGCAAGGTTGATCACGATTTCGGAGCCCCATCTTCGTTTTTCTAGCTTGATTTTGTTGTTTTTCGTCCTAATCCGAAAATCCCCACAAAATAGCCTCAAAAATTTTTCTTGTGTTTTGTGAGTTTTGATGATGTTTTGTTGGTTTTGATTCGTGAATTTGTTGCGTTGCAAGTAGATCTAGCCTTCCCCCACCATCTCCACCTCGAAATCCCTCCTAAACCCCCCATATTCCCCCCAAAATCACCTCCCGGATCTAAAATCTCGCGTTCACCCCGACCACCGGACGACCATCACATCACCGGACGTCCGGCGACCCAGGAAGCACCGAACGTCCGACATTACCGGACGACCGGCGATCGGACATCCGTTCGCGCCCGGACGACCGCTACTTCCACAACATCATCCGCTAAACCACCTCCAACTTCCGCAAAACCGTCCCAGTATCCCTACCCGCACCACCACCTAACCGCCACCTACTCCGATGATTTTGGTCGCCTTTGGTTTTGAGAATTTGAGTTGCGGTACCATATCCTTTTGTGTTTCGGCTATCTAGGTACGGTTCGACGTTGACATCACTGCCGCTCATTTTCGCCACAGACGCATCATCAACACCGGTCAACAACAATGACCACCTCGACTATGACTTGGTATTCGTGCCACCATTTTGACACCATACCAGAAGCAAGACCGGTAACCCCATCTTGGTATTGGACATATCATTCTTGCCATCACATTGTTAGCCATCATCGCCTAACTCCTTTGTGTTGCTTACCCATCGAGACTAGCCATTGAGTATTGCCGACAATGAGACTTGTGCACTTTAGTGATCATACTTCCCCATAGCATACATACATGCATCATTGTTGATTATATTGTTATCATCTCTTGTGTCACAAAGTTGTCATCGCATACTCACTTGCTATCTTGGTTCATCAAGCGTCACATAAGAAAAGAGCTCAAACATCAAAGAGCCAACCAAGCTTTTAAGCAAAGAGGAAAGATAAGCAAAGAGCTTTTAAGCAAGAACCATAGCATCATACAACATTAAGATTGTCATACTCGATCATCTTGGATCATATCATAGCAACACCTTGCATAAAACATATTTGGGATAGAAGCCATTGCATTTTTGCTAAGTAGGTTGTGCACAAGTTCTTGTATCTGCCTATCGTGCAATCGTGCTAGCGTCTCTCTAGTGTTGTGCAACAAGAGCATTTTTGTGGATTCCACATTTTGGCTAACCCTTGGTTGTTCAACCCCACTTATCTTTTTGCGTGTGTGTTTCCGTGTACCGTATATGCTTGGTCTACTTGTTACATTGCATCTTGCGAATCTTTTCCAACATTCTTGAATCTTGCTTACATTCACATTAAAAATTGTGCCACCATCCTAACCAAGATCCACCAAAATCTTTTACTTGTGTAGGTGTGAGAACCGACAAGAATTGGTACCAATTGTGCTATTTCCTTGTTACACATTGGAGTCATCTTTGATCCATTGTCAACATTGGTCAAGGTACATTTGATATTGGTTCTTCCCTTTCTTCCACTCACACTTGTCTTGGAATGATGGATAGGCCAAGTACTTCTACCAACCCACTCTTCATGGAGCAAGACGACGACATGAACTCCTTCGTCACCAAGAGTCACCTCTTTGGTGCACAACGTGCTTTGCATCAAGAGTAACAAGCTATGAGTGAACGCATCGACAACCTTGCCGCCGACTTGCGACTTTCCGAGCAACGTACAAGGGACTACTTTGACAACAAGCTCGGCGATCACAAGCAAGAGAATGACGCAAGGATGGATGAGATTCGCGCTTTATTGCTCAACCGCTCTTCTTCCACTTCAAGAAGGAGCCGTTCAAGTCGACACTCCGACGACACCATCTCCGGTTCAAGTACACCGACATCGAACACTCTTCGACGAGCCACCCGCAACGAGCGTCAAGCAAACCTCAATCCACTTCGAGACACCGAATCGCAAGAACATCGACGACGTCAAGCCGAACAAGCCTTTGTGCTAGCCCGAGAACGGCATCGCCAACATCAACACGAGCAAGAGGAGCGAGCACGACAACATCAAGATGCACAGACGCCGAGGCGAAACGCCAAGAACAACAACTACGTGAAGCTCAAGCACTTGAAGCGCAACGGGCCCTTCATGAATCAAGTCGTGCCGTAGTCGACCGAGGCCGACAAGCTCGACTATATTGAGAAGCACTTCGCGATGAAGCTCGAGAAAGAATTTACCAAAGACGTGTGCGTCAACAAGCTCCTCGTCAAGATCGACAAGCGCCTCGTCAAGATAGACAAGCTCCTCCTCAAGCTCGCCAAGACCATCAAGTTCACCAAGAGCATTAAAACAACGGGAATCCTCTGCGGAAAGAGCAACACGAGGTTGACAACCCACCGCGTCAAGAGTACCACGAGTTGGACAATCATCTACAACATGGGCGTCATCATCCCCGACCCCAACACAATGAAGAGCAACGCTACGGCAAGCTCAAGTTCACCATGCCCAAGTTCAATGGAAGCAACGATCCTGAAGAATACCTTTCATGGGCATTGAAAGTTGACAAGATCTTCCGTTTTCACAGTTATGAAGAAGAGAAGAAGATCGCGATGGCATGCCTTGAGTTCCAAGATTATGTCCTCATTTGGTGGGAACAAGTCATTAAGCGCCACGAGGCAAGAGGTGATCCACCCATCACTACTTGGGCACAAATGAAGGATGTCATGAGAGCACGCTTCGTGCCTACCTACTACAACCGCAACCTCTTCAAGAAACTCCAACAACTCAAGCAAGGAATCAAGAGCGTTGAAGAGTACTACAAGGAAATGGAGATTGCCATGATACGAGCCAATGTCAAAGAAGATGATGAGCAAACTATGGCAAGGTTCTTGAATGGACTCAATCATCCTATTAAGAAGATCGCCGACTTCCAACCATACTCGAACCTCATCGAACTAGTGCATCAAGCTACCAAAGCGGAACGGCAAGTACAAGACGACTTCAAGTATGCCAAGTTCTCATCCAAGTCCTATGGCCTCTCCAACAATCAAGCTTCGACGACTCCAACACCTTCTACCTCAACCAAGCCTTCTAAAAGCAACGGCGACAAGTCAAGCTACAAGAAAGCTTCGACAAGCTCAAGTCCTCCTCCTACTACAAGCAACTTCAAGAAAGCTCCATCATCATCTACTCCACTCGATGAGACCATCAAAACAAGTTCTATCAAATGCTTCACATGCGGCGGCCGAGGCCACAAGTCCTTCGAGTGCACCAACAAAAGCACAATGATCTTCAACGACGATGGTACTTATGATTCCATGAGCGAAGGAGAAATGGAAGCCCTTGAGCAAGTGGCCATGCACCGCCAAGTGAACAATGAAGAAGAACAAGTCTTTTGTGATGAAGACTCAAGTCCCGCACTTGTTGTCTCAAAAGTCTTGACTCTCCAACATCAACAAGAAGAAGACCAAAGATGCACCATATTCCACACAAAGGCCGGCATCAATGGACGATCCGTCAAGGTCATCATCGATGGAGGGAGTTGCCACAACTTAGCAAGTGAAGAACTATGCTCCAAGCTCCAATTGGTCAAGATGAAGCACCCTCACCCCTACAAGGTTCAATGGCTAAGCGACACCGGCACCATACAAGTCGAGCATAGAGTACAAGTCTCTTTCAAGATCGGCGCCTATGAAGACACATTGGAATGTGATGTCCTTCCGATGACCGTTTGCCACCTCCTCCTTGGACGGCCATGGCAATTTGACCGAGGTGTCATTCACAATGGGCGTACAAATCACTATAGCTTCAAGATGAAAGGGAAAGAGTTCGTGCTACGTCATATGTCTCCAAGCCAAGTGCTCGCCGACAAGCAAGCCACCCATCGTGGAGGAAATAGTGAGAGAGCGATCCACCCAAAAGAGAGTGAGGGCCATAAGCCCAAATTGAGTGACTCCACGATGAGCAACAAGAAAAACTTAGTTCTCTATGCCACCAATGTGAGATGAGAGAAGTGTGTGAGAACCCATCAAGTGTCCTACACTATGTCCTATTGTGCAAGGACAAGGCCACAACAACTAACAACTCTCACGATCTACCTTTGGTGTTATCTTCTCTCTTGCAGGAATTCCAAGATGTTTTCCCCGATGAGCTACCTCCGGGTCTACCTCCACTACGAGGCATTGAGCACCGAATTGATCTCATCCCCGGAGCGCCGCTTCCCAACAAAGCTCCATACCACCTCAACCCCGAAGAAAACAAAGAAATACAAAGGCAAGTAAAGCATCTCATAGACCATGGTCATGTGCGTGAAAGTTTGAGTCCGTGTGCCGTACCGGTCATTCTTGTGCCAAAACGTGACGGTAGCTTTCGCATGTGCTCCGATTGTAGACCTATCAATGCTATCACCGTTAGATATAGGTACCCCATTCCACGCCTTGATGATATGCTTGATGAACTTAGCGGTGCCACTATATTTTCCAAAATTGATCTTAAGAGTGGTTACTATCAAATCCGCATACAAGAGGGTGATGAATGGAAAACCGCCTTCAAAACCAAGTTTGGTTTGTATGAGTGGTTAGTCATGCCTATGGGTCTCCCGGAAGCATCGGGCACTTTTATGCGCCTTATGAATCATCTCTTTCGCCCTTACATTGGTATATTTGTTGTGGTTTACTTTGATGACATTCTTGTGTTTAGCAAATCTATCCAAGAACATGTCACCCATGTCCGCACCGTTTTGCAAACTCTTAGAAAAGAGCGTCTCTATGCTAATATGGAGAAATGCCTATTTGGTGTTGATAAGCTCGTTTTCTTGGGTTTTGTGGTCTCTTCTAAGGGTGTTCATGTTGATGAATCTAAGATCAATGCTATTAAAACTTGGCCCCAACCAACCAATTTGCAACAAGTGCGTAGTTTTCTTGGTTTAGCCGGTTTCTACCGTAGATTTGTGAAGGATTTTAGCACCATTGCTTCACCTTTACATGCTTTGAGTAAGAAAAATGCACCGTTTGTTTGGGGAACACCTCAAGATATTGCTTTCAATGAGCTTAAGAACTTGCTTACTCATGCTCCCGTCCTTGCATTACCCAACTTCGACAAACCTTTTGAGATTCATTGCGATGCTAGCGGTAATGGCATAGGAGGTGTGTTAACGCAAGAGAAGCGCCCCATAGCTTACTTTAGTGAGAAATTATCCGGCGCGCAACTCAATTACCCCATCTATGACAAAGAGCTATATGCTTTAGTGCGAGTTTTGCATGAATGGGAACATTACCTTCGCCCACATGAGTTCATCATCCATACCGACCATGAAACACTTAAATACCTTAAGGGTCAAACTAAGTTGAACAAGCGTCATGCTAAATGGAGTGAATTTATTGAGTCTTTTCCTTATGTCATCAAGTACATTAAGGGTAAAGAAAATGTTGTGGCGAATTCGCTTTCCCGTATATGCATGCTTGTCACTAACCTTGAGTTGAATGTCATTGGTTTTGAGCATATCAAAGACTTGTATGAACATGATCCTACATTCGCCATACCTTATGCCAAGTGTTTGATGCATACTTCTTGGGATCGATACTACATCAAAGATGGATATCTTCTGAGAGCTAACAAACTTTGCATCCCCGAGTCCTCTTTTCGTTTGTTGATTTTGCAGGAATCTCATGGAGGCGGACTCATGGGACACTTTGGACGCGACAAAACATTTGCTACGCTCTCCAAGAACTACTTTTGGCCCAAGATGCATCGCGACGTCAATCGCTTCACCAACCGTTGTTCTACATGTCGCAAAGCTAAGTCTAAAGCCCAATCTCATGGCCTCTATATGCCACTTCCAATTCCATATCAACCATGGGAAGATATTAGCATGGACTTTGTACTTGGTTTGCCTAGAACTCAAAATGGAAAGGATTCCGTTTTTGTTGTCGTGGACCGTTTCTCCAAAATGGCTCATTTCATTCCATGCAACAAGATAGACGATGCTTCACATATTGCAAATTTGTTTTGTAGGGAAATCTTGCGCCTTCATGGAGTACCAAAGACTATCGTCTCGGACCGCGACGTCAAGTTCCTTAGCTACTTTTGGAAGACTCTATGCGCAAAAATCGGAGTCAAGCTACTCTTCTCCACGGCATACCATCCTCAAACCGATGGTCAAACGGAGGTAAGAAACCGCACACTCTCCGCTTTACTTCGAGTACTCATCAAGAGGAACATCAAGGAGTGGGAGGAGTGCCTACCTATCGCCGAGTTCGCCTACAACCGAGCAAGACACTCAACAACCGGCAAGTCGCCTTTCGAGGTCGTTTATGGATTCAACCCATTGTCACCATTGGACATTCTTCCCCTACGACTACAAGAGCGCATCAATTTGGATGCAAGTGCGCGTGTGACACATCTCAAGAAGATGCATGAAGATACAAGAAACACCATCGAGCGCCAAGTTCAACGCCTTGCGACCAAGCTCAACTTGAACAAGCAACCTATGGTCTTCAACATTGGTGATCAAGTGTGGCTACACCTTCGCAAGGACCGCTTCCCACAAGAACGCAAATCCAAGCTTCGTCCACGAGCGGATGGACCCTTCAAGGTGCTTGCACGCTACAACGACAACGCTTACAAGATCGAACTTCCACGCGACAAGTACAACGTGAGCGACATCTTCAACGTCAAAGATCTCTCTCCTTTCCATGGTGATGAAGATTTTGATCCGAGGACGGATCTTCCCCAAGGGAGGGGAGATGATGCGGAGCATCCCAAGGTCATCCCCATGGACCTACCATCGTCTCACCAAGTGCCTACCGGGCCCATGACTCGATCACGTGCAAGAGCCCTTGAAACCGAGGTGACATCTCTCCTCTCACAATTCCACTCCGATGCGCATGAAGCATGGCTACTACCTCATATGGATACATTATGCATACTCAGGTACAATGGAGAATCTAAGGAGCAAGGACAAGAAGAAGAGGAAGATGGACGAGAAGACGGAGAAGAAGAAGAGCTGCAGGAAATTTCCCAGCCATCGGACGACCGGCCAGGACCGGACGTCCGACGCCTAAAGCGTCAGCCGAGCTCCAGCCAGCGGACGTCCGGCCCGGACCGGACGACCGATGCCCCTGCACCCGAAGCGAACGAGCGGACGTCCGGTCTGGACCGAACGACCGGTGCACCAGCACCGAGGCAACATCAGCGGAAGTCCGGAGCCTCCGGACGTCCAGTGCCCCCATCACAGAGCAGAACCAGCGGACGACCGGAGGACACCGGACGTCTGGCAGCTCCTGAGACACCGGACGACCAGTCCCCAGCGGACGTCCGGCACCTGGCTGCGTCCAGATTCGGGCCCGAGGCCCATGTACCCCTTCACTTCGCCCCTTTTGCACTTAGACTATAAATAGACCCCCCCATTTATCCTAGCTAGGGTTAGCGTTGGTTTAGCTCATATTTCGAGATAGAGCTTCGCTCATCCATACCGATCTCCTCCTCGAGAGAGACTGCGGCCCCTCTTCGGAGAAGATCAACTTGGATTCAAGACCCCCTCTTGGGCGGCCCCATCAAGACCTCCTTCTAGGAGAAGAACCGGTTACTTGTATCGTCCTTTGTTGACCTTGGATCATCGTGTATCTGTTTGTGTTTCGGGAATCTAGCACATGTATGATCTATTTCTTGTTGGTTGAGTGTTTCTCTTGTGTTTCCCCTCGTTTTCCTCCTCGTGTTCTTCGTGTTCCTCGTAGGGATCCGCTCCTTTTGTGAAAGATCGGCCATCTAGGGTTCCACCCTACATCAAGGTGTCTCCGAAGGTGTTTGTTGAGTTGGCATTGATCAATATCAGGATTTGTCACTCTGTGTATCGGAGAGGTATCTTTGGGCCCTCTCGATAATGCACATCACTATAAGCCTTGCAAGCAATGTGACTAATGAGTTAGTTGCGGGATGATGCATTACGGAACAAGTAAAGAGACTTGCCGGTAACGAGATTGAACTAGGTATGATGATACCGACAATCGAATCGCGGGCAAGTAACATACCGACGACAAAGGGAATGACGTATATTGTTATGCGGTTTGACCGACAAAGATCTTCGTAGAATATGTAGGAGCCAATATGAGCATACATGTTTCGCTATTGGTTATTGATCGGAGATGTGTCTCGGTCATGTCTACATAGTTCTCGAACCCGTAGGGTCCGCGCGCGCTTAATGTTCGATGATGATTTGTATTATGAGTTATGTGTTTTGGTGACCGGAGTTTGTTCGGAGTCCCGGATGAGATCACGGACATGACGAGGAGTCTCGAAATGGTCGAGAGGTAAAGATTCATATATTAGAAGGTTATATTCAGACATTGGAATGGTTCCAAGTTATTCGAGTATTTTTCCGGAGTACCGGGGGGTTACCGGAATCCCCGGGGAAGTATTGGGCCAACATGGGCCTAAGGGAGAGAGAGGGAAGCCCGCGTGGGGTGGCCGCGCGCCCCCCTCCTTGGGAGTCCAAATAGGACAAGGAGGAGGGGCGGCGCCCCCTTCCCTTTCCCTCTCCCTCTCCTTCCTATTCCCTCCGGTGGAACAAAGGAAAAGGAGGGGGCCGAATCCTACTTGGACTAGGAGTCCAAGGTGGACTCCCCCCTGGCATGCCCCTCCTAGATGTCGGCCTCTCTCCCCCCTCCTTTATATATGTGGCCAGGGGGCATCCCAAAGGCACATCAATTGTTTCTTAGCCATGTGTGGTGCCCCCCTTCACAGTTTACCACCTCGGTCATTTGGTCGTAGTGCTTAGACGAAGCCCTGCGCGGATCACATTATCAACACCGTCACCACGCCGTCGTGCTGATGAAACTCTCCCTCAACCCTCTACTGGATCAAGAGCTCGAGGAACGTCATCGTGCTGAACGTGTGCTGAACAAGGAGGTGTCGTACGTTCGGTATTTGGATCAATTGGATCGTGAAGACGTTCAACTACATCAACCGCGTTAACCTAACGCTTCTGCTTTCGGTCTACGAGGGTACGTGGACACACTCTCCCTTTTAGTTTCTATGCATCTCCTATATAGATCTTGCGTGATCGTAGGAATTTTTTTGAAATTGCATACTACGTTCCCCAACAAAACAATCCAACGGTCAACTGAGGAGAGTGTCCTCAATTAACCCACTTCGTTGGAGATGCAATAATACTCTCAATTATGTAAGGCAGGCTGACTTTTGTCTTAATGTGTTTCAAAGCTTATGTAAGCAAGATGCTAACCAACATAGCATTTTTTAAAGAAACACACCTATGTGAGCCCGACTGCTGGTCACCGTCTATGAGATTGGGTGATCTCTAGGAAGCTCATGAGAAGGCACGAAGTATGACTAATAAGCTTTACCCGTGGGGTTTAGCCTTCGGCAACCTCGTACCAGCTCACAATGGGCGAACATTCTATACGCCAAACTGACAATTCAAGACATAGTCCATTGTCCAGTTTTGAATAAGTCTAATCTCATTGCTCTAGATGGAAGTTCAACTTAACAGTCTTCACTGAAAATTCTGATATATCAAAGATTGTTTGGAACAATTGACAAACTTATGTGCCCCGAGATCTGGTGGGGGATTGTTGGATTATGGATGGTCTTAGTCCCATATAAGACAATAATCCCTGGTTAATCTCTAAAGCCCATGCATGTGTATGTCAAGTGGTGGGAAGTGTGGGAAGTTTAGTACCATACTTCTACAGTAAGAAGAGTGAGACTTCTTTATAAAGGGCCGCTCCATCACTTGCTATTAGGAGCTTGGGAATAGGAGTTGTACATGCACGCTCCTCCTCCTTCGTCGCCCGCCTCGCCCCGCCCCGTCACGACGCGCGCGCTGCGAGTTGTGGAAATGAGCCGAGCCGAAGCATATTTTTGCCGGTCAGAAATGGTTAATTAATCTCAGATTAATTAACGAGTCACTTACGAAAGTACCATTGTCCGAGACGTTGAACCGTGGGTTGTTCGCAGACTCGGTCGTGGGCCTGAGCCCGGGCCCATCTACCCGACGGCCTATATAAGAAGACGCTGGCCAGTGGAGTGAACCCTAACTCAGTTCACTCACTGCCTCTCGCACAACCCTAGCCGTCATCTACTGTTCCTCTCACTATGTTGCTTCCCGCGATCCCATCCCGACGAGCGCGTGCACGGTTGGTCGAGAGAGTAGGTGCCTCCGAAACCCTGTCGTTCGAGATCCTGCCCGGGAGAACGGCAATAATATTTTTGGGGAGCGTCTCGGCGCAACTGCTCCCGATCCGTCCCCAGCTCTATTCGCCTCTGCTTCCACTATTTCTCCTGCATCGACACCATGTCGATGACGCCGCCACCAAGAAGAAGGCCATGGACGACGCCGAGGCTGCCGCCGCTGCCACCGCGTTGGCCTGGTCAACCGAAGGGTATGATCTGTCCATCCCTCGTTTACTCGTACTTATGCTAGCCGTATATGTGCTGCTCATAGATGGTTCGCTTCTATGTTCTGTATGTGCTAGTATATTTAGGTATCGCTATGAGATGTATACCTTTTATGCCATGCTTACTGTTTACTCGTGGATTAGTCTAATCGGAAAAGTGCTAATATTTCCAACACTTCGTACCACACACGTCATTACTGTACTTACACGCCAGTCCTCACTAAGGTGGACGCGGCCTCGCCAAGAGTTATTTATTATTCTCCTATTAATTACAAAGCCAATGTTCACTATGGTGGATGCAGCCTCGTCAAGAGTTCATTATTATTCTCCTATTAATTACAAAGAGGTGAAATTGAGGCTTTTATCGTCAGCTCTAATTACCTTGAGTAGCCTTTATAACGATAGTAAATATATTTTATGAATGGCGGATACTGAGACTAGCCACAATGGGAGTAACTTCAGCAATAACTTCAAGTCCAACTCAGCAAATTTGTCTGTGTGACAATGAGTTAATGAAGAGAGGGGTAATCTAGTAACTTAGCTAGTTACTGTAACATCACATGTCCCAATGCAGTATGAGTCTATAACCTAATAAATGGAGCTTTGCATGACACCACACCTATGTTACTATCCACTATGAAGATAGTAACATATTCTAGGAATATGTGTATGTACTAGTGTATGTTACTCTTCATTGTGGCTAATCTGAGTGGGGCCTTCACACTCATGGAGGCTATTAATAAACCAACAAATTCAACAAAGAATGTCGTTGTTAAAAAGAAAAATGGGTCGCCTTGGACTAATTTGAAAGACTTCCTCCGCACCACAGACGCGGAGCGCCTCGCAAACTCCGGATAAAACTCATCATCTCATCATCATCCTCGATCCTAAACCCCGCCATTCTCCTCTGCTCCTTCCCCGTTCCCCATGGAGGTCTCCGCCTCCGCCTCTACGCCTCAAGCTCTCACCCTACTCACTTCCCCCCCTTGCTTCCTCTCTCTTTACCCTTCCGCCCGCCGGCACGGCCGCGCCGGCGGGGGAGGGCTCCTGCTGCGGCCTCCGCCTCAACGGAGGCTGGAGCTGGGGTACCGTGCCCGCCGCCCGGTGGCATGCTCTCTCAGCGGCTCGTCCTCCACTGCGCTGGACGTGTTAGGCGGCTCGGTGGTCGCCGCGGCCGCTCTCCTCGCCGCCTTACAGCTGGTTTGGCTCAGGTGGCGCGGCGCAATGCATAGGGAATCTCCGGAGGTGTGCTTCTTCTTGATACTAGTTTTATCCCTCTTACCTTAGTTCTGCTCTTTGAAGAATGATTTGAATTGAACTCAGGCTCCTCTTTAGTATATATGCATATGCACCGTAACTTAGATTATCGCGCATGCACATTAAATAAGACGGATTTGCTAATTCTCCAAAGCATTCAGAGACTAGAGCATCAAAGTGCATGTAAATTTTTGTACAAAGACACGATCATACAAGAAAGAGAAAAGATTGTACCCATTTTTTCTAATATAAGTGTGTTTTCTGTACAGTACACAAGTGGTCGTATTTTTTAACAGAATAAATAGAATTTTCTTGACTTTAAAACCAATTACATCCATATTAGAAAGATGCCAGTTCTGGGCCATCTAAGTGCAATTCGAGAAATTTTAGTTTTCCGATGTTTACTCCTCGAAGACAGGAAAGTTTATTGGGGACAAGTGTTGGTGATGTCAATGCTATCGGTAATGTCTTAAGTCCAAAGGCTGGATCCAAATTTGCCAGTGCTGATTCCTTTTTCTATAGATATTGGTAATTCTGAGGTTAAGGCATTAGACCAGTTGCTATCCCTTGATTGAAGACTTAGGGATATTTTTGGAGATAATGGAAGCTTTATTACCCCGACCTCTACATCCGATATGCATACAGCCCAATTATTACATGTTTATTATAAATTTACCAAACAATGGCCTCGCCAGAAACGGTAAAACCAAGACAATGAAACATCCCAACTACAGTTGGTAGAAACATGTAAATCAAGACAACTCTAATGACTAAGGAGCCTATCAGTCGCATGCCATCGGAACCGGGACATAAACTCCCTGGTAATCTATGTGAGCTGCTTGACGTGAAGCCACATCAGCTCCTTATGTTGCACCTTCTATAACAACGCCCATGACTGTAGCCAACTGGTACACGAGAGTAGCACCTGCATACAACATTGAACTTTCTTTTTGTCAAAAATAAAATCAATTCTGCATAGCCAAATAGACCAAAACACCATTGTAACCCCCGGCCACAATTAGTGTTCCTAGAGATTTGTCACCCCCCTGTAACCAAGAGCCAAATATATTAGAAATACTACTACAATGTGGTGTGATATTAAAGGCTCACTACACAGCATGCCGTGCAATTTGTGCCAAACTGCGATCAAGTAAAAAATGTTGTATACTTTTCTATTTGTAATAAAAACTACAATGAGTGCCCCCTTGTCATTTGCGCTTAACCAATTTGTCCTTCATAAGGACTACTTGTCTGCAAAGAAACCAGATGAATACTTTGATTTCCATTTTCATCGGAACCTGACCACATATCCATTAGTGCCGCATATATGAAGTATACAGAAAACACCCTTGTCTGTCTGAAGAAGATCCCACCTAAAGGGTCCTGTTCCAGAGTTAGTTGCATCCCTAGAACTCTCAGTACGATCTCATTTCAGTTTATTAAATTTTGGCGAATGAGAGCCTGACGGAAATCAATCAGCGGATTAGGCACTCCAATGACAGAGGCAACTGTGCGGAATAGCTTTGGGTACATATCTGAAAACTGCATGTCCCCGATACGTTTATCCTCCCCAAATCTCAATTATTCACTATTCTCCACACTAAACGAGCCCAGTTGTATAGAAGTGTCTTTTACTCCCATTAAGCCCTTCCATAACGAGAGTCCGTTAGTTAAGCTTAGGGATATTAGAGTCATTGGTAAGATTTACAATTGGCAAGACTATCCTCATCACGCTTCTCGAATCGGCATAGGCTTATAAAATTACTGAAAGCCTAATCACTTGCATTATCCATCATTCAGCGTTGTCGGATAGCGAGTAATCAGCATGAGGAGTTTTGGGCCGTGGTGTGGTCATCGTGTTGCTTGCAAAATGACGATGTAGCCATCTTGGCATTTCTCTTCTATGTTACTGATACGTCTACCATAGATGTATCCTTGAAAATTAGCATTGCTTGCTATTTCTCACAAATAAAATGAAATTGTGTTCATTGATTGAATGAGGTCAGCTTTGAGCCCTTATCTTTTTTGCTTTGGTGATGGATGCCTCACAAGGGATATACAAGGAGATATCCCATGGTGTATGCTCTTTGCGGATGATGTGGTGCTAGTCGATGATAGTCGGACGGGGGGTTAATAGAAAGTTAGAGCTATGGAGACAAACCTTGGAATGGAAAAGTTTTAGGCTTAGTAGAACTAAAACTGAGTACATGAGGTGCGGTTTCAGTACTACTAGGCACGAGGAGGAGGTTAACCTTGATGGGCAGGTGGTACCTCAGGAGGATACCTTTCGATATTTGGGGTCAATGCTGCAGAAGTATGGTGATATCGATAAAGATGTGAGCCATCAAATGAAAGCCGGGTGGATGAAGTGGTGCCAAGCTTCTGGGCTATTCAACCCGCCATGTTGTATGACACTGAGTGTTGGCCGACTAAAAGGCGACATGTTCAACAGTTAGGTGTAGCGGAGATGCGCATGTTGAGATGGATGTGTGGCCACACAAGAAAGGATTGGGTCCGGAATGATGATATACAGGATAGAGTTGGGGTAGCACCGATTGAAGAGAAGCTTCCAACATCGTCTGAGATGGTTTGGGCATATTCAGCATAGGCCTCCAGAAGCTCCAGTGCATAGCGGACGGCTAAAGCGTGATGATAATGTCAAGAGAGGTCAGGGTAGACCAAACTTGACATGGGAGGAGTCCATAAAGAGTGATCTAAAGGACTGGAATATCACCAAAGAACTAGCCATGGACAGTGGTGCGTAAAAGTTAGCTATCCACGTGCCAGAACCATAACTAGGTTTCGAGATCTTGTTGTTGTTGTTGTTGTTGTTGTTAGTCTTAATTTGACGAATGAAATGTGATTCACTGTGTCTGGTAGTTGTTTTCTAACTTGCAGTCATCTTCAATATTTGTCAGGTTTTACATACACAGGTCAAAAGCAATGTAAACAAGGCCCTCGGAACAACAACCCAATCCGTACATGATAGTAATGATGCATGTTGTGCAACTCATGAAAATAGCTTTTCAGAGCTATCTATTTCTGAAGGAATGATTATTAATGAATTGGAGTGCCGGGCTAGTATTTCGTGCATATATCCTGTAAATAAGACAACACAGGCGGTTTCTGTAACTAATCCAGGGGCAATGTTACACACATTAGTTGATGTATCTCGGCAAGAAGAAGTTGGTTGCTCAACTTCAGCAGAAAAAAGAAATTCTACAAAAAAAGTTATGGATGTTCTTGCAACGTCTTATTCCGGTCCACCAGGACAACATAAAAGCAAGTATGTCTCTAACAGAATTGGCTGGCAAGGTGGGCTCTCATACCAATTTTTATCCCTTTCAGAACTACAGAAAGATGCTCAAAATGGCAATGGTCTTGGTGACAGCCAAACAAACAGCAACAATGCTCATTTACTTCGATGCCATCAGAGTAATGATGATGAAAATATTGATTTGACATCTCTTTCATCCTTCAAAAGAACAGTGGAATGCCCTCTCAATTTTGTTCCGCAAGCCAGTATTGGAAATTTGTTCAGACCAAGAAAAGCAATTGAGTTTGCTGATTCATATGTAGGGGGCTCTCATCTGACACCAGGTTTAACTTTGGAATTTAAGCACTCTTCTTGGCACTTCTGCTGATATCCGTGATTTCTTCCCTTTCCTTATGAGCATACTCTATATTCAGGGAAATTAGCTCTATTTGCATGCTTAAGGGAGGGTCCTGCCAGCAAACAACAGAAAGCAGTGAAAGACCATGATGATGCAAAAACTATTGGCTGGAGTATTTCTGATATACTGAACAAAGAGAATCTAGATAAATTCATTCCAGCGACAACAGCTGGAATAAACGGCACAGTGGATACATCAGATTACATGAGGCGATACAAGAGTTCTTTAACAGATGGAAGGTATAATATTTGGTAGATGATTTTAACATATTGTCCCAGAGCAGGCCTTAAGTTACTGTATGTTATATCCATTCAAATGTAATCTTTCCACATATCAGTTTTTCAGTTGACACATCAATTTGGTATTGTCAGGTTGAAGGACTGTGTGGATTTGTTGGAAAGCATGGAGCAGAAGGGATTGCTTGATACGAAGAAGGTGATTAATTACCTGTTACGGTTTAGCTTTTGTAATGTACTCTTCAAATTTCTCATTTACATCTGTTTCTTAGATCCACCATGCCAGCTTTTTGAGTGCATGTAAAAAACAAAGGGCTGTTATGGAAGCTGTTCGCTTCTGCCGATTGATTGAAAATCCGAAAATGAGCACCTTCAATATGCTTTTATCGGTTTGTGCTAATTCAAAAGATTTTGAAGGTAACTCATCAGCTTTTCTTGTCAGATGTGCTCGAGTAGAAGATGAGAATTGAGTATGACCAAATGGTTTTACCTTTACAGGGGCCCTCCAAGTTATGGTGCTCCTAAAGGAGGCTGGGCTAAAACCCGATTGTAAACTTTACACCACATTGATATCAACTTGTGCAAAGTGTGGAAAAGTTGATGCGATGTTTGAGGTAAGCACATAAGACAATCAAATTCTCACCCTTATTAACAGTGCCAGCTCCTGTTTGTGACCATGAGGGGAAGGCGGCCATCATTTGCTCTACCTTTTCCAACCTCATGGGGATTACTATTATTTTGATCTTAGCACCATTGTTCAGCAGATTGATGATCTTGAGGCTCTCTCTGTCTTTCTCGTTTGAGGAAACTTATTGTGCGGTTTGCTAGCAATCCAGTTGATGGTTGTAACGGTCTCTTCACCAAAAAATATTGGGATATTATAAAAAATGACTTTAATAAACTAGTCCAAGACTTCTTTGATGGGTCGGTCAACCTGCAAAGTATTGATGATTCCTTCATCACCCTTGTTCCAAAAAATTCCAACTCTGAGGGTCGCGGTGTTTATCTCCCTATCTCCCTCCTGAATTCTTGTATTAAGCTTATCACTAAAATTTGTTCCAATTGCCTTTAGAAAGTCATTCTCTCTCTGGTTTCATTAAATGTTGCATGATCAAAGACTGCCTCGCGCGGAGCTTCGAATTCCTTCACAAGTGTCATCAGTCTAAGACATACATTTGTTAAGCTTCATGCACTAGCCAACGCAACCAAAAGTCTGAACTGATAGAAAGGGCTAGGCAATCCACATATACACATTAACACCCCCTCTCACGTGTGACGCGGGAAGTCAACACGTGGATAGATTCAAGAGGTATGGCTCAAGAGGCCTATACGTGGACACAAAGGGGGGCAGCAGCAATTTTTAGATAAATTGCGAAAGCCAGGACTTGAACTCAAGACCTTAGCTCTGATACCATGTTAAGCTTCATGCACTAGCCAACACAACAGTCCGAACTGATGGAAAGGCTAGGCAATCCACATGTACACGTCAACAACATTGTCGTTTTTAAGCTCGACTTTGAAAAATCTTTTGACACGGTGGAACACTACACGATCATCTCCATGCTTAACAACTATGGCTTTGAGGATTGGATGGATCAACTCTCTCCTCAGCTCTTGCACTTTTGCTGTGCTTCTTAATGGTGTTGCCAGCAAGAAATTTTGCCAGCATGGCTTTAGGTAAGGGGGGACCTCTTTCTCCCCTTGTCTTCGTGTGCTGCTGATCTTCTGCAAGCAATTACCAGCAAGGCTTTGTACCTCGATCTTCTGCATTTCGGTGAGGACTTCCCTATTGTTTTGTGATGCAAACATGTTCTGTTCAACTTCTATGTCTCAAATGCCTTCTGGAAAGCTTTGGTCGATCTGTTGGCTTCGGGTTAATTTTCACAAGTCCTACATCCTTCACATCAATTCCGGAGGATAAATTGGCCAATTTAGCTGGCCTGATTTTCTGTAAAGGGGGTTGTCGGTCAACCGCCCACCAGAAGAAGTGTGGTCGGTTTCAGACACAAATTTTTCCCGTTTTAGCAACTTTCTACATTTGGCACTTTCTGTATATTGCAACTTTCTTGTTCTGGTAACTTCCAGAAAATGCATGTTTAACCTTTCAGAAAAGTTATCTCTTAAACCATTAAGCCGATTGATGATCCTCCCATGTCAGCATGTTTTGACAACTTTTTTTCGTTAGTACTTGCCAGATTCTTGTCACTTAGGTACTTGCCAGGTTATTGCCACTTAGTTGCGAGTACTTGCCAGGTTAGTAAAACTTCAATACACACCTGTATAGATATTGCTTCATGGTACTTGTGTGGGTTGATGCCGCCCTCTTTTGTTGGTAACACCTGAAAACTAACTCTCTTGCTATGCGTAAATGTTGCATTGTATAAAAACACACACAACTATTGCCTGGTAAATGTACATAATTATCGTGACAACTGTTCACTGCTAACATGCCAACTATGTTGACATACCCTGAGAACTAGTGCCGACTAATTTTTTCCACCGAAACATGACAACTGTTACAGTATATGTGGATTGCACTAGCCCTTTCCATCAGTTCAGACTTTTGGTTGCGTTGGCTAGTGCATGAAGCTTAACATGGTATCAGAGCTAAGGTCTTGAGTTCAAGTCCTGGCTTTCACAATTTATTAAAAATTGCTGGTAGCCCCCCTTTGTGTCCATGAAGAGGCCTCTTAAGTCATACATGAGTTTCGCGCGCTGTCGCTCTCTTCCGGTTGCATGTGTTGACTTGCCTTCCCTGTCACACGTGAGAGGGGGTGTTACAGTATATGTGGATTGCACTAGCCCTTCCCATCAGTTCAGACTTTTGGTTGCGTTGGCTAGTGCATGAAGCTTAACAACATGGGATCTTGTTTTGATGGCCTCGTCGAGACGAACTCACTGGTGAAGAAGGCTAACCAGATTAACAGTTTGTGAGATAAATGATCTTGAAAATTGGAACTTAGCAATTAATGCAATGATGTAAGTGTTAGGTGGGAGATTAATGCATGCATGCCTTTGCTCTCTATTAGGAAAAAATGCCAATGGGATGCCGCAACATGGGAAGACAAGGATGCATAAGTAAAATTGAACTTGATGCTGCCCTTAGATTTTCCGTTCAGAAAAATCTGGACTCAACTTTCGGGATTTTAAACTTTCAGAAATTTCAAATTTGAACTTCTGAAAAAAATGAATTTTCAGAATTTTTGAACTTCCAAAATTCAGAAATCATTAACTTTTGAATTTGGGGGGCTTACCTACTTAATAAAACTCATCCAATTTCAAATTTGGAAAGAACTTTCAATGCACAAGGAGAAAACGTTAAGAAAAAAGCCACAATGTGTGTGCCCCACTCTAGGAAAAGAGGGGTTGAGAGAGATAGAAATTGGTGCCCTCGTGCGCGTCCCGAAAGGGGAGCGGTCCACCTCAGCGCATGCGCAAGGCAGGCTTTTTGGGATGTAAGGGTAGACAGTTTATTTTTGTAGAACAATAAGGGTAGACAGCTAGGCGGGCGCCGACCATCCACGCTAGCACTCAAAATTGCCCCAGAGTGCAACATCTTCAATATAAATTAGATGTTCAACATTACATTTGGCAGACAAATAGATAGACTAGAACCAATCAATGATCACCATGGCCGGAGCCCTGGAGGATACCTACCTTGGACACATCGAAGAGGACATCCTCGAATGCGGCTGCTGGTACGGCTGGTGCGGATGGGGCGACGGCTTCCTCTCTAGCATAAAACATGTGTCGTGTTGGTTCTTCCTAGTGATTGCCTACTGCTGCTCCGCTCGATCGTGAGCATCACAGGCCTTGCACTTCTCGTACTTGGCTCTGGCAAAGTGACGGGCAACGAGCACCTCCTCCTTTGCATGGGCGCCGTGATTGGCGGAGTGCACCTCTGCTTGGTGTGGAGCGGCGAGCGCCTCCTCCTGCTTGGCTTGGGCTGCAGTGGCCTTCTCTCCCTTGGTAGCGGTGGCTTGCTCTTGGCGGCGGCATGACGGACACCTGATGATATAGACATCGCGATGGTTGCTCCACGCCATTGCTGATTTTGATCCAAAGTGCATTAGGTGGCTAGGGGAGGTGATCAGCATCGGATCAAAGTAGAGGGGAAGGGGCTGGTGGGGAACATCTTTGGGAAGGCGAGGCGGCTGGAGGGAAATCCCATTGGGTGGCGATGCGGTTGTCCGCGGTCAAAATGGGTGGGTCCAGGCTGTCAGAGTCCCTACTCTGCCCCTCGATTTGGAGACGGCCTTGGAGCGGACGTCCAGACGCATCTGACCCAAAGTAGAGGTCTGCATTGGAGGCCTAAAAGTGTTGGAGTAGGGATCCGTCGATATGCCCTAAAATTTCCTACTTTCCTTTCACCTACCCGGGGCTTCATTCCAGATGGGCTATCTGAGCATCTCCAAATGGCCCATGGGCTCCAAGAGAGGCTGGTGGTGCGGCAGCAGGCCCAAGCGCAGGTCCGGCCCAACAACAGAGGCGGAAGCTGGGGGCCCACTAAGAGTCAGCATCAGCCGAGACCAGAGAGGGTGCAAGTTTTGCGGACATCGGTGAGCTCGCCATGTGTGACTGGTGTGAAGAGGCCGAGCCCGACGACTAAAGCTGGTGTGCGCTCCATGAAAGCAGCCACCTGACACATCCATTCTCGCATGGTGGAGGATTCCTCTAGGAGAGGCACGATAGCCACGTCGAGGTTTGTGTGCAACTCGCTGCGCCTAGTCACAACTGCCTGCTGAAAGCTAGTGTCAGTGACAACTAGACGGTTGGCCGCATCAGCTTCATGTGCCTGAACATGGGCGTTAGAGGCGGGGTCCCGGGTAGAGGGGAGTGTGACGTGAGAGGCAGCGACGGAGATGGGCGTTGACTGTGCCCACCAAAATTGCCATCCGGTCGGCTCGAAGACCGGGTGAGGTCCCACAGCATGTCCCCGTTGCCGGAGGCCTAGTCATGACCGTTGTGAACTCTACCGCCAGTGTGAAACCCATTCTCACGGTGGTCCCTATCATGGTGGTGCTGCGGAATGTAGCGAGGATGTACGTTGCCGTCAGGACCTTGACGACCTGAACCACTCACGCGGGAGGAGGCGGCGGTCACAGCTGTCAATCCAAGAGGCGGTGGAACACCATCAACCGACCCCAAATGTCGGACAAATGGGGCCGCCGACAGGATGAACGGGGCAGTGCCAACACTGGTCGTGTAGCAAGTCAAGTGTTGTGTTGGATAAATCCTCCTCCTAGATCATGAGGGATCTGCAATAGCTGAGATAGCGTTTGGGAGGAGTGTGGCTGTTGAGTGGTTGGCTCGGCTCGGCGGTGGTGGGGATTGGCTGGAAGGAGTAGAAGTTTCGGTGGTGTATTTCTTCCTATTGGAGGAGAAACTCGGCCAGGACGGCGTGGAAATGGAAGGCTAGCTCATTTAGCCGGGCAACATAGAAGTCATGAGCTTTACCGTTGCATGAAGCTTGAAGAAGAGCAGCGATGGGGGCAGAGTCCAGTCGTATTTTGGATGCAGAGAAGGAGATACATAGGGGGTATGATGTAGGGTAGGGACCCTAGATGGCCTAATCTTTCACAACTTGGAGGGGGATTCAATAGGAGCACACAAATCACACGAGGAAACACTCAAAGACAAGTCCAAATCACACATCCACTAGATCAACAATCACACAAGATCTACAAGAGTACAAACCAACAAAGGGAATTTGGAACAAGAGTATGGTTCATCTCAAATCCAAGACGAGATGAGGGTTTGACAATCCTACGATGGAGATTCTTCTCCACAAGAGGAGGTCTTGATGATCCACTAGGGATTCTTCTCCAAGGGAGGCCTTGATCTCCAAAGGAGAGGGGTAGATATGAGCAAAGTTCTCTCTAGTTCTTCATCTATGCTTTGCTAACCCTAAAACGGACGTACAAGACGAGTATTTATAGTCTAGGTTGGCGGAAGGGGTACATGGGCCGTGGTCCTACTCACTGCGCATAGGTAGGCCGGAAGTTCCGGGCTATCCAGAGAGTTGGCACGCCTTGGGGTCATCGAGGCCGGAAGTTCCATGGCAGGCCCGAAGTTCCGGGGAGGTTCCGGACTATCCATAGAGTTTGCATGTTCTGGTGTTGCTTCGGGCTGGAAGTTCCAGGGGCTTCAGATGCCTTCTTCTTGGAGTTTGCCAGCATCTCCTCGTCCGCTCCTCCTTCAACTATCTGTTGTTGCGGTGTTGGAGGTTGCTGGTGGTGGCTTGTCTGAGTCATGAGGGGGGTGGGTTGTTGCACCAATGATGGACGTCGGAGCTGATGAGCTGTGTGTGTGTGTGTGTGAGGGGGGGGGGGGGGGGGCGCTTGGCCATGGCAGGGGCCGGGCAGGAAGGCGCCGGCGATGGTGCGGGGGCTGGGTCTGGAGGGGTGAGAGGAGAGGGGCCCACCCAACAACCCTCGGTGTTGAGTGTCATTGTTATTTAGGAAACGTAGGATAGCGTATGATTTATTCTACCTTGCCTTGTACTCCAAGATGACTTTGTACTCCTATATATATATATATATATATATGCCCACGAGGCTCAAGCAATACAATGAACTATTCCATCAAATCCCTCTCTCCCTTCTAACATGGTATCAGAGCCAAGAGGTCTTGAGTTCAAGACCCGGCTGACGCAATTAAATTGCAGCCCACTTTCGGTCCATGTTTAGGCCCGAGGGAGCCACACGTGAGGGGGAGTGTTGACGTATAATGTGCTGCCTAGTCTCTTCCATCAGATCGGTCTTTTGGTTGCATTGGCTAGAGCATGCACTTCTACACTCGGGTTTAAGCTTTTCTTCTGGCCTCTCTTGTTCAATGTAGCATGTAGCACTGGGAGGTGGGAGCCGTTATTTTCTTGCCGTGTATACATCCTAGTAAATATTCTCTATTTTCATGAAATTTTACTGTCGGGGCCTCCCCTACAGTTTTCGCTCATAACAAAAAACAAATTCATATGTGGGGGTTCCATTTATATCTTGATACTGTACCTCATGTTATCCATTATTCTGCACTTATATTTTAGGTCTTCCATGAGATGGTTAGTGCTGGAATAGAGCCAAATGTTAACACATACGGTGCACTAATTGATGGCTGTGCTAAAGCTGGGCAAGTAGCAAAAGCATTTGGTGCTTACGGGATCATGAGTTCAAAGGTGAATTGTTCTATCTCATGATTTTTTATGTTTTCATAAAGGGAAGTGGTAAGGGAGGCCCATACAGTTGTTTTTTTTTGAAATAATAAGAGCCCGAACTCCCATCTGTGAGGACTTGAACCTGGGTTGCTGGGTTCACTCTCCTAGCCAAGTGAGCTAGGCTCACTCAGGAATTTTTATGCTAGATGTGCTTCATTTCACTTGTGCTGTAGATGTTTTTTTTTTGAGTCGTTGTGCTGTAGATGTGAAGAAATTGTTCAATTAATAAGCCTCTGCAAGCATCTTCATGCTTGATGAACTTACTCGGTCGTACTTGCAGTAGAAGGTGAAGCCAGATCGAGTTGTCTTCAACGCTTTGATCAGTGCATGTGGTGAATCTGGAGCTGTTGCTCGAGCTTTTGATGTTTTATCAGAAATGACAGCAGAATCCTCAGAATCGAAAGGATGCAAGCCAATTCTTCCTGATCATGTCACAGTTGGAGCACTCATGAAGACATGTATTCAGGCTGGCCAGGTGTTTTTTACAGACTAATTTCTTTTCAGAAATGCAAAGCAGAAAATATGCTTCCTATATTGAAAATCAAGTTCTGGAAACCATTCTGTTGTGTAGGCTGATCGAGCTCGTGAGGTTTACAAAATGCTTCAGGAGTACAGTATAAAAGGTACTCCAGAAGTTTACACAATTGCACTGAGAAGCTGTAGCTTGACTGGCGATTTAGGGTTTGCATTGAAGATCTATGAAGATATGAACAAGATCGGAGTTCAACCTGATGAGGTGTTAATGTTTAGTGGAAACATTAAGGGATATGTAATGTGCTCCCCCCCTACAGCCTATTTGACTTTTCTCTTTGCTTAATGCCATGTACTACAGATGTTTCTGAGTGCTCTAGTTGATGTGGCCGGCCACGCTAGGAGGGCTGATGCTGCTTTTGAAATAATCAAAGATGTAAGAGCAAAGGGATTTCATGTTGGAATCATGGCATACAGTTCCTGTATGGGCGCTTGCTGCAATGTAAGTTCTTTGGCAGATTGTTTGATGGAAAATTACCTAAAGGATTGAATTTTGACTTTTGTGTCTATAGTAGTCCTAGAAGTTGCACATTACATACTTAGCTCTGTATTCAGCTTGCATCCATGTACTTTTGATCTGAAACCATTTCTATTATCAGAGTTTTTCTTTTGCTCATCCTGATCTGATCGCCATTGTATCAGGCCAAGGACTGGAAAAAGGCGCTGCAGCTATTTGAGGAGATCAAGGCTATCAAATTAATTCCAACAGTCCCGATGATGAATGCTTTAATTACTTCCCTCTGTATGTGTACTCTTAGAAGGAAATGCAAAATATTTGTTCACTTACTACCTATTATTTTCTTAAAGAGAGAGTTGCACCAGATGACCCTACACTTGTAGCAGCTTGTTACCACTAAACTTGAATGTGAACTTGGTATGGTCCCAAATATGTCAACTGTCACATACACTATCTTATTTAAGTGTTATATGTCAACTGTGACAAGATCAATTCACAAGTTTAGCTGAATCAGAATTTCTTAAATGATTCAATTTGAAAATTTAGGCATGCTAGTGGCACTCCACAATGAGTTTGCAAACCTGCCAAGTTAATTTTCGAATTAAGGGACCTAATGTATTATACTTCAAATATAGGTTCTTCATGCAATTCTTTCCTTGAACACGCATGTATTTCATTTCCTCCAACTTCTTATTTTGTTACTCCTATCTTTGAACTTGGAAAGAACAATGATTTCAGGCTTTAATTAACTACATGATGAAATTGCAGGTGACGGCGATCAAGTTTTAAAAGCTGCTGAGGTCCTTAATGAGATGAAGGAACTACGTGTCCGTCCAAATGAGATAACCTATTCGGTCTTATGTGTGGCTTGCGAAAGGTAAAGTATAGCAAGCACTGGTCGTTTCAGACTATTCTCATGATATTCTTGAGATACTAACAGTTGACCTGCAGAAATGGTGAAGCACAACTAGCTCTTGATTTATTTGAGCAACTAAAAGTAGATGGTACTGGCCTCAATCCCACCATTGTCGGTTGTCTTACTGGTAAGTTTTGTTGGTTGGTACTGTATGGAAGAACTGGAATTTTCATTTTGTGCTGAACTGACCTGTTTTTACCTTTCTTGTGTCTACTGCTGCTAGCAGTTATTTTTCATCTGTGTACTGTTTTTCCTTTTGGTGGCAATCGTTCATAATGGAATACCTTTTTCTTCAGGTTTATGTCTACAAATGTTTTCCTATGATCTTTCACTTGGCAACATCATTGTCAGATTCAACCAAGGGAAGCCACAGATTGACAATAAATGGTACACGCATTGCTGGACTCTATAAATTCAAATAAATTTGCATGCCAAGATTCTTGTTAATATGTAGTTTATGTTGTAACTTTAGTCAATTCATTGTTATTAAGTAGTATTCTATAGCTCATGTTTACAGATACACGTAAAATTGCAACTTAGCAATACATTCAGATCTTATAGATGCAAGCTTTACCATAGGAATCCACTACTAGGAAAGACTGCGTTTTTTTTTAAATGTGAACTGAATTGCAAGGTACATCTTAGATTATTTTGTTAGTCATGCTTTAGTTTGAGTATATTGATCTCCTACCTTTACCCATGAGGTAAAGTGTTGAGAAGTTATTATTGGTTACTGGTATTAGTATTACCCGAGCCCATTAAGTGTCTGGTTTGTTGTTTAGAAGGAGTCTGAGTTGGTACAGTTCTAAACTTGTAATCTTGGTGGTTGACATTATAAATAAGCGGTGTGGGGTCCTAAGGGCACACTGTTTACCCTAATCTTTATCAAAGCCTCGTTCATATTTGTTAGAGTTGTATATATTTGCCGTGTAATATCCAGCTGTATACGGGGTTTTCTGCATATATTCCACACCTGTACATGTGTATATATCAGGCCACCTGGAAATACAAGTTGCTTATTTCCTAACATGGTATTACCGCCCTAGGTATTTTTTCTGCACCTGCAACTCGTGCTCCCGATCGAATTCTTTTAGGTCCCCGATCTCAGCAAACTGCTCATTGTCTGCTCTATCCCATAGCTAACCTCCAGCTCGCATCCAAGCCATATTGTCCCCTCGTACTATCACCCTAGATATTTCCCCGCATGTGGGCAACTGTTTGCGAGCATGGAGTTCTGCTCCACTGACAAGATACTGGAGAGGAACACGGAGAAATATGGGTTGCCGCCGAGTCTCAGTCACTGGACTGCTGTTCTACTACTGGTTAGGCCTATGCGTGCTATGGTATGGAGGGAACATAGAGGACAATCTACGGCTTGAATCCATATCCAATCAGGAAAGAGGCATCATGCTATGGAGTACAATTGGGTTCTAATATGGAATCAATAGATATAAACTTCAATTATTACTGGTACCATATATATAATCAGTTCTGTAGTTTTCTTTGTCAGAAGCTTATATTTGTTGATTCCTTTGTAGGACATCCTCAGCAATTATGGTTTTCCGTCAGGCAATCACCGCTGGTCTGCTACCCTCAAGCGATGTTTTATCTCAAGTGCTGGGTTGTTTGAGGTTTCCTCATGACAGTTCATTGAAAACCACTTTCATTGATAATATGGGAATAAGTTGTGATATGCCACATCACCCCAATACAAATTCACTGTTGGAAGGATTCGGTGAATATGATATTCGTGCTTTTTCAGTATTGGAGGTAGAGATGCTATCTTTCTATGAAACCATGATTCCATTTCAGTATTCTTTAGGTATTAAAGCAGCATTTATTGTCACAGGAAGGTGGCTTGTTAGGAGCAGTTGCAAGCACTTCCACAAAATATAGTCAAATTGTCATTGATGCAAGAAAGTCAAACATCTACACAGCCGAGGTTTCTTTTTTCTTATTGCATGTTACTTTCATGAAAACTACTTTAGCACTCTTGTTTGAATTTATGCGATTAGGCCATTGCGGAAAGTAGACGGAGAAGCGATGTTTGATAACGAGGTTCAACAATTAATTTTTACATCCCCAGGACATGACTATGAGTGCTCCTTTCCATGTGCTAAATCTACAACCATTAGACGCATCTCGACCATCCCACCACGGCCGGTCCAGTCCCCCTACCATGGACACTCGGATCATCCCCTTCATGATCTTGTGTCTAGCTTACTAGTTTTGTCTAGTTTACTTTGGCTACCCCAGAGTGCCTTTATATATTATTAGGCCAGTGTTACACCTGTTCGATTCAACACCTAACCTTTGAAATATTGAGCTGTGGTGTGCGTGTATAATTTTAGCACTGGGATTATGTGTACATACTTACTACTTAGTGCTTGTGGTAGAAACAACCATAAATATTAAGTGCGTCGTACGTACATAGTTGATTCGGAAGCATAGTATAATCCTTTTTTCTAGGCACTAGAGTATGTAGAATATACAGATATTTCTGGGATGGAGATTTTTGCAAACATTATGGATAACGTCATATGCATGGAGTATGTTTATATGACAAATATAAATATATACTCCCTCCGTCCGAAAAAGTTTGCCCCAAGCTTGTCCCTCAAATGTATGTATCTAGCACTAACTTGATGCTAGATACATTCATTTGAGGGACAAGCTTTTTCGGACGGAGGGAGTACGTATGTGCTGCATATGTGATGTCATACATGCATCATAGGGGGGTTAGCAATCATCGATCTATGGATGTTTCCATGTAGCTCACCAATATGGAGTATATATACTACTCCCTCTGTCCGGAAATTACTTGTCACTCAAACGGATGTATCTAGCACTGAAATACATCTAGATACATCCATTTTAGCGACAACTAACTCTGGACAGAGGTAGTACTATTCTTATAAAAGGTACTACGGTGTATAGCAGTACGCTTATGAAGTATATATACTTTGAATTGTGATATTAAGTAGGGAGTACATGTACTTCTAATTGAAGCTAGTAAGGAGTATATATAACTATATCAGCACTTTTAATTGCTGTATCAGACTATCTGTATTTAGACAAATCTAAGACAAGAATTTTGGGACAGAGGGAGTATATGTTAATATTCTTATAGATAGCCAGGAAAAAGATGGCCATGATGTCAGCCAATGCATCATGCATAGTTCATATTCATACATTCTACATATTATATTACGTCTCAGCAAGTAGACGATGGAAACGAAGCAATATGTTCTTCCGGCCGCATATCGCTTGTCGAAGGCGCAATTGACAAGCGGTGGATTATTGTGATATGTAATACAACCTTTTTTTATACTTCTTCCGTCCGGAATTAGTTGACAGTCAAACGGATGTATCTAGCACGTCTAGATACATCCGTTTGAGCGTCATCTAATTCCAGATGGAGGTAGTATATGGTAGGAGCTCTGCGCATTCTTTTAGAGAGGGAGAGTATATGGTGAGAAAGAGAGGGGGGAGGGAGGGGAGGCTCTTGGCACAGTGGTTTTCTTGACTAAGCCAACCCCTCTCCGACAGCCTGCCCATGAAGAGAATTCGCCTCCTGGCGAGAAGCCACAGAAAGAACCTGCATTTATTCTCCGACAGCCTTCAAGATGGCATCCAAACATATTGGGACCGGAGAAAAGGAGCCCTGAAACTGGATGGCGTATGCGGAGCTAGCCGTGTACTCCCTCCGTTCCAAATTACTTGTCTTAGATTTGTCTAGATACGGAGGTATCTAGCACTAAAATGAGTCTAGATACATTCGTATCTAGACAAATCCAAGACAAGTAATTCGGAACGGAGGGAGTATGTGTCATCCTCTGTCCACCGCCACGTGACCATGTCCTTACCCTCAGGTGAAAGGGGTATGTCCCGACTTCCCGAGTCAACATCCAAAGATGGATAAACTCGTGAACCTGCTGAGCCGTGCAAATGCTCCTGAGTGGATACCCTGAAGCACCCAGGGAAGTGAGATGCTTTTGTGCCGCAGCATCTCGAAGAAGCTGGGAGCGGTCTCAGCTGGTGTCATGTCATTGAGCCACCTAGACATTATTGAAGCATGCACATGCAACAATAATTTGGAAGGTTGCCAATTGTTGCCTGGAGAGGCTTGCTAACGGGTTATAGAAACCAACAACCCAATATGAATTGGATGGATCATGGATTGATCCAACGTCTGGCGCTCTGGGTGCCCAGGCACCTAAGTGCCCAAAATATTTTACCTATACAATACTTACTATATAGTACATACTTATATTTCACATTTGTCAGGTTTCTCTTCTATCGACATTTAAGTCTTTGAAGCATCGACTAGCTGCAGGTGAATCCGAAAGTATTCCTTGATGCCTAAAATAGTTTATTACTTTGTCTACAATAAATTTGTTGTAGAACCGTCTGTAGAATAATAAATACACATTATATTTCTAATATTTGTTGTTAAATCGGCCAAAGCAGACATGTAGAATCTGAAACTGTTTTACACAACATTATTGGTAAACTAAGATATTTATTCTGACATAGTCCAATTTATCCCAATCTTTTTGTCTGGTTCCGAGTTGCTGCGGCTTAGATGACTTGTGCTGAATCAAATCTATCTAGGGAATTATAAGGAACTTGCAACTTATTGATAAACTTTGTATTCCCCCCGTCCGGAATTACTTGTCGCTCAAACGGATGTATCTAGCACTGAAATACGTCTAGATACATCCATTTCAGCGATAACTAATTTGGGACGGAGGTAGTATTAATCACCAGTTTCTAGTTCTAGGAGGAACCCTCCAAGCAACTACCAAATAGTAGTGTGATTTCCATGTGCAAATAGAAGAAGACTTCAAAAAATTATAGTGTAATTCACATCTTGCTCCCTTAGTTCTAATTACACGTTATGACATGCAGGTGCAAGGTTACCAAATGTTACAATTCTATTACCCACCGAAAAGAAACAAGTTGATCTTGATGAAAGGGAGAAAACACTTAAACTTGCTGGAAGGTGAAAATCACATTTCATTTCTTGAATACTTGTCCTATACTATATCAGAAATTTTCGTTTAATAATTATTAAGTTAGTCTCAGCTCTGATTATTTCATTTGCTTGAAAAGCTACTGTGCCAACATCTACAAATATCATAATCTGCTGAGTCAAATAGAATTTCTCTTTTGTGCCTTGCACTTGTCCAATAAGTCTGAAGAGACTAATTTGGATTGTGACATACAGAGTCGGGCAAGCAGTTGGCTCCCTGCTGAGAAGATTAGGAATTAAATATCAAGGCGAGGAGTCCCACGGGAGGATGAGGATCAACGGCCTCACATTAAGAAGGTGGTTTAACCCAAAATTTACAAGCGCACCCTCCACAGGAGCTCCAGTTGAGTTGCTTCCACTGCCCTCGCGGTTAGCGAAAGGGATTGCTGATCAGCAGCGTGATATCAGAAGCCTTTCTCTATAGTGCAGGTCTTACCTTTTCTGTGTCCCGATTTTTGTGTATGCCAAGAAGGCAATTACTCTTTTTTTTAGAACGTTGACACTTTATTAATTAAGCAACAAAATTACTACACGTAGTCTTCCGGATACAGTCCGGAGCGCATAATGAAAAAGGGTGTGTTTAGTGCACATCTAGATGTGCTTTAGTTATTGTATATCTAAGTGAGTGAATCAAGCATAAAGCGGAAAAGAAAAAAAAATATCCACACTGATCTCAATGTAAGATCAATGACATAGGACTTAGATGTGTAATACTTATGGCACATCTAGACGTGGTTTAGCAAAACTGAATGAAAAATACAAAGACTAACTCAGTTTATCCAAGACTTGTACATGAGCCAGAAAATTAAGGTGTCGGCGAACGTGCTTGGAGGCCGCTGAAGAGAAATCCCTTGCTGCAAACTCGATATCAGCAATAACAGAACCAGCAGACGAGTGATCCCGGGTCACGGAGTTGAGCCGATGCACAAGAGATAGCCAATCAGAAGCAAAGACCACGTTCGATTTTATCTTTTCATCATGAGCCAAATAGACTGCCCAGCGGAGTGCAAGGGCTTCAGCCAATTCAGGTTCCAATGCAGCAGCGAGGTGCTCCGAACAAGCCGCAACACATTGGCCAATATGATCAAGCGCCATGACCCCCACGCCTTTTTTAAGAAAAACTTTCGGTCTACTTATCAACTGTCAAGGTACTGTCAACGTAGTACAAAGAATACCGGAAGTAAAAGAAAGACATCAAGTTTCATAGGACTACCTAGCAATGACTAAGCACTGGAGCAAGTTGAAGGCACCGTCATCGCTCCTCCTTGATCGGAGCCTGGCAAACCTTGGAGTGAAAAGCAGAAAACCACCACATTTGAGGTTTCATCTTGCCACCCTGAGAACAATTGAACCACTCAGACATCTTGTATGATGGCTTTCTCAATCTTCCAGTACCTGATACTCTTGGTGGTATGAAGTTTTTCTTTGCCCTTGGCCTAGCAGCAGTAGCAGAAGATGAACTAGGCCTATCAGCAGCAGTAGAAGATGAACTTGGCCTTGTTGCAGCAGGAGCTGAAGGAGCTGCCCTTGGTGCCCTTGGTGGTGCCCTAGTTGCAGCAGGAGCTGATGGAGCTGATGGAGTTCGAGTTGGTGCATCAATTCTTCTGTTTTCCTGCAGTGACAACATAGACAGATTAGAACATAATATTAAATAAGTAAGCAAAATATGTAGTTTTGCAAGTTTTAACCTGGTGTTGGTTCCTTCTCATTGCTAGGGCTAGCTTCAGATTTTTGTGGCAGCTAGTGTACCTATGCCCAGTCAAGTTACAATTGCTACAAGTTATTGTTGCCATCCTAGAAGTATCCTTGGGAGCTGTCTTCTCAAACTGATTCTTTCTCCTCTTTGTCTGCTTTTTTCCTGGCTTGTCTCTGAAAACAGGTGGCTCTATGTCAGGGGTCCCAGTCTTTGGCCATAAAATCAGGCCCAGGCATAGGATAGACAATTGGATTGTAGACTGCTTGGTACATTGGTTTCTTGAAGAAATCACTAACAAAATCTTCTGGATGCAGTTTTGCCTTGTTAATTGCAGAAACACCATGCTTGCAAGGAACCCCAGTCATGTCCCATTGGCTACACCCACATGTATGCAGTTGCAGATTTACTGCATAAGTGCTTTCTCCACTGCTAACTTGGTATAGATCAGGTCCTGCTTTGATGGACTGACAGTATCTGGCATTATGTTTTGCTTCTTCTAGCTTTTCAGCATATGTTGGGCATATCTGCCACTTTGTTGTCTCAGTCTTGGTCCTATTGGCATTGAACTTAACTAACAATTTAGTTCTGATGCCATCAACCATGGTTTTAATTGGTTTCCCTCTCACATCAAGTATCATTTTGTTGAAAACTTCACTAATATTGTTAACAACCAAATCAGTTTTACAATTTTTGTCCATGGCATGTCTAGCCCATGTATGCTTGGGTATCTTTCTAAGCCATTTCCAAGCTGCCTCACACTCTCTTTTCACGCCATCCATTGCTTGATCAAAACCATGCTCAGTATATGCATAACTAGCCTGATCCATGTACTTCTTTAACTCTTCACCTCTAAAGCCAGCTGTTTGAAAGTTCTGATAAATATGTCTAAGGCAGAACCTTTGAGGGCAATTTGGGAAGATATTGTTTATGGCTTTAAGAAGGCCCTGTTTAAATAACTAGTGTTTAAAAATAATATAACAACATACTATTTGACAGTACTAAGCATGGTGAAACTTTAGTGCATATAAGAATGATGATGGGTGAGTTACCTTTTGTCTATCAGAAATGATAGTGTATGGGCCATACTTCCCCGACTCACCACCAAGAGCATACTTGAGCTAGGTTAGAAACCATGACCAGCTGGCAGTGTCTTCTTTGTCAACAATTGCAAATGCAATGGAAAAGATGTTGTTATTACCATCTCTTCCAGTTGCAGCCAATATTTGCTGCCCAGTTGTCAACTTAACAAAGCAACCATCAACACCTAAATCAGAACATAACACATTAGTACCGGGACATCATAAAAGATACAAACCACACAAAGTAATGCAAGTACCTATGAAGGGTCTGCAACCATTTAGGAAGCCCTCTTTGCAAGCATTGAGGCACATGAACAAGCCATGACATCTAGGATTTATGCTAGGATGGGCCTTCAATTGCTTTGTTGTAACAATGCATCTACTTCCAGGATTGGTATCCAGCACAACTTGGAGGTAATCCCTTATCCTTGTGTATTGTGCCCTCTGATCTCCTTGTACAACATTCTTAGATGATTTCCTTGCCCTGTAGGCCATGTGAATGGACACTTCTATTCCATGTTTTTCTACAAATTCTCCATTATTGCCTGGACTGGTGTGTTTATGTATGACCTCAATTGTTCCTCACACTCATGTGCCAACCACCTTGCAGTCACTTTGGTGATCTCTCCTACAGTAGGACAATTGTGGTACAAGTTCAATTTCTTTATGCAAAATGTCCTCTCATGTGCAATTTGGGAAGCAGTTATGAAAAAAGGACAGTCATCTGTACTGCAAACTACAATAACTCTATCTAAGCAGTTCATATGAAATGAGTAGTTTCTGTTTTGTGAGATGTGAAATGTAAGAAGTTCCCTCCTGAACTGATGGACATCTAGGAAACAAAGTTCCCTAACAAATTGTTCTTGTGGGTTTTCCCTCTTCTCATCATACCAAACCCTAATTTTATTCTTTTTGGCTCCACTCTTCCTACCATTTGGTAGCTTAAATGGTGGAAGCTGAGCCCCATCATTCTCTTCCCGACTTAAGTCACCTGGGTTGCTCTCCTCATCAGATGAAGGTGCCCATTCTTGCTCTATGATTTGATCCAAGCTTGCACGAGATCTAGTTATTGGCCCCTTCCCCCTCCTCTGACTTCCTCTTGTGCTGCTGCTACCTCCTACACTGCTTCCTCCTCTCCTGCCCTCATCTACTGGCTCCTCCTGTCCTGCCTCTTCCTCTCTTGCTTCATCCTCCCCCTCCTCCTCATCTGGTCCATAAAGCTCTTCTACATCAACGTCTCCTTCAAAGTGATATAGTGGATCTTCTCTATGCCTATTCATTGCCTCCAACCTAGCTAATATGTCCTCATCTACTAGATCTTCATCCTCACTTTCACTGTCAGTGAACTCTTCAGCAAGCAGTTGTGGGAGTTTCCTTTTTGTTGCCTTGTACTTCTCTCTTTGTATCTTATTACTCTTGAACTTCTGAATCTCTTCATTTCTCTTCTGCTCCATCATCTTCTCAATGTACTCTTGCTCTTGGTTTGTCTCCATGAAATACTCATGCCTCTCATTACCATAGTCCAATGCAAAACTCAGGTTCACTTCGGCCCTTTAGCTTCAACAAACAAGAGCTCTCCTATGTCTTCATGACTTGGACAGCCTGTGGTTGGGGCTTCACTGGATTGGGGAAAAGAACTCCTGAAGTGTCTACCTCATAAACAAGTGGTACACCTATTTCAGACAAAGAAACCTGTGAAAGTGCGTTATATCGACTAGAGGGGGGTGAATAGGCGATTTTTATTAAATTCTTCATTGAGGAATTTGCCGGTGAGGAAATTCCTTAGCGAAGAACTATTAGCAGCAGAATAAGTACTCAAAAGTAAACATAACAGAATACAAGCATAGTCATCATGATGAAATGAAGACAGGCACAGAGTACAGGAAGCGTAAGCACAAGATAACACAGGATGAAGACAAACAGACTAAATAAATTGAACTGAGGAAATTGAGAAAGTCTTCAGTCAAAGTCTTCAAACACAGATATGAACAAACACACAACACAGTTGTGAGGAAATGAACGTGTTGAGGGAATAGAACCAGTAAGCTTGGTGAAGACAATGATTTGGTAGACCAGTTCCAACTGCTGTCTTAGTTGTACGTCTGGCTGGAGCGGCTGAGTATTTAAACTTGAGGACACACAGTCCCGGACACCCAGTCCTGAACACGCAGCTCAGGAACCCAGTTCTCACCATATTCTCCTTGAACTAAGGTCACACAGACCTCGTCCAATCACTCGTGGTAAGTCTTCAGGCGACTTCCAAACCTTCACAAACTTGGTCACTCGGCGATCCACAATTCCTCTTGGATGCTCTAGACCATGACGCCTAACCGTTTGGAAGAAGCACGGTCTTCAAAGGTAACAAGCGTTGGGTCCATGCAGGATCAATCTCTTTAGTGCTGCTCAATCACTCAGGGTTTGTAGGTGTTTGGGTTTTGGGTCTTTCCTCACTTGATGATTTTCGCTCAAAGTCCTCGGAGGATGGGTTGCTCTCAAATGACAAGTGTCAGTTTCTCTCGGAGCAGCCAACCAGCTAGTGGTTGTAGGGGGCGGCTATTTATAGCCTAGGGAGCAACCCGACATGATAAGACATAAATGCCCTTCAATGATATGACCGTTAGGTGGATAGATATTTTGGGACAGCTGGCGCATAGCACATCAACGATTGGAATTTTGAGTAGCAAAATCCTTAGGGCTATCATGTTCCTCACTGTGTAGGCAATCCGCACTGGCAAATTCCTAACTACTCAGTCAGAACAAATTCCTCATAGACCAGAAGAACTTTGTCTCTGTCACTAAAGAATATGATTGGACTGTATGAGATTTCCAATGGCTTCACTCGAAGGGATTGGTAGGTGTAGGATTTTGAGTTGAGCATCACATGGAAAATTTTCCTTAGTATTTCCTCGACCCCCTTTAACAGTATGGTGTTTCCTATGACTCAAGAAAGAGAAAATGAAACTACGAAAACAAAAGTCTTCAAGCTTCATGTTCCTCGAATGAATACCAAGTCTTCAAGGTCACACCAATTTCTTCACTTTCAAAGTCTTCAGAAGGCCAAAGTCTTCAGTCGAAGAACTTCATTTTTAGGGGTCGACTTTCTCCGTAAATTTCAAACTCCTCATAGACTTATAGACCTGTGTACACTCACAAACGCATTAGTCCCTTAACCTATAAGTCTTCAATACACCAAAATCACTAAGGGGCACTAGATGCACTTACAATCTCCCCCCTTTTTGGTGATTGATGACAATATAGGTTAAGTTTTCAACGGGGATAAACATATGAAGTGTAAATACTGATATTGAGGAATTTGATTGCAAGATATAGAAGAACTCCCCCTGAAGATGTGCATAGTGAGGAATTTGCTTTTGAAGCAATGCACACTTGAAGAGTTGAATCATGGAGATCTCCCCCTATATCCTGTAATTCATACACGCATTTGACATATCACAATGAAGAATTTGAAATGCATGATGAAATATGGTGACTGATGTAATTCAGCATGCGTGCATTAGCATATATGAGGAATAAGCATGCAGAAAATCATATCAAAAGTATCAGAGCACCATCGGGTTTAAGTTTACAACTCAATCCAATAAAGTCTCAGAAGAATGAGAGTTATAACAAAAAAACGCCCATATAGAAAGACCCGCTTGAAGACTAACTCAAAATTCTCCCCCTTTGTCATCAAATGACCAAAAGGATCGAATATGAGGACTAACGCCCCTGAAGAATATCAAGTTGATGAAGGAGCGCCAGTGTTGTTGGGGTCGTTTGTTGTAGTAGGGCCTGCCGCAGTGTCATCCAAGTCTTCATTTTCATCGGTGTCACGCGATGAAGAAAATGAGTTGGCCACCAGAGAAGGAACCTTGACCTTCTTGAATTTCTTCGGTGGAGGTGCAGACCAGTCAAAATCTTCTTTGAGACCCATTTTCTTCAGATCGTCTTCACCATACAGATGTGACAGGATGGCCCAGGTGCGACCGAAGACTTCGTGGAGGTAGTAATGGTTTTTCTTCACTGCATTGTGTGTAGCAGTCATGTTGTGAAGAAATGAACCAAACTGACGCTTAACCCATTTATGATTTTGATCCACCTTCTGGTGAAGACTAAGCAGAAGTTCACGGTCAGTCATCACGCGCGGAGCAGTGGCTTGAGGAGTGGACTTGGGTGCATTGGCAGAGTCATGTGTGACAGAGTCATCATTGGTGGAATAAGAAGCAACTTTGCGAAATTGACCATCCAATGGACGAATGCCTTCATCTATTACAGCTGGTGCCTTGCCCTTTCCATCAATTGAGGAATAGGTCTGCTTGAGGACTTCAATTGGGGTAAGTAGCTGAGTTGATTCTGAAAATCAGCTTTGTAGTTGAGTGAAGACCTTGACCTGAGGAATCTTATAATCCAAGGTGCATAAGGCTTCAGCTCAAACGGAGACAGTGCAACATTTGCCAGAGTCCTCATGAAGAAATCGTGATAATTGACAGGAATGCCATGAACGATGTTGAATACCAGATTCTTCATGATGCCAACAATTTCCTCATCAGATGAGTCGTGGCCTTTGATATGACTCATTGTCCTCGTAAGAATACGCTAGACAGTTCTGGGCACATAAAGCAATTCCTTCACGAGGAATTTGGTTCTTGGTGCCTGACCTGGCTTCAAAGGTTTCATCAGAACCTGCATGTGGTGATTTGTAAGCTCAGGTTCACTATAGATGCAACGAGCTTCTTCAATGGGAGGACTGAGTGGTAAGGCACGAAGCAATTCAGAAGCTGGTGCAGTGTAGTGAGTGTTTTCAGACATTCAGTCCAGCACCCATGAATTCACATCTTCAGAATCTCCTGTGATGTGCAGCGTTGCATAAAATTGAAGAATCAGTTCTTCATTCCAATCGCATATGTCAGAGCAAAAGTTTAACAGTCCAGCATCGTGAAGAACACTGAGGACTGGTGCGAAGCACGACAGAGATTCCATATCCACGTGAGGAATATGCTCATGGTAGAAGATTTTCTCTTTGTTGAACAACACTGAGGAATAGAAATTGGCTTAACTAGCAGTCCAGAAACGCCTCTTCCTAATGCAAGCAGAGTTATAAGGGTTGTAGTCTTCGAAGAATACATGCTCGCCGAAGAAATCATCAGCCTTGAACTTTTGCTTGCGTGAGAATGGATCCTTTGGCTTGGGCAGAGGAGTGTCAGTGAGTTGCATCACGACCTCAGGAATCGCAATCTCAGGTTCTTCAGGCTGAGGAATTTCTGGTTCCTCTTCAGTGGCAGTCTGCATCTTCAGATGTTCAGCAGCAGCAGTTTCTTCAGCACTAGTGACTGGAATTTCCTCATGCAGATGAAGTGGGGTGAGTTTCTTCAGAGCCCATTTGAACAGTTTGTGCGGGGGACTGAGGTATTTGCTGCAATGGTGTGAACATTGGAGAGTTTGGATGCTGAATTTCCCAGAATTCATCACTTATTATGGGTGTGGAGCAGCCAACGTCCACATCTTCATCTTCCATTTCTTCAATGCCAGCCTCTTCAGCTGTGAACTGAGGCACGAGCGAGGAGATGACAGGTGTTGAAGGGATCGTATCCACTTCAATTTCTTCATCAATCTGCTCTGACAAAGCAGCAGAATGATTTTCTACATCAGATCCGCTAGGGATCTCATATTCTTCACCAAAAGGAACAAGGTCCTTTGATGACATGGTTGAGATGGGAACAACATCAATGGGATTAGAAAATGAACTTGTCATAGGCTTCATCTTCTTCGGAGCTGAAGAATCTGAAGCAGTTGATGCTTTCCTTTTCTTCACTGCTGCACGCTCCGCAGCCTTGGTCTTCTTCACATCTGATGCAGATGGAAGGATTGGAGTTGAAGTAGGCGCAGGAGCAGCTGAGGAATCTGGTTGATTTTCTTCATTTTCTTCATGCGCACCACTAGTGGATGCCCTGGCAATTTCTTCAGCAGCTGGAATGCAGTCATCAGCCCTGCAACTCACATTTTCTTCAGCAGCCTGATTGTCATCAGTGGTGCTGGCATTTTCTTCAGTAGGCTGAGCAGATGCTTCATCCTGAGGAATTTCCTGTTGCGTTGGGGCTGCAACATTGGAGGTGAATTGTTCTGTTATATTTACAAATCTGACTTTGGCTCCCAGCCAGTCAGCATAATAGCGATCAAATTCATCACTCAGTTTCTTGATTTCTGATTGGAGAGCAACAAGTTCTTCAGGTGAAAGCTTCAGAATGTTTTGCTTCAGAAAGCGCTCTTTCTTGTACTGAGCTTTCTTCACCCTCCTCCCCTGTTCAAATTTCCATTTCTCTTCTTGTATGAAGTGAGTCAACATGTGACTTTGGCCAGGAGTCAGCTTGAAATCAGGCATGGGAGTGTTGGGGTCCTTGTGCCAAACATCAATGTATTCGAGGATCAACTTGGGATCCAAAAGTAGTGGCACATCTGTTCCCTTGGCTCTAGTGGCCCTGACTTGCCTATCTCTGATGATTTATGCAAGTTCATCATCATCAGCTTCGTCTTCATCAGACGGCACTTGGAAGGCAACTTGCTTCTTTTGAGGAATAGGGCGAGGACCTCGTCCAGCAGTGGCCTTTGTCTTCAGTAGAGAGGGCCCCGTTGAGGAAGTTGGTGCAGCTGAGGAACTAGCTGAGACACTTGAGGCAATGGACATGCCTGCATTCCTTTGGCACAAGGCAAGATGCACAGGTGCTGAGGACTTTGTTGGAACAGCTGAGGACTTTGGAGGAGCTGAGGATTTTGAGGGAGCAGGAGCAGCATGAGGAGTTGGCCGTGAGGGCTTTGAGGATTCTGGACGTGAGGGCATTGCTGAGGAGCTTGGCCTTGAGGGCATTGTTGGTGAAGCACTTGGCTTGCGCGCAGGCTTCTTTGACATAGCCTTCTTCGGCTTAACAGCAGAGGCAGCAGCAGCAACAGAGTCTTTATTGAATTTCCTCACTGCTTCTCTGGCTTGCTTAGCCAACTTGGCTTGGTGCTTGGCCCATTCGTCAGGATAGTCCTCACCGCGCTTGAGGCTGGTGGGATCAGCTATTTGGCCAGGTGCCAATGGAGGTCTTGGGCATGGAGGATTGAGTGCGAATTTCTTCATGTACTTGGGAGTGACATATCTGTACTCCCTCCACTCTCTAGCCCATCTCCTCTTTATCTTCTGAATGCGCACCTTGCACTCATTCTTGGTTTCCTTAGTAGGTGTGCAGTACCCAGCATATATTTCATCAGGGATCTGAAACGATGTATTGACCTCAGGCCTCTTTCCTCCTTTCCGTGGCTTCTTACCGTCAGCCATTTTCTTCAGTTGAGGAATTTTGACAATTGAATTCTATGAAGAAATATGCAACTTTTCTTCGAGGAACGCTGCAAATGAGTTAAGTTGATGAGAACCTAGTGATTCAGCAGCTGACATGAGTACCTGTGAACAGAGTATAGTTGCAAGGAATTTGGAGAGGTCATATGCGTTCTCAGAAAGTTAAAAAAAACAAGTTTGAGGAATTTGACCAGATGAGTCTTGAAGAATTTCACTAAGCGTTCTTTGTCTTAGGTTCCAGAGTTGTATAGATCGAAGATCCACACAACTGAGGAATCTTGAGGAAAAATGATGCTTAGAGAAACGAATCAAGAACAGATGACTTGTGAGGTGTTTAGTGTGTGAAGATGTGAAGAAAAACACCTTTGAAGATTTTGTAGATAATCTTTCGAATCAACGAGGGCAGTAAAAGTAACTTTTAATTACCCTGGATGAAGAACACGATGAACAGTGAAGTGGAGAGGTGAAGTTCGTCTGTGTAGATCTTCCACGCCCTAACTCGGCGGAGGAAGACGGCTACGACGGCGGCGGAGTGAAGATTTCCATGGTCGGCGCGAGTACGTCGGCGACGAGGTCGAGGCAGTGAAGCTCTTCCTCACTGGCGATGATGAAGTAGCGGCGGTGCTAGGGTTTGAGAAGCTCGAGCTGGAGAGAGGTCGAGCAGAGTAAAAGAAGTAAGGAAGGGAAGGAGGGGTATTTATAGCCACGGTGAAAAACTATTCGCCCAAAGAAATTGGACGAACGTGCCCCTGAACCTTCTCATTCGCTTGACATGTGTCACCCACGTACTAAGAGGTGGAGATCGTGTGCGATCGTGGGTGAATGGATAAGTGTATCGTGGGATGCAGAACAGTTTGAGCGGCAAAGCCGAAAATTTAGATAAGATAGGTTTTAAAGTTCTGTTCGCAATTTCTTCAGCTGACAAGGACACAGTGAAGATTTTGAACGAGTTTCAAATAGAACGCACATGAAGAATTTGTGAACAGATTGGGTTGAGTATAGCATAGAGGGGAAGGGTCCGATCACATTCACTTAGCAGAAAAACCAACTTGAAGAATTAGCAATAAGTGAATGCTGTAGAGGACATAAACTTATATATATATAGCCAATGAAGAAAAACGACGGAAACAGTGAAGATAGTGCAAAGTTGAAGGATATGATCAATTGAGGAATTTCAACTTTTTGTGGTGGCATGACCCACCGTATAAGAATGATGATTTCAGACACCGCGTACAATTATCGTAGGGTTCTGAGAATCAAATTCTTCGTTAATTTCTTCACACGAAGAGTGTTTTTCTTTATTGATTGAAGAAAAACGTTTCTTCATGTGTTGCACATCTAAGTCATCAATTTTGCATAAGTGTTAGGATGAGTGTCCTTTTCAAAGGACATTCGAAGATTCTAGGATATTTAGCTCACACCGCAACTTGCTGAATCTCTTCTCATCCAAGGGCTTTGTGAAGATATCGGCTAGCTGTTCGAGTGATGAACTGGGTTGTGAGCAATCTTCATGGCACTCTCATTGTCACAGAAGAGAGGCACATTCTTCATGTTGACGTCGTAGTCCTTGAGAGTTTGCTTCATCCATAGCAATTGAGCACAGCAAGAACCAGCGGCAATGTACTCAGCTTCAGCAGTAGATAGTGATACGCAGTTCTGTTTCTTCGAGGACCAGCAGACCAAAGATCCTCCAAGGAAATGACATGTACCAGATGTTGACTTGCGGTCCACACGATCATCAGCATAGTCAGAGTCAGAATATCCAATGAGATCAAAAGCTGAGCCCTTGGGGTACCATAATCCAAGTGTTGGTGTGTGAGCTAGATATTGAAGAATATGCTTCACAGCCTTATGGTGTGATTCCTTCGGTGTAGCTTGAAATCGGGCACACATGCAAACACTGAGCATTATGTCTAGCCTAGATGCACATAGGTACAATAAAGAGCCAATTATGGAGCGGTATACCTTATGATCGAAGTCAATACCATTTTCATCAGTGCAAAGATGGCCATTTGTGGGCATAGGAATTTTGACGCCTTTGCAATCTTGCACGCCGAATTTCCTCAGTACATCCTTGAGGTATTTCTCCTGAGATATGAATATGCCATTGCGTTGTTGACGAATTTGAAGACCTAAGAAGAATTTCAACTCTCCCATCATAGACATTTGATATTCTTCACTCATCATATAGGCAAATTCATCACTATAACGTTGGTCAGTACAACCAAAGATAATATCATCAACATATATTTGGCACACAAACAATTCACCATCATAAGATTTAGTGAAAAGAGTAGGGTCGAGTGAACCGGGTTCGAAGCCTTTCTTCATGAAGAATTCCTTCAAGGTATCATAACACGCCCGTGGGGCCTGTTTGAGGCCATAGAGGGCCTTGTTGAGTCTGAAGACTTTGTCAGGATTCTTTGGATCTTCAAAACCTAGGGGTTGAGCAACATATACTTCTTCCTCAAGCTTACCATTGAGGAATGCACTTTTCACATCCATTTGATATAAAGTGATATCATGATGGTTAGCATAAGCAAGTAATATGCGAATAGCCTCAAGTCTAGCAACAGGTGCAAAAGTTTCATCGAAATCAATTCCTTCAACCTGTGTGTAGCCTTGAGCTATGAGTCGTGCCTTATTCCTCACCACAAGGCCATTTTCATCTTGCTTGTTGCGGTAGATCCACTTTGTGCCAATGATATTCTGCTTGCGAGGATCTGGACGTTTGAACAGTTCCCAGACATTGTTGAGCTCGAACTGATGTAGTTCTTCTTTCATGGCCTGAATCCACTCAGGCTCCAAAAATGCTTCATCTACCTTAGTGGGCTCTGTAATAGAGACAAAAGCATAGTGCCCACAAAAGTTAGATAAATGTGAAGCTTTTGAGCGTGTGAGAGGACCTGGCGCTTTGATGTCATTGATGATCTTTTCAACTTGCACTTCTTTTGCAATGCGAGGATGAGCTGGTTGCCATTGAAGAATTTGATCAACATTCTCTTCAGCACCATTTTCTTCAGTATTTTCTTCAGGTGCATTAGCTCGACGTTCTTCATGTTCTGGAATGAATTCTTCAGCAGATTCTTCAGTGGGAATGACATCCTCAGTAGCCTTGAACTTGATAGTTTCCTCAGGTGCTGGTTCATCTATCACAGTAGGTAGGTGCTCTCTTTGCGAGCCATTAGTTTCATCGAACCGCACATCTACAGTTTCAACAACCTTGTGAAGAATGTTGTTGAAGACTCTGTAGGTGTGCGAGTCCTTTCCGTAACCAAGCATAAAACCTTCATGTGCTTTTGGTGCAAATTTTGAGTTGTGATGAGAATCTCTTATCCAACATTTAGCACCAAAGACTTTGAAATAACTTACATTGGGTTTCTTATCAGTGAGGAGTTCATAGGCAGTCTTCTTGAAGAATTTGTGAAGATATACTCTATTGATGATCTGGCACGCAGTATCAATTGCCTTAGTCCAGAAACGATGAGGCATTTTGTATTCATCAAGCATAGTGCGAGCCATCTCAGCAAGAGTCATGTTCTTGCGCTCCACGACGTCGTTCTGCTGAGGAGTATAAGGTGCAGATGACTCATGAGAAATACCAGGTTCATCAAGATAGTCATCGAGACCAGAATTCTTGAACTCAGTGCCATTGTCACTTCTGATGTGCTTCATCTTCACACCAAAGTTGGTTGAAGCCCTCGAGGAAAATCGTTTGAAGACTTCCTGCACTTCATGTTTGTAAGTAACAAGGTGTACCCATGTATAACGAGAGTAATCATCAACAATAACAAAGCCATATTGAGATGCTTCATTTGAAACAGCAGAATAATGATTAGGACCGAAGAGATCCATGTGAAGCAATTCAAATGGGCGAGTAGTGGTCATGATAGTCTTCGCTGGATGCTTGGCCTTTGTCATCTTCCCAGCTTCACAGGCTCCGCATAGGTGATTCTTGAGGAATTTGACATTCTTGATGCCAATGACATGCTTCTTCTTCACAATCGTGTGCAAATTCCTCATGCCTGCATGACCAAGTCGTCGATGCCAGAGCCAGCCTTCTGAAGCTTTTGCAAGTAGGCACACGGCTGGTTGTGGTCCTGTAGAGAAATCAACAATATATAGGTCTCCTCTCCTAAAGCCTTCGAAGACCTTGGAATTGTCAGCTTCCATAACTACAACACAACGGTATTTGCCAAAGACAACAACCATATCAAGATCACAAAGCATTTAGACAGACATAAGGTTGTATCCTAAGGACTCAACAAGCATGGCTTTGTCCATGTGTCGATCCTTTGTGATCGCAACCTTACCTAGACCCAATAGCTGACTTTTGCCTTTGTCAGCAAAGATGATATGCTTTAGATGCGATGGAGATAATGGAGCATCCGTCAATAGATTCTTGTCACCAGTCATGTGATTTGTACATCCACTATCGAGGACCCACTCAGTGGCTTTGGGTTGATCATCCTGCAGATGAATTAGTGCAGCTTACAAACTCATATACTTCATCAGTGAAGAATATGACATCAATTCATCAGATTAATTTCATCAAGCAACAGAACAGATAAAGCAGTGTGAGGACGTGAGAAATGAAAGTTCATTTCTTCATGATTAGCCTGCGTCCTATCAGGCATGCTCAGGTCTCCAACAAATTCTTCAGACGATTACGTACGTCTGGAGACCTGACCCTGTAGAAGAGATTAGTTATTTTTCTTCACCACCCACATCTGAAGGGGTGGCAAAGAGTTCATCATTCTGCGAGCTCCATACGAGAAGGATGGCATAGAAGCCAGTCCATTTCGTTTCACAAAAGAGGGGTTAGAGTAAGCATAAGAGTAAGCAGAGAAATTCTTCGAGGACTTATGGACATAATGATTTGAAGAATAATGCACATATCCATAATCCTTAGATCTTCCCTGCGAAACAGACGGGTTAGCTTGATGATGTTCATATGAGGACTTTGATCCATATGAAGAATTTGGTCCATAAGAAGAATTTGATCTGGGGTTCCTATTCTTCACAGGTGGCGTCATGATGACATTCACCTGAAGATTTTCAAGGCATCTTTTGGGAACCTAGATTTTCTTCATAGGGGAGCCGTTCCTGCAGTTAGTGCCAACATATCTAGCAAATACTTCACAAAATTCTGATTTTTGAACAGTTTATAGTTGGAATCAAATGACTCATCATCAGAATGAGGAGATTCACATGCAAATCCAGATAAGTTAGATGGATCAACTGGAGGTCCCTTTGCAGCAACCCATGTAGTTTTGGGGTACTGCTTAGGCTTCCAATATGTACCATCAGCATTTAGTTTTCTCTCAAAGGCAATACCCTCTTTCCTAGGGTTCCTATTGAGGATTTGCTTTTTAAGCACATCACAAAGAGTCTGATGCCCTTTGAGGCTCTTGTACATGCCTGTCATGTACAATTCCTTCAACCCTGCATCATCAGTGATACTAGCAATGTCCTCAGATGAGGAATTAGTGATAGCAGAGGCATGTGAAGAATTTGAAACATTAGCAGCATTTGAACATTCAGGTGAAGAATTAGCAGATTCACGTCCAATGCACTTCAAGCATGGAGGAACAAATTCTTCCTGGGAAGCGTTGATTTGTTGAGCAAGTAATGAATTGCGCTCCTTCTGAAGATCTTCATAACTCACTCTTAGCTTCTCAAGATCTTGCTTTCTTTGAAGAAATTCATAAGAAACCTTCTCATGATCCGATAATAGAGTGTTATGATGACTTTGAAGATTGTCAAGCTTGGACTGAAGTCTCTGAAGATTTTCAGTCAAAGTTTCAGTGCGATCCATTTCTTCACCTGTAAGTGCATCTAGTGCCCCTTAGTGATTTTGGTGTATTGAAGACTTATGGGTTAAGGGACTAATGCGTTTGTGAGTGTACATAGGTCTATAAGTCTATGAGGAGTTTGATATTTACAGAGAAAGTTGACCCCTAAAAATGAAGTTCTTCGACTGAAGACTTTGAATCTCTGAAGACTCTCTGAAGACTTTGAAAGTGAAGAAATTTGTGTGACCTTGAAGACTTGGTATTCATTCGAGAAACATGAAGCATGAAGATTTTTGTTTTCGTAGTTTCATTTTATCTTTCTTGAGTCATAGGAAACACCGTACTGTTAAAGGGGGTCGAGGAAATACTAAGGAAAAATTTCCATGTGATGCTCAACTCAAAATCCTACACCTACCAATCCCTTCGAGTGAAGCCATTGGAAATCTCATACAGTTCAGTCATATTCTTCAGTGACAAAGACGAAGTTCTTCTGGTCACTGAGGAATTTGTTCTGACTGAGGAGTTAGGAATTTGCCAGTGTGGATTGCCTACACAGTGAGGAACATGATAGCCCTGAGGATTTTGCTACTCAAAATTCCGACCGTTGCTGTGCTATGCGCCAGCTGTCCCAAAATATCTATCCACCTAACGTTCATATCATTGAAGGGCATTTATGTCTTATCATGTCGGGCTGCTCCCTAGGCTATAAATAGCCGCCCCCCTACAACCACTAGCTGGTTGGCTGCTCCGAGAGAAACTGACACTTGTCATTTGAGAGCAACCCATCCTCCGAGGACTTTGAGCAAAAATCATCGAGTGAGGAAAAACCCAAAACCCAAACACCTACAAACCCCAAGTGATTGAGCATCACTGAAGAGATTGATCCTGCGTGGATCGGACGCTTGTTACCTTTGAAGACTGTGCTTCTTCCAGACGGTTAGGCGTCATGGTCTAGAGCATCCAAGAGGAATTGTGGATCGCCGAGTGACTAAGTTTGTGAAGGTTCGGAAGTCACCTGAAGACTTACCATGAGTGATTGGACGAGGTCTGTGTGACCTTAGTTCAAGGAGAATACGGTGAGGACTTGGTGTCCTGAGCTGCGTGCTCAGGACTGTGTGTCCTCGAGTTTAAATACTCAGCCGCTCCAACCACACGTACAACTGAGACAGCAGTTGGCACTGGTCTACCAAATCATTGTCTTCACAAAGCTTACTGGTTCTATTTCCTCAACTCTTTCATTTCCTCATAATTGTGTTGTGTGCATGTTCATATCTGTGTTTGAAGACTTTGACTGAAGACTTTCTCAATTTCCTCAGTTCAATTTGTTTAGTCTGTTTGTCTTCATCCTGCGTTATCTTGTGCTTACGCTACCTGTACTCTGTGCCTGTCTTCATTTCATCGTGATGACCATGCTTGTATTCTGTTATGTTTACTTTTGAGTACTTATTCCGCTGCTAGTAGTTCTTCGCTAAGGAATTTCCTCACCGGCAAATTCCTCAGTGAAGAATTTCATAAAAATCGCCTATTCACCCCCCTCTAGTCGATATAACGCACTTTCAATTGGTATTAGAGCAAGGTTCTCCCTTGTTCTGTATGATTTTGGTTTAACCGCCTGGAGTTTTAGTTATGTCGACCGCAGGTATGAAGAAAGTGACATGCCCCATCTTTGACGGTCACGAGTATCCCAAGTGGAAGGCAATGATGAAGAAGCGCCTCATGGCGATGAACAGCGAGCTGTGGACCGTCACTGAAAATTGTCTGACCGATCTGTGCAAGATGGCGGAAGCTGATGACATTCGCAAGTACACTCTTCTCAACCTCACGGCGAAGGATGTCATCTGCTCCTGTCTGTCTCAAAATCAGTTCAGGAATATCATGCATCTCGATCATGAGAAGCTCATTTGGGACCGTCTCTCTGAGGTCTATGAAGGTCATCGAACCTGTCATGATCCTTGGTTTGAGGACTTCAAGGAATCTCTCAAAGCAATGACATAACCAGAATCATCATCTTCTGCATCATGCCTTATGGCAAAAGATGCTGAGGTAACTGAATGCTACCTATCCGAGTCTAGTGATGATGAATCTGGTGATGAATTTGGACTCAGCTATGTCAAACTTGCTTCCCTTGCCACTAAACAACAAAGAGCTTTGGAAAAAGTTCACTACATGCTAAATAAGAGTGATGATATGTTGGGTGAAGAAATGGATCAGTAAAAAGCTTTGGCTGAAAGTCTTCAGAGACTTCATACTAAGTATGACACCCTTCAAGATCAACATAACACTCTTTTATCTGATCATGAGAAGCTTTCTTATGAACTTCTTCAAAGAAAGCAAGATCTTGAAAAGCTAAGAGTGTGTTATGAAGATCTTCAGAAGGAGCGTGATTCATTACTTGCTCAACAAATCAGCACTTCTCGGGAAGAATTTGTTCCTCCATGTTTGAAATGCATTGAACGTGAATCGGCTAATTCTTCACCTGAATGTTCAAATGCTGCTAATGTTTCAAATTCTTCACATGCCTCTGCTATCACTAATTCCTCATCTGAGGACATTGCTAGTATCACTGACGATGCAGGGCTGAAGGAATTGTACATGACAGGCATGTACAAAAGCCTCAAAGGGCATCAGACTCTTTGTGATGTGCTTAAAAAGCAAATCCTCAACAGGAACCCTAGGAAAGAGGGTATTGCCTTTGAGAGGAAACTCAATGCTAATGGTACATATTGGAAGCCTGAGCAGTACCCCAAAACTACATGGGTTGCTGCAAAGGGACCTCCAGTTGATCCATCTAACTTATCTGGATTTGCATGTGAATCTCCTTGTTCTAATGATGAGTCATTTGACTCCAACTATAAACTGTTCAAAAATCAGAATGGTGAAGTATTTGCTAGATATGTTGGCACTAACTGCAGGAACGGCTCCCCTATGAAGAAAATCTGGGTTCCCAAAATATGCCTTGAAAATCTTCAGGTGAATGTCATCATGACGCCACCTGTGAAGAATAGGAACCCCAGATCAAATTCCTCATATGGACCAAATTCTTCATATGGATCCAATTCCTCATACGGACCAAACTCCTCACATGGATCATATTCCTCAAAAGGATCAAATTCCTCATATGAACATCATCGTGCTAACCCGTCTGTTTCATAGGGAAGATTTAAGGATTATGGATATGAGCATTATTCTTCAAATCATTATGTCCATAAGTCCCCGAAGAATTTCTTTGCATACTCTTATGCTTACTCTAACCCTTCTTATGTGAAACGAAATGGACTGGCTTCTATGCCATCCTTCTCGTATGGAGCTCGTAGAATGATGAACTCTCTACCACCCCTTCAGATGTGGGTGGTGAAGAAAAAGAACTAATCTCTTCTGCAGGGTCAGGTCTACATACGTAAGTAATCATCTGAAGAATTTGCTGGAGACCTGAGTATGCCTGATAGGACGCAGGCTAATCATGAAGAAATGAACTTTCATTTCTCACATCCTCATATTGCTTTATCTGTTCTTTTGCTTGATGAAATTGATCTGATGAATTGATGTCATATTCTTCAGTGATGAAGTATATGAGTTTGTAAGCTGCACTAATTCATCTGCAGGATGATCAACCCAAAGACACTGAGTGGGTCCTCGGTAGTGGATGTACAAATCACATGACTAGTGACAAGAATCTATTGATGGATGCTCCATTATCTCCGTCGCATCTGAAGCATATCATCTTTGCTGACAAAGGAAAAAGTCGGGTATTGGGTCTAGGTAAGGTCACGTTCACAAAGGATCGACACATGGACAAAGTCATGCTTGTTGAGTCCTTAGGATACAACCTTATGTCTTTCTCAATGCTTTGTGATCTTGATATGGTTGTTGTCTTTGGCAAGTACTGTTGTGTTGTGGTTATGGAAGCTGACAATTCCAAAGTCTTCGAAGGCTTTAGGAGAGGAGACTTGTATATTGTTGATTTCTCCGCAGGACCACAACCAGCCATGTGCTTACTTGCAAAAGCTTCAGAAGGCTGGCTCTGGCATCGACAACTTGGTCATGCGGGCATGAGGAATGTGCACACGCTTGCAAAGAAGAAGCATGTCATTGGCATCGAGAATGTCAAATTCCTCAAGGATCACCTATGCGGAGCCTGTGAAGCTGGAAAGATGACCAAGGCCAAGCATCCAGCGAAGACTATCATGACCACTACTCGTACATTTGAATTGCTTCACATGGATCTCTTTGGTCCTAATCATTATTCTGCTGTTTCAAATGAAGCATCTCAATATGGCTTTGTTATTGTTGATGATTACTCTCGATACACATGGGTACACATTGTTACTTACAAACATGAAGTGCAGGAAGTCTTCAAATGATTTTCCTTGAGGGCTTCAACCAACTTTGGAGTGAAGATCAAGCACATCAGAAGTGACAATGACACTGCGTTCAAGAATTCTGGTCTCTATGACTATCTTGATGAACTTGGTATTACTCATGAGATATCTGCTCCTTACACTCCTCAGCAGAATGGCATCGTGGAGCGCAAGAACAGGACTCTTGCTGAGATGGCTCGCACTATGCTTGATGAATACAAAACGCCTCGTCGATTCTAGATTGAGGCAATTGACACTGCGTGCCACATCATCAATAGAGTATATCTTCACAAATTCTTCAAGAAGACTGCCTATGAACTCCTCACTGATAAGAAACCCAATGTAAGTTATTTCAAAGTCTTCGGTGCTAAATGTTGGATTAGAGATCCTCATCACAACTCAAAATTTGCACCGAAAGCACATGCAGGTTTTATGCTTGGTTACAGAAAGGACTCGCACACCTACAGAGTCTTCAACAACGTTCTTCACAAGGTTGTTAAAACTGTAGATGTGCGGTTCGATGAAACTAATGGCTCGCAAAGAGAGCACCTACCTACTGTGATAGATGAACCAGCACCTGAGGAAACTATCAAGTTCAAGGCTACTGAGGATGTCATTCCCACTGAAGAATCTGCTGAAGAATTCATTCCAGAACATGAAGAACGTCAAGCTAATGCACCTGAAGAAACTACTGAAGAAAATGGTGCTGAAGAGAATGCTGATCAAATTCTTCAACGACAACCAGCTCATCCTCGCATTACAAAAGAAGTGCAAGTTGAAAAGATCATCAATGACATCAAAGCGCCAGGTCCTCTCACACGCTCAAAAGCTTCACATTTATCTAACTTTTGTGGGCACTATGCTTTTGTCTCTATTATAGAACCCACTAAGGTAGATGAAGCATTTCTGGAGCCTGAGTGGATTCAGGCCATGCAAGAAGAATTACATCAGTTCGAGCTCAACAATGTCTGGGAACTGGTCAAACGTCCAGATCCTCGCAAGCACAATATCATTGGCACAAAGTGGATCTACTGCAACAAGCAAGATGAAAATGGCCTTGTAGTGAGGAATAAGGCACGACTCGTAGCTCAAGGCTACACATAGGTTGAAGGAATTGATTTCGATGAAACTTTTGCACATGTTGCTAGACTTGAGGCTATTCGCATATTACTTGCTTATGCTAACCATCATGATATCATTTTATATCAAATGGATGTGAAAAGTGCATTTCTCAATGGTAAGCTTGAGGAAGAAGTATATGTTGCTCAACCCCCAGGTTTTGAAGATCCAAAGAATCCTGCCAAAGTCTTCAGACTCAACAAGGCCCTCTATGGCCTCAAGCAGGCCCCACGGGCGTGGTATGATACCTTGAAGGAATTCCTCATGAAGAAAGGCTTCAAACCCGGTTCACTCGACCCTACTCTTTTCACTAAATCTTATGATGGTGAATTGTTTGTGTGCCAAATATATGTTGATGATATTATCTTTGGCTGTACTGACCAACGTTATAGTGATGAATTTGCCTATATGATGAGTGAAGAATATCAAATGTCTATGATGGGAGAGTTGAAAATCTTCTTAGGTCTTCAAATTTATCAACAACGCAATGTCATATTCATATCTTAGGAGAAATACCTCAAGGATGTACTGTGGAAATTCAGCATGCAAGATTGCAAAGGCGTCAAAATTCCTATGCCCACAAATGGCCATGTGTGCACTGATGAAAATGGTATCGACTTCGATCATAAGGTATACCGCTCCATGATTGGCTCTTTATTGTACCTATGTGCATCTAGGCCAGATATAATGCTTAGTGTTTGCATGTGTGCCCGATTTCAAGCTACGCCGAAGGAATCACACCATAAGGCTGTGAAGCATATTCTTCGATATCTAGCTCACACACCAACACTTGGATTATGGTACCCCAAGGGCTCGACTTTTGATCTCATTGGATATTCTGACTCTGACTATGGTGGTGATCATGTGGACCGCAAGTCAACATCTGGTACATGTCATTTCCTCGGACGATCTTTGGTCTGTTGGTCCTTGAAGAAACAGAACTGCGTATCACTATCTACTGCTGAAGCTGAGTATATTGCCGCTGGTTCTTGCTGTGCTCAATTGCTATGGATGAAGCAAACTCTCAAGGACTATGGCGTCAAAATGAAGAATGTGCCTCTCTACTGTGACAATGAGAGTGCTATCAAGATTGCTCACAACCCAGTTCAGCACTCGAAGACAAAGCACATTCTGATTCGTCATCATTTTCTTCGTGATCATGTGTTGAAGGGCGACATTTCTATTGAGCATGTGAAGACTGAAGAACATCTAGCCGATATCTTCACAAAGCCCTTGGATGAGAAGAGATTTAGCAAGTTGCGGTGTGAGCTAAATATCCTAGAATCTTCGAATGTTCTTTGGAAAGGACACTCATCCTAACACTTATGCAAAATTGATGACTTAGATGTGCAACACATGAAGAAACGTTTTTCTTCAATCAATGAAGAAAAACACTCTTAGTGTGAAGAAATTAACGAAGAATTTGATTCCCAGAACCCTACAACAATTGTACGCGGTGTCTGAAATCATCATTCTTATACGGTGGGTCACGCCACCACCAAAAGTTGAAATTCCTCAATTGTTCATATTCTTCAACTTTGCATTGTCTTCACTGTTTCTGTCATTTTTCTTCATTGGCTATATATATATGTGAGTTTATGTCCTCTACAACATTCACTTATTGCTAATTCTTCAAGTTGGTTTTCTGCTAAGTGAATGTGATCGGACCCTTCCCCTCTATGCTATAATCAACCCAATCTGTTCACAAATTCTTCATGTGCATTCTATTTGAAACTCGTTCAAAAGCTTCACTGTGTTCTTGTCAGTTGAAGAAATTAACGGAACTTTAAAACCTATCTTATCTAAATTTTCGGCTTTGCCGCTCAAACCGTTCCGCATCCCACGATATACTTATCCACTCACCCACGATCTAACACGATCTCCAATTCTCACTACGTGGGTGACACATGTCATATGAATGAAAAGGGTCAGGGGCACGTTCGTCCAATTTCTTCGGGCGAGCGGTTTTTCACCGTGGCTATAAATACCCCTCCTTCCCTTCCTCACTTCTTTTACTCCGCTCGATCTCTCTCCAGCTCGAGCTTCTCAAACCCTAGCGCCGCCGCTACTTCATCGTCGCCGGTGAGGAAGAGCTTCACCGCCTCGACCTTGTCGCCGACCGTGTAAATCTTCACACCGCCGCCGCCGTAGCCGTCTTCCTCCGCCAAGTTAGGGCGTGGAAGATCTGCACAGACGAACTTCACATCTCCTCACTCCATTTCGTTGTGTTCTTCGTTAAGGGTAATTAAAAGTTACTTTTACTACCCTCATTGATTCGAATGATTATCTACAAAATCTTCAAAGGTGTTTTTCTTCATATCTTCACACACTAAACACCTCACAAGTCATCTGTTCTTGATTCGTTTCTCTAAGCATCATTTTTCTTCAAGATTCCTTAATTGTGTGGATCTTCGATCTATACAACTCTGGAACCTAAGACAAAGAACGCTTAGTGAAATTCTTCAAGACTCATCTGGTCAAATTCCTCAAACTTGTTCTTTTTTAAAAACATTCTGAGAATGCATATGACCTCTCCAAATTCCTCGCAACTATACTCTGTTCATAGGTACCCATGTAAGCTGCTGAATCACTAGGTTCTCATCAACTTAACTCATTTGCAGCGTTCCTCGAAGAAAAGTTGCATACTTCTTCAGAGAATTCGATTGTTCAAATTCCTCAACTAAAGAAAATGGCCGATGGTAAGAAGCCACGGAAAGGAGGAAAGAGGCCTGAGGTCAATACAGCGTTTGAGATCCCTGATGAAGTATATGCTGGGTACTGCACACCTACTGAGGAAACCAAGAATGAGCGCAAGGTGCGCATTCAGAAGATAGAGAGGAGATGGGCCAGAGAGTGGAGGGAGTACAGATATGTCACTCCCAAGTACATGAAGAAATTCGCACTCAATTCTCCATGCCCAAGACCTCCATTGGCACCTGGCCAAATAGCTGATCCCACCAGCCTCAAGCGCAGTGAGGACTATCCTGATGAATGGACCAAGCGCCAAGCCAAGTTGGCTAAGAAAGCCAGAGAACTAGTGAGGAAATTCAATGAAGACTCTGCTGCTGCTGCCTCTGCTGAGGCCTCTGCTATCAAGCCGAAGAAGGCTATGTCAAAGAAGCCTGCGCGCAAGCCAAGTGCTTCACCAACAGTGCCCTCAAGGCCAAGTTCCTCAGCAATGCCCTCACAGCCAGAATCCTCAAAGCCCTCACGGCCAATTCCTCATGCTGCTCCCGCTCCTCCCAAGTCCTCAGCTCCTCCGCCAAAGCCCTTAGCTATTCTGACTAAATCCTCAGCACTTGTGCATCTCGCCTCGTGCCAAAGGACTGCAGGCATCTCCATTGCCTCAGGTGTCTCAGCTAGTTCCTCAGCTGCACCAAGTTCCTCAGCTGGCCCCTCACCGTTGAAGACAAAGTCATCTGCTGGACGCGGTCCTCAACCAAGTCCTCAGAAGAAGCAGGTCGCTTTTCAAGTACCGTCTGAAGAAGACGAAGCTGATGATGATGAACTTGCAGAAATCATCAGAGACAGGCAAGTCAGGGCTGCTAGAGCCAAGGGAACAGAAGTGCCACTGCTTTTGGATCCCAAGTTGATCCTTGAATACATTGATGTTTGGCACAAGGACCCCAACACTCCCATGCCTGATTTCAAGCTGACTCCTGGCCAAAGTCACATGCTGACCCACTTCATTCAAGAAGAAAAGTGGAAATTTGAGAAGGCCAGGCAGATCAAGAAAGCGCAGTACAAGAAAGAGCGCTATCTGAAGAAAAACGTTGTCTCTATGATAACTGAAGAACTTGTCACTATTCAAATTGAGATCAAGAAACTCAGTGATGATTTTGACGCATATCGCGCTGATTGGCTTGGAGCCAAGGTTCGTTTTGTGAAACTTGCGGATAACTTCACCTCAAATGTTGCAGCCCCAACGCAACAGGAAGTTCCTCAGGCTGAAGCATCTGCTCAGCCTACTGAAGAACATGCTAGCATCGCTGATGACAATCAGGCTGCTGAAGAAAATATGAGTTCCAGGGCTGATGACTGCATTCCAGCCGCTGAAGAAATTTCCAGGGCACCCACTAGTGGTGCGCCTGAAGAAAATGAAGAAAATCAACCAGATTCCTCAGCTGCTCCTGCGCCTACTTCAACTCCAATCCTCCCATCTGCTTCAGATGTGAAGAAGACCAAGGCTGTAGAGCGTGCTGAAGTGAAGAAAAGGAAAGCATCAGCTGCTTCAGATTCTTCAGCTCCGAAGAAGATGAAGCCTATGACAAGTTCATTTACTAATCCCATTGATGTTGTTCCCATCTCAACCAGGCCATCAAAGGACCTTGTTCCTTTTGATGAAGAATATGTGATCCCCAGCGGATCTGATGAAGAAACTCCTTCTGCTGCTTCGTCTGAGAAGTTGGATGAAGAAATTGAAGTGGATATGATCCCTTCAACACGTGTCATCTCCTCGCCCATGCCTCAGTTCATAGCTGAAGAGGCTGGCGTTGAAGAAATGGAAGATGAAGATGTGGATGTTGGCTACTCCACACCAGTGATGACTGGTGACTTTTGGGAAAGTTAGCACCCCAATTCTCCACTCTTCACCCCTCTACAGCAAATTCCTTAGTCTCCCGCACAAACTGTTCAAATGGGCTCTGAAGAAACTCATCCCACTACATCTGTCCATGAGGAAATTCCAGCCACTAGCGCTGAAGAAACTGCTACTGCTAAACAACTGAAGACGCAGACTGCCACTGAAGAGGAACCAGAAATTCCTCAGCCTGAAGAACCTGCGATTGAGATTCCTGAGGTCGTGATGCAACTCACTGACACTCCTCTGCCCAAGCCAAAGGATCCATTCTCATGCAAGCAAAAGTTCAAGGCTGATGATTTCTTCGGCGAGCATGTATTCTTCGAACACTACAACCCCTATAACTCTGCTCGCATTAGGAAGAGGCGTTTCTGGACTGCTAGTCAAGCCAATTTCTATTCCTCAGTGCTGTTCAACAAAGAGAAAATCTTCTACCATGAGCACATTCCTCACGTGGATATGAAATCTCTGCCGTGCTTTACACCAGTCCTCAGTATTCTTCACGATGCTGGACTGCTAAACTTTTGCTCTGACATCTGTGATTGGAATGAAGAACTGATTCTTCAATTTTATGCAACGCTGCACATCACAGGAGATTCTGAAGATGTGAATTCATGGGTGCTGGACTGGATGTCTGAAAACACTCACTACACTACACCAGCTTCTGAATTGCTTCGTGCCTTACCACTCAGTCCTCCCATTGAAGAAGCTCGTTGCATCTACAGTGAACCTGAGCTTACAAATCACTACATGCAGGTTCTGATGAAACCTTTGAAGCCAGGTCAGGCACCAAGAACCAAATTCCTCGTGAAGGAATTGCTTTATGTGCCCAGAACTGTCTATCGTATTCTTACGAGGACAATGAGTCATATCAAAGGCCATGACTCATCTGATGAGGAAATTGTTGGCATCATGAAGAATCTGGTATTCAACATCGTTCATGGCATTCTTGTCAATTATCACGATTTCTTCATGAGGACTCTGGCAAATGTTGCACTGTCTCCGTTTGAGCTGAAGCCTTATGCACCTTGGATTATGAGATTCCTCAGGTCAAGGTCTTCACTCAACTAAAAAGCTGATTTTCATAATCAACTCAGCTACTTGCCCCCAATTGAAGTCCTCAAGCAGACCTATTCCTCAATTGATGGAAAGGGCAAGGCACCAGCTGTAATAGATGAAGGCATTCGTCCATTGGATGGTCAATTTCGCAAAGCTGCTTCTTATTCCACCAATGATGACTCTGCCACACATGACTCTGCCAATGCACCCAAGTCCACTCCTCAAGCCACTGCTCTGCGCGTGATGACTGACCGTGAACTTCTGCTTAGTCTTCACCAGAAGGTGGATCAAAATCATAAATGGGTTAAGCGCCAGTTTGGTTCATTTCTTCACAACATGACTGCTACACACAATGCAGTGAAGAAAAACCATTACTACCTCCACGAAGTCTTCGGTCGCACTTGGGCCATCCTGTCACATCTGTATGGTGAAGACGATCTGAAGGAAATGGGTCTCAAAGAAGATTTTGACTGGTCTGCACCTCCACCGAAGAAATTCAAGAAGGTCAAGGTTCCTTCTCTGGTGGCCAGCTCATTTTCTTCATCGCGTGACACCGATGAAAATGAAGACTTGGACGACACTGCGGCAGGCCCTACTACAACAAATGACCCCAACAACACTGGCGCTCCTTCATCAACTTGATATTCTTCAGGGGCGTTAGTCCTCATATTCGATCCTTTTGGTCATTTGATGACAAAGGGGGAGAATTTTGAGTTAGTCTTCAAGCGGGTCTTTCTATATGGGCGTTTTTTTGTTATAACTCTCATTCTTCTGAGACTTTATTGGATTGAGTTGTAAACTTAAACCCGATGGTGCTCTGATACTTTTGATATGATTTTCTGCATGCTTATTCCTCATATATGCTAATGCACGCATGCTGAATTACATCAGTCGCCATATTTCATCATGCATTTCAAATTCTTCATTGTGATATGTCAAATGCGTGTATGAATTACAGGATATAGGGGGAGATCTCCATGATTCAACTCTTCAAGTGTGCATTGCTTCAAAAGCAAATTCCTCACTATGCACATCTTCAGGGGGAGTTCTTTTATATCTTGCAATCAAATTCCTCAATATCAGTATTTACACTTCATATGTTTATCCCTGTTGAAAACTTAACCTATATTGTCATCAATCACCAAAAAGGGGAGATTGTAAGTGCATCTAGTGCCCCTTAGTGATTTTGGTGTATTGAAGACTTATAGGTTAAGGGACTAATGCGTTTGTGAGTGTACATAGGTCTATAAGTCTATGAGGAGTTTGATATTTACAGAGAAAGTCGACCCCTAAAAATGAAGTTCTTCGACTGAAGACTTTGAATCTCTGAAGACTTTCTGAAGACTTTGAAAGTGAAGAAATTGGTTTGACCTTGAAGACTTGGTATTCATTCGAGAAACATGAAGCGTGAAGATTTTTGTTTTCGTAGTTTCATTTTCTCTTTCTTGAGTCATAGGAAACACCGTACTGTTAAAGAGGGTCGAGGAAATACTAAGGAAAAATTTCCATGTGATGCTCAACTCAAAATCCTACACCTAGCAATCCCTTCGAGTGAAGCCATTGGAAATCTCATACAGTTCAGTCATATTCTTCAGTGACAGAGACAAAGTTCTTCTGGTCACTGAGGAATTTGTTCTAACTGAGGAGTTAGGAATTCGCCAGTGCGGGTTGCCTACACAGTGAGGAACATGATAGCCCTGAGGATTTTGCTACTCAAAATTCCGACCGTTGTTGTGCTATGCGCCAGCTGTCCCAAAATATCTATCCACCTAACGGTCATATCATTGAAGGGCATTTATGTCTTATCATGTTGGGCTGCTCCCTAGGCTATAAATAGCCGCCCCCTACAACCACTAGCTGGTTGGCTGCTCCGAGAGAAACTGGCACTTGTCATTTGAGAGCAACCCATCCTCCGAGGACTTTGAGCGAAAATCATCGAGTGAGGAAAAACCCAAAACCCAAACACCTACAAACCCCAAGTGATTGAGCATCACTGAAGAGATTGATCCTGCGTGGATCCGACGCTTGTTACCTTTGAAGACTGTGCTTCTTCCAGACGATTAGGCGTCATGGTCTAGAGCATCCAAGAGGAATTGTGGATCGCCGAGTGACCAAGTTTGTGAAGGTTCGGAAGTCACCTGAAGACTTACCATGAGTGATTGGACGAGGTCTGTGTGAACTTAGTTCAAGGAGAATACGGTGAGGACTTGGTGTCCTGAGCTGCGTGCTCAGGACTGGGTGTCCGGGACTGTGTGTCCTCGAGTTTAAATACTCAGCCGCTCCAACCAGACGTACAACTGAGACAGCAGTTGTAATTGGTCTACCAAATCATTGTCTTCACCAAGCTTACTGGTTCTATTTCCTCAACTCTTTCATTTCCTCATAATTTTGTTGTGTGCGTGTTCATATCTGTGTTTGAAGACTTTGACTGAAGACTTTCTCAATTTCCTCAGTTCAATTTCTTCAGTGTGTTTGTCTTCATCTTGCATTATCCTGTGCTTACGCTACCTGTACTCTGTGCCTGTCTTCATTTCATCATGATGACCATGCTTGTATTCTGTTATGTTTACTTTTGAGTACTTATTCCGCAGCTAGTAGTTCTTCGCTAAGGAATTTCCTCACCGGCAAATTCCTCAGTGAAGAATTTCATAAAAATCGCCTATTCACCCCCTCTAGTTGATATAACGCACTTTCATCACCCAACATATCATCACTTTTGTCTAGCATGTTTTGAACCTTTTCAAGAGCCCTTTGTTGTTTTACAACAATCTTAGCAAGTTTAGAATAGTTGGGCTTAAGGGTTTCATCAGATTCATTCTCACTTGATTCAGAGGAGGTATATTTGAGTACCTTGGCACCCTTTGCCATGAAGCAATAGGTGGGAGCGTAGTCATCATCGCCTTCTTCAGCCTTGTTGGTGAGGTCATTTTCTTCAGTGTTGAAGATAGACTTGCTGACGAATGCAATAGCGAGAGCTAGGCTTGCCACTCCGGATTCGGACTCCTCAGATGTCTCCTCTTCCTCATTTTCTTCGGATTCAGCCTTAGAGTCCATTTCCTTGAAAGTCCATTTCCTTGCCAATGAATGTCCTGGCCTTCTTGGAGCTGCTCTTCTTGTGATATGAAGGCTTTGAGGATTTTGATGATGAAGGTTTTGTGGATTTCTTCTTTTTCTTCGCATCATCAAAACTGTAATCCTTGTATTTCTTCTTCTTTGATTCCTTTTCCCACTAAGGACAATCTTGAATGTAATGTCCAGATTTCTTGCATTTGTGACAGAGCCTCCTCTTGTAGTCACTGGATGGGAAATCATTGCTCCTTGAGGGTCTTCCAAGGCGACCACGTCTTGAGAGCTTTTGGAACTTCTTCACGAGCAGGGCCAGATCATGGCTTTGTTCTTCAGGATCACCAAGGCTGCTACCAGAGTCTTCATCTTCGGACTCAGATACCGCCTTGGCCTTCAGTGCGCGTGATCTGCCATAGCTTGAACCATAGAGATCTCTGTTTTCAGCAAGTTGGAACTCATGAGTATTTAGCCTCTCGAGAATATCAGCGGGATCAAGTGACTTGTAATCAGCACGTTCTTGTATCATCAATGCCAGAGTGTCAAATGAGGAATCAAGCGATCTCAGCAATTTCTTCACCACCTCATGGTCGGTGATGTCAGTGGCACCAAGTGCTTGAAGCTCATTTGAGATGTCAGTGAGGCGATCGAAGGTTTGTTGAACATTTTCATTGTCGAGTCTTTTGAAGCAATTGAAGAGATTGCGAAGAACATCAACTCGAGAGTCACGCTGTGTTGAGACTCCTTCATTCACTTTGGACAACCTGTCCCAGATAAGCTTCGTTGTCTCCAAAGCACTCACTCTGCCATACTGTCCTTTGCTCAGATGGCCACATATGATATTCTTTGCTTGACAGTCGAGTTGCTTGAATCTCTTCACATCAGCAGCATTCAGAGAAGGTGTGACTGAGGGAACACCATTTTTCACAACATACCAGAGATCGTTATCAATTGCCTCAAGATGCATTCGCATCTTATTCTTCCAGTAGGGGTAGTCCGTCCCATCGAAGGTAGGATACCCAGCAGAGACCGTGATCATACCTGCAGTCGACATAACTAAACTCTAGGCGGTTAAACCAAAATCACACAGAACAAGGGAGTACCTTGCTCTGATACCAATTGAAAGTGTGCTATATCGACTAGAGGGGGTGAATAGGCGATTTTTATGAAATTCTTCACTGATGAATTTGCCGGTGAGGAAATTCCTTAGCGAAGAACTACTAGCAGCGGAATAAGTACTCAAAAGTAAACATAATAGAATACAAGCATAGTCATCATGATGAAATGAAGACAGGCACACAGTACAGGAAGCGTAAGCACAGGATAACACAGGATGAAGACAAACAGACTGAAGAAATTGAACTGAGGAAATTGAGAAAGTCTTCAGTCAAAGTCTTCAAACACAGATATGAACACGCACACAACACAATTATGAGGAAATGAACGTGTTGAGGGAATAGAACCAGTAAGCTTGGTGAAGACAATGATTTGGTGGACCAGTTACAACTGCTATCTCAGTTGTACATCTGGTTGGAGCGGCTGAGTATTTAAACTCGAGGACACACAGTCCCGGACATCCAGTCCTGAGCATGCAGCTCAGGACACCAAGTCCTCACCGTATTCTCCTTGAACTAAGGTCACACAGACCTCGTCCAATCACTCATGGTAAGTCTTTAGGTGACTTCCGAACCTTCACAAACTTGGTCACTCGGCGATCCACAATTCCTCTTGGATGCTCTAGACCATGACGCCTAATCGTCTGGAAGAAGCACAGTCTTCAAAGGTAACAAGCGTCGGATCCACGCAGGATCAATCTCTTCAGTGATGCTCAATCACTTGGGGTTTGTAGGTGTTTGGGTTTTGGGTTTTTCCTCACTTGATGATTTTCGCTCAAAGTCCTCGGAGGATGGGTTGCTCTCAAATGAAAAGTGTCAGTTTCTCTCGGAGTAGCCAACCAGCTAGTGGTTGTAGGGGGAGGCTATTTATAGCCTAGGGAGCAGCCCGACATGATAAGACATAAATGCCCTTCAATGATATGACCGTTAGGTGGATAAATATTTTGGGATAGCTGGCGCATAGCACAACAACTGTCGGAATTTTGAGTAGCAAAATCCTCAGGGCTATCATGTTCCTCACTGTGTAGGCAATTCGCACTGGCGAATTCCTAACTCCTTAGTCAGAACAAATTCCTCAGAGACGAGAAGAACTTCATCTCTATCACTGAAGAATATGACTGGACTATATGAGATTTCCAATGGCTTCACTCGAAGGGATTGGTAGGTGTAGGATTTTGAGTTGAGCATCACATGGAAATTTTTCCTTAGTATTTCCTCGACCCCCTTTAACAGTAGTGTTTCCTATGACTCAAGAAAGAGAAAATGAAACTACGAAAACAAAAGTCTTCACGCTTCATGTTTCCTCGAATGAATACCAAGTCTTCAAGGTCACACCAATTTCTTCACTTTCAAAGTCTTCGGAAGGTCAAAGTCTTCAGTCGAAGAACTTCATTTTTAGGGGTCGACTTTCTCTGTAAATATCAAACTCCTCATAGACTTATAGACCTGTGTACACTCACAAACGCATTAGTCCCTTAACCTATAAGTCTTCAATACACCAAAATCACTAAGGGGCACTAGATGCACTTACAACCTGCTCTTCATAAACATGACCAATGTTCAAATCAGCTGGTCTAGGTGCATCACTTCTCATAACTGTAATGTTAACAACATTCTTTCCTTTAATAGCTATGTCATCCAACATTTCTTCCACCTTGTCATCATTAGTTAATTCTTCCATTCCTGACACCCCAACTCCTGGATCTCTAGCATAATACATAAAATCCCTTGAACTATAGCCTTATACCTCTATTAGGCCAATGAGATTCTAGAATGTTATGTCTGACAAACAGATTGTTCTTTCCAAATTATCTCTCTCTAGGAAATGGAACCTTACTTCCCATTCATCATCATCGAAGCTACAAATTCAGTTAAATTTCAGTTAAAATTGTTGTTAAGTACTTAAATACAAGGTTCACACTTTAGCTAAAATTGATGTTAATTACAATACTAAAGTTACAATTAATTTATTTGACAACAACAATAATAGTTTGACAGAGAGGATTTGAGCAATGAACTTACATGTGACAGCAACAATCATGTAAAAGTACTCATGTTAAAACTAATTTATGTGACACCAACAATCATGTGTCAGAGAGGATTTGAGCAATCATGTGACAGACCATTCACACTAGAATTACTATCAGCAATGCTACAATACCTATTACACCACCATGGAACCCTAACCCTAGAAACCCTAACTCTAGAACTCTAACCCTAGAATGCCAATTGGGGAAAATAGAAAGAAGGAGGAGGATGACTTACTCCACACCGCCCAAGGAGAAGGCAAAATGGTGGCTGCCCGTCGGATTGGCCTTCGCCGCCTGGGCGAATGCAGTAGCTGCCGCGTATTCCAACGACTTCGGCGGTGCCGGCGATTGGGGAGGAGCCAGCGCGTTGGAAGCATTAGAGCTCCCGCAGAACTCTGGTGGATCTCCCTCACAGCCGCCCGGAGCATCCCCACTGGCAGCAGCTCGGCCGCCGCTGTCGACGCCGCCAGGTTTCGCCGTCACCATGGATTAGATCTGGAAGGAGAGGTGGTGTGGTCGGGCGTGGTCGATCGATCTATCCGTCGCGAGCCGACCGCGTCGTTTACAACAAACGGCTCCTTTAGGCCACATCGACAGATTTTGGGCCCCACCTGTCGGAAATGCCCTCAACCACGCCAAATCACCTGTTCAGTGCTATCTCCAAAATGTTGTTGAATCCGCGGTGCATTTTGCAAAAAAAAATAGCGACCTCGTGGTTTTCCGCAGATGAAGCCCCAAATGTGGTGGTTTTTTGCAATTCACTCCAAACCTTGTTGTAGTAGACAGTTAGGACGTCATCGTGATAACGCCCCATAGGACCAACGCACCAGAGTAGCACCCACCGTCGCCATGACCCCCACACCTAACTTGTTGATAACGAAGAAAATGACAACATTAACTAGAATCATGTCAGTGCCGAGACAGTGACCACACAGGGCTAGAAGCATTGTCTCACGCCTATGCTGGTGCTGAATTGTACTCTCTCCCTTCTGCCTTCTGGTTTTATAGACCTTATCTCAAAATTTTAGTTTTCCATTTATAAGTCTCAATTTGATAGATTTTAAGATGCATTAAATTGTTGCATGCAAGGATTAAGAAAAAATGCATCAATGCATGTAAAAGTTCTTGGTGACCGCATGCATGCATTGTAATTAACGGATTGGTAAAGGCATATTTTCTTGAGGAAAATGAGCGCATTAATCTAGTAGTTTTGCACATTATAAAAATTAATCCACCACTCACTATCTACTTTTGTTGATGAGATTTTTGAACTGAACCCTACAAACCGAAAGGGAGGGAGTACAAGTGTATCACATTGAATCAATGTACTTAACAATGAAAGAGTGCTCCCCATAGGGCAAGCAGGCAAGCAGTCACGAGCATATCGCGAATGGTTTCAGACGTGGTGATGCATGCGATCGAGATCGGAGCTAGCTAGGTTGGTAGAGACTCGCTCTAGCCTCCCGCTCTCGCCGCAGGCCACTCCGGCCCCGGCGACCACCGCCCCAGCCGCGCCGCTGACCGCTCCGGTCGCGGTGGCCACCCGCTGCCCTTCCCATGGCCACGCCTTGCCCGTCTAGCGGTCGTCCCCGTGCGCTGCGGTGGCTAGAGTCCAGCCCCGTCTCCACGGATGCCAGCTCCTCCCGCCGCCCGAAGCCCCCCTCCCCCGCTCTGCCTCCCCTCCTGCGGCGCCCTCCCCTCTTGCCCCACTGGCCCGTCCTGCGCCAGTTGTGAGCCTGCGCTCCGAGGTGTGTTGTGTCGGCGACGCTGCTCCTCCCCCCGCAGACGGCGGCTCGGAGCTGCCGCGTTCCAGAAAGTGGCGGCTGGCCCAGCTCCGTCGTTGCCCCCGGCCCCGCCATGCCGGTCCGCGGCTGCCGCCCTCCGATGGATGTCCCAGGTGCCTGGATCCCGCCCCCGTCCACCGTCCTTCCGAATGACGCCGCGATGTCCGTTGCCGCCGATGCCGCTTCTTCGGGCACATCGCCCAGCAATGCGACCGCCCGCGCTCTCCCGCCTCTTCGTCCGGCGCCCCGCCGGCCAAGCGCCGTCGTGGCAACGTGGTTGCGTGCCCCGGGCCTGCGTCTTCCAGGTCCGGCTCCACCACGCCGATGGCCTCCGGTGCCGCCACTCCCGCTGGATCTCCCTGCTCCTTGACGGCGGCCCCAACCGCCTCCGAGTCACGGCCGCCTTCCGCGCCCTCTCCTCCCGCCCCTGTCACCTCGACGGCCTCCTCGGCCTCCCCTGCCTCCTCGATGTCGGGCCACCCATCCCTGCGATCTGCCGCTGCGGTCTGCTATCTGCCGCGTTCTCCGGCGTTAGCGGCTGCGGAGCTGGCCCTGGAGTAGCGCGCCCTCGTGGTCACTGTGGCGGGCACGCGAACCGGCATTCTTGGCGCCGAGGTTCTAGCTTTCCTCCAAGAGCGTTTTCAGCTGGCGGGCGGCGTGCTGTCTATGCATCTGCGCGGCGATGGCGAGTTCCTCCTCCGATTCCGCTCTGCCGGTGACCGCGCGCGGGTTGCGGCTGGGAACGCTAGGGCTGGTCGTTTCCACCTATTGGTCCACCCTTGGAGCCGGTTGGCCAGTGGTGAGCCGGTCACGGTGCGCTTCCTCGTCAACATCGACTTGATGGGTGTTCCCGACCATGCCTGGTGCCATGAGTCCACCGAGATGCTGCTCTCGCCATTCTGCGACATCATCGACCTGGCGCCGGAGACGGAGACCATGGCGGACATGGCGGTCTTTTGCCTCTCCGCTTGGACCCTGAACCCCGACGCCATCCCTTGCCTCTCCGAGCTGCTGTTGCCGGTGCCGGACGGTGCCCTGGTGAACGCCGACCCCAATTTGGTGATGCACTTTTGGTCACCCCCTCATGCGTTTTCCGGTCTCCATCCACGTCTCCAGCACGGAGGACTACCGCCTCCCTGCGCCGGCCTCCCCGTCTCTGCCCCGCGACAATGATGGTTTGTTCGGGCCCCCATCACCGTCTGTTCTGCCTCCTTATCCGCGGCGTCATGAGTTCCCTCCGCGCTCCGGCCGGCCCTGGGCCGCCCCAGCCGGCCGTGGTGCCACCGGCGTTGCCCGTCGCTCTCACTCTCGCCGTCAGGCCCCGCCGCCTGCTCGCGTCTGGGCTGGCCTCCTCGGGCCCCACCTGTAACACCCTCGATGCGACTATATCTCCCGCGTGTCGAGGCACGACTTAGAGGCATAATCGCATTGAAGGCATATGTCGCAAGTTAGGCAATCTTCACAACATCCCATGTAATATGATAATAAAAGGGGAGATAACATAGTTGGCTTACACTCGCCACGTCAATCAAGTACATAAATAACATTACATCATCCAAAACACTCATGGCCTGACTACGGCGCCAAAATAAAAGAGAACCCAACAAGCGACACGGCCCCGATCACCCCCAACTGGGCACCACTACTGATCATCAGGAAAGGAAACATAGTAACGTTGAGAGTCTTCGTCGAACTCCCACTTGAGCTCAAACGCGTCTCCTGGAGCGAAATCATCGGGCCCTGCATCTGGTGTAATAGTAATCTGTGAGCCACAGGGACTCAGCAATCTCGCACCCTCACGATCAAGACTATTTAAGCTTATAGGTAAGGCAAGGTACAAATATATGTGGAGCTGCAGCAAGTGACTAGCAAATATGGTGGCTAACTTATTCGCAAAAGAGAGGAGGAGGAGGAAGAAGACGCCTCTGGTTGAAACACTTGTTGGCATAGTGACCCTTCTGTTGGCACTTGTTGCACGTGACCTCTGAAAGTGGACGGTGATACGGAGCACTCGATCTTGGAGCTTGAGATGAAGTCTTGTTCTGAAAGCCAGGGTTTGGTGGGTGGGAAGAACCACTGCCACCTTTGCTCTTCTGCTGATACGGCTGACGGAACGAAGGAGGAGGAAGCCAAAACTTCTGCTGCTTGGCCACTTGAGTAGAGGAAGAAGGAGTAACATCTCTGACTCGCTTCTTGGAAGCATCACACCTCAACTGAGCAGCCTCTTGCTTCAGTGCCATGTTGTAGAGCTCATCGTACCTCAAGGGCTCAAAGAGAACAAGAGCTAGCTGAATTTCTTCTCTGAGACCACCCCTGAACTGGTATATCATGCTCTTCTCATCAGGCACGTCCTGCTTAGCAAAGCGGGCGAGCTTCTGAAACAACTTGTTGTAGTCATAGACAGACAAAGAGCCTTGCTTCATGTTGCGAAATTCCTCACGCTTGCTTTCAACCACGCTCTAGGGAATATGATGAGCTCGGAAATCTCAACGGAATTCATCCCAAGTGATAACACGTCCACCTCTGGAGTCCTTGTACTGCTGGAACCATTCTGCAGCTTGATCTTTGAGTTGGAAGGAAGCGAACTTAACAAAGTCCTCAGGCCTGACGTTACTGCACTCGAAATGCTTGCACAGATCCACAAGCCAACCATCAGCATCGGTTGCCTCAACACAATTGCTGAAAGTCTTTGGACCGTTAGCAAGGAACTGGTTGAGTGTAGCAAAGTGATTCTGATTGTTGCCTTGGTTCCCTTGGTTGCCTTGATTTCGCTCTTGGAGAATTTGCATGATCAACTGTGTGTTTGCATTGGTTGCGGCCATCACAGCTTGCCATGCCTCCGGAGGAGGGGGAGGTGGTGGCGGATTAGGATTCGGAGTCATGCGCGTTGGAGGAGCCATCCTGAAGAGGTTGACATCCATTAGCACATTGATAGAAAAATATTGAAGCTGAATCCAGCGGAATAAAAATTGCAACATATAGTCTTCACATCCGAACAATATGAACGAATGCATTCCTCTTGAAATGGTCACATATCCATAATTGAGAAGCCACTTAGAATTAAGGTAGAGAAATAAATCAATAAGGTACGGATCAAGAACGAATAATCGGTAAGAAATCCCAATCTCAAACCAATATCCGTGGAAGAAGAACTAGAGCTACTAGAATTCCCACTTATGAAACTCCCGAGCCTTTCCGATTATGTAATCAGGTGTTGGGGATACAGGGGAAGCATAATATCTCACCCAAATCTAGCAAATCCTACATCCAGCTGTATCCATCCTTCAACACATAACCAAGAAACCTTCGGAAACCATCTACCTCAACCTTCGAAAAGCATCCGCTATACAAGTTATGGCGATACTCCCGAACTCCCGCCCCAGTACTGGGTGGCGTCGAGGTTATCTCACCAACGAACTGCATAAAAGAGATTTTCGATGTCGGCGTACTAAACTCAGGTATTCCAGAACTGCAATGATAAAATTATGACGACAACACCTCAGAGCTCAACTCCTCGGGACACTTCCACAAAACCCCTGACAGGAGGCACCAAGACAATGTTCTCATCATAAAACCATCAGAACGATTCCAAGATACCCGCGTGATCCTAAAATTTTTTTTAGTGAAATTTGAGAAGAGAAGAGTTAAAACTCTACGTCGGGATGCCTTACCAGAGCGATGAGGAGACTGGGGAGTAAAAAGAATTCCTAAACTCTCCGATATATAATTCCTAAATGACTCAAAACATTTTTCTAGACACAACTCGGTAGCTAAGAATGATCAAGCAATGGGGCTCCTAAGGTCGGGGAAGGCTCTGATACCAACTTGTAACACCCTCGATGCGACTATATCTCCCACGTGTCGAGGCACGACTTAGAGGTATAATCGCATTGAAGGCATATGTCGCAAGTTAGGCAATCTTCATAACATCCCATGTAATATGATAATAAAAGGGGAGATAACATAGTTGGCTTACACTCGCCACGTCAATCAAGTACATAAATAACATTACATCATCCAAAACACTCATGGCCCGACTACGGCGCCAAAATAAAAGAGAACCCAACAAGCGACACGGTCCCGATCACCCCCAACTGGGCACCACTACTGATCATCAGGAAAGGAAACATAGTAACGTTGAGAGTCTTCGTCGAACTCCCACTTGAGGTCAAACGCGTCTCCTGGAGCGAAATCATCAGGCCCTGTATCTGGTGTAATAGTAATCTGTGAGCCACAGGGACTCAGCAATCTCGCACCCTCGCGATCAAGACTATTTAAGCTTATAGGTAAGGCAAGGTACAAATATATGTGGAGCTGCAGCAAGTGACTAGCAAATATGGTGGCTAACTTATTCGCAAAAGAGAGCGAGAAGAGGAGGCAAAGTGCGAGCGAGAAACTAGAGGACAACCTGCGCAAACATTACTCCAACACCGTGTCCACTTCCCGGACTCCGCCGAGAAGAGGCCATCACGGTAACACACTCAGTAGGTTCATTTCAATTAAGTTAAGGTTCAAGTTATCTACAACCGGACATTAACAAATTCCCCATCTGCCCATAACCGCAGGCACGGCTTTCGAAAGTTCAAATCCCTGCAGGGGAGTCCCAACTTAGCCCATGACAAGCTCTCACGGTCAATGAAGGAATAGACCTCCTCCCAAGACGTTCCGATCAGACTTGGTATCTCGGTTCTTCAAGACACTTCGACAGGTTAAAACAAGACCAGCAACACCGCCCGAATGTGCCGACAAATCCCGATAGGAGCTGCACATATCTCGTTCTTAGGGCACACTCAGATTGTCTTAGGTACAGGTAGGCCAGCCCAGAGTTGCCCCTGGTGGCCACCGGCAGCTGACAGGTGGACCAACACTCAGAGGAGCACTGGCCCGGGGGGTTTAACATAAGATGACCCTCGGGCTCCGGAAACCCAAGGGGAAAAGAGGCTAGGTGGCAAATGGTAAAACCAAGGTTGGGCATTGCTGGAAAAGCTTTAATCAAGGCGAACTATCAAGGGGTTCCCATTATAACCCAACCGCGTAAGGAACGCAAAAATCCGGGAACATAACACCGATATGACGGAAACTAAGGCGGCAAGAGTGGAACAAAACACTAGGCGAGAGGCCGAGCCTTCCACCCTTTACCAAGTATATAAATGCATTAAGATAACATGGCAATATAATGATATCCCAACAAGTAAATAAATGTTCCAACAAGGAACGGTCTCCAATCTTCACCTGCAACTAGCAACGCTATAAGAGGGGCTGAGCGAAGCGGTAACATAGCCAATCAACGGTTTGCTAGGACATGGTGGGTTAGAGGTTTGACATGGCAATTTGGGAGGCTTGAAAGCAAGTGGTAGGCATCGTAGCATTGGCATAGCAAAAGAGCGAGCAATCTAGCATAGCAAAGATAGTAGTGATTTCGAGGGTATGATCATCTTGCCTGCACAGTTGTCAGAGTTGACTGGATCCTCGAAAGCAAACTCAACGGGCTCCTCGTTAGCGAACTCGTCTCCCGGCTCTACCCAAACAAGACAAACAAGCAACAAGGACACAAATCAACCACGTGCAACTCAAACAACATGATGCAAAGATGATATGCTATGCGGGATGCGATGCGGGATGCATATGCAAGATGTGACAGGAAATGCAAGAACCTGGCCCCAACTTGGAAATCCAAGTGTGCCACTGGAAAAATGAGATGAAATCGCTCGAAAACGATATAAAGAACGCCGGAATCGGAGTTGCGGTTTGGAAATGGCAAGCGATTCAAATATGACACCGGTCTGCGATTTACAGCAAGTAGCCATCTAAATGCAATGAGAAGAACATGCTACAACACCCAAACATGACAACAAAATACATGGCAGGGATGCAATCATGATGCCTAACAAAAGTCTAGCACTAAGCTACGGCCAATTCATCCATTAACAGGTTCAAACAAGCATGGCAAAAATGCATATGGCAAACAGATTTCAGACTTAGTGAAATCAACACTTGTCTGGAATTTCAGATCAGGTAGTGCTCTTCGGAGCAACAAAACTACATGATACAGGACCTGAACATGGCAAAGTAAAGTATCGCATGGAGATACTCAAAGAGCTTAACAAAAGTCCCTTAGTGACCTTGAGCCAAAAGGGATCAGAAAATACAATTGCAAGCATGTGAACATGGCAAAAACATAATCAGATCACAGACTTAGTGAAAACTGAAGCATGCTGAAAACAGATATCAAGTAGGCATGTTTACGAGCTCGATGCACTCAATATGGAGCAAGTCACGATAAGCTAAGCATACATCCATCAAGAATACACAAAATGCAAGCTAGACATGGCAAGAACAATAGTATAGCATGCACGGATCAAGTACAACATCATCGGCAAAATTGCAAACAAGTTGACAATCTGCCCAGATTCACAAAGTAGCAAAAGTAGAGCTCGATTGACTCAAGCTAGGGTGCTACATAATTGCAAACAAAGACATGGATGGATAGAGCACCACAATATTAACAAAACATCCTTACTGATCATCCTCAAAAGAGGCACGGATCACTAGGAAACAACATGAACATATGGCCATATGAGATAAACAGCTCAAGGACTTGGTGGAATTGCAAAGTCCTTGAAATCAGAATTACCAAGAGCCTCACTTTGCAAGCTTGTGCTAGTCACCACACACATCACAAAAATACATGGATTGTACCTCTGGAAAGATGGCAAAACCCTTAACAAAACATATGTAGAGCATCAGGGCATATCATGCACACATTAATCATGGCAAAAATGACAAAAAGCTAAATGGAGCAGCAAATCTGACAAATATCTCAAGTAGCCCTCTTCTAACAGTATTTCGGGCATCAAGATGAACTCAAATGAAAATGATGCAATGGAATGAAATGATGTACTCTCTGAGATGAACACTTTGATATGATATATGCATGAATCGGAGCTATGGATGCAAAGTTACGGCACGACGAACATGGGCACATGGATCTGGAATTTTCGGGACGGAAGAAAAAAAACGACCTAGGGTTTACTGTTCACCGGATCTGGATCGGGGCATGTGGAACGAGGTTCACCGGAGGAGTCGCCGGAGTTCGCCGGCGTTGGGGTCGGCCGACGGAGGAGGAGGTAGGCACCGGGCGGGGATGGCCGGAGTGACCGCGGCGCTCGTCGGCGTTGGCGGCTTGGACGAAGGGGCGGCGCATCGGGCGGCTCGCGACGGCCGGCGTCGAAGCCCGCGGCGGTGGCAGAGGTGGCCGGTGACGGGGCGGCGAGGGGCTCCGGCCACCGGGCGGCGGGGCAGCCGCGGAGAAGCTCGGGCCGCGGGGGCCGGCCTTGGGCCCCGGCGGGCCCACGCGGGATGGCGGCGCGGTGATGCGGTCCCGGGACACGTGGCAGCGCCTCTGTGGCTGCGGACGGAGGCGGAGTTTGTCCGGGCCGGGACGGACATTGTCCGGCGGCGCGCGAAGTGGAAATTTAGGGTTTCAGAGAGGGGGATCCGCGAATTTGAAGGAGGGGGTCTATAAATAGAGGTAGAGGGAGCTAGGAGAGTCCAAATGAGGTGCGGTTTTTGGCCACGCGATCGTGATCGAATGCTCTAGATGATGGAGAAGGCTTAGGTGGGTTTTGGGCCAAATTGGAGGGGTGTTGGGCTGCAACACACACGAGGCCTTTTCGGTCCCTCGGTTAACCGTTGGAGTATCAAACGAAGTCCAAATGGTACGAAACTTGACAGGCGGTCTACCGGTAGTAAACCAAGGCCGCTTGGCAAGTCTCGGTCCAATATGGAAATGTTTAATCCCCACACACGAAAGAAAGCTAGAAATGGCCACCAGAGGAGAACGAAGCGCCGGAATGCAAAACAGACAACGAGGAAAATGCTCGAATGCATGAGATGAAACACGTATGCAAATGCAATGCACATGATGACATGATATGAGATGCATGACAATGACAACAACACACGGAGACAAAAACCCGAACCCGAGAAAATAAAATAACTTAACGCCGAAATGGCAAGAGTTGGAGTACAAATTGGGAAAGTTACATCTGGGGTGTTACAACACCCCTCCGCGCTTTCCGGACGGGCGGGCCCACCCGTGCTCAGTTGTGTGATGTTCCCTCCCCTCCTGGTGTCGGCGCGTTGCCGCGCGTGGACCAGTCGTCTGCCTCCGCATTGGCGGCTTCCCCTTGATGGCCCCGCCCCAACGTTCGCCCGTCCACTCCCCAGCGGTGGCCGAGTCGTTCGAGGTGGCCCCTGAGAGCTCGTGCGTGCCCAGCGTTGCGTGCATGCCTTCCTCGGACCACTCTGTCGCGGCCCCTACCTTGGGGGCGGGCACCGCGGGGCACGCCGCTGTTGTTCTGCCCACCCTTTCCATTGGCGCCCTGCAGCCCATGCTGCTCCCTGCTGCCCAGCAGCGGGCAGAGATTATCCCGGCAGCCTGCACCTCTCCTATCGCGCCATCACCTGTAGCCCTCATCACGGGTCCAGGGCCAGCCTCGAGTACTGCGGTCAACCATGAGTGCCCCACTGTCCTATCGCCTCGCGAGGCGGGCCCCTCCAGCAATCATGGGCAGGATTCTTTACCCGCTCCCTCTGTGACACTTGGCGGCCCGGATGCAGTTCAGCCCATGCAGCCCGCTCCCCCGGCGACACCTGGCGACTCGCTAGTAGTCCAGCCCATGCAGCCCATGCATGATGCTTCCCACGTACTGGACGTAGCCACCGCTGCCCCAGCCGCCTCGTTGTGTGCTCTACAAGGCTACCTCCAATCCGTCCAGCGGGACGTGGCTCCTCTCGTCCACCCGACGCCCAGGCGTCGTCACCGTGAGATCCCGCCCAACTTCACCCCCCGCAGGAGCGACCGCATCGCTAGGGCAGACCGGGGCCTTGACTCGGAGATGAAGGCCAAGAGGGTCCTCCTGCTGCGCCTGGGGATGCTGAGGCAGGATGAACCAGTCGACGCCATCGCTCTTGATCGCTATGGCGGCTCGGATGTGATTCGTGCCTTCGTGGATTTCTATGGCTGGGACGTGCCGCCCGTCGCTTGTGCCTCGGCCCCGCCCTCCTCGCCTACCGTCCTGGTGGCCTAGGCTCCTCCTCTTCCTTGCGCTCCCTCCGTGCCCGGTCACCTCCATATATATGGATTGTAAACCTAAGATTCTTTTTTGGAACGTGCGCGGTCTCAACTCCGGCGCCAAATGCGCGGCCGTCCGTAGTGTTATCTCCTCGGATCTTCCGGCCATCGTCTGCCTTCAAGAGACCAAGCTCGACGTCGTCACCCCCATCCTCGTCTCTGAAACGCTCGGCCCCTCCTTTGACGCCTTCTACTCTCTGCCCGCGATCGACTCAAGTGGCGGTATCCTTTTGGCTTGGCGCTCATCCGAGCTAGCCATCTCTAACCCGACCATCGGTGCGCACCACATTACCGCGGTGGTTTCTTCCCTCACGGGCGGGCATCGTTTCTGGCTCACCGGGGTGTATGGGCTGCAAATCAAGGCCGACAAGATGTCCTTTCTTCGGGACCTGCAGGACATGCGTGCCTCGAGCGCCGGGCCATGGATCATTGGTGGTGACTTCAACCTGATTGTTGCGGCCGCGGACAAGAATAACTCTCGCCTAAACCTGCGTCTCGTCCGGCATTTCCGCCGTTTCATGGCAGACATGGAGCTTCGGGACATGTACCTTCATGGTAGGCGGTATACCTGGTCCAACGAGCACGAAAATCCTACGTTGGTTCGTATCGACAGAGTCCTCTGCGCCACAACCTGGGAGTCCGCATTCCCAAGTTGTCTTCTCCGCTGCTTGTCCTCGGCGGCCTCGGACCATTGCCCTCTCATGCTTGACTGCACCACACGTTCTCCGGGTGTGCGCCGCTTTCACTTTGAGAAGTTCTGGCCACAGTTGCCTGGGTTTATGCAAGTGGTCTCCGACGCCTGGTCCAGCGCCCCGCCTAACCCAGACCCATTTCGTCGAATCTTCGACTGTCTGAGGATAACCGCTGGCCGCCTTCAGAGTTGGAGCACCAAGACCATCGGCAGTGTTTCCCTGCAGCTTATGGTCGCCGTGAGCTCATCGCGTGGCTCGATGCGGCGCAGGACTGCAGGCCTCTTTCCAGTCAGGAGTTTTGGCTGCATCGATGCCTCAAACAGGCATACTTGGGCCTTGTATCCCTCGAGCGGTCCATCTTAAGGCAGCGGGTACGGTTGGCCTGGTTGCGTAACGGCGAAGCATCCTCCGCTTTCTTGCGCATACAGGCATCTCATCGAAAGCAACGTACCCGCATCCTTTCCCTTCGCCAAGACGACGCCACCATCTCAGGGGAGCGGGACATGGCTGAGGCGGCCTTCCACCACTTTACGGCGATCATCGGCACCGCGGACACGCGCGCTCACTCTTTGGATCTTGACGCCATCGACCCTAGGGTTTTCGACCTCTCGTCCCTGGATCAGCCCTTTAACGAAGACGAGGTCTGGGGTGCCGTAAAGAAGCTACCTACCGGCAAGTCACCTGGCCCCGATGGCTTCGTGGCCGAGTTCCTTCGCTCTTGCTGGGCGATCGTCAAGGACGACTTTATGGACGCCTTTGCCAAGCTCTACAGTATGGTTGGCCGAGGTTTTCAATGCCTCAACGAGGCATTTGTCACTTTGCTTCCCAAGCGAGCGGACGCTACCTCTCTTGGCGACTACCGGCCGATCAGTCTCATCCATCTCATGGCCAAGCTTGTCGCGAAGGTCCTCTCTCTCCGACTGGCCCCAAGGCTCAACGAGCTTGTCTCCCCTAGCCAAAGCGCCTTCATCTCCGGTCGTAGCATCCACGACAACTTCTTGCTCGTGTAGCAAATGGCAAGATACCTTCATCGATCAAAGGCTAGCAGGGTTCTTCTCAAGCTCGATATTGCCCGCGCGTTCGATGCCATCTCCTGGCCATTCCTCCTTGAGGTCATGTGTCACCTGGGCTTTGGCACGCGCTGGTGTGAATGGATTTCGATCCTTTTATCCACCGCTTCGACGCGCGTCCTCCTGAACGACATCCCGGGGCCCCATATCCACCACACTAATGGGCTTCGGCAGGGCGACCCCGTGTCCCCCATGCTCTTCACCCTGGTCATCGACGTGCTGAACTCGCTTATGCTTCATGCCACGACGTCCGGCCTCCTCAGGCGGCTTAGCCCCAGGCTCGCCGCCCCCAGCGTTTCTCTCTACGCCGATGACGTTGCTATCTTCTATCACCCGAGCATGGACCAGCTTCTCGCGATCAGAGCCATCCTTCAAGTCTTCGGGCGTGCTTCCGGGCTCCACACCAACTTTGCCAAGTGCTCTGCTGCACCCATCCACTGCACCGACGCCGAGACGGCTGATGTGGCGGCCGCCTTGTCCTGTCCCTTGGCGCAGTTTCCTTTGCCCTACCTCGGACTCCCTTTGTCCGTGCGCAAGGTGCCTTCGTCTGCTCTACAGCCCCTGCTGGACCGCATGGTCAAGAAGTTCTCCTCCTGGAGCGCCTCCATGCTTTCGAGGGGCGAGCGGCTCGCCCTCGTCCGCCACGTCCTGACCGCGATGCCTACCCACTTGCTCATGGCAATGGTGATCTGTAAGCCTGTGCTCAAACGCATCAACCGCATCATCCGAGACTTCTTATGGCACGGTCGTCGCGACGCCAACGGTGGCCATTTTCTGGTAAACTGGCAGCGGGTGTGTAGACCGCTCGAGTACGGAGGCCTCGGCGTCCTGGATCTACATCGCTTCGGTATAGCGCTCCGTACATGCTGGAAATGGCTTCAACGCACCGACCCCTCCCGCCCGTGGACTCACCTTCAACTTCCTGATGATCCAGAGGCCCGTGCCATATTTCGCGCATCCACATTCTGGAGCCTTGGGGATGGTCACTCCTGCCTCTTCTGGGTAGACCGCTGGCTTGACGGCCAATCTGTCGCGGATGTTGCGCCCCATCTCGTCCAGCTCGTGCCCCGACGGCGTCGCCGGACCTACACGGTGGCCGACGGACTTGCCGAGTGTGCCTGGATTAGGCACATCCAGGCGGCTCTGACACCGCTTGGTACTGCCGAGTTCGTCGAGCTGTGGCACCGCTTGCAGTCTCTCGCGCTCTCCGACCAGCCGGACCGTCTCCATTGGCGCTGGACTGACAGCGGGATTTACACAGCCAAATCTTGCTACAGAGCCCTTTTCGCTGGGTCCATGCGTGCTCCGCACTGGAGGCTCACCTGACGGAGCTGGGCGCCCTCGCGGGTGAAGTTCTTTGCCTGGCTTGCCCTCTAAGACAGATGCTGGACGGCGGCTCGCTTGGCTCGGCATGGCCTCCCGCATCACGCCTCGTGCCTCTTCTGCGACCAGGCGATGGAGACTATGGAACACATCCTAGTTGGCTGCCCTTTCTCGCGTCAGGTTTGGCATGCCTGCTTTGCCTGGTGCTATCCTCAGGCCCCTGCACCAACTCCCAATGTCCGCTTCTTGGACTGGTGGCACGATACGGCATCCGCGGCGCCGGCAGTGAATTGCAAGGGGATCGCTGATGAAGCCATGTACCTAGGGTAGGGGCACGGACCTGTCCAAGAAGCCCTACCCTAGGACATCCCTAGAAGAAGTTACCTTTCAATCGACTGAGGAGTTATCCCACTCGACGGGTTCAAGACACTCGACCAAGAAGCTACCACTCGACCATGAAGCCAACCACTCGACCGCCAGGAGACCTAAAGTCACTCCGCAGGTGAACGGTCGGCTATCAAGTAGTCTTTATGACCATTATAGCACTTTATTAGGGGCGTTATCAGTAACGCCCAACCTTAAATGTACCTTAAACCCTGCATTACTGAGGGCAGGAGGGGGCCGGCGAACTCTATATAAGCCACCCCCCTCCTCAGTATGAAGGGTTCGCACCCCTGTTATTCACACGCCAGTAATCCAGTCGACCGCCTCTGGGCACCGAGACGTAGGGCTGTTAATTCCTCCGCGAAGGGCCTGAACTCGTACATCTTGGTGTGTTTACAACTTCCCAATAGCTGAGATCTAGCCTCTCCATACATACCCCCCTACATCACTGTCAGAGTTAGAACCACGACAGTTGGCGCCCACCGTGGGGCGGGAATCTTAGCACCTGATTGGAGAAGTTGTGATTTTTCCGATCCCTTTGATCATGGTTTCGTGCAGAGTTTTTGTGGAGGGCCGCGAGATCCGCCTCGGCACGCTCACGTTCATCACCGACGACTCCGCCTGGCTTCAGGAGGCGCCACTCGACATCGACGCGCTCCCCGTCCGCGGTGCGACGCATTTCCGCGCATGCGTTCGTGGCGTCCTCCTGCGGCAGCCGTCGACCCAGTATCGGTCGGCCCCCGTATCGTCTCCCCGCTCTGTCTCCCACCGGCGCAAGCGCTCCAGTCGGTCGAGACTTCAGAGGTGGGTGAGGCATGCCGTGGCTTGCCAGTCGGCCGCCCCGCAAGTCGCGGCAATCGAGCCCGACTAATCCCTCTGCGGCCTGTTCGACCTGTCGACTGGCTCCGCGGAGACCGCATCCGAGTGCGACAGCAGCGACCCAGCGGCAGAGATCCTGGCGGTCGATGGGACGCACAGTCCTCCCGGTTTCCCTTGCGCTGATGGAGGCGCGGGTGGGGGCGACCCGTCGCATCCCCAGGATGAGTATCTCCCCGAACCTCTCACGTCATTGCAGCAAGAGGAGCTTCGTCGCCGGAACACGGACGCTCTCAGCACTCTTATCGTCGGAGAGTCCCCCGAGGCCCGGGCCTTGGAGGACGCGCGCTTGGCTAATTTGGCCGAGCGCACTCGACTGGAGAATCTCCAGCGAGCACTCGACGAGCAAGCGCGTCAGTGGGCTTCCGAGTCTAGTCGACGCCAACTCTTCCCGCCGACGCAGGTATACCGAACCCCAGTTCAGAATTTGGCCGCCGCGGCCCGTATAGCAGAATCGATTCAGCCCTCCCAGTCGGAGGCTGGCAGGGGCTTGTTACAGATTAGAGCGTTGCTCCGGGCGGCGGGAAACCAGAATTCCGCCGTTTCTCAGTCGCGGAATAGGATCCACAGTCGATCCGTTGCAACAGATACAGTCCAGTCGGCTCACAGCCCACGGTCGCCCCCGAGGCGTGAGGGACGTGGCGACCGGCATGATCAGTACAGAAGGAATGAGCAGTATGATCACCGATCCGATCGTGATGATCGACGTCGAGTGCCAACCCCTCCCCCGAGGAGTGGGTCATATGCGCCTCGACATCGAGATGACAGGCGCCCTCATAGCGTTGGGCAGAGGATTCCCGTCGACCCCAGGGACCCAGGCTTTGACGCGAGATCTGTCCTCGTTCAAGGCTTGGTCGACAGGAACAGGGCTCATCGGGAAGGCCAGAACAGAGATGCGCCCGCCAGCAGCAGAATATGTGTTTCAGGGCCAGAGTGTTTCAGTCGAGCCATCAGGGCCGCGGTGATTCCTCCCAACTTTCGGTTGGCGACTGGAGTCAGCAAGTTCACCAGTGAGTCTAAGCCTGACACTTGGATCGAAGATTACCGAGTGGCTGTACAGATTGGCGGTGGCACTGATGAGGTGGCTATGAAACATTTGCCTCTCCTGTTAGAGGGCTCGGCCAGAGCGTGGTTGAATCAGTTAGCACCCAGCAGCATCTACACTTGGGAGGATCTCTCTCGAGTGTTTGTCACAACCTTTGAGGGAACATGCAAACGACCCGCAGGCCTTACAGAATTACGGTCTTGCGTGCAGAAGCCGAGTGAAACTCTTAGGGATTACATCCAGAGGTGGATCACTTTGCATCACACAGTTGAGAACGTACCAGATCACCAAGCAGTTTGCGCCTTTAAAGTAGGCGTCAAGAACAGAGAGTTGAACCTGAAGTTCGGTCGGACCGGAGAAATGTCCCTGAATCGGATGATGGAAATTGCCACCAAATACGCTAACGGAGAAGATGAAGATCGACTCCGGAGTGGCAAGCAGAAAGCAGTCGCCCAGGAAACCGGAGGCAATTCTAGTCGGAAGCAGAAGCGGAAGGCCGAGCCAGCCACCCCTGGGGAGGCCCTGGCCGCAACCTAGGGAAATTTCAAGGGAAAACCCAAAGGCCCCTGGAAGCCCAAGAAAGTCAAGGATCAGGATGGAAATGATGTTTTGGATCTGCCATGTCACATCCACACCAAGAAAGATGAAGAGGGTAATTTTATTTATCCAAAGCATACCACTCGATAGTGCCGGCTCCTGATCCAGCAGTTTCAGGGCAAGCAGCCCAAAGATAAGGAAAAAGAGTCGGACAGAGTCGAGGACAAGGAAGATAGCGACGACGGATACCCCCAAATCAATTCCACCCTGATGATTTTTGCTGATGTCGAAAGCAAAAGTCGACTGAAAGTCATTAACCGTGAGGTGAATATGGTTGCTCCGGCGACACCCAGTTATCTGAAGTGGTCTCAGACTGCCATCACGTTCGACCAGTCCGATCACCCTACGCACATTGCCACCCCTGGGAGGCATGCTTTGGTGGTCGACCCAGTTGTCGAAGGCACTCGACTGACCAAAGTCCTGATGGATGGTGGCAGTGGCATGAACATATTGTATGCTGAAACATTGAAAGGGATGGGCATTCTGATGTCCAGGCTCAGTGCCAGCAACATGAGCTTCCATGGGGTCATTCCTGGAAAGAAAGCCGAGTCACTTGGCCAGATTGCTCTCGACGTGGTTTTCGGTGATTCAAAGAATTACCGCAGGGAAAAGTTGACATTTGAGGTTGTGGACTTCCAAAGTGCTTATCATGCTATTCTGGGCCGGCCAGCTTATGCACGCTTCATGGCTCGACCATGCTACGTGTATCTCAAGTTGAAGATGCCCGGCCCCAGAGGTGTGATCACCGTTACCGGCAATCGGAAGAAAGCAGAAGAGTGTTTTCAGAAAGGATCAAAGATTGCTGACGCTCAGATGGCAGTTGTTGAGCTACAAGAGTACCAGAAGACTACTGATCCGAGTGAATTGCTACGAGCCAAGAAGCCTGCTTCAAAATCTGCTTTTCAGTCGTCCGGTGAGACTAAGCCAGCTCACATTCACCCGACCGACCCCGACGCTGCTCCGACTCACATCTCAACGACGCTCGACTCCAAATAGGAAGAAGCGCTCATCCAGTTCCTCCGTGAGAACTGGGACGTCTTCGCATGGAAGCCTTCTGACATGCCTGGAGTTCCCAGGGGGCTGGCTGAGCACCGTCTACGAGTCGACCCGAAGTTCAAGCCTGTGAAAGAACATCTTCGACGGTCCGCCGTCCAGAAGAGGGAAGCCATTGGCGAGGAGGTGGCTCGGCTCTTAGCAGCGGAGTTCATCCGAGAGATTTATCACTCTGAGTGGCTTGCCAATGTAGTCATGGTTCCCAAAAAGGACAAGTCCCTTCGCATGTGCATTGACTTTAAACACATCAATCGGGCCTGCCCGAAAGATCATTTCCCTCTCCCCCGCATCGACCAGGTAGTGGACTCGACCGCGGGGTGTGAGCGTTTGTCTTTTCTAGATGCTTATTCAGGGTACCATCAGATCCGTCTGTATGGACCCGACGAGATCAAAACGGCTTTCATCACCCCATTTGGGTGCTTCTGTTATGTCACCATGCCCTTCGGCCTCAAGAATGCTGGAGCCACGTTCATGAGGATGATTCAGAAGTGTTTACTCACTCAGATCAGTCGGAACGTAGAAGCATACATGGATGATATTGTGGTTAAGTCGCGGAAAGGTTCCGACCTACTGACTGACCTTGCCGAAACCTTTGCTAACCTCATGGGATACGATATCAAGCTCAATCCATCAAAGTGCACATTCGGAGTTCCAGGTGGAAAGTTACTCGGTTTTCTCGTTTTCGAACGAGGAATCGACGCCAATCCCGAGAAAGTTGGCACCATACTCCGGATGAAGCGCCATGTGCGTGTACACGATGTCCAGAAACTTACAGGTTGCTTGGCCGCTCTAAGTCGATTCATTTCTCGTCTCGGTGAAAAGGCGTTGCCTCTTTACCGACTGATGAAGAAGTCTGACAAGTTCGAGTGGACTCCAGAAGCTGACGCAGCATTTGCAGAGCTCAAAGCTCTGCTCTCCACCCAGCCGGTGCTTGCTGCCCTAATCAGTAAAGAGCCTCTGCTGCTATACATTGCGGCAGTGGGACAAGTTGTCAGTACAGTACTCATGGTCGAGTGGGAAGAAGAAGGGAAGGCCTTCAGAGTTCAGCGCCCAGTATATTATGTGTCTGAAGTTTTGACCCCTTCGAAGCAAATATATCCCCATTACCAGAAGCTTGTATATGGGGTCTACATGACCACGAAGAAGGTTGCACACTACTTCTCTGACCATTCCATTACAGTCGTCAGCGACGCTCCACTGTCACAGATCTTGCACAACAGAGATGCAACTGGTCGAGTGGCTAAGTGGGCGATTGAACTCCTCCCCCTAGATATCAAGTTTGAAGCAAAGAAGGCTATCAAGTCCCAAGCAATTGCAGATTTCGTCACCGAGTGGATTGAACAGCAACTCCCGACTCAAGTTCACTCGGAGCACTGGATCATGTTCTTCGATGGATCTAAGATGCTGAGCGGTTCCGGTGCTGGGGTAGTATTGGTCTCCCCCCGAGGAGATAAGCTTAGATACGTTCTCCAGATTCACTTCGATTCCTCCAACAATGAAGCAGAATATGAAGCACTCTTGTACGGGTTGCGCATGGCCATTTCACTCGGCGTCCGGCGCCTCATGGTCTACGGCGACTCAGATTTGGTGGTTAATCAGGTGATGAAGGAGTGGGACGTCAGAAGCCCAGCTATGACTGGCTATTGCAACGCAGTAAGAAAAGCTAGAAAAGAAATTCGAGGGGTTAGAGCTTCATCACATCCCCCGACTGAAAAATCAAGCAGCAGATGATCTGGCAAAGATAGGCTCCAAGAGAGAAGCCATTCCCAGCAATGTGTTTTTGGAGCACATCCGCTCGCCGTCAGTCCAGGAGGTTCCCTTCGCAGAAGAAGCCCCGCAACCGAAAAGTGCCACAGATCCGACTGAAGTCGAAATTCCTGATGTGGTTGACCTAGTCATGGAGGTCTTGGCTATCACTCCTGACTGGACGGTACCATACATCGCGTATATGTTGAGTAAAGAACTCCCGGAGGACGAGGAAGAGGCTCGACAGATCGTCCGCCGATCCAAGGCCTTCACAGTCATAAAGGGACAGTTGTATAGGGAGAGCGCGACTGGAATCGGTCAGAAATGCATAACACCAGAAGAGGGTTAGATGATCCTTAATGATATCCACTCGGGGACCTGTGGTCACCATGCGTCCTCTCGGACCATTGTGGCTAAAGCATACCGAGCAGGATTTTACTGGCCAAGAGCAAATGAGATGGCAAAAGAGATAGTCGACAAGTGTGGATGTTGCCAGTTCTACTCCAACATGTCACACAAGCCCGCATCAGCCCTGAAGACCATTCCACTCGTCTGGCCCTTTGCTGTCTGGGGTCTAGACATGGTTGGCCCACTGAGAACAGGCAGAAGTGGTTTCACTCATGTGCTTGTGGCAGTCGACAAGTTTACCTAATGGATTGAAGCTAAGCCTATCAAGAATCTTGATGCTTGCACTGCTATCAGTTTCGTCAGAGGGATAACATTCAGATACCCGCATAGCATCATCACTGACAATGGGTCAAACTTCGATTCGGACAAGTTCAGAGCTTTTTGCGCCTCTCAAGGCACTCGAGTCGACTACGCATCGGTCGCCCATCCCCAGTCGAATGGACAAGCTGAAAGAGCAAATGGTCTGATTCTCAAAGGACTAAAGCCTCGACTGATGCGTGATCTCAAGCACGCGGCAGGTGCTTGGGTCGACGAGCTTCCGTCAGTTCTGTGGGGATTGAGGACCACCCCGAACCAGTCGACTGGAAGAACTCCATTCTTTCTGGTTTATGGAGCCGAAGCCGTCCTGCCGAGTGATCTACTTCACAACGCCCCCAGAGTCGAGCTTTATAACGAAGACGAAGCAGAGCAAGCCCGGCAAGACGCAGTCGACCTCCTAGAGGAGGAGAGGGAAATGGCTATGATCAGATCGACCATCTATCAGCAAGACTTGCGTCGATTCCATGCCAGAAATGTGAAGAGCCGAGCCTTCCGGGAAGGAGATTTGGTCCTCCGAGTGGATCAACAGAAACCACACAAACTTGCTCCTACTTGGGAAGGCCCCTTCATCATCACCAGAGTCCTCCACAATGGAGCGTATCACCTCTACAATGTTGATCGCCAGATCGACGAGCCACGAGCTTGGAATGCGGAACTACTCCGCCCCTTTTACACTTGAGTTCTCCCTTGGACGAGATGTAATAAGAAAAGAATTTTCCGCGGTTCATTTTTATCAAAGACAAGAGCGTCCCAATAATTGCTGTCGCTTTTGTTTGCATACGAAATCCCCCAGTGGGTGACTTAGCCGCGAATCCGTTTCGCCTAAGTTTAAAAAATCCTACCGAGTGGAGAGCAATCCTCCCACTCGGGGGCTTAGCTGCAGTCAGACACTCGCCTAAGTTTGAAAAAATCCTACCGAGTGGAGAGCAAACCTCCCACTCGGGGGCTTAGCTACAGTCCAGTACTCGCCTAAGTTCTCCAACTTAGAGACTTAGCTGCAGTCAGGCACTCGCCTAAGTGTTTAAAAATCCTACCGAGTGGAGAGCAAACCTCCCACTCGGGGGCTTAGCTGCAGCCCAGCGCTTGCCTAAGTGTTCAAAAATCCTACCAAGTGGAGAGCAATCCTCCCACTCGGGGGCTTAGCTGCAGTCCAGTACTCACCTAAGTTCTCCCACTTAGAGACTTAGCTGCAGTCAGGCACTCGCCTAAGTTTGAAAAAATCCTACCGAGTGGAGAGCAACCCTCCCACTCGGGGGCTTAGCTGCAGTCCAGTACTCACCTAAGTTCTCCCACTTAGAGACTTAGCTGCAGTCACGCACTCGCCTAAGTTTGAAAACATCCTACCGAGTGGAGAGCAACCCTCCCACTCGGGGGGTTAGCTGCAGTCCAGTACTCACCTAAGTTCTCCCACTTAGAGACTTAGCTGCAGTCAGGCACTCGCCTAAGTTTGAAAAAATCCTACCGAGTGGAGAGCAACCCTCCCACTCGGGGGCTTAGCTGCAGTCCAGTACTCACCTAAGTTCTCCCACTTAGAGACTTAGCTGCAGTTAGGCACTCGCCTAAGTGTTTAAAAATCCTACTGAGTGGAGAGCAAACCTCCCACTCGGGGGCTTAGCTACAGCCCAGCGCTCACCTAAGTGTTCAAAAATCCTACCAAGTGGAGAGCAATCCTCCCACTCGGGGGCTTAGCTGCAGTCCAGTACTCACCTAAGTTCTCCCACTTAGAGACTTAGCTGCAGTCAGGCACTCGCCTAAGTTTGAAAAAATCCTACCGAGTGGAGAGCAACCCTCCCACTTGGGGGCTTAGCTGCAGTCCAGTACTCGCCTAAGTTCTCCCACTTAGAGACTTAGCTGCAGTCAGGCACTCGCCTAAGTGTTACCGAGTGGAGAGCAAACCTCCCACTCGGGGGCTTAGCTGCAGCCCAGCGCTCGCCTAAGTGTTTAAAAATCCTACCGAGTGGAGAGCAAACCTCCCACTCGGGGGCTTAGCTGCAGCCCAGCGCTTGCCTAAGTATTTAAAAATCCTACCGAGTGGAGAGCAAACCTCTCACTCGGAGGCTTAGCTGCAGCCCAGTGCTCGCCTAAGTACAAGACACAACCCAATCCGCGAGTCGACCGCTACCTTCTCCTTCGGAGTTGCGCCGCAAATACAAGGTTATTCCGAGTGAAGATCAAGATCCACTCGACGAATCAAACCATGAAGATATTCAACGAGAAATCAAGATCAAATAAAGCCTAAAAGGTCCCAGACCTCAGGCCAAAGTAATCGAGCCCTCAGCTCGACGGAGTTTAACGGTTACAAAATCCACTCGGCATTCCGAGGCAAATTTAAAGTGGAGCTTAAAAGTTTTTCACTCCTCAGGTGGAGGACTGGAAGGGGCGACGAACTCGTCCAAGTCGATCCCGTCTGCAATACAGGTGGCAGCAGCAATGAAAGTCTCCATGAAATCTTGAAAGTTGTGCTTCCTGGTATTGGCAACTTGGATGGCGGCCAGCTTCTCTTCTCGCACCTCCTTGCAATGGACGCGGACCAGGGACAGAGCCACATCAGCGCCACACCGAGCAGAAGACTTCTTCCACTCCTGCACTCGGTCAGGGATTCCGTTAAGTCGAGTCATCAGAGACTCGAGATCGTTTTGGGGCGTAGCCTCTGGCCAAAGTTCCGGGTCGATCCGTGACATGGCAACCTTCAGTCGAGCCAAGTAGTCCATGACGCCGTCAATGCGAGATTCCAGTCAGAGCAGATTCATGGCAGCTTCATCTTTCACGGGAGAGTTGATTGGATCCAAACCTGTTTCGATCCGCCCAGTCTCCTCTTCAAAGTTCTGGCAAAGCTCTGCATACACGATCCAAGGATAAGTCAATTTTCATAGACTGAGTCGACACAAAAAAAACAGTCGGAACTGGATGTGCACCTTCAAGCTTGATGTAAAACTTCTTGGCGAGGCTCCTCAAGTAGCTCTCCAGGTCATCCCTCCTGCGAACGATGCCTTCCACCTTCTCGCTCAGGGCGAGGTTCTCCTTCTTCCAACGTGTACACTCCCGGTTGGCTTCATTCAGAGCGGTCTTCAGCTTGGCATTCTCTTCTTCCAATTGGCCTACCGAAGCCAGCTTCTGTTCGGCCAGAGCAGTCTTGTCGTCAGCCTCCTTACGGGCAGCAGCCAAGTCCTGATCCTTCTTCGCCAGAGCTTCGCTCAGTTTTTCTGCAAAGAAATGATGATTGACTCGGAAATAGCAGAAGGGTACTCAAGCCTAAAAACTAACTAGTCGACAAAGTCGTCTTACCTGCGGCGCCGTCTCTGACCTTCTGCAGCTCTGTTCTGGCCAGATACAGATCAAGGTTCAGTTGAATCTTCTGCTTCTCCAACTCAGTATAGCAAGCTACAAGTTCGCAGGATTTCTGTAAAAGAAAAATCAGTCGACAGACGTCCAAGACAATGACGACGTTTCTAAGACCACAGCCGAATCAAAAACATTCGACAGTAGTCTCGGGGACTACACCCAGTGGGTGCACTTAGCGTGCCCCCACTGGTTCGACCAAAAAAAAAAGAAGAAGTCGACTACCCGCAGTCGACCGGATACAGCCCCATTCGACATGGCCTGACCAGACCGAATGAAGAAATACAGCTACAGCAACACAATATAAAGACTACAGTCGACTGCCCGCAGTCCACCGTAGTCTCGGGGACTACACCCAGTGGGTGCACTTAGCGTGCCCCCACTCGTCCAAGAATTGGCAGACACACCCAGTGGGTGTACAGATACAAAGATCTTCGGAAAAGAGATTCTTCAAACAGCATATCATAACAGACCAAACGTTGAGTCGACTGACCTGGGCGTTGCTCTGAAGAGCCGAGCTCGCGTCATAAGCTGCTTGGCTGGCCTCCCGAGCCAACTTCACTTGCTCCATCATGATCCCCGCCTGACGTATAGCCTCTTTTGCAGCAGCCGCTTGGTCCTCAGGGACGGGGTATGCGGCAAAAAGCGAAGACGGATCCGCAGTCGACGATGAGGGCCGCGCAGTCGCTAGAGGAACGACGAAGGTCACAGAAGCCCGAGTGGTGTCACCACCATCCCGAGCCTCGGCCTCGGACGCCGGAGTGGATTGGGGGGTCTTGTCAGCCGACGCCCTCTTGTGCCTCCTCACTCTCAACGGACCGTTGTCGTCGTCATCCGGGAGGCCGATAACATGAGGAGGGGCTACAAAGGAAACGTTCAATCGACCAGGGTTGCAATAAATGTTTAGTCGACTCAAAGCGGAATGTCAGTAATCGTACCAGGGTTGGAGGTAACAGCATCCTCCATCTCTTGGTCGTCGTCCTTGGCGGAGATCTCAGAAGTAGCAGCACTGCAAGCCTCGAAAGTCAGTCAGTTGGCTCAATGGATCGACCAAGAATCCGTCCACGGTCGACAAAGGAAATCAAGTTTTATTATTACGCAGAAATGGTGGGGACGGCCATCTTCATCTTGGGCAGAGCCTTGGGCATCTTGGACGGCGCTGCGTGCGGGTGCTTGGGAGCCTTTCCAGTCGGCGTAGGAGAAGAGGTCCGAGGGCGTTTCGACGACTGCCCAGCAGGGGCAGTCGCACTACCACGCTCCCGCGCTGGATCGTGTGTGAGCTTGGATCGCCCCTCCGGACGGGGGGGTTCAACCTCCTCCTCCTCCTCTTCGCTGGAGTCGACGTCGTCGCCTCCCTCTCCTTCACCGTCGGACTCCCACTCGCCTTGATCGTCCCCGCTCTCACCTCCGCTCGCCTCCCCTTCCTCAGTTGGCCCCTGTGCCCCATTGGGCGTCGAGTACATCTCAGTAGTCGCCTGAAAAACAACAGACAAGACAAAGGTCAATCAACCAACTCAAAGAAGACCAATGAAGAAAAACAAGATCTCAGTCAGGAGCATAGAGACATACCTGGTCCATGTCGTACGAGTTGTCGAGTGGAATTACCCTCCTGGCTCCTCGGGGGTTGTCCTTGTTTCCTGTGATGCTCGACAGCCACCCCTCCAGCATCTCATCAGTGACCTCCTCCGGGTGGATCCGAGTGGTGTCGTCAAGACCCGAGTACAGCCACATTGGGTGGTCACGAGCCTGGAGCGGTTGGATGCGCCTCCAGAGGAAGACCTCCAGCAAATCCATGCCCGTCACGCCCTCACGGACAAGCTCAACCACTCGACCGGCCAGCACTTTGACTTGGGCCCTTTCCTCCGGCGCCACTTTCAGAGAAGCAGGTTTTTCAGCTCGGTTGAGTGAGAAAGGGGGAGACCAGTCGACTGTCCTGGGGTCGCCTGGTCTTGACAGTAGAACCAGGTCGCCTGCCAACCACGGACCGACTCCGGGAAAGTGATAGATGGAAAACAACTCTTTCCCCTCGTCTGGATCGCCAGGCCCCCGCATAGCTGGATCACATGCGTCCTCTCGTCACTCGACTTGGCCTTCTTGACCGACTGAGAACGGCAGGTAAAGATGTGCTTGAAGAGTCCCCAATGGGGGCGATAACCCAAGAAAGCCTCACACATGGAAATGAAAGCAGCAAGGTATACGATGGAGTTGGGAGTGAAGTGGTGGAGTTGCGCTCCGAAGAAGTTCAGGAAACTCCGGAAAAAAGGATGGGGCGGCAGAGAAAACCCGCGGTCGATGTGGGTGGCTAGGAGCACGCACTCACCGTCGCGGGGTTGATGTTCGATCTCTCCCCCCGGGAGACGCGCAGCTTCGTGGGGAATGACCCCCCCCCCTCGACCATGTCGTCAAGATCCTCTTGCCGGAGCACCGACGGCATCCAGTCTCCCTGGATCCAACCTTTGGGCAGAGCGGTCCTAGAGGAAGATCCGCCCCGAGCAGACCTCTTCCCTTTCCCCGCCGCCGCCGCCTTCTTCGCGCGCTCCAGAGCAGGCGTCTTGCCCTTCACCATCGTCGCCGGCAAAGTCTCGAGCGAGCCTGCTGCGCCGGGGCGAGAACGGAGGTGGCGGAAGGACTTGCGAAGGGAGAGAGGAAGAAGAAAGAAGGAGAAGAGAGCGCACTGCTTGGAAACCCCGAGCCGGCGATTTATAAGGGGACGCTCCCGAGTGGCTGACTGGTAGGCCCAAACTATCCATCCAAATCCCGCAGCGGACGCGCGCGCAGTACGTGGCGAAAAAGGCGACGCGGGAATCGAGGAGCTTCCGCTTTATCGCTTCCGATTACTGCGGCCGCTCCCGTCCCGCACGCTTCCCAAAATCCGAAATCCCACGACATCCGCGGGCTGCAGAACAACTTGTCAAAACTGAAGACCCCGCCCGCGCCGACGCTCGGTATACCATAAATAAAGAAATTCACTCGACGAAAGACCTGGAATGGATCAAGGCGACTGAAAAAGGTTGGCAACGTCATCCGTGATGATTGACCCAAAACGAGGCACTCACGTAGCCCAAAGAACCAGTCGGAAAGATCTCCAACTCTTTCCACACTCTAACCTCGATCCATTTGGGGGCTAATGATGAAGCCATGTACCTAGGGTAGGGGCACGGACCTGTCCAAGAAGCCCTACCCTAGGACATCCCTAGAAGAAGTCACCTTTCAATCGACTGAGGAGTTATCCCACTCGACGGGTTCAAGACACTCGACCAAGAAGCTATCACTCGACCATGAAGCCAATCACTCGACCGCCAGGAGACCTAAAGTCACTCCGCAGGTGAACGGTCGGCTATCAAGTAGTCTTTATGACCATTATAGCACTTTATTAGGGGCGTTACCAGTAACGCCCAACCTTAAATGAACCTTAAACCCTGCATTACTGAGGGCATGAGGGGGCCGGCGAACTCTATATAAGCCACCCCCCTCCTCAGTATGAAGGGTTCGCACCCCTGTTATTCACACGCCAGTAATCCAGTCGACCGCCTCTGGGCACCGAGACGTAGGGCTGTTACTTCCTCTGCGAAGGGCCTGAACTCGTACATCTTGGTGTGTTTACAACTTCCCAATAGTTGAGATCTAGCCTCTCCATACATACCCCCCTACATCACTGTCAGAGTTAGAACCACGACAATTGCCTCGCTCATACTCCTCGTTGCATGGCTCATTTGGAAACACCGTAACTCCTGCGTCTTCGACGGCATCACCCCCTCCGCCTCTCAACTTCTCTACAACATCAAGGAGGAAGCAAGCTCCTGGGCCAAGGCGGGGGCCAATGGCCTCGCCACCATCACACCGTAGCCACCTAAGAGCGATTGGGGCTGAGCAAACCCATTTTTCCATCATGCTCGCACTAGGATCTTCGCCTACCTTGTGTACGTAGTATCCTAGCCCCCCCCCCCCCCCCCCCCCCCTCATGTAACTCCAATATCCTTCCTTTTAATGAATGATACGCAAGCTTTGCGTATTTGCGAAAAAACGAGCATATCTCCAGAGCACGATCTTCACTTTATTTGGAGCTTTGATCGTCCAGAGATTCTTTCGCTGCTTCTCATCCAACATCTAGTTCGATGATTGACCTTGTCCGTTGCTGCTTCGAGTGGACAATAACATCTTTGAACGAGCAAGATTGTAAACAAGAACGCACCCAATAATTGCCAAATTTGGTCAATGGCCAACGCAAAACCCTGATGCCCATGTCCACTAATCTGAATCTGAATGACCACATTGGCCAGTTCGTCCACAAAGAAGGACCATACGGACTCCTCATTCAAAGTACCAGAATAGGAGACATTGGTTGAAGCAAGGCCGGATATGTAGATGGGATCCAATGATCCGAGATGATGTGTATGCTCCTGCCTTCGCCGATACTCAGGATCTGGGCCATGTAGTGAAGGCTTATCGAGGCGTTGCATTCCAAAAGTCCCCATGCGGGAAGTGCCGCCCTTTCAACACACGAGAGCAACTAGTTAACGAGCTTTTTCGGGAGCCTCGCAACAATCAACAACACTTGGCGCGCTCTCAGCCATTCGCCATGTGTCGCGCTCTGGACACTTCTTCTGAATTTTTTATTTTTATTTTTCGCACGCGTTTTCAGCTTTTTAAACGGTTTTTTTCGACATTTTGGTTTTCTACCGATTTTCTTAGCTTTTTGGAAAAAATGTGTTTTTCCCTTTCGCGAGAGTCGCGGTTTTGCTCCCGCGAGGGCACGATTTTGCTTTCGCAAGAGTCACGACCGTGCCTCTCAAAAACGAAAAAAAATGTGTTTTCTTTTTTTTTCCTTCCGCGAGAGTCACGGGTGTGCTTTCGCGAGAGTTACACTCATGCCTCTCGAAAATGAAAAAAACGTGTTTTTTGTTTTTTTCCTTTCACGAGAGTCACAGCCATGCTTCTCAGAAACGAAAAAAACGTGTTTTCTGTTTTTTCCTTTCACGAGAGTCATGGTTTTGCTTCCGCGAGAGACACGGTTGCGCTTTAGCGAGAGTCACGGCCGTGCCTCTCGAAAACGAAAAAAATGTGTTTTCTATTTTTTTTCTTTCGCGAGAGTCACGGTTTTGCTTCCGCGAGAGGCACGGTTCTGCTTTTGTGAGAGTCACGGCCGTGTCTCTCGAAAACGAAAAAAACACGCTTTCTGTTTTTTTTTCGCGAGTCACGGTTTTGCTTTCGCGAGAGGCACAGTTGTGCTTTCGCGAGAGGCACAGTTGTGCTTTCGCGAGAGTCACGGGCGTGCCTCCTCGAAAACGAAAAAAAAACATTTTTTTCCTTTCGCGAGAGTCACAGTTTTGCTTCCGCGAGAGGCACAGTTGTGATTTCGTGAGATGCACGGGCATGCCTCTTTCAGAAAGGGAAAAAACCCGTGCTCCCGGTTCGGTTTTTTCGTTTGGTTTTTTATGTTCGGTTTTTTCATGAAAAATAGTTCGTCAAAACCTATCAACATGGGATCTAGTTTTGAAGATCTCGACGCGAGAAATCCAACGGTGAAAGCGGTTCGTGATTTGAACGCATGGTTTGAGAGATAGAACGTTTTGAATAAACGAATCTACGAAAAAAAAGGAAAACTCCTGAAGAGTTGGAGTGATCTTTGCAACAAGTACTCCTCAAATAATGATTTCATCTAACGCACGGGGCACATAAAAATGTTGGTTCTATAATGAGCGACCAAGACTTGGTTGGGCCCTATTGCAAGATAACAAAGCGAGGCCCTTTGCTCTTTTGCAATAGCTAAGCCAGTTGAAATGCTGAGTAGAACATGTAGTTTGAATGACATCGCAATGCTAAGGGCCTGTTTCGTTAGCCCTCCACGGCCTCCAACTCCTCAACTCCATCCTCTCGCCAGCTTCTTTCAAGCGAGCCGACAGTGAGCGAAGCATTCGGCGACACAACCTTCTTTTTTAGGGGGGATTCGGCGACACAGATCCTTGCTTGTCACAAAGCATGCGCGTGGCTGCTGGGGGATCCTGGAGCGGCGACGGATAGGAACCTCGACCAACATTGGATCTGTGGTGGAGAGCGGGCCACGGGAGGCCCCAACGGTGCCGGCCGATCACTCGAGTCGTCTAGGGCGCGGGGCTGGCCGATCACTCGAGTCGTCTAGGGCGGCGCTTGGTCGGTGGCTCGTGAAGCACGTGGGTCGATGGCCTCAACTGTATGCGGGACAGCAGGGCCGGCGACGCATGAGACGATGGGCTCTCGGAATGGACAGAGTTTGTTTTGGTCATGGTTTTTTTTCTTTTTGAAGATTTTGGGATCATGGGATTGAGGGCATGTTCGAAACGGTGCACTCGCTCACTTCGGGGTGGCAACAAGGGGTAATTTAGGCCAACTCTCGTAGCATGTTTGGTTCTGCGAATTTGAGGTAGGGAATGGGCCTTTGATTGATTAGAGGGAGAGAAGTGCTACACACATGATACTCATGGGACAATTTGTCGGATTTCGGATTCCGGCAGACCCTTAAGGTTCGAACACTGGGGTGCGCGCGAAGATTTCGCCTCCTGCCTACCTGCACCCCTCCGCCTTGCAAGGATCTAAACTATGGCAAGAACAACACAAGAGGCACAGGGTTTATACTGGTTCGGGCCACCGTTATGGTGTAATACCCTACTCCAGTGTATGGTGTGGTGGATTGCCTCTTGGGCTGACGATGATGAACAATATAAGGAAGAACAGCCTCGCGAGGGTCTGTCCTTGGCTGGGGCGATGAACTGCTGGGAGGAGCTCAGTCACCTTTCTCTCTCTTTCTTTCTCTAGCGGGTGGCTGATCCTATTTATAGAGGCCCTAGTCCTCTTCCCAAATATCGAGCGGGCAGGGAGCCAACAATGGCGGGCTAATTTGAAGGGGGACAGCTAGTACTAGCTACCCTGACAAAAGTAGTCTTTGCCTACACAAAGCTCTGGTGATGACGTCGTCTTGGGCTCCACGGTGACCTCCATCTCGTAGTCCTCCTAGTCTTGGTCTCGTTGCACCAAAATGGCAACCTTTTCCTGATACCTCGGTACTCCGCGGTTGCGCTTGCCCCCTTTCCACCAAAGAGGAAAGGAGGACACTGCGCGGGCTGGCACTCGCCTGGCGCCCTCGGTCGTCATGGCTTGCGTCACGGGCACCTCGTGAGGTACCCCGCCTTGATCTCTCCGCCTCCTCGTGACCCAGCATGACGAGGCCGTGCCTGGGGAAGCTCCGCGTCGTCCGCCCCGCGAGGCTTGGCCCCTCGCGAGGGAATTCGATTTGTGTTGGTGAAGATGGGCCGCGCTGGGCCCTCCTTTGAGCCACGCCGCAGGCCGCAGGCAGGCAAGTTTGGAGACCCTCATTCCCAGAATGCCGACAGTAGCCCCCGGGCCCAAGGCGCGCCCGGGCTTGGCCGTGCAGGGAGGCGGAAGGGCAAGAGCGAAGCGCCGCGGGCCCTAACAGCCTGCGGCCTTGGGCGCCGCGTGGTGGTTGATGGGACGTGGGCGTCTCCACTCCCCCATGGCGCCTCGGCAACTGCACGGATTGGACAAGTCCCTGCATGAAAAGTGGGTCATAATTACCTGCGATCGTGGGGGCCGTTGGTTGGCCATCGCCAGCTATAAGCACGGACTGGTGCGCGCCCTTTCGGTTCATCCCCCCTTGCTTCTCCTTTTTCTTCATGGCCCCGTCGAGGAGGTTGTCGGCCGCAGAGAAGGGGAAGGCTCGCCAGGTTGAGCCCGCCTCTCCCCCGCCCAAGCGCGGCCGAGGGCGCCCTCGCAAACATCCTGTGGCCACCACGGTGGCTCCCCGCGGCCGTGGAGGCGATCTTCAGCACAGCGACGGGCGGATTGCTGCGGCCGGGGGGCACGCTCCGGCTGCGCGTCCCCCTAGGCCGCGCTTTCGCGCTGCTGAAGTGTTGTCGGAGTTCGTCGTGTGGTCGGCGGAGCCGACTAGCACCCGGCTTCCACTTCCTCGCTTCCTCCTTGGCGAGCTCCCGGCTGGCGCCCCGGGCGGCCTCTGGCTCCAGGCCGACGACTGCTGCAGCCGGGCCTCATGGGTCTCACTTGAGCTCTCCGCGGCCGGGAGCCTGTCCCTGGCCCGCGGTTGGCAGACGTTTGCCCGCGCACGTGGCCTGAGCCGTCGGTGCACCCTGCACTTCAAGTTCGACGGCGATGCCACCCTCTACGTGAGGGTGTTTGGGGAAGATGGTCGACGGGCAGGGTGTTGCCCCGAGGGTGATGACCGCGGCTGGGAACCCAGCTCCGGCGATGATGGAGAGGGCAGTGCTCGCGCGGCTGGCGGCGCTCAGGGTTCCTCAAGCTTCTCCGGTTCTTCTTCGGGCGGCGACCCTTCTAGCGGTGGCCGTGGTCATCCTCCACGCCGTCGTATCTGCTTGGGCGGTGGCAACGTGTCCGCCCGCCGTCGCGCCCTGGTGAAGCGCGAGAGGGAGTCCGCCTGAGCTCCGGAGGCAGCTCGGGCCTTCCCTGCGGGCCGGTGTGAGGCGAGCTGCACCAGATTTGTTCTTTCTTTTCCTTTTTCCTGTATAACAAAGACAGTAGTGTGGAGCCCCGCGGGGGCGTGTTTGGGTTATTGCTGTTAATCATCGTTTTGCTTTCGTTATCATACCTTCCGGCTACGTGCCCGAGCGTGGATAGTTCCCGTCCCCGGCCGTGGGGGGCGACCGACCCAGGCCCTTTGTTTGTGTCGCGGTGCCCGTGGGGCATGGACTGGAGGGGTGCTCCTGTAATGGGCCCAGGTCGCGAACTCTTTGAATGACTAGGATAGGAACACTCGCGAGGGCGCTCAGCTGCCCCCCTCGCGAGGCCTTGCACAAGAGAAATCGAGGCAGGAGAGTGAAAAGTCGAAGAATCACAAGCCAAAGACGGCAACAACTTCAATAAAACTTCGAATGAGAAGGAACAAGCCAACTGCGGAAAGCAAATGAAAAGCCGCGTCCGGCACCTAATCTAGTCTTCAACGTCTTCTCACCAGCGCGGAGCTAAGTGCTGCCACTGGGCGTGGGAGGGAGCCCCAGGGCCTGAGGCCGGCGCTCCTGAGACTCCGGGGCGTGTACAGCCCCAACTCATTATTACGTGAGAGTGTCACGGGCGGCGAGCTTCACAGGCATTGGCCTTCTTCACAGGCTCCGGGCCTTTTCCAAAACGTGATAGCTTCACAGGCGTTCGCCTTCTTCACAGGCTCTGGGCCTTTTCCAAAACGCGATAGCTTCACAGGCGTTCGCCTTCTTCACAGGCTCTGGGCCTTTTCCAAAACGCGATAGCTTCACAAGCGTTCGCCTTCTTCACAGGCTCTGGGCCTTTCCCAAAACGCGATAGCTTCACAGGCGTTCGCCTTCTTCACAGGCTCTGGGCCTTTTCCAAAACGCGATAGCTTCACAGGCGTTCGCCTTCTTCACAGGCTCTGGGCCTTTTCCAAAACGCGATAGCTTCACAGGCTCTGGGCCTTTTTAGGGGTAGAACCTCCGGAGGTGCTGGATGTTCCATGCATTCTGGACTGGCACCCCCTCCTGAGTCTCCAAGCACGCGGAGCCAGGCCTGGAAACATGAACAACTTTGAACAGGCCCTCCCACATGGGAGAGAGCTTGTGCAGCCCCTCCTTGGAGAGAACCCGCCTGAGCACGAGGTCTCCTACCTCGAGAGTTCTGGGGAGGATGTTGCGGCAGTGATATCGCCGCAGTGCTTGTTGGTACCTCGCCGCTCGTAGCGCGGCTTCTCGGCGACGTTCCTCCCCCAGCACGAGGTCCATCCCCCGCATGGCGTCCTGCTGCGCCTCGTCGAACGCCAGGACCCGCGCGGAGCGATGTCTGACCTCGTGAGGGAGGACCGCTTGGGCTCCGTAGACCAGGAAGAACGGGGTCTCTCCAGTCGGCTTGGTCGCGGTTGTGCGGATGGACCACAACACGGACTGAAGCTCGTCGTACCAACCTCTGCCGCAGGCCTCCAGCTTCTTCTTGAACGTCCTGGTCTTGAGGCCCCTCAGGACCTCCGCGTTGGCTCGTTCAGCCTGGCCGTTGCTTCGGGGGTGCGCCACCGAAGCGTAGCATATCTGCGTTCCAAGGTTAGCACAGTATGTTTTGAAGAGGTTACTGGTGAACTGCGAACCGTTGTCCGTGATGATGCGATTCGGCACCCCGAACCGGCTCACGATGCCCTTGATGAACTTGACCGCGGAACCCGCGGGAATGGTGCGGACAGCCTCTACTTCAGCCCACTTGGTGAACTTGTCCACGGCGACGTAGAGGTAGCGGTAGCCCCCGGGCGCCCGAGGAAACGGGCCCAAGATGTCCAGCCCCCAGACTGCGAATGGCCACGAAAGGGGTATAGTCTGCAAGCCTCCTGCTGGCTGATGGATCTGCTTGGCGTGGAACTGGCAGGCCTCACAAGCTTTCACTAGTTCGACGGCGTCATTGAGCGCGGTGGGCCAATAAAACCCACTGCGGAACACCTTGCCAACGAGGGTCCGCGATGATGAATGATGTCCACAGTCTCCGCCGTGTATATCTTCCAGCAGCTCCTTCCTTTGCTCCCTGGAGATGCAGCACAGGGATACATCGTTTGGCCGCTTCCGGTAGAGCTCTCCATCCTTGATGCAATATGCCGTGGCCTGGCGTGCCACTCGTTCCGCTTCCTCCTCCTTCTCCGGCAGGGTCCCTTGCGTTAGGTAACTCCGGAGCTCCGCGATCCAACATCCCTCCTTAGGTTCCATGGTCAGGAGCAGGCGTGCTCCTGAGGCCGGGCCACAGGCCGGAGCCCCTGAGGCAGGTGGCTGGGGGAGCTCCTCCCGGGGCTGAGCCGTGTTCGATAATGACGGCAGGGCTGACGGCTTGAAGAGTCGTTCCTCGAAAACGCCAGGCTCCTAAGGTAACCGCCTGGACGCCCGTTTGGCGTTGTCGTCGGCCTCCTGATTGGTGCTATGGGGCACATGCTGCAACTCCAACCCCCAGAACTGCTTCTCCATCCTGCGGACCTCCGCTAGGTAGGCTTCCATGTGCTCATCCTTCGGCTCGTACACCTTGTTGGAGAAATTGACAAGGAGCTGCGAATCGCCCTTGATGGTGAGGCGTTTCACCCCCAGGGCAGCCGCGGCTTTCAAGCCCGCTATTTAAACCTTCATACTCCGCTTTGTTGTTGGAGACCTTTTCACCTTGCTGGAAACAGAATTGCATGGCGTAATAGAGCTTGTCCTGAGTGGGCGATATAAGCACCGCCCCAGCCCCAGCGCCATGCCTGGAGAACGCCCTATCGAAGTACATGACCCAGCCTTCTGGCGCCTCACTTCCCGGGGACAGGGACCGATCCTCGTCGGCCTTGAGGCCTGGCGCCTCCGTCCATTCTGCCACAAAATCCGCCAACGCTGCTCCCTTGATGACTCTGGTCGTGCTGAATTCGAGCTGAAACGCTTGCAGTTCTATGTTCCACTCAGCAACCCTTCCAGCTGAATTAGGGCTCCTGAGCACTCTCTCCAGGGGGTATGACGAGACGACCTTGATGGGATGACCCTAAAAATAATGCCGCAGCTTGCGCGAGGTCATCAGTAGCGCGAGGAGGAGTTTCTGAGGCATGGGGTACCGTGCCCTTGCATCCCGCAACACCGTGCTGACGAAGTACATTGGGTGCTCGACGAGGTGGAGTGCGTCAGTGCTGGTGGCTCCCTTCGGAGACCATGGCGCCTCTTGAGGTAATGAGGCCTCCTGAGACTGGCCATCTGGAAGAGGGGCCTCTTCCGCCTCCGGTGCGCTCCTCTGCGGCGGCTGATCCTCCTCAGCCGCGGTGGCAGTTTCTGTAGGCCTTCCTTGTCCCTGTTCTGCCTTGTCCCTGTTCGGCGCTCCTCTCTGACAGCCACCAAGACTGCGCTGGCGGAGTAGGGAGTGGCGGCGAGGTAAAGCACCAGGGGCTCTTGAGGCCGCGGAGCCACCATGACCGGTGGGCTGGTCAGGTATCTCTTGAGATCCTGGAACGCCTTGTCGGCCTCTTCAGTCCACTCGAAGGGCCCCTTTTTCTTCATTAGCTAGAAGAAGGGCAGTGCTCGTTCCCCCAACTTGGAGATGAAGCGCCCTAGCGCGGTCACGCGCCCCGTGAGCTTCTGCATTTCTCTGAGGGTCTTTGGCGGGCTCATGTATTCCACCGCCTTGACCTTCTCCGGGTTAGCCTTGATGCCTCGGTGGGACACGAGGAAACCCAAGAGCTTGCCCGAGGGGACTCCGAACACACACTTCTCCGGGTTGAGCCGTAGGTTCACTGCGTTGAGGCTCACGAAGGTTTCCTCCAAGTCTTGTATCAAGGTCCTGGCCTCCCGAGACTTTACCACAATGTCATCGATGTAAGCTTCAACATTCTTCCCGAGCTGCGGGCCCAAGGTGATGTGCATCAGCCGCTGGAAGGTCGCCCATGCGTTACGCAGCCCGAATGGCATGCATGTGTAGCAGTACACCCCACACGGGGTTAAGAAGGCTGTCTTCTCGACGTCTTCTACCGCTATCTTGATCTGGTGATACCCAGAGAAGGCATCCAAGAAGCATAACAGGTCGCATTCCGCAGTGGAATCGACGATCTGGTCGATGCGGGGGAGCGGGAACGGATCTTGCGGGCATGCTTTGTTGAGGTTGGTGAAGTCGACACACATGCGCTCCTTCCCTTCCTTCTTTGGCACAATGACAGGGTTGGCCAACCAATCCGGGTATCGGACCTCGCGAATGACCCATCGGCTTCTAATTTGCGGGTCTCTTGGACGATGAAGGCCTGCTTTTCTATGGACTGCCGCCTGGCCTTCTGCTTCACAGGGCGCATGTTGGGGCACACGTTGAGGTGATGCTCGATTACACTCCTAGGGACCCCTGCCAACTGGTTAGGCTCCCAAGCGAATACCTTCCTGTTCCCACGCAGGAACCCGACCAGGGCCTTCTCCTGCTTGGGTTTGAGGTGGGCGCCTATGGTGAAAGTGGCGTTGGTGGACCCGTCCTCATCGACGGGTATCTGCTTGGTTTCTTCCTTGTCTTGGGTGAACAAATGTTTCTTCTTGGCGGGTGCAGCCCCCTTGGGCCCGGGGTTCTCCAAGTCGGCGGGCTATGCCGACGCCGCCGTCTTGAAGGCGAGCTTGAGCACCCGCAGTGCGTCCCCGGTGTCCCCATGCACAGTGAGGACACCGCTGCTCCCGGGCATCTTCATGAGGTTGTACGTCGGATGCGTCGCGGCCATGAACTGGGCCAGCGCTGGGTAGCCGAGGATGGCGTTGTAGGAGAGGCCGATGGGGGCGATGTCGAAGTCGACCAGCTCCGTGCGGAAGTTATCGTAGGTGCCGAAGGTTACTGGGAGCCGGATCTGTCCTAAGGAGCTGGACGACTTGCCTCCAACGCCTGAGAAGGGCCGGCTGGGTTGCAGCCGTTCCAGGGGTATGCAGAGGAGGTTGAAGGCCTCGACCGAGAGCATGTTGAGGCCCGCGCCGCCATCAATGAGGGTTTTGGTGACGGCCACCTGGCAGATGGTGGGGGTGCACAGCATGGGGAGCGCACCTGAGCAGGCCGAGTTGGAGGGGTGGTCCTCCGAGCTGAAGGTCAGGCCAGTCTCGGGCGCCGCTCGGTCCAGGGGAGCCCCCTGCCGCGTGGAAGCAGCGCTAACCCGGCGGATGAAAGGCTTGACATGGTGACGTGTAGGCGGCGCCTACGAGCCGCCCAAGAGGGCCGCGACGACCGGGGGTGTTGGTGCAGCACGATGGGCGGGGAAGAGGTTGCGGGGCTCCATGGGCGCGCGGAGCACGCGGGACGAAGAACCAGCTGGGGTGAGCGAGGGAGTTGCGGCGCGGCCGTCTTGCCGCACGGACAGATGCTGGGACGATGCTTGCTGCTCGTCCCCCGCCGGGCCGGTGGCGGCGTTGACGGCGGGTGACGGGGAACGGCGAGGACGCCCGCCGACAGGGGCCGTCTGGGCGACGCGGGAAGCGAGTGCGGCCCTGCGCTCGGCGCGGGCCCGACGAGCGTCAGACATGGGCGTGATGGTCGGAGGAGAACGGGGCGGTGGAAGACGAATCCCGGCGCACCCCTACCTGGCACGCCAAATGTCGGATTTCGGGTTCCGACAGACCCTTGAGGTTCGAACACTGGGGTGCGCGCGGAGATTTCGCCTCCTACCTACCTGCACCCCTCCGCCTTGCAAGGATCTAAACTATGGCAAGAACAACACAAGAGACACAGGGTTTATACTGGTTCGGGCCACCGTTGTGGTGTAATACCCTACTCTAGTGTGTGGTGTGGTGGATTGCCTCTTGGGCTGACGATGATGAACAATATAAGGAAGAACAGCCTCGCGAGGGTCTGTTCTTGGTTGGGGCGGTGAACTGCTGGGAGGAGCTCAGTCACCTTTCTCTCTCTTTCTTTCTCTAGCGGGTGGCTGGTCCTATTTATAGAAGCCCTGGTCCTCTTCCCAAATATCGAGCGGGAAGGAAGCCAACAATGGCGGGCTAATTTGAAGGGGGACAACTAGTACTAGCTACCCTTACAAAAGTAGTCTTTGCCTGCGCAAAGCTCTGGTGATGACGTCGTCTTGGGCTCCACGGTGACCTCCATCTCATAGTCCTCCTAGTCTTGGTCTCGTTGCACCGAAATGGCAACCTTTGTCTGATACCTCGGTACTCCGCGGCTGCGCTTGCCCCCTTTGCACCAAAGAGGAAAGAAGGACACTGCGCGGGCTGGCACCCTCCTGGCGCCCTCGGTCGTCATGGCTTGCGTCACGGACACCTCGTGAGGTACCCCGCCTTGATCTCTCCGCCTCCTCGTGAGCTAGCCTGACAAGGCCGTGCCTGAGGAAGCTCCGCGTCGTCCGCCCCGCGAGGCTTGGCCCCTCGCGAGGGTCTTGGGTTTGTGTTGGTGAAGATGGACCGCGCTGGGCCCCCCTTTGAGCCACGCCGCAGGCCACAGGCAAGCAAGTCTGGGGACCCCGTTCTCAGAACGCCGACACAATTTACGCACGATCAGTCAGCTCAGCCTTTGATCAAGTCTGGTGCGTGGAATTAACACCTTTGGATCAGCCGTCGTGCAAGGGTCGTGCGACGACCGTCGTGCGTAAAGTAGTTTCGAGAGGGAATGAAAATTTAAGTGAGAAGGAGGAATTGAGATGGCTAATTCTCACCGTTTTCTTCCGATGGGGTACCTTATTAATTCGTGGAGCTCTATTCCAATTTAATTCTTAACTTATACCAAAAAAGAATGGAAGTAAAAATCTAAGTACCTCTCATGTCTAATCACTATCCAATCTCCCACGGGCAACTCCTATTCCCCTGGCCCAATGGTTACCAAGAAGTGGAAGCTGCGAATTGCTAGCCAACTTCTTGTTCTAAACTCAAGGATTTACCCTGTTCGGACCAGCTCCAAACCGGGAGTTGAAGGAGTTGGGAGTTGGAGGACTACCTGACAGGCATTAAGTAAAAGTTTGCTCCTTTGGCTGGACCTCGGCCATTCTATAGGCCCTTTTAACATTTTCTTCTCTAGGGTGCGGCCGCCGGCATTTCAGGTCTACATGACAACTTGTTGATCGCTGCTTCTATAAGCTCCTAGATTTAAACAAGTTTGCTCTGGCGAGATGAAGGCCCAGAGATCGCAACGAGTTCTGTTCACGCCGTCCCGCCAATTAATGCAAGAGGAAGAAGACTTCGGCATCCCAAGGATTTGAACGAGCAAAGAATGAGCTCATGTGCAAAGATTAGTTCATCTCAAATTCTGAATGCAGGAACAAATGCATACCTGGGAATACTGTCTGGCTTGTCAGAAGAATAAAATGCACATATAATTTTACTCCGCTAACAAAACGGATTGCACATCTACATCATAAGAAGTAGCAAACCTAATTCCCTATGAACAACCAGCGATGACACAGTAGATTGGACAACCTATCTACAAACCTCGCTTAGAGGCTTTTACAAGATTTCATTGGGGGGTGCTAGCAACTCGAGGAAAAAGCCCAATGAAACCTGTTCGAAGATGACATCTTCCTGAAAACTCATTCTTCCAACTCCTTGAGAAAATCTAGATTGTCAACAAATACCTACAATTGAAATAAGTGTAACAGTGAGCATAAACTGCAGGTTTACTTGTGAAATAAAGAGCAATAGCACAACGAAAAACACATTTCTAGTATACACAGTTTTTGGGAGATCTGTCCTACTTTGGTTTGGACATCAATGCAAAAAAAGAACCTTTGTTTAATGTAGTTCTTAAACTGTTGGCTAATGGTCAGTAACAGGAGCTGTGGCATACAGAAAAAGACCAGGAACAGACAATCTTTCAAAATAAATACAACTCCCACACACATGAAGGGGAGAAAATGAGAGAATGGTGAAACCAAATCAAGATAAACACATACTGATTTCCAGCCATCTGGATCTGTGCAGGCAGTTATCTTGGTACTAATGCCAGGTAATGGACCAGGTTCACGAGTTATTTGTCCCCCGTTTTGTCTAACGACTTCCGCGGTCTTGTAGACATCATCAGTACCAATAGCAATCTGGAAGGACACAAATATCAACCATCAGAAGTGTAACGCAAGAGGCATGAGCAAACAATGGAACATCACTTGTAATATGACCATTGTATACCTGTGCATAAGCATTTCCTTTATCATATTCCTTGACACCATAATTGTATGTCAACTCCAGTACAGCATGTTTGTCTTCAGGGCCATATCCCATCATAGCAATGGTATACTAAAGAAAGAGTACAATTCGAATTTTAAAGATTCTCTGAAGTTTACATGGAAGGGATGATGAATATGCACATTTCGATGCAAAATTATTAAGAGGAGAAATATCAAAAGAAGGTGCTTGCACAAATAGATGTGGTAACTGGAACCAATGAGAAGTGGCAGTGCCAGGGTTACAACCCTAAGAGTTCAAATATATGATTTGTAAATTTTACATTGCTTTCTGACATTTGCATGAATTTTCATGTGTATCAACCATGGGGTCACTGACCACACAGCTTGAACGTGGCACTACACTGAATGAAAATGCCATGGTCAAAACAAGCAGCACACATTATCGTAAGTCCGTAATCATTGTCTATACAATTGTAGGTATTTTGTAGTTTGAACCTCGGTCATAGAAGGACAAGTTTCATGTGAATACAACCTAGCAGTTATAGCATTTTTGATGTCGAAGTTTACATGCAGAATCATTGTGGTTGCTGCCTGTTATAGCATAATGTCGAAGTTTACATGTTGAATCATTGTGGTTGCAGCCTGTTGGACTTGGCATAGTAAATCATTTTAAAGTTATCAAGGCAAATATTTAACCTAGAAGGAAGGAAATCTGAGATTCTCCCTAATGACTGGTATCAGGGAACACAGAAGGAAGTCAACAGGGAGTTATGCCTTCCATAGCTTCTAATGCGTGCGTGCCTAGGCGAGCATGGAGTTATGCCTAGTAACCTTCACTACAACCATAAAAGGCTTGTCTACACCAGAAGAAAAAGGCCTACAACAAACTTGCCTATAGCCTACAACAAACTTGCCACAGGTGAAACCTTTTACCATCTCAAAGTTAAATCAATAATGCTGAACCAAGAAGAATTGCTCGAATAAACTTTTGAAGTATTCTAAATTATATGACCAAAGTAAAAGACACTTATGTCCGCAAGCATCATATGAAAACTTAGCTAACCGATGTTATAAAGTGGATCACGGTACTGGTTTCAGGAGAGTACGAACCTTGTATTGAGGATTGTCTTTCCTGCGAAGAAGTTCCATACCAAATGCCTAAATAATGTCACAAATTAGTAACTCACCGGAACAAACAGAACAGAAATGAGAAACTTCTATAGAAATCCCAGTTCAAGCCAAAAAGGTTACCTTCTCATAGAAACTTATAGCACGGTCAAGATCTCCCACTCGAAGCATTACTTGGCACAAAGGCTCAGGTGTGGGACCTCTTTCTATAAGCTCGAATTTGTAACCATCAGGATCTTCAATGAAGGCAATGACTGACTTTCCACCTTTTACCGGACCTGGTTCCCTTGTTACTGTTCCTCCCTTTGCTTTAATAAGTTCCACTGTTTTTTCGACCTGCAATATTCTAGCAATGAAATTTAATATTCCGGCCAGCTCTTATGGATGTATGCATATGGAAAAATAAATCATACAACATATTGCTAATGGATAAGATGTTGAAATTTTAACACATAATAATCCAGAGAAGGTACATATAGTTTTCCAGTAACAGTTAAAACAATGACTAGCCTGATACAGGAAACATTTGAGTACCATGGCTGAAGATAATGATAAGCAGTAATACTCCCTCCGTCCAAAAGAAAGTCTCATGATTTAGTATAACTTTAGTGCAAAGTTGTACTGAGTCAGCAACACTTATTTTGGGACGGAGGGAGTAAATCCCTAATACAAACAAATCAAAAGTTGATGGTAAAAGAAAAAAAATCATTTCTGCTTAGCAGCCTTTCCCTACATTTCTGTAAGAGGCTGTTTCAAGTCCTGGAAACAGCCTCTTACAGAAATGTAGGGAAAGGCTGCGTACTATAGACCCAAAGTGGTCGGACCCTTCCCTGGACCCTGCGCAAGCGGGAGCTACATGCACCAGGTTGCCCTTTATCATTTATTAGTTCTTACTGAAGACTCTTAACATAATTTCCATGGAAGAAACCGAAGGTATTCACAATCATCCTAGCTTGAGTCAAGATAAATCCTGCCTAAACATGCATCCCAGATGTTCGGAGGTTATACTGCACAACTTCAAGCCCCATTCACCTCCCCAAACGAAAGGTTCCTTGGGGCTCATGAGCACTCCAGTCCAATCTATGTTAGTAATGGACATGAAAATATGGGGAAACCAAACACATCTCATGAAATAACAGCCCCAATTTTTGTTTAGAAAATGGCTGGATGGCTAAGTCTGTAGTTAAGCGTTAACACCTCAGAAAAGAATGGTGCATGGCTAGATATCCCTTAGGCTCATGGGACATAACTGTCAATGAAAAGGAAACACAAATACAACTAGGATTTGGTGCTTGAACTTGTGGGTGTTTTGAACCTGAGCTCATTCATGTAGAAGAAAGTTATAGATGAGCTACTTATACTTGACACGCGATTAGTGCTGCTTAACTACAGAAAGCAGAAGTAAAAATATTAGGCCGACTGACATAGTACTGAACCTCAACAACTAAAAAAAATCTATGGAGATAGAATCTTACATCCTCAACAGCAATTCCAAAATGACCAAAACCAGACCCAATATCGTAACTTTCGACACCATAGTCTGCCAGTAAATGAATTCGCGAGTTAATTCAATAGAAAAAAGTAGAGTCTCTGGAAGACAAAGAGGTGACATGGGTGTTTTGACATTTGAAGCTTACTGTAAGTGAGCTCCACAACAAAATGCGAGTCCTCTGGTCCGTACCCAAGAAAGGCGTTGGTGTACCTCTCCTCCGGGATGTCCCTTCTCCGCAGCAGCTTCATCCCTAAGCACTCCGTATAAAACCTAGAGGACAGCAACCCCATCCGAAATTGACGAAACCGCAGAGGTCAAGGCAAATTCATCGCGAACGAGGGATGGGGTCGGCTTACTTACTTGATAGTCTTGTCAAGATCGCCGACGCGGTAGACGACGTGGAGCAGGCGCCTCCGGTCCTTCTTGACCCACTCCACGGCCTCCTCAGGGCTGATCACCGTGGCCGCTCGAGCTGCGGGCCCGCTCGCCTCCGCGCCGGCGCTCACTCCCCTCGTTGACAGTCTCGCGGGCACCCTCAACCCTACTCTTCCGCCGAAGAGCGCCTGACGCGGCGCGACTGGGACGGTAAACAAAAATGAAACCACGAGACACCACGTTACGACAAGGCCACATGACCGATGACCAGAGAAGAAAACGAGACGGGCGGGGAGAGGAGCCGTGTACCGGCGGGGATGCGGAAGCGGGAGGGGAATACGGCGGCGGTGGTGGCGATTGGGAGGGGGGAGAGGAGGCGAGCCATCGACCCAAACGGACGGGGAAGGAGGGATTTGGTGGGGGGGGGGGGGGGGGGGGGCGGACGGGGGACGGGGGAAAGCACGGGAGAGTCGCTCTATCCCTCCGTTCGTCGTGAGAGGTGGGACATATACCGGTCACGTGGGCGCGCCGACTTGGTGATTTTTTTTTTCGGAAATGATAACGAACCAACGTTCGCTATTTCCCGCTCGGCGCGACGGAACGACTGCCGTTGGATGCTACCCACAAATCTCCGCGTGCCGTTGCGGGCGAATCGATTTTTTTTTTGAGGCAACGTCACGAGGCTTTATTAATTCGTCACAATGTTTACAGGGACGGAAGGTAGGTTCCCGGGATGGCCTAACCAGACACGGCGGTCACCACCGAGAGATAATGCATGCCTCGCTAAGTTGTGAGCTTCATAATTGGAGCTCCTAGACTCATGTTTAAAATTACAGAACTCAAAAACTGAAGAGTGGGCTATTATTTCATGTACAATTGCACCGTAGCTCGCAAGATTGTCCTTCTGTAAGTCTTCCACGACCACTTTGCAATCCGATGCAACTTCAACCCGCCTCAAATATAGATCATCCGCCAGTGCCAAGGCTTCTCTAATGGCTAGAGCTTCGAGGGTCGGTGGGTCTACAATGTTGCTGAAGCCACAAGTTGATGCGCCGATGAACATGCCTTCATGATTTCTACAAATCACTCCAATTGAGCCGAACCCTTGCCTCGATACAGCCGCATCAACATTAATCTTGGCATTCCCCGCCGACGAGGCCAGCCACCCCCTTGGGTTGACGCGTCTCTGCGCCGTGACAGCCGGGGTTTTGGCATTGATCACCTGCAACTCCCCCAAGTAGCTAGATATGAAGCTGTCGACCGAGTGAGGAGATTGGAAGATACTCTCATGAATGGCCTTCCTCCTGGCTCCCCATATTGCCCAAAAAGACACCACCAAACGATCAAACTGCTCTTTTGTTAATATTTCATGTATAGCAAAGAGCCAATCTTTTGGGTTCTCCTCTCCTCGTTCTACCATGTGTTGCACCAAATCCTCCGGAGCCAGAGCCCATATACTCGCAGACATAGGGCATGTAATCAGTGCATGCTTCCATGTGTCCACGGCTCCACAGAGTAAGCAAGAGTTTTCGGTTGACATATGATGGTGATGCAAAACAGTCCCAGTTGGCATAGATTGTCGGGCCAATCGCCATAGAAACATCCTGAGTTTCGAGGGTACTTGGATATGCCAAATCATGGACCAGTTGTTGGTCTCACTGGCCTCATATGAGGTGCCTCCCTCCTCATGCAACCATGCTTCCCTGTCGTGCTTAGTCTTGAGAATCATGTGATAGGCAAACCGAACACTGAATCTCCCCCTAGGGTCATGATGCCACGCCCAAAAATCGTCAACACGACGCGTGCACAAAGGGATCTTGAGAATTGCCTCGGCGTCGAAGGTAGTGAAAATCGTTAGGACCAAGCCCTCATTCCAGCTAGCCGATGTGACATCAATGAGTTGTGATACTCGGTCCGGTGGATTTTAGACGAGAGCTGTTATAGGGCACTTGTAATTGTCTCGCGGTATCCAGTTGTGTTGCCAAATATTAGTGGATGCACCATCTCCTATTCTGCGCACCAAACCTTGTGTCAAGATGTCACGCCCGTCCAGTATCGCCCTCCATATCTGTGATGGGTGGGCTCCTAGCTCAGCCTGAAGTAAAGAGCAATCCGGAAAATATACTGCCTTGAGAATCCGGGCGCTGAGAGATGTACTGTCTGTGAGCGTACGCCATGCCTGCCTTGCTAACAATGCAAGATTGAAGATCTCCAAGTCACGAAACCCCAAACCTCCTAAATGCTTCGGCAAAGTCGTGGTATCCCATGCTACCCAGCTCGGCTTCCTCTTCCCTTGTTTTGAGCCCCACCAGAACTGACGAATGATCGATGTGATGCTATCACAAAGACCTCTTGGCAGACGGAAACATGCCATCGTGTAGACTAGGATCGCTTGTGCAACCGATTTAATCAAAATTTCCTTACCAGCCGCAGACAACAATTTCTCCATCCAACCTTTAATCTTTTCCCAGACACGGTCTCGGAGATATTTGAACGTACCATTCTTCGAGTGACCAACATCTGTTGGCATACCCAGGTAGCGTTCACTCAATGATTCATTCTAGACCTGCAAATTGTTCTTTATAGTCTCTCTCAACTGTGTCGGGCAACATTTACTGAAGAAAATCGAAGATTTATCATTGTTGATCCTCTGCCCCGAAGCGTTACAGTAAATATCAAGTAGGTTTGACACCTGAACTGATCCTTCCCCACTGGCTTTGAATAGCAACAGGCTATCATCTGCAAACAGGAGATGGTTAACGGTAGGAGCCGTAGGAGCCACCTGAATACCTGTCGGAGACGACTGAGAACTTGATTTAAGGAGGCACGAGAGGCCCTCTGTTGCGATCAAGAACGAGTAGGGGGAGATCGGGTCTCCCTGCCGGATACCTCGTGTAGGCTTGAACGATTCTAGCCTTTCTCCATTGAAACACACCGAAAATGAGACTGACGAAATCATGTGCATGACAATATCTATCCAGTGGCCGTCAAAACCCAATTTTTTCATGATCCCTCGCAAATAGTCCCACTCTAATCTGTCATACGCCTTCATCATATCCAGTTTTAGAGCATAGAAGTTGTTGGACTTTGATCTGGACCTCTTCATGAAGTGCAAACATTCATATGCGCAAATGATGTTATCAGTGATGAGCCTTCCGGGGACAAAAGCAAATTGCTCCTTCGATATTATGTCAGGTAATATCACTTTTAATCTATTGGCTATCACCTTTGAGGCTATTTTATACAAAACATTGCACAGGCTTATAGGATGAAATTAAGCAAACACAAGCACGGTGTCATTGATGGATTCTGGGCTCTCCTCACCGCTTACAATTCTCAGCACTATGCTTGTTACCTCATCACCACAAACGTCCCAATGCCTCTGATAAAAGTGGGCAGGAAAGCCGTCAGGCCCCGGTGCTTTGGTTGGGAACATTTGGAAAAGAGCAATCTTGACTTCCTCATTAGTATATGGAGCACATAGTTCCATATTCATAGCTGCTGTCACCTTGCGTGGCACATGGTTTAAAATAGCGTCCATGTTTTGCACCCCCTTGGAGAGATATAAGGACTGATAAAATTCATAAGCCAAAGTCTTTAGCTCTCCAGGATTGGATATCTCCACTCCCAACAAATTCTGAAGGGCCTTGATCATATTTTTCTTCCTCCTGAGACTGGCTCGCAGATGAATTTTTTTGTGTTTTTGTCTCCCGCTGAAAGCCACTCAACTCTTGCTCTCTAACGCCACATAATTTCTTCTCTATGATACATCTCTATCAACCTCTCATTGATCTTAAGCTCTACATGTGAGGGGCCTGTCCTCAAGGGGTCGTTCTTTAGTTCATCCAAAGATTTCTTCAAAGATTTTATCTCCTTTCTCACACTTCCAAACGTGTCACGGCTCCACCTTCCCAGGTCGCTTGCAAGGTTCTGTAGCTTCTGACGCAGCTCATCCACTGTCGAGCATGGCGGGTTTGCACCCCATCCCTGATTCATTACATCTCGAAAACTGTCATGTCTCTCCCACATTGTTTCATATCTAAAAGGACGATTGACTCGATCGTTGGTCCCGGCATCCAGATTTAGCAGCAAAGGAGAGTGATCCGAAGTGACTCCCGTCAAGTGTGTTATCGATGCCAAGGGAAACATTGACAGCCAATCAGAATTCACAAGAGCTCGGTCAAGTCTACATCGTGTGTAAGTCCCTCTCGTTACTTTCTTCTCGAAGGTCCAAAAATTACCTTTATAGCCTCAATCGATCATGGTGCGACCATTCTCTCAGGATGGGAATGGGACGGTAGGCACGCCGGGTCACTGACCCGGCCGAAAAATCAAGGTAAATGGGTCGTGTGGGCTGACCCTAAACCCTGAACCCTAAGCTTCGAACCATAGTTGGGTCAGTGGAGCCACCACCGACTGACCCGGTGGGTCAACAGGGTCGACCCACCTTCGTGGCCTCAACTTCATCGCGTAGTATGACTGGTTCTGCCCTTGTCGCCTCTTGTCCATCACGGTCGCCGCCGGCATGCCTGTCACTCATCTCGCCGTCCAACTCGCCCCGACCGCCGTTCTGCCCGTTGTGCAGCCCGCCATCCTATTCCTCGGCCGCTCGTCCTGCTCGAAGATTGCGCTTCTGATCGGATTCCTCACCTTCCCGGCGTTGCTGCCAAGCACATGTGAGACTAGTCTGGGGCTCTTGCTTCTACATGCTCTAGTTTTTTGCTAGTGCTCGTCATACTCTACTTCTTATTCAACATCTTAATACTTGGTGTTAACTATAGTGCTTGTCTGACGCACACAAATCTTGTAGTGTTGCTAGTTGTGTGATATTTTTAACTCACATCCAACAATGTTAACTTGCAATAGCCAGTAACCTTGAGCACATGACGAAGGCAATGAACGTCAGTTCTGATCTTTGCTATTAGGTGCTTGTAAAGTTTGCTTCTGAATGTTATTACTATGGGGAAATTTTCTGTTGGTGGTCTTGTGCAGATGTTTTTTATGCAGCTTGATAACAACTAGAATTTGGGCCGACCCTAGATATCCATCGGGCCAGCAAAGTCATGGGCATTTTAGAAATGGGTCAACCCCTGGCCTCACAAATTGGCCTTGAGGCCATGAGGGCCAGGTCCAAGACCAGGGCCGGGTCGACCCGTTCTCATCCAGAAGAGTAACCATGTGACGCCATCTTATGCATTCGTTTTCGAACAGACAGTTGCGCTCTCACGCGTATAGACGTGTGTGACGTGGGGTGGCCACTTTCATCGGGCGCGCTTCTCGACATTTGCATGTTCCCCATTTTCCTATGCTCGCTCATCGACTTTAGCTCCGGCAAGGCGCATACTACATCGGTCACCGGTAAATCGATCAGTCGAATCATGTCATGTGTCATTACTCTATCCAGGTATGAATCACACACCCCCTCCCCGCCCCACAATTACTTATTGTGCTTTCTGGGGGCGAATTTGGGGATGATCCTCTCGCACTACACGAGTTAGTTGGTCATTGATGACCCACAAGTATAGGGAATCAGTCGTAGTCCTTTCGATTAGTAAAAGTGTCGAACCCAACGAGAAGTAGAAAGAATTATTATGTAGTTTTTAGCAGGGTTTCACTTCAGGTGTTGTAAGGTAATTTTGATGCGTCCGATAGATAGTAACAAAGTAACAAGTGACAAGTGTAGCAAAGTGCAGCAAGTGGTCCAATCCTTAGTTGTGCTAAGGACAAGCCAGTGGTGTTCTTTATAGTGACTAAAACGCTTTTGAGGACACATGAGAATACCACCAAGTCACTTTCACCATGATTTATTGAGTTAACATTCATTGCCTTGATAAGTGTTATGTGGGTGGACCGTTACTAAGATACTATTCTAACTTGAACAAATATCTACTTATGATTATACCCTCCATGCAAGCATGTGCAAAATACATAACAACATATAGCTCATTGAACTAATATCCATTCAAGATAAATATTTTAGGATGTTCAATGATTGGCATGGCGGACCAGAGATGTGGACTCCTCAAAATGATAAGGACAAAGATGGGAAAAAGCTCAAAAACTCTTCATTTCAACTTAAGTGATCCAAGATCACATTGAGTCCATAAGAAAGCCATACTATTAAAAGGGGATGAGGTGTTGCTTAATGGTCTACTTGCTCAAGTGCTTAGTGATATTGCTCCAAAACCCTCAACCACTTTCTCCATCCAAATATGTCCAAATCCTAATGATAGAGGCAAATGTGTCTCGTCTTTCGATGAGAAGGTGATTATTGTTTCGATGGAGTAGACTTTGACGACCCGACTACGAACATGCGAGGACGTCGCGCCTAGCAATTGCTAAACCAACTTCCGAGGGGTTATTGACCACGCCGGAGCACAACCAACCTGACCACGAGGGTCTATTTCCTGCAAGCAAATGAAGAACAAGCAAGAAAATAAGAATGCAATCTGGATATTGCGAATATAAGATGAAAGCTTTATTGATCAAGGTGGGGTTCTGTGACGTCTTTGTCTAGTCATTGAACACAAGCGAAGTACGCAAAGTTGCAACTAGGGCGAACTTTTATTCTAAACAAAACCCCAAAGTTTAAACGATGCCCTAAGGGCTATATATATGGAGGAAAGAGGGGGAATTTCGTGGCCCTTGGAGGAGGGGTCAGAAACCAACCCTAACTCTTGTTTTCCCACACATACGGACTCTAAAAACAACCTATAATCAAGTATTTCGAAATTACATGGGCCTGGCCCAAAAATAAGGTGACGAATCACCTAGAATAGCCTTTGGACGAAATTTATGAAGTGGCATCTTGTATATTTCGTCCAAGGCTTCATGCACTCATTATGGTGGCTTCAAAGTCCTGGAATCATCACTTGTAACTCCGTTCTTGTTCCCTTGCACATGCCATCATCTCCATGCTTGAACTTGCTCCAAGGTTCATCTTTCTTGTCCAAACTAGGCTCTTCATTTGTAAGCAAAATAAATATATCCAATTTAGGCAGCATCATATTCTCATGAACATTAGAATTGTTACCAAGAAACGAAAGTACCTGGTAATTCAATTGGCGTGCGCGAGCTCTAGTAACTGGTCTAGTATGTATAGCAGCAGGGGCTGTGGGTGTTTCAATGGTATTGATGTCCTCATCATCCTCCCCTTCTTGAAATGAAGTCGTCCTCGACGGAAGCTCATCTTCCTCACCCGATAAGGCTTCAAATCTGCAATGTTAAAAGTGGGACTAACCCCAAAATCTATAGGCATCTCAAGTTTATATGCATTATCATTTATTTTCTCTAACACCTTAAAAGGACCATCAGCACGTGGCATTAGCTTTGATTTGCGCAAATTAGGAAATCTATCCTTACGCAAATGTAACCAAACAAGATCTCCAGGTGCAAACACAACATGTTTTATACCATTACTCCAGCAAGTTTATATTTAGCATTCATACGCTCAATGTTTTCCTTAGTTAACTCATGCATTTTTAAAATCAATTCAACATGTTGTTTAGTATCAAAATTAACCTTCTCTGAAGATGGAAGAGGCAACAAATCAATAGGTGCACGAGGTAGGAAATCATACACAATTTCAAAATGGCACATCTTAGTAGTAGAATGCAATGAACGATTATAAACAAATTCAATATGAGGCAAGCATTCTTCCCACATTTTCTTATTATTCTTCAAAACAGCCCTAAGCATAGTAGACAATGTTCTATTGACTACTTCAGTTTGTCCATCGATTTGGGGGTAAAAAGTAGTACTAAAAAGCAGTTTAGTCCCCAACTTAGCCCATAAACATGTCCAAAAGTGGCTCAGAAATTTAGTATCACGATCTGAAACAATAGTATTTGGTACACCATGTAAGCGAATAATTTCACGAAAGAACAAATCAGCAACATTAACAACATCATCGCTTTTATGACATGTATAAAGTGTGCCATTTTCAAGAATCTATCCATGTCAACAAATATGCTATCCCTTCCCTTCTTTGTTCGAGGTAAACCTAAAACAAAGTCCATAGATGTATCCTCCCAAGGAACACTAGGTATAGGCAAAGGCATATATGAACCATGAGGACTGAGTCGTGACTTAGCTTTTTGACATGTAGTGTAGCGAGCAACAAAACGCTCAACATCCCGTCTCATCTTTGGCCAAAAGAAATGTGTAGCAAGTATGTCCTCCGTCTTCTTCACGCCAAAGTGTCCCATTAGTCCTCCTCCATGCGCCTCCTGCAACAACAAAAGATGAACGAAGCTAGCTGGAATGCATAGCTTGTTAGCACAGAACACAAATCCATCATTAACGACGAACTTGTTCCATGTTCTTCCTTATTTACAATTCTGCATTACATATTTAAAATCAACATCATGCACATATTGATCTTTGATGGTCTCCAAACCAAATATTTTGAAGTCAATTTGTGAAAGCATAGTATAGTGACGAGACAATGCATCAGCAATAACATTTTCTTTACCCTTCCTGTGTTTAATGACATAAGGGAAAGTCTCAATGAATTCAACCCATTTAGCATGTCTACGGTTCAGTTTAGCTTGACTTTTAATATGTTTCAAAGATTCATGATCAGAATGTATAACAAATTCTTTGGGCCATAAATAATGTTGTCATGTTTCTAAAGTCCAAACAAGAGCATATAATTCTTTATCATAAGTAGAATAATTCAGACTAGGCCCACTCATTTTTCAGAAAAGTATGCAACAGGTTTTCCATATTGTAACAACACACCTCTGAATCCAATTCCACTAGCATCACATTCAAGCTCAAAAGTCTTATTAAAATCAGGAAGTTGGAGTAAAGGAGCATGTGTCAACTTATCTTTCAATACCGTGAAGGCTTCTTCCTTTGCGGTACCCCAAACAGAAGGCACATCCTTCTTTGTAAGCTCACTGAGAGGTGCTGCAATGGTGCTGAAATCTCTCACAAAACGCCTATAGAATCCAGTGAGGCCAAGAAAACTCCTCACTTGTGTGACCGTTTTGGGCTGCGGCCAACTCTCAATAGCTTCAATCTTGGCTTTATCAACTTCAATTCCCTATGGAGTAACAACATAGCTAAGAAAAGATACTCGGTTGGTGCAAAAGGTCCACTTTCCAAGGTTACCAAACAAACGTGCATCACGTAGAGCAATAAAAACAGCACGTAAATGTTCCACATGTTCCTCCAAAGATCTGCTATAAATCAGTACATCATCAAAATAGACTACCAAAAATCGTCCAATGAAAGCACGTAAAACTTCGTTCATTAATCTCATGAAAGTACTAGCTGCATTAGTTAACCCAAAAGGCATGACTAACCACTCATATAATCCAAACTTAGTTTTAAATGTTGTTTTCCATTCATCTTCCAATTTCATATGAATTTGATGGTATCCACTACGCAAATCAACTTTGGAGAATATTGTAGAGCCACTCAATTCATCAAGCATGTCATCTAGCCTAGGAATAGGATGAGGATAACAAATAGTAATATTATTAATGCCTCTACAATCAATACACATACGCGACGTACCATCATTTTTGCCACTAGTATAATAGGAACAACACAAGGACTAAGAGATTCGCGTATATAACCTTTGTCAAGCAGCTCATGTACTTGACGCATAATCTCCTTCGTCTCCTCCGGATTGGTACATTATGGCGCACGGTTTGGCAGCGAGGCACCGAGAATTAAGTCAATCTGATGCTCAATCCCTCGAATAGGTGGTAATCCCGGTGGCATGTCTTGTGGAAAGACGTCAGCGAACTCCTGCAAAATGTTAGTCACAGCAGGAGGCAAAGAGGAAGGTACATCCTCGAAAGAAAATAATGTCTCTTTGCACACAAAAGCATAGCAAATGGATTTGCTGAAATCTAGATCATCAATATCAGATTTGGTGGCAAGTAAACATGCACTTTTCAATTTAATTTCAGAAGCAACACTTGATGGTTTATTATTAGGCTTCATTTGTTGCTCAAATTCTTTTACCACAATCTGATTTTCACTCTTATTTTTCTCCTGTTTTGCTTTATTAGCTCTATTAATATCATCTTTCAAAATGGAATCAGGGGTCATATGAAGCAAAGTAATATTTTTATCCTTATGAACAAGAGTATACTGATTGTTTCTACCATGGTGTACAGATTTTTTATCAAATTGCCATGGTCTACCAAGTAATAAGGAACATGCTTGCATATGTACCACATCACAATCAACATAATCAGCATATGTAGAGATACTGAAATGCACACGAACAGTACGTGTTACCTTAACATTGCCGTTGTTGTTGAACCATTGGATGTAGTAAGGATGTGGGTGTGGTCTTGTGGTGAGGGATAACTTCTCCACCATCTCCATGCTAGCCAAGTTGTTGCAGCTCCCTCCATCTATGATGATGTGAACAAAACGTTCCTTCACAACTCCCTTTGTATGGAACAAATTATACCTCTGATTTTGCTCAGCTTGTGTGCCTTGCACACTCAAAACACATTGAGCAACTAAACATTCATACCTGTCAGCATCTTCAGGAGCCATGTACTGCGTCTCATGATCAAAATCATCTTCACCATGTTCTTCACTTGTAATAAGAGCCAAAGTCTCCTCATCATAGTCACTAGCGGACTCATACACACCATCCTCAGTAGCAATCATCACACGCTTAGATGGGCATTCTCTCGCATAATGACCTCCACCCTTGCAATGACGACAAATTATATCATGTGTTTGCCCTGTTGATGCCATGGATGACTTGGACTCTATCTTCTCTTGCTCTAATACCACTTGATAGAGGCTAGGGTGTCCCAATCTTTCGATGTGATGATAACTATTGATTTGGTGGAGTCAACTTTGACGATCCGACTACAAACATGCACGACGTTGCGCCTTAGCAATCGCTAAACCAATCTCCATGAGGTTACCGACGATGCCGGAAGCATGGTCAGCCTGACCACGAAGGTCTATTCCTGCATGCAATCGAAGAAAACACAAGAATATGATAAAAGCAATCTGAATATTGCAAATATGGATGAAGTATTGATAAAGGTGGGGATCCAAAAGCGGTCTTGGTCTGGTTGTTGGACACAAACAAAGTACACGAAGTTGCAATGGCTAACTTTTAACTAAACAAATCCCAAGGAAAAAGCTACTAGATGGATCTACTTATATATGAGCAAGGGGTGGCGGCCAAGAAGGTGGGAGGACGTCCCAAGGCATCCTAAAACCAACCCTAGGTCATACAAGGCCAATGGGCCCAAGTGAAGGTGAGAATCCGAGTCAAACTACAAGTCCAAAGGTGATGCAACACCTTTGGACTTGTAGTTTGACTTGGATTCTACTGCAGCATCAGATTTTTTTATCAATAACTCAGCGCTCCGGATGAATTTTAAGGTGAAACCAATTGGGTCGAAAAGAGCACAAAATCTACTTCCAACAAAAAAATAATCATCCAATTCGGAGTCCGTATGAAAGAGTTCTTAGTGTTTTGAGTCAGGTATGTCTATGCAGTCCGAATCTGAATCCAGAACGTGAGAGATTTGGACTCTATCTTCTCTTGGCCCCAAAGTGATGTGAGAGGACTTCTTGAACAACACCTAAACTTCTCTTTTCCCCTTATCTTCATATGTGGATTGTACAAATGTCCCATACACCCGAAATTAGACATGACACAAAAGTTTGTGAAGTATCTTTGTCCTGGATGGCATAAATAAATTATTGCATAGTTTGCATTAGAAATCACCTCACAAATATACATGTATGCAATATTGTTGGTCGTATCCAAGCTAGGCATATCCTCATCATCCTCCCCTTCTTGAAAACAAAGTCGTCCTTGGCGTTGCTTAATCTGAAATGTGGATAACAAAAGAGATAAGGTGTACATGTTGTATATGTATATGTCATCCATTTTTGCTTCCCTTAGTTTTTACAAAAATGACACATGTATACATGAGTAACTTTCATAGTTCATAAAATCTGAAGCCAAAATATTATCACAAGAAGTAAAAGGCATGAAAATATTGCAACTCAGTTTGCACATATAAGTGAAGCTCTTATTCATTTCAAAAGGTTGACAATGTTCATCATTAAACCATCCCAACATTGGTGAATAAACTTACTTGCATCAAATTTACATGCTACAACATGCTTAAATAAGCAAACATGCAATAAGTCATTGGTCACATAATCATCACCAAGATTAGAGGTCATATCAAAATTATTAAACATTGGCACAATTATTTTCAAATGTATTTGATCCAAATCTGATTTAGTCCCTGATTCACATGGTTCTTTTGCATCAACAGTTAATTCAATGGGTGCACTCGACATTGTTGATATTGCATTTGTTTGATCACATGGCAAAGTCAAATCATCAACATAGTCCTCTAAAATAGGTGATGTGATCAAAGTAGTGGGTAGGTCATCACATGGTGCATTGAAATTGACAAGGCATTCATCATACTCATGTGGAGGTGGAAGATCAGTACCTTTGTCATTACCTTTTATGATCAACTCAGATAATGTAGGCACTATCGGTGGTGATATGTCACATAGTGTAGGTAATGTAGTCCTCACAACAATGGATGTGGTTGTCATAGTATGCCCAGTAGTTGAAGAAACAATCGTATCAACTCTTGGAATGTAAACCGTGCGCTTGTTCTCGTTGTGGGCAACATGTCGTTTTATTTCCTGTTCAGCTTTGCAAGCAAGATGAAACAAATGGTCCATAGGATAACACTGTTCATGCATTAGTATCTCTTGAATATCACGGTTCAATCCTCCCCAAAATCTATCCATGCAATCTTCTTCACTTTCTTCTAAAAATGAGTGCAAAAAGGTAGTTTTTAAATCATCATAATATTTTGATACGGTGTCAGTGCCTTGTTTTAAATGTTGTAATTTCTTATTCATGCCACGAGTATAATAAACATCAACGAATCTATCTCTCATGCCAAGTTTTAAATCATCCCAAGTAGTAGGTATAAAATCAGGGTTTAATCGACAATATTCACTCCACCAAACTAAAGCAAAGCTACTGAATGTACTAACCGCAACTTGAAATTTTTTCATGCTCATCAAAATTATGGGAAGCAAATCTAGCATTTATTTGGTACTCCCATTCAATAAAAAATTAGGCCTAAAATAACCAGTAAATGATGGCATGGAAACATTAACCTGATTATGTGCATTCTTATGTTGTTGCTCCTCTTGTGACGGTTGTTGTATTTTCTTAGGTGATGGAAAATCTCCCACTATCGATGAAGCCCAAGAACTAACAACTCTGGAACCTGCCATAGTTAGTAGAAAACAAGAAACAAAATCCGAGAATAATGTTCCTATGAACTACTAGGATGTGGAGGTAAAACACTCACAGTATAACAAATATCAATATCTTACAAGTTCTTACCATGCAGCAGGTGGTGATAGGCAACCAGCGGTGTCAAATAACTCCGAAGATTGAGTAAAGCGATTGCCAAGGGAACGTACGTATACCTGGTGTAGAAATATGTGGAGCTTGGAAGGCTTAAATATTTGGTAGCAAAAGATTAGCAATAATCAATTCAGAGATGAAATGTTGAATAAATGCTCAACGATGGTACTATGCTGGTCCTAGGCTAGACCGGACTAGAGACGCGAGCCTAGAACACTAATGAGGTCACAATGTAGCACAACTAGCATCAATAAAGGATATGAAGTAGCTCTGGACAGCAAGATATAAGCGAAGATCACAATAGCAGTAAAGATAATGATGTGAAACAATAGCCAACCAGGATATATCAACAACTTTCTCTCCAACTTTTCTCTGGAAAAGTTTGTGCCAATTTTCTAATGATTTTTCTCAAGAATGGCACTAACTGAAGCTTTCAAACGCAAAAGGAATCACTCAATTCCGAGTTGATATGAGGAGTCAAAAAATTCTAAAACTAGCCTGAAAAACTAGAATAAGATGTGTTCACAAACTTCGGAGGGCAAAAAGACCTATTTAGAAGCCGATTTTGAGGTGCCAAATATTGAACTTGCTTATGCAACTATTTAGATGCGGCTCGTCGCTAACTTTCATTTGAGTACTCGCGAAGTCAAAACGGACTTCGTATGAGGAAGCTATGCCTATTTTACTGAACAGTGCACAAAACAGATTCCAATCCAAACTACGAGATTGAGTCTAGATAGATCCGATTTTTTTTTTCTTTTTTTCTCACATTTTTTTATTTTTCTTTCTCTCTTTTTTTCTCTGACTTTCTTTCTACTTTTTTCTCTCTCTTTTTTTCTCTCTTCCTCTTTCCAAAACAAACTAGATAAGATGCAGATTGGATCAAGCAAAGATGTGAATGATCTCAACTATGACTATGACAATGAACGGTGGGTAGCACGTGTTGGAAATTGATGGATTGGTGGTGGACAGCGGAAGGGATAACGATGCAGCGGTGGCATGACTAATGTGAACAGAACTCGAAACTCTAAACGAACTAGACACTAAGACCAGCAACTCGACACGAGATGCAACCGATAATTCAACTATGCAAGCAATGAAAAGAAAATTGTAAAAGCTTAGACTGGCTTGGGTAAAGGATGAATAGATCTAACTTTTTTGTGGCTTTTTCTTGGACAATAAGTAAGAAAATAAATCGAATCTAGGAAAAACTAGAAATTCTCACCGAGCAACCTGGCTGTGATACCACTTGATAGAGGCAAATGTGTCCCGTCTTTCGATGAGAAGGTGATTATCCTTTCGGTGGAGTAGACTTTGACGACCCGACTATGAACGTGCCGGGACGTTGCACCTTAGAAATCACTAAACCAATTTCCGAGGGGTTATTGACCACGCCGGAGCACGATCAACCTGACCACGAGGGTCTATTTCCTGCAAGCAAACGAAGAACAAGCAAGAAACTAAGATTGCAATCTAGATATTGCGAATATAAGATGAAAGCTTTATTGATCAAGGTGGGGTTCTATGACGTCTTTGTCTGGTCGCTGAACACAAACAAAGTACGTGAAGTTGCAGCTATGGCGAACTTTTAATCTAAACAAAATCCCAAAGTCTAAATTATGCCCTAAAAGCAACTCTAGCAGACCCCGCATCCCGCCCCGGCCCGCAAAATAACCGCCAAATTGCGGGTTGGGGCCGGAAAAGCTACACGATCAGACCCCACATCCCGCCCCGGCCCGCAAATATTTTTGCGGGGCACGACAAATCTTCTCCCCCAACCTCTATCTCCACGGGCTGGGAGGCTGACCCGAGCTCAACCCCTATCCGCCGTGAGATTTGGCAGGAGGGACATTTCCGCGTGCCCTTTCCTGCTCCCCGCACCCTCCGCCACCATTGCCCCCCTCCGCAAGCTCTGGTTCCTCCTCCCCGGCCATCCCTCGTCGCCATGGACGACCCAATGCTGTCCCCCGTCACCGTCAAGTTTGCACACACTCCTTCCCCTCGGGTGGATCTCGTCGCCGGCCATGTTGGCCCCGTCGCCGTCACCCAAGCACAAGTCATGCCTGCCCGCAAGCGGCAGGGCAACGTGGTCGTGCAGGGCAGGAATCCGGCTTCCCCCGCCGCGATGGCCCGCGCTCCGGGCACCAACGCGGTAGCGCGATCCCGGCCGGCGGCGGAGAAGGTCGGCAAGGCCGCGGGCGTAAAGCGGAGGAAGGTTCCGGCTTCAAAGAATCCACCTTCTTCAACCTTTCACTCCATCCCCCCCCCTCAAGGAGGTGCTCCGGCGATGCCGTTCAACGGTGCCGCTCCCCCCGCGAGCGAGGTGTTCGATGAAATGGCCAGAAGGTATGCGTCTTCAGTCTTGGCGATTCCCTTTCATTTTTTGCCATTATTCTCGATAGCTCGTGACTTGTTATCGTTCGCTATAGCGGTGGTTCGAACAATGCAACAACCAAGTTCATGAACTTGTTGGACACGAACGCGGTTGACATTAATCAAGCCCCTTTCGAACCATTCGACTACAATGAAATAGAGGGCGACGTGGATGATCATGGTTGTGCGGACAAATTGGAGGAGATTGAAGCGGAAGCGTTTGAGCAATCGCAAGCAAAATCTGGGAAAAGCATAAGATCGAAGAACTACACGATCTTCGAAGATCAAGCTTTGATTCAAGCATGGAGTGCGGTGTCTCTTGATGCATGCACGGGTACTTCTCAAACTTCCAAGAGATATTGGCAAAGGATCGAAGATCAATACTTCCGCATTATGGCAAAGCATCCCAATAGGATTCCACGCACATTTCGGTCGCTTCAAGGGCATTGGGAGAACATCAAGCCTATGTGCAGCCGTTGGGCAGCTTGCTTGGAGCAAGTACACAATGCACCTCCAAGTGGCACCGTGGAGTCCGACTATGTGAGTTTGTTTTGCCTTTGTTCAAATTGTGCATCATCATATTGCATCATGGGAAATGATTGGATCACTTTGTTCACATTGTGTAGGACAAGATTACTCAACATAGATACAAGGAGATGGAAGCTTTGGAAGGCAAATTTTTCAAACGAGAGCATTATTGGGAGTTGCTCCAAAAGTGCGAGAAGTGGAAGTTGATCAACAAAGAATCCCCACAAAAGAGAGGCTCACTTACAAACATGGATGAAGATGAGGATGATGATGGCCCAAGAAATTTGCACAAGCCCGATGGCGACAAGAAGACTAAGGAGAAGATCAAGGGAGAAGATTGATGCCATGGTGCAATCCAACGAGTCAATGTTGTTGAAGTCATTGGAGATCAAGAAAGAATTGACTGAGAAGAAGGCGAAGGAGAAGCAAGAAAAGTGGCAATTGCTCAAGGAAGAGGGGCTGCGCAAAGCTACCATCGAGGAGAGAAGAGCACACGCCGCTGAAAACAAATCCATGTCCATGTTGCTCGCCGAAGAGAACAAGATCATGTCAATGAACCGCAATGACATGGACGACCTCACCAAAACATGGCATGATATGGCAAGGAGAGAAATCTGGAAGAGAAGAATGGTCGCGTCGGCCGGTCCGTGTTACAGTTCCGGTGATGTTTTCTCTGCTCCATATGATGGCAATGTGGATGATTTCGGTGCGGGAGTTGGAACAAGCGCCGGAGGTGGATTTGGTGGCGCCGATGAACTTCAAAATGGACTCGATGGCATGGAGTGAAGGTCTATCAAGATGATGCCGGACATGGGCGCAAACCTTTTGCAGGGCCCTCTATCACAGGTTCTTTCATAACTTCTCGGAGGGCTTCTTTCATTCCTTCTTCCTGCTCCTGAATAGTTTGTTGCACCATGGGGTAAATGTGACACTGGGTCGGGTAGTGGGTGGTTCCTTCACACAAGAAACAAGTCACCTGACTAGTTGGGCATTCCTCAGCTGGGTGTTTCTCCTCACAATGAGGGCATCCATCCTTGTGTTCCTCCTGGGTGTGTCCTATTTCTCCGCAAATCTTGCAGGCACAAGGTTTATTTCTTGGTGTATCATGGTGCTTCCGGGTAAGACGTGATCTCAACAGGGTCTTCTTGAATTCCTCCCAAGTTCTTGCTCCATTAAATCCTTGTATGGCTTGATGCATTTTCCACCAGGTTGCAGCACTTTCTGTAAAGCACTGAAGAGCGTATTGAACCTCATACTTCCTTGGAATCAAATTGCTCCCGAAGTGATTTTCCATGTTCTGAATCCATAGCTCTGCCTCCGGCTGAGTCTTCGGTTCAGAGAATATCAGTCCAACTTCATTCATCATCTATGGGGTTCAAAAGTTTTGGGATGAGATATGAGAGAGGCGGGGAGGGATATACACACAATACAAACAATAGTTTTTGAAGAAACAAGTTTTACTTTGTGGCTGTCGGAAAACATCAAACAAATGACAGCTCACAAATCGTTGTATCTAACGTAAGTGTGTAACAGGGGTTTGGTCTTCTAAAGGTCAAATCTCTTCAGATCCTTCAAGTTTTCGGAGTCTTCAACTGTTGTAGCTTCTAATACATGGTGAAATCCTCTTTACTCTGAAGGGGTCATCAATTCCTTCTTGGAGCGTCTTCAGTTGATCCTCCGGTTGATTAAAAGGGAAAAGGGGTATATTCTAACTATTTGAGGTGAGAGTGTCAGATGAGATGAGTAGTAAGAGTCTTTTTGTAAATAGAGTTTTTGAGATATCCTGTCCTAGGGCTTTCCGATGTCTAGGGTCACGTCCTACAGTCAACATGTGCTCTGATACCATTTCTGTAGCGACCCGACCTCAGACGGTCAAGCCTCTGTGTTACTGTGCCATCCCTGGATCAGTATGCTGGCACCCACAGTACATCAATGTATATATCAAAGTGCAATCACATGTATAAATAACGTAAAATGATATATATACCTCATAATACTCAGCGGAAACAATCAAACGGGTGTGGAGTCCCATCAACGCCATCGGCAGGTTGAGTGTAGACCGTAACCCTGTATCGTAATTCTTACTCGTCGAGGAAATATCTGCAACATGATACGTTGCAGCCGTGTAGGTCAGTACATTGAATGTACCGGCAAGATCACAATAAAAAGAACAGATGATAAAACTATACTATATGCATTATGGCTTTGTGGCTCTGTATCTGAATTTTGTTTGCGTAAAAGCTGGTTTTATTTTACCTACATCAAAGGCAAAAGTGAAGTCTGTACTATGGAGTTTTCTATCATGACATGGTTCCGCCAACCGATGTCTCATAGCCCAAAATCATCATAAGTTGCCCACAATTAAGTTATCAGTCCGGTGTTGAGAGTTCCGAGATAGATCCAAGTCCAGAGGCTCAAATTGTCCGTAACCGGGGACACGGCTAATCGATTAGGTTTAAACCCTCTGCAGAGGTTTGTACACTTTACCCGCAAGATTCGATCCCTCTCTTTACGTTCTCGCACTTCAGGGTGTTTGAGAACAAGATGACCGAAACATGGTCTTCCGAAGAGTTCCTCTGACCACTGTCCGGTGCTCATCCAATCCTACCGTAGTTCTACATCTGCTAGCACCGTCCCAGCCAGAGTCACAACTAAGGTCAACCAAGCCAGAGCCCATAATGACTTGCGGTTGCACAGGTAAGCTTCCGGGCATGAAGTATTCTTCCGTCTCTTTGAGTCTGGGTGAAGCTTTCCGCAAGATGTCATGGCGCTTCTCCATGCATCCCGGCCAACCACTGGTTTCTCCAGGGTGCCCGTCAACCGTCCTTCACCCAGTAGTGTGTATTGAATTCTTGTCTCGAGTCTTGAAGTCTTGAGGCCTTGAAAATGCAGTCCTTGCAGATGCCATCATGGAGTTGTCGTCATTGACGTAGAGTCCTCCTTCTTCACACCACTCTCGAGCACTCATACCAAACCCCGTCTACTATAGCGTAGCATTAAAATAAATAACGTCCCGGGCTTGGTAACAGGGTGATGGGTTCCTACCTCATGCATACTAATCAACTACAAGAATTCAATATCACTACTGGAGGGATTGTTGCGAAGATGACACTAAATGCAATAAAACATAGGTATGAAAGCATGGTCAAAGTGAACTTGCCTGGTAATACTTGATGAAGATAACAACGCTGTCAGAAAATGACTTGGTAGAACTAATCGTCACTCCGTTTAAAATCTATATAGTCAAACATAGCATTCACATAAGCAAACATCCTAGCAAACAATTTTAGCACTCGAAATAAAAATCAAAACAGCAAGGAAAATCGATAATAAAACTCAAACAAAAATCAAAAGAAACTTCAAATAAAACTACAAAGAAAAACTACTAACGAAGATCTATGACTTTGCTACAAACATCTAATATAGTTTTGCCGTAAGTAAAAATTTGACAACAATTAAAATAGTAAACTAATAAATTAACAGAAAATAAAATGTAAAATAACTAATTTAACAGAAAGTATTTTTTTTTCATAAAGTTATTTTGAAAGTATTTTCAATTGGGAGTTAAAACAGTAGAGAAATCCATTGCAAGTTATTAGCGAACTTGAATTGATTTCACGATAACAAAATAAAAATAAATATAAAAACTTGTTGAACACCTACTGTTTAACTAATAGAAACCAAACATAAACTTTCTGAAATATAAAATAAAATAATTTAAAAACAACTATAGAAAGGAAGTAGCTATAATTCGAATAGAACTAAAACAGAATTTGTTTTACATGAAATAATAAGCTAAAAATACTCAAACAATTTTGAAGTTTTTACCACTGGTAAATATGATCACTAGTGATCAGTAGAAAAAAGAATCAAATAAAAATCTATTTTTAAACTCCCGGAATAAGCAAAACAAGCTTTAATTCAAATCTGATCTAACTCAATTTTTATAAATCCAAACATAGACAAATTATATATTTTTGGAAACTACAAGAAAATTGTGATCTAACGCAAAAAGAGTCAGCATCATTGGACTTCTAGATCGAAAGTTATAAGCTAAACAAGAACGGAACTAAATCTGTTACGGAAATAAATCTGAAAACGAAAACGGAGTTACCTGTACGTGAGGTAGAGATGGCAGGAAGGTGACGGCGATGTGGAGGGCTGCTCCGGCGAGGGGGCGAGGTCGCCGGCAAGGGTGGGGGTGGCGGAGGAGGGGGTCGGCGCTTGGGGAGGTGGCGCTGGGCGATGGGGAGGTTCCAGGAGAGCTCCTGGTGCGCGTTTCTAGGCAGGAAAAGGAGGACGGTGGCGAGGAGGCTACGTGCAGGGAGGGGGCGTGCTGATGGGAAAAATGGAACAAGGAGAGGGAGGGGGTTTTATAGGCGGTCTCGGGAGGCGCTGGGATGGAAAGACGAGGGAGATCGGGAAGGTGGAGTTTCCTGTCTCCATGGATATGGAAAGCTTCTGTAACGTGAGAGGAAAACAGAGGAAGGAGATGATCTCTTGTTGGGCTAGAATAGGAAAGTGCTTAATGGGCCAGGTTTTTTCCTAATAAAAACGATTCCATTCCTATTTTTAAAATTAGGAAACTAAAACAATAAAAAGGGAAATCAAATCAATTCGGAATAAAGAGTTTTTATATACTAAAATTATCAGAAAAATAAAATGTAGATGATGAGCATTATTCCACGGCCAAAATAAAAACTTAAAAAAAATGTTTTTCAGAAAATCCCTAAAGGCTTTATTTCTTTTTGCAAATAATTTTTAAATAAAAACTTTGGTTTTTTCTTGGCTCAAATATTTTCAAAAATGCCCCTGATTTTGGAGGGTCATTTTCCTCCGCTCTTTCTTGCTTGCAAGAATTTATTTTTCGGGGTATTTCTCGGGGAAGAAAAATAGAGAAGCAAGTGCAAATATTTGAAAGAATTAAATTGCAAAACTCCGTTCAAATTCTTTATAGTTGAAGAAGTCATGTCATCTTCTCTCATTGATTTTAATAGGATGAATTTGAATTTACCGGAGAAGGGGAAAGTCATTTTATTCCCTCTCATTCAAAAGTTTTTGAAAAGGTTCAAATTTCACTCAAGTTTAATTCACTCAAGCAAACAAACAAACAATTCAATTAATTATATTAACATTCCAAAATTTGGGATGTTACAAACCTACCACACTTAAAATGAATCTCGTCCTCGAGATTCGAAGAGGCTAGCAAGGAAAAGGTTAGGGGTTGGGGTCTTCTAGCAAATGTCTTGGTCAGAAAGGTCAGGGGTGCTACCACACTTAAAAACAAGGTCATGGTTCCAATAAACTCAGATATTTCCTCTGGAGTGTTGACAATGTATGTCTCTTCACATATCCTACAATAGCTCCTTCACCAAAGCTCTTCTGTCAGAAGCATAGAGTTTTCCTCAGAATCTTGGGTCGGTTCGTCAAAGTTGTGGTTCGTCCGAGACTGGATCTTCTTAGCTGATAGGTCCGTGTCCATTCTAGTCAACTATCGAAATACTCATGGTGGTCTACAATTTATGGTTTCTCCTGCAGAAAACGGGTCTGGGTTGAACCTCACCGTATAACCTACGATTGGCAACGGTTGCCTGTAAAGGGGTTCCATCGTCCTACCATTCTATGGTTTCATGGCTTATCGCGTCGACACCCTTCAAAGGTTTTTGAGGCTCTCTGATTTTCCATCAACATATGATAGTTCCTGATAGAAGTCTTCGGTATGGGGGCCAATCCATCCCGTACTTGAATCATTACCACATACGTAAACAGTGAATCACGTATTCTAACACTTGGGCATACTCACAAGCATTGCAGAATTTCTCTTGTTCTCGAACTAGGTTCGAGTAAATCCATGGTTTCTGCAAGCCAAACAAAACATCTATCGTCACTTCACCACTCTCAGGTTTTTGCGTAACCTCCTACGAAACATATGCTGATTGGATTACTGATTCTTCCAAATTGATTCCTTTATCAAGGTTACATCTGTTCCTTTTCAAAATCCTGGGCCTGTGGGTTATGGCCCACTTCAACACTAGTGCAGCTTTAACTCATCCTTGGAGTAACTCTCATGTTACACCTCCTTTAATTCCAGTAGTACTCTGTTTCTTCATACCATCATATCAAAAGCAAAACTCCAACTTATTTTGTCCAGCTTCCTTCTATGGACCGTCATGAATAACACATTTCTTTCTTCATTGATCCTGTGGCTTTACGGAGTACTACGGCACCAAAGACAAATGCACTAGTTTATCCATAAATCTCATTTTTCATATCAATCCTTTAGTACATCCTTAACCATTTTTCGTGAATCCAAATTCCAAAAGTTTATTACAAATGTCGCCACCCACATGGTTCGGTATGGTCAGACATTACTTCTAACTTTATTTATTTATCTTTCTCGAGGATTCTTCAGTCCCACTGGAATTGTGCGACATGCGCCTTGAAATCTTCAATCTTCTGTTTCATCGTGGTGGCCTTGAGCTTGACCTCCATCATCTCTGCATGCACTTCGCTTAGGTATTCCTGAGTATAACGGAGTCTTGCTTCAAGTATTTCTCCGATCTGGCGTATGGCTTCCATGGCTGCTTCACGAACAGCATCGAAGAAAGTTGCTTGTGGCACACGTGAAATGAAAAAGTACTGCCCCATCATCTTTGGGCAAACTCCTTTCAAATGGTGGAGGTGTACCTCCACATACCAAAGTTCCACTCCCTTTTGCATGAAAGGGTAGCCTTTGTAGATTGCATCTCCTTCAAGGTGAATATGCTTCATCATGTCCTTCAGGATCTTCGGGTAATCATGATCACTTGTCAGGGTCATGATTGTTTCCGGACCTTTAAGGAAAGACTCATAAAGGGTCGTCATCTGCAGTTGTGAAACAGAAATGATGCTCAGAATAAGGTACTTATCCCCTGGGGCATACATTCATATCATCCAAACAGAACTTCAAACTCAATTTCCAATTTCCTGTTTATGCATCACAACTCATCTTCTTCCATGTTCATCAAGAATATTAATTTCCAAGATAAGATAAAATATGACAACTCCTTAAAGCTTTTCAGCATGTGACATTACAACTTTATTGAGTCATGAACTATTACAATCTCAGAGTAATCTATTACATAACTCAACTCATTGAGCTCATGAAAATGAAATTGCTTTCTACTACTCTTATTATCCATATCAAAATTCCAGCTACTCAACTCCAGCTTTCATCTTGTCGGGACTTTTAATAGCATAATGTCCTGCCTCCTTGCAGCGAAAACAAATGACTTCTGACATGTCTCGGGGCTTCTTTGTGATTATGCGTGCTCCTTGGATTCTTGGCTTCTTTTCTGGACATTTACTAGCGTAATGACCTAAATCCTTGCACCTGTAACAGGTGATATGACTCAAGTCCTTCTCTGCAAAAATTGTGTTGTTCTCGGGTTGCCTTCTTTTTCTCTTCCTGGATTTCTCTGTAATGATCAGAGTTTCTATTTCCCGGGGATCAAACTTCACTACTGCTCTCGGGAAATATCCTAGATACTCTTTTATTCCCTTGGGGCAGTACTGCGAAAAATGTCCTTCTTCTCCACATGAATAGCAGGCAGTGGAGTAAAATCTGTTGAGGCCTTCTCCATCAGGGTCTTCAACACATTCCTTCATCACAGGTTCTTTCATAACTTCTCGGAGGGCTTCTTTCATTCCTTCTTCCTGCTCCTGAATAGTTTGTTGCACCATGGGGTAAATGTGACACTGGGTCGGGTAGTGGGTGGTTCCTTCACACAAGAAACAAGTCACCTGACTAGTTGGGCATTCCTCAGCTGGGTGTTTCTCCTCACAATGAGGGCATCCATCCTTGTGTTCCTCCTGGGTGTGTCCTATTTCTCCGCAAATCTTGCAGGCACAAGGTTTATTTCTTGGTGTATCATGGTGCTTCCGGGTAAGACGTGATCTCAACAGGGTCTTCTTGAATTCCTCCCAAGTTCTTGCTCCATTAAATCCTTGTATGGCTTGATGCATTTTCCACCAGGTTGCAGCACTTTCTGTAAAGCACTGAAGAGCGTATTGAACCTCATACTTCCTTGGAATCAAATTGCTCCCGAAGTGATTTTCCATGTTCTGAATCCATAGCTCTGCCTCCGGCTGAGTCTTCGGTTCAGAGAATATCAGTCCAACTTCATTCATCATCTATGGGGTTCAAAAGTTTTGGGATGAGATATGAGAGAGGCGGGGAGGGATATACACACAATACAAACAATAGTTTTTGAAGAAACAAGTTTTACTTTGTGGCTGTCGGAAAACATCAAACAAATGACAGCTCACAAATCGTTGTATCTAACGTAAGTGTGTAACAGGGGTTTGGTCTTCTAAAGGTCAAATCTCTTCAGATCCTTCAAGTTTTCGGAGTCTTCAACTGTTGTAGCTTCTAATACATGGTGAAATCCTCTTTACTCTGAAAGGGTCATCAATTCCTTCTTGGAGCGTCTTCAGTTGATCCTCCGGTTGATTAAAAGGGAAAAGGGGTATATTCTAACTATTTGAGGTGAGAGTGTCAGAAGAGATGAGAAGTAAGAGTCTTTTTGTAAATAGAGTTTTTGAGATATCCTGTCCTAGGGCTTTCCGATGTCTAGGGTCACGTCCTACAGTCAACATGTGCTCTGATACCATTTCTGTAGCGACCCGACCTCAGACGGTCAAGCCTCTGTGTTACTGTGCCATCCCTGGATCAGTATGCTGGCACACACAGTACATCAATGTATATATCAAAGTGCAATCACATGTATAAATAACGTAAAATGATATATACCTCATAATACTCAGCGGAAACAATCAAACGGGTGTGGAGTCCCATCAACGCCATCGGCAGGTTGAGTGTAGACCGTAACCCTGTATCGTAATTCTTACTCGTCGAGGAAATATCTGCAACATGATACGTTGCAGCCGTGTAGGTCAGTACATTGAATGTACCGGCAAGATCACAATAAAAAGAACAGATGATAAAACTATACTATATGCATTATGGCTTTGTGGCTCTGTATCTGAATTTTGTTTGCGTAAAAGCTGGTTTTATTTTACCTACATCAAAGGCAAAAGTGAAGTCTGTACTATGGAGTTTTCTATCATGACATGGTTCCGCCAACCGATGTCTCATAGCCCAAAATCATCATAAGTTGCCCACAATTAAGTTATCAGTCCGGTGTTGAGAGTTCCGAGATAGATCCAAGTCCAGAGGCTCAAATTGTCCGTAACCGGGGACACGGCTAATCGATTAGGTTTAAACCCTCTGCAGAGGTTAGTACACTTTACCCGCAAGATTCGATCCCTCTCTTTACGTTCTCGCACTTCAGGGTGTTTGAGAACAAGATGACCGAAACATGGTCTTCCGAAGAGTTCCTCTGACCACTGTCCGGTGCTCATCCAATCCTACCGTAGTTCTACATCTGCTAGCACCGTCCCAGCCAGAGTCACAACTAAGGTCAACCAAGCCAGAGCCCATAGTGACTTGCGGTTGCACAGGTAAGCTTCCGGGCATGAAGTATTCTTCCGTCTCTTTGAGTCTGGGTGAAGCTTTCCGCAAGATGTCATGGCGCTTCTCCATGCATCCCGGCCAACCACTGGTTTCTCCAGGGTGCCCGTCAACCGTCCTTCACCCAGTAGTGTGTATTGAATTCTTGTCTCGAGTCTTGAAGTCTTGAGGCCTTGAAAATGCAGTCCTTGCAGATGCCATCATGGAGTTGTCGTCATTGACGTAGAGTCCTCCTTCTTCACACCACTCTCGAGCACTCATACCAAACCCCGTCTACTATAGCGTAGCATTAAAATAAATAACGTCCCGGGCTTGGTAACAGGGTGATGGGTTCCTACCTCATGCATACTAATCAACTACAAGAATTCAATATCACTACTGGAGGGATTGTTGCGAAGATGACACTAAATGCAATAAAACATAGGTATGAAAGCATGGTCAAAGTGAACTTGCCTGGTAATACTTGATGAAGATAACAACGCTGTCAGAAAATGACTTGGTAGAACTAATCGTCACTCCGTTTAAAATCTATATAGTCAAACATAGCATTCACATAAGCAAACATCCTAGCAAACAATTTTAGCACTCGAAATAAAAATCAAAACAGCAAGGAAAATCGATAATAAAACTCAAACAAAAATCAAAAGAAACTTCAAATAAAACTACAAAGAAAAACTACTAACGAAGATCTATGACTTTGCTACAAACATCTAATATAGTTTTGCCGTAAGTAAAAATTTGACAACAATTAAAATACTAAACTAATAAATTAACAGAAAATAAAATGTAAAATAACTAATTTAACAGAAAGTATTTTTTTTCATAAAGTTATTTTGAAAGTATTTTCAATTGGGAGTTAAAACAGTAGAGAAATCCATTGCAAGTTATTAGCGAACTTGAATTGATTTCACGATAACAAAATAAAAATAAATATAAAAACTTGTTGAACACCTACTGTTTAACTAATAGAAACCAAACATAAACTTTCTGAAATATAAAATAAAATAATTTAAAAACAACTATAGAAAGGAAGTAGCTATAATTCGAATAGAACTAAAACAGAATTTGTTTTACATGAAATAATAAGCTAAAAATACTCAAACAATTTTGAAGTTTTTACCACTGGTAAATATGATCACTAGTGATCAGTAGAAAAAAGAATCAAATAAAAATCTATTTTTAAACTCCCGGAATAAGCAAAACAAGCTTTAATTCAAATCTGATCTAACTCAATTTTTATAAATCCAAACATAGACAAATTATATATTTTTGGAAACTACAAGAAAATTGTGATCTAACGCAAAAAGAATCAGCATCATTGGACTTCTAGATCAAAAGTTATAAGCTAAACAAGAACGGAACTAAATCTGTTACGGAAATAAATCTGAAAACGAAAACGGAGTTACCTGTACGTGAGGTAGAGATGGCAGGAAGGTGACGGCGATGTGGAGGGCTGCTCCGGCGAGGGGGCGAGGTCGCCGGCAAGGGTGGGGGTGGCGGAGGAGGGGGTCGGCGCTTGGGGAGGTGGCGCTGGGCGATGGGGAGGTTCCAGGAGAGCTCCTGGTGAGCGTTTCTAGGCAGGAAAAGGAGGACGGTGGCGAGGAGGCTACGGGCAGGGAGGGGGCGTGCTGATGGGAAAAATGGAACGAGGAGAGGGAGGGGGTTTTATAGGCGGTCTCGGGAGGCGCTGGGATGGAAAGACGAGGGAGATCGGGAAGGTGGAGTTTCCTGTCTCCATGGATATGGAAAGCTTCTGTAACGTGAGAGGAAAACAGAGGAAGGAGATGATCTCTTGTTGGGCTAGAATAGGAAAGTGCTTAATGGGCCAGGTTTTTCCTAATAAAAACGATTCCATTCCTATTTTTAAAATTAGGAAACTAAAACAATAAAAAGGGAAATCAAATCAATTCGGAATAAAGAGTTTTTATATACTAAAATTATCAGAAAAATAAAATGTAGATGATGAGCATTATTCCACGGCCAAAATAAAAACTTAAAAAAAATGTTTTTCAGAAAATCCCTAAAGGCTTTATTTCTTTTTGCAAATAATTTTTAAATAAAAACTTTGGTTTTTTCTTGGCTCAAATATTTTCAAAAATGCCCCTGATTTTGGAGGGTCATTTTCCTCCGCTCTTTCTTGCTTGCAAGAATTTATTTTTCGGGGTATTTCTCGGGGAAGAAAAATAGAGAAGCAAGTGCAAATATTTGAAAGAATTAAATTGCAAAACTCCGTTCAAATTCTTTATAGTTGAAGAAGTCATGTCATCTTCTCTCATTGATTTTAATAGGATGAATTTGAATTTACCGGAGAAGGGGAAAGTCATTTTATTCCCTCTCATTCAAAAGTTTTTGAAAAGGTTCAAATTTCACTCAAGTTTAATTCACTCAAGCAAACAAACAAACAATTCAATTAATTATATTAACATTCCAAAATTTGGGATGTTACAGTCTATGGGGTGCCCCCTGGCCACGTATATAAAGGATGGAGGGAGAAGGAGGCCGACCATCATAGGGCGCGCCCAAAGTGTGGAGTCCTACTAGGACTCCCTAGTCCTAGTAGGATTCCACCTCCCACATGGAATAGGAAAAAGGGAAGGGAGAAGGAGAAGGAAGGAAGGGGCGCCCCCTTTCCCTAGTCCAATTTGAACCAGTCCACAGGGAAGGGGCGCGGCCACCCTTGAGGCTTTTCTCTGCTTTCCCGTATGGCCCATTAAGGCCCAATACGAATTCTCGTAACTCTCTAGTACTCCGAAAAATACCCAAATCACTCGGAACCTTTCCGATGTCCGAATATAGCCTTCCAATATATCGATCTTTACGTCTCGACCATTTCAAGACTCCTCGTCATGTCCCCGATCCCATCCGGGACTCTGAACAAACTTCGGTCATCAAATCACATAACTCATAATACAAATTGTCACAGAATGTTAAGCGTGCAGACCCTACGGGTTCGAGAACTATGTAGACATGACCAAGACTCATCTTCGATCAATAACCAATAGCGGAACCTGGATGCTTATATTGGTTCCTACATATTCTACGAAAATCTTTATCATTCAAACCGCATAACAACATACGTTGTTCCCTTTGTCAATGGTATGTTACTTGCCCGAGATTCGATCATCGGTATGATCATACCTAGTTCAATCTCGTCACCGGCAAGTCTCTTTACTCGTTTCATAATGCAACATCCCGCAACTAACTCATTAGTCACATTGCTTGCAAGGCTTATAGTGATGTGCATTACCGAGAGGGCCCAGAGATACCTCTCCGACAATCGGAGTGACAAATCGTAATCTCGATCTATGCCAACTCGACAAACACCATCGGACACACCTGTAGAGCATCTTTATAATCACCCAGTTACGTCATGACGTTTGATAGCACACAAGGTGTTCCTCCGGTATTCGGGAGTTGCATAATCTCATAGTCAGAGGAACATGTATAAGTCATGATGAAAGCAATAGCAATAAAACTTAATGATCATTTGTGCTAAGCTAACGGATGGGTCTTGTCCATCACATCATTCTCTAATGATGTGACCCCGTTCATCAAATGACAACACATGTCTATGGTTAGGAAACTTAACCATCTTTGATTAACGAGCTAGTCAAGTAGAGGCATACTAGGGACACTCTGTTTTGTCTATGTATTTCACACATGTACTAAGTTTCCAGTTAATACAATTCTAGCATGAATAATAAACATTTATCATGATATAAGGAAATATAAATAACAACTTTATTATTGATTCTAGGGCATATTTCCTTCAGTCTCCCACTTGCACTAGAGTCAACAATCTAGTTCACATCGTCATGTGATTTAACACCAATAGTTCACATCTTTATGTGATTAGTTCACATCTCCATGTGACTAATACCCAAAGGGTTTACTAGAGTCAATAATCTAGTTCACATCTCTATGTGATTAATGCCCAAAGAGTGATCATGTTTTGCTTGTGAGAGAAATTTAGTCAACGGGTCTGCCACATTCAGAGCCGTATGTATTTTGCAAATTTTCTATGTCTACAATGCTTTGCACGGAGCTACCCTAGCTAATTGCTCCCACTTTCAATATGTATCTTGATCGAGACTTAGAGTCATCTAGATCGGTATCAAAGCTTGCATCGACGCAACTCTTTACGACGAACTCTTTGTCACCTCCATAACCGAGAAACATTTCCTTATTCCACTAAGGATATTTCTGACCGCTGTCCAGTGATCCACTCCTAGATCACTATTGTACCCTCTTGCCAAACTCATAGTGAGGTACACAATAGGTATGGTATACAACATAGCATACTTTATAGAACCTATGACTGAGGCATAGGGAATGACTTTTCATTCTCTTTCTATTTTCTGCTGTGGTCAGATTTTGAGTCTTTACTCAACTTCATACCTTGCAACACAGGCAAGAACTCCTTCTTTGACTGTTCCATTTTTGAACTACTTCAAAATCTTGTCAAGGTATGTACTCAATGAAAATATATCAAGCGTCTTGATCTATCTCTATAGATCTTGATGCTCAATATGTAAGTAGCTTCACTGAGGTGTTTCTTTGAAAAACTCCTTTCAAACATTCCTTTATGCTTTCCAGAAAATTCTACATTATTTCTGATCAACAATATGTCATTCACATATACTTATCAGAAATGCTGTAGTGCTCCCACTCACTTTCTTTTAAATACAGGCTTCACCGCAAGTCTGTATAAAACCATATGCTTTGATCACTTTATGAAAGCATATATTCCAACTCCGAGATGCTTGCACCAGTCCATAGATGGATTACTGGAGCTTGCTCACTTTGTCAGCACCTTTAGGATCGACAAAACCTTCTGGTTGCATCATATACAACTCTTCTTTAAGAAATCCATTAAGGAATGCATTTTTGACATCCATTTGCCAGATTTCATAAAATGCGGTAACTGCTAACATGATTCGGACAGACTTTTAAGCATCGATACGAGTGAGAAAATCTCATCGTAGTCAACACTTTGAGCTTGTCGAAAACCTTTTGCGACAATTCTAGCTTTGTAGATAGTAACACTACTATTAGCGTCCGTCTTCCTCTTGAATATCCTTTTATTCTCAATGACTCACCGATCATCGGGCAAGTCAATCAAAGTCCATACTTTGTTCTCATACATGGATCCCATCTCAGATTTCATGGCCTCAAGCCATTTTGCGGAATCTGGGCTAATCATCGCTTCCTCATAGTTTGTAGGTTCGTCATGGTCTAGTAACATGACTTCCAGAACAGGATTACCGTACCACTCTAGTGCAGACCGTACTCTGGTTGACCTACGAGGTTCGGTAGTAACTTGATCTGAAGTTTCATGATCATCATTAGCTTCCTCACTAATTGGTGTAGGACATTGGAACTAATTTTTATGATGAACTATTTTCCAATTTGGGAGAAGGTACAATTACCTCACCAAGTTCTACTTTCCTCCCACTCACTTCTTTCGAGAGAAACTCCTTCTCTAGAAAGGATCCATTCTTAGCAACAAAATATCTTGCCTTCGGATCTATGATAGAAGGTGTACCCAACAGTTTCTTTTGGGTATCCTATGAAGACGCACTACTCCGATTTAGGTTCGAGCTTATCAGTTTGAATTTTTTTCACATAAGCATCACAACCCCAAACTTTAAGAAACGACAACTTTGGTTTCTTGCCAAAGCATAGTTCATACGGTGTCATCTTAACGGATTTAGATGGTGCCCTATTTAACGTGAATGCAGTTGTCTCTAATGCATAACCCCAAAACGATAGTGGTAAATTGGTAAGAGACATCATAGATCGCACCATATCCAATAAAGCAGGCTTACAACGTTCGGACACACCATTATGCTGTGGTGTTCCAGGTGGCGTGAGTTGCGAAACTATTCCACATTGTTTCAAATGAAGACCAAACTCGTAACTCAAATATTCTCCTCCACGATCAGATCGTAGAAACTTTATTTTCTTGTTACGATGATTTTCCACTTCACTCTGAAATTATTTGCACTTTTCAAATGTTCCAGATTTATGTTTCATCAAGAAGATATAGCCATATCTGCTCAAATCATCTGTGAAGGTCAGAAAATAATGATACCTACCGTGAGCCTCAACACTCATTGGACTACATACATCAGTATGTATTATTTCCAACAAGTCTGTTGCTCGCTCCATTGTTCCGGAGAACGGAGTCTTAGTCATCTTGCCCATGAGGCATGGTTCGCAAGCATCAACTAATTCCAAAAGCCCATCAGCATGGATTTTGATTTTCTTCATGCGCTTTACACCAATATGACCTAAACGGCAGTGCCACAAATAAGTTGCACTATCATTATTAACTTTGCATCTTTTGGCATCAATATTATGAATATGTGTATCACTACGATCGAGATTCAATAAACCATTCACCTTGGGTGTATGACCATTGAAGATTTTATTCATGTAAACAGAACAACAATTATTCTCAGACTTTAAATGAATAATCGCATTGCAATAAACATGATCAAATCATATTCATGCTTAATGCAAACACCAAATAACGTTTGTTTAGGTTCAACACTAATCCGCAAAGTATAGGGAGTGTGTGATGATGATCATATCAATCTTGGAACCACTTCCAACACACATCGTCACTTCACCCTTAACTAGTCTCTGGTCATTCTGCAACTCTCGTTTCGTGTTACTAATCTGAGCAACTAAACTAGTATCAAATACTGAGGGGTTGCTATAAACACTAGTAAAGTACACATCAATAACATGTATATCAAATATACCTTTGTTCACTTTGCCATCCTTCTTATCTGCCAAATACTTGGGGCAGTTCTGCTTCCAGTGAACAGTCCCTTTGCAGTAGAAGCACTTAGTCTCAGGCTTAGGTCCAGACTTGGGCTTCTTCACTTGAGCAGCAACCTGCTTGCCGTTCTTCTTGAAGTTCCCCTTCTTCCCTTTGCCCTTTTCTTGAAACTAGTGGTCTTGTCAACCATCAACACTTGATGCTTTTCTTGATTTCTACCTTCGTCGATTTCAGCATCATGAAGAGCTTGGGAATCGTTTCCGTTATCCCTTGCATATTATAGTTCATCACGAAGTTCTAGTAACTTGGTGATAGTGACTAGAGAACTCTGTCAATCACTATCTTATCTGGAAGATTAACTCCCACTTGACTCAAGTGATTGTAGTACTCAGACATTCTGAGCACATGCTCACTAGCTGAGCTATTCTCCTCCATCTTGTAGGCAGAGTGCTTGTCAAAGGTCTCATACCTTTTGACATGGGCATGAGTCTGAAATACTAATTTCAACTCTTGGAACATCTCATATGCTCTGTGGCATTCAAAACGTCTTTGAAGCCCTGATTCTAAGCCGTAAAGCATGGTGCACTAAACTATCAAGTAGTCATCATATCGAGCTTGCCAAACATTCATAACGTTTGCATCTGGTCTTGGAATCGGCCTGTCACCTACAGGTGCATCAAGGACATAATTCTTCTGTGCAGCAATGAGGATAATCCTCAGGATCACGGATCCAATCCGCATCATTGCTACTAACATCTTTCAACTTAGTTTTCTCTAGGAACATATCAAAATAAAATTGGGGAGCTAAACGCGAGCTATTGATCTACAACATAGATATGCTAATACTACCAGGACTAAGTTCATGATAAATTTAAAGTTCAATTAATCATATTACTTAAGAACTCCTACTTAGATAGACATCCCTCTAATCATCATGTGAGATGGAGTAGTTTTCAATGGTGAACATCACTATGTTGATCATATCTACTATACGATTCACGCTCGACCTTTCGGTCTCAGTGTTCCGAGGTCATATCTGCATATGCTAGGCTCGTCAAGTTTAAACCGAGTATTCTGCATGTGCAAAACTGGCTTGCACCTGTCGTATGTGAACGTAGAGCTTATCACACTAGATCATCACGTGGTGTCCCGGCACACGAACTTTCGCAACTGTGCATACTCAGGGAGAACACTTATACCTTGAAATTTAGTGAGAGATCATCTTACAATGCTACCATCTAACTAAGAAAAATAAGATGCATAAAGGATAAACATCGCATGAAATCAATATAAGTGATATAATATTATAACACCCACAATGCGACTATATCTCCCACATGTCGGGGCACGACTTAGAGGCATAGTCGCATGGAAGGCTTGTCGCACAAGGGGTAATCTTTACACATCCCATGTACTGAATAAGAAAGGGATAAAGAGTTGGCTTACAATCGCCACTTCACACAATACATAAGTAAATCATAAATCATCCAAAATACAAACAAGGTCCGACTATAGAACCAAAATAAAAGGAAGACAACCCCAAATGCTAGATCCCCAATCGTCCCAACTGGGCTCCACTACTGATCAACAGGAAACGAAACAACACAACAAACATGATCTTCATTGAGCTCCCACTTGAGCTGGGTTGCGTCATCTTCACTGGTATCATCGGCACCTGCAATTGTTTGGAAGTATCTTTGAGTCACGAGGACTCAGCAATCTCACACCCACGAGATCAAGACTATTTAAGCTTATGGGTAGGGAAGGTAGTGAGGTGGAGCTGTAGCAAGCACTAAGCATTTATGGTGGCTAACATACTCAAATAAGAGCGAGAAGAGAAACAACGCAACGGTCATGAACTAGAAGTAATCAAGAAGTGATCCTGAAACTACTTACGTTCAAGCATAACACAAGAACCATGTTCACTTCTCGGACTCCACCGAAAAGAGACCGTCACGGCTACACATGCGGTTGATGCATTTTAATTAAGTTAAGTGTCAAGTTCTCTACAACCGGATATTAACAAATTCCCATCTGCCACATAACCGTGGGCACAACTTTCGAAAGTTCAAAACCCTGCAGGGGTGTCCCAACTTAGCCCATCACAAACTCTCACGGTCAACGAAGGATATTCCTTCTCCCAGGAAGACCCGATCAGTCTCGGAATCCCGGTTACAACACATTTCGACAATGGTAAAACATGACCAGCAAAGCCGCCCGATGTGCCGACAATCCCGATAGGAGTCGCACGTATCTCGTTCTCAGGGCAACACCAGATGAGACTAGTTACGAGTAAAACCAACCCTCAAGTTTCCCCGAGGTGGACCCGCAGGCAGCTCGGTTCGGACCAACACTTAGAGAAGCACTGGCCGGGGGGGGGGGGGGGGGGTTAAAATAAAGATGACCCTCAGGAGCGCGACTCCCAAGGGAAAAGTATAGGTGGTGGTGAGGCAAATGGTAAAACCAAGGTTGGGCCTTGCTGGAGGAGTTTTATTCAAAGCGAACTATTAAGGGGTTCCCATAACACCCAACCGCGTAAGGAACACAAAATCAAGGAACATAACACCGGTATGACAGAAACTAGGGCGGAAATAGTGGAACAAAACACCAGGCATAAGGCCGAGCCTTCCACCCATTACCAACTATATAGATGCATTAATTAAATAAGAGATATAATAATGATATCCCAACAATATCCATGTCCCAACATGGAACAAACTTCATCTTCACCTGCAACTAGCAATGCTATAAGAGGGGCTGAGCAAAGCGGTAACATAGCTAAACAAGGGTTTGCTAGGAAAGGAGGGTTAGAGGCTGACATGGTAATATGGGAGGCATGATATAACAAGTGGTAGGTATCACAGCATAGCAATAGAGAGAGCAACTAGCAAGCAAAGATAGAAGTGATTTCGAGGGTATGGTCATCTTGCCTGAGATCCCGCAAGGAAGAAGAACGAGTCCATGAAGAAGACAAACAGACGTATTCGAATGAATCCTCACAACTCCGGAATGAAACTGAAGCTAATGAGAGAAGCAATTCGGAAAGAAGCAAACAACATAGTAAACAACCATCACATAAGCATGGCATGATGCACAACCAAGTATGATGCATGTCCGGTTTAATGAGGCATGGCATGGCAAAGCACAAACAATACTACAAATTAAGTGGAGCTCAATATGCAACGAGTTGCATATTGATGAAACACCACATGACTTATTTAGTTCTCTCTCGTTTAGGTACCCAACAATATTAAATGTTGTTAAACATGGCAAGAGGTGAAGCATATGAAAACTATCTAACTAGGCAAATTTAAATGAGGCCGGAACAACAAGCAACAAGTCCGGACGGTAAGGCAAATGGTAAAACCAAGGTTGGGCCTTGCTGGAGGAGTTTTATTCAAAGCGAACTGTCAAGGGGTTCCCATAACACCCAACTGCGTAAGGAACGCAAAATCAAGGAACATAACACCGGTATGACGGAAACTAGGGTGGCAAGAGTGGAACAAAACACCAGGCATAAGGCCGAGCCTTCCACCCATTACCAAGTATATAGATGCATTAATTTAATAAGAGATATAATAATGATATCCCAACAATATCCATGTCCCAACATGGAACAAACTTCATCTTCACCTACAACTAGCAACGCTATAAGAGGGGTTGAGCAAAGCGGTAACATAGCTAAACAAGGGTTTGCTAGGAAAGGAGGGTTAGAGGCTTGACATGGCAATATGGGAGGCATGATATAGCAAGTGGTAGGTATCACGGCATAGCAATAGAGCGAGCAACTAGCAAGCAAAGATAGAAGTGATTTCGAGGATATGGTCATCTTGCCTGAGATCCCGCAAGGAAGAAGAATGAGTCCATGAAGAAGACAAACACACGTAGTCGAACAAATCCTCACAACTCCGGAACAAAGCCGAAGCTAATGAGAGAAGCAATCCGGAAAGAAGCAAACAACATAGTAAACAACCATCACATAAGCATGGCATGATGCACAACCAAGTATGATCCATGTCCGGTTTAATGAGGCATGGCATGGCAAAGCACAAACAATACTACAAATTAAGTGGAGCTCAATATGCAACGAGTTGCATATTGACGAAACACCACATGACTTATTTAGTTCTCTCTCGTTTTGGTGCCCAACAATATTAAATGTTGTTAAACATGGCAAGAGGTGAAGCATATGAAAACTATCTAACTAGGCAAATTTAAATGAGGCCGGAACAACAAGCAACAAGTCCGAAACATCCTCATGTGCATATTTTTAGGTTTGGTACTGTTCTGCCCTAAACCATATTTTAGAGTTGTCAAACATGCAAAGTAAAGCCATCAAGTTAAACTAGGCATTTTTCTACCCCATTTACATATAAAGATTATTTAAAATGGAGCTACGGTTATTTAGTTATGAAATAAATCATTTTAGCATGGAAATATGGAAAATAAACAGAAACAACATTTTAAACATGCATGAAAGTTGGATATTATGAAACTAGATGAAATTCTAGTCATTTTTTCATATAAAGTTTGTTTAATTCCGATGCATGGTTAATTAGATATTAAATGCATGAATGCTGAGGTTTTTTGTGTAAAGCAGGTAAACTCGGGAAAAAAGGAAAATCATTCTGTGAAAAAAACATGAAACAAGCCAAATCTTCTGGCCCGACAGAGCATAGGGGTTTGGATGCGCCTGCTTACATTGGTGGGCTTCAGCCCGTTGGTGGAGGAGGCTGTGCGCCGGATCAGGCTGGGCCTTGGAGGCGCTGGGCTTGCGGATGCAAGTCAACGCGATCGCTGGTAGGGGAAGGAGCGGGACTTGGAGCGATGCAGAGGGCGGGCAGAGCAGAGGCAGCGGCGACGGCTTGGCACGGCTGCAGGCGAGGGGAGGAGCGGATCCATGGCGGCTGGAGGCGGACATGGCGAGGCAGGGGCGCGCGACGAAGCTGGGGCATGGCGCTCGGTGCTCACGATCCATTCGAGATCGAGCCGAGGAGGGAGAGGAGGCACGACCTCGGGCGTCCTTGAGCATGCGGGCGGGCGACGAGGTAAGGCGGAGGGAGATGGGGAGCTCTGGAAGGCCGGCACTCCAGCGGGTGAGGCGGCGGCATGAGGCAGGAGGCGGCTCGGCCTGCGGCTGCTCGGGCGTGGGCGGAGCCATCAGTGAGAAGGGAGTAGGGGGCACCTGGTCAATGGCGAGGTGCGGGACGAGGCGCTCTGCTCGAACAAGCGAAGCAGGCAGCAGTGGTTGAAGCGGGGGAGCAGCAGCGTGATGCGGGGCTCTGGCGTAGAGGAGGTCGAGGAGTTGCGACCTACGGGACTCCAACTCCGGCGAGTGGAGCGGCCTGCGGGGTCCTGGATGGTAGCGCACTTGTGGCAGATCAACGCGGCGGTGAGCTGTTGTCCATGGCAACAGAAAAGCGAGAGAGGATTGAGAGAAAGAAAACAGAGGAAGGATAAGAAGGGAGAGAGGGGCGCGAGGGAGGAGGAAGGAGGCGCGGGTTGGCTCGGGATGGATCCTGATGAAGATGCGGCGGCGGTGGGGTAAGGGATAAATGTCCTAGATTTTAGTGTTAGACTAGATTAGGACTAGGGGTTTTTATATAGGGAAAGTAAGGGGTATTTGGGCCATCCGAATAAAATCGTACGGTTGAGATAAAAAGCTAGGGGATTCCAAAAGAAAAACTGAAGATGTTTTAGGGACGTTTGGGGATGATCTGAATCCAACGGTGACAACTGTCCGGGTCGGGTCCGGGACAGTTGCCGGACGCGCGTGAGGGGTTCAATGCACTGATGCAAGGAGGGGTCAGGTGGTTAGAAGAGGTTTCGGGGCCCTCCGATAACAATCGGACGACTCCGGATGTGAGGAGGGTTAGGATGGGCCTGGCGATGAGTGGTAGTGGGCTGGGCAAAAGGCCTTGGGCTGAGAGAAGAGAAGAGAGAGAGAGGCCCGGCGACTGTTTCCGGAGACCGAAAACGTTCGACAAAAAGGTCGGTTATACTGCCGCTATAGTTATCCGTTGGGGCATCAAACGGACTCCGAATGCGATGAAACTTGGCAGGCGGCCTACTGACAACATAACAACACCGCATGCCAACTTTCAACCCATTCCGAGAACATTTTTCCATCCACTTATAAAATAATATTTCGGACGTGCCGCGGGCACGTGCAAGTGTGTCTAGGCTCAGAACAGACAATGGAAAGAAATGGAGAAACCCGGACGGATGCATGTTTTGAAAACATGATGATGCAATGCACATGATTCAAAGATGAATGCAACGAGCCAAACAAAACGCACGACGAAACTCGGAAAAACATGGAAGGCATCTGAAGCTCCGGTCTTGGGGCGTCAAAACACTCCACCACTACAAGAGGATCTCGTCCCGAGATCTAGGATGTCACCGGAGAGAAACGAAAGAGGAAGAGAAGAGGTAAAACTAAGTTGCTTCTTTGACAAATGAGTGAAACCACGAACCTTGAGAGGTTGAACAAATTGAAAGAAAGAAAAATAACGAAGATGAACAAGTTGAAAACACTCTGTTAGAAAAGAGGGACAAGGAACCTTACTAGAGCCTTGTAGATTGAAAGTCATAAGAAAAAGGGTTACAATGGACAAGAAGTACATGCAAGCACTCTTGTTGAACCGAGATTTACAAGGAACAATAAAGATCAATTACGACAACACTCCGGTTGGAAATGGAAGGCAATAATATGAACTTGGCAAAATGAAAGCACTTGGATGAGACTCCGGTTAGAAGAGGAATGATAGACACAACACTCCGGTTAAAACAAGATAGAGAAGGAAAAAGAATGGTGTAATTTGGGCAGCACTCTGACTGAAAAATGGAAGGAATTGAACATGAACTAGACAAGATGAGAGGATACTTGACGAAATCAACAACACACTGCCTCCGAAACTATTGAAAGAATGGCACAAGGGGTAAGAAAGATTTTAGACGGCACTCCAGTTGAGAAGGGAGGAAAAACTTGACAAGATGAGAGAGCTCGAATGAAAACACGACACTCCAGTTAAATGGATAAGCAAAAAGGAAAGAACATGATCCTCACAATTCGAGATGAAGAGTGAAGAGAGCAACATCACAATTCCTCTGGAAGAAGAAAGAATGGAATGAAATGAACGGAGGGAAACAAGATCTTGAGAGAGCACGCTTACAACAAATGCTAGAACAGAGTTGTTGGATTTTCAACAATGAAAGGATAAGCTTGATGTGGGCTTATGGAAGACATCTCAAAATTATGAGGTGAAATTCTGCCACTAACGGAAAACAATAGATTGGATTGATATGAACAAGGAGACGAGAAACTTATTTTCACCGGGAGGATAAATGAAGAACTTGGGTAATAGATAAGCACCATAAATAGCAACAATCCTTAGGGAAAGCTTTAGGTGAAATATAACCCTAGATAACTCCAATGAAGAGATTGATTGGTTGAAAAGATGACTTGAGCAAAGAGAAAATGATGGATTTAAATATGTCACTCTTGAAAACCTGTGAATCATGAAACACGAAGGGAAATTATCAACAATGACATAACACCACCTCAAAAGATGAGATATGAAAGAATTGCACTCCGGAATGTGAGATGAAGAATGCTTGAACTCCTCAAAACAAGACATGTGTTGAGCACCATGTTTATTTGAGTGTATAACTTGGTGGATCATAACTTTGAGAGCAATCTTGAAGAACGAATGAAGAATGAAAGGAATCCTTAATGAGCCACCATGTAGAGCCTCCATGAAGAACTCTGCTAATAAAAGAATGATCAAAAAGAAGTGAAGGATGAAAGAATAAGATTGAGGCCTTGCAATGATTGGATGAAGCTTTGCGACGGGATAAAGTGAAACTTGGAACTCCGGAAGAAGAGATAAAGCATCTCGAACCGAGAATGTGATATGATGAACCACTCCGGAAAGAAGAAATTAGATCCCTTGGTTGAAACAATAATAAAAATTACGTTATGCGTATCCTTCACCAATTTAAATTGATCACAAGCAGCGGATTAGGCAAACTACTTATTCTCATATAAAGGATTAAGAAAGATATAGCCAAAACTTGAGAAAGGTCTTCAATGAACCACCGGTAGGATTGAAACAACGAATAAATTAATATGAGAACATAGGAAGAGGAATGTTGGACGAACCACCGTAAGAATTGAAAATGATTGAAGAAAAGACAAAGGCTCTTCGAGAAGCATTAAAAATGCACAAAGATACTTGAGTGAATTTAGATACAAGTGAATGAAGAGATCCCGAGCTGATTAGAGAATACTTGAACGATGCACCGGTAAGATTTGGAGGACAAGAGCTAAGAGCTGGAATGAATAACTCTGAGATGATGGGCTCCGGAGAATCAAACTGAGAAGACCCCCAAATTGCTTCGGATGGGTGAAAAGAATATCTCACAATCGAAAATAATTGTGAGGATGGCACGAAGCTTGAACTACGCATCTCTGAGAGAACGGATAAGATTTGGAGGAAAAACTCTTCTTCGATCTTCAAAAACCCAAGAATGACGATGAGAAACACCACCATGAATTGTTGAGATACTCCGGGATGAAAATTAGAAAGGTTGAGCCAACGATGAAAAGAATTTGACAGATATTGGAGAAATAAAAATGACTTGATAATTCATTCTTATGTCAAACTTGGAGAAGAATTTGAGAGTAACTCCGGGAAAATAAGACGAGTCAGGTAAGATCCTGGGAAAAGACCTGTGGGTCAGGGCCCACTCAAAAGGAAACACCGTTGAACGATTTAAAAGAGAAATTCTGCCGGTGAATTAAATGGCTCAAAACAGATAACAACTTCGAGATATCTTGAATGGATTAAGAATGGAAATGTGAATCTTCTAAGATATCTTCAACACTCCAGAACAAATGAATAGCGAGAAGTGAATGATTAAGAGGTGCACCGGCATGAGAAAGCATTTGACACGAGGAAAAGGAATATGATCAACACTGAAAGCTTGAATTGAATCCACTGGATAAGAAAAGAGAACGAAGAATGATGAACTTGTAGAGCATCTTCATGAGAACCACCGGGTAAGAACATTGACGGAAAAAAACGGAGAGACTTCACATCCATAAGATGGATACTTGATTAATAAATCTTAGTCCTCGAAGAAAAAGGGTGGGAGGGCAGGAAAACAAAGGCAACTTGGGATGGATGAAACAAACAACGTTGAGGAAAACCGAAAGTGATCTTACGAATGTTGAAAATGATCGGATCTACTTGAAGAGGAGCATGCCGGTTGGAAAAGAATTGGCATGACAATCTTGATGGTCAAGAAGGATTAGTATTCACATAGAAATATGAGAACACTGCTTAGGAAAAGGTATGGATTCAACACTTGACTTCGAAGCAACTCGAATACCACAATCAAAACAAAATCAAAGGATTGGCTTGCAGAATAAGCCGGAACAAACATATGATAGATCCCATATCGTATCATGTGTCTGTTGGAAAGAATTCCTACGTGATACTTGAATTACCACTTATAAACTCCCGAAACTTTTTGGTTATGCAATCAGGTGTTGGGGATACAGGGGAAGCATAACATCTCACCCAAACTAACAATACCTACATCCAGCTGTATCCATCCTTCAACACATAACCAAGGAACCTTCAGAAATCGTGTACCTCAACCTTCGAGAAGCAACCGTTATACGAGTTATGGCAATACTCCCGAACTCGCACCCCAGTACTGGGTGGCGTCGAGGTTATCTCACCAACAACTACATAAAAGAGATTTTCGATGTCGGTGAAACTTAGGTATTCCAGAACGGCAACGATAAAATTGTGATGACAACACCTCGGAGCTCAACCCCCTAGGACACTACCACAACCCCTAAATGTCAGGAGGCACCAAGAACAATGTTCTCGTCACAAAACCATCGGAACGATTCCAAGATACCCGCGTGATCCTAAATTTTTTTTCGTGAAATTTGAGGAGAGAAGAGTCAAAACTCTATGTCAGGAGGCCTCACCAGAGCGATGAAGGGACTGAGGAGTAAAAAGAATCCTACTCTCCGATATATATAATCCCAAGACTCAAAACATTTTGTTCTAGACTCAACAACATAAACGATTCGATCAAGCAGGGGGCTCCTAAGTCGGGGATGGCTCTGATTACCAACTTGAAACACCCACAATACGGCTATGTGTCCCACGTGTCGGGGCACGACTTAGAGGCATAGCCGCATGGTAGGCTTGTCGCAACAGGGGTAATCTTCACACATCCCATGTACTGAATAAGAAAGGGATAAAGAGTTGGCTTACAATCGCCACTACACACAATACATAAGTAAATCATACATCATCCAAAATACAATCAAGGTCCGACTGCAGAACCGAAATAAAAGGAAGACAACCCCAAATGCTAGATCCCCGATCGTCCCAACTGGGCTCCACTACTGATCAACAGGAAACGAAACAACACAACGAACATGATCTTCATCGAGCTCCCACTTGAGTTGGGTTGCGTCATCTGCACTGGTATCATCGGCACCTACAACTGTTTGGAAGTATCTGTGAGTCACGAGGACTCAACAATCTCACACCCGCAAGATCAAGACTATTTAAGCTTATGGGTAGGAAAGGTAGTGAGGTGGAGCTGCAGCAAGCACTAAGCATTTATGGTGGCTAACATATGCAAATAAGAGCGAGAAGAGAAGCAACACAACGGTCGTGAACTAGAAGTGATCAAGAAGTGATTCTGAAACTACTTATGTTCAAGCATAACACAAGAACCATGTTCACTTCTTGGACTCCGCCGAAAAGAGATCATCACAGCTACACATGCGGTTGATGCATTTTAATTAAGTTAAGTGCCAAGTTCTCTACAACCGGACATTAAAAAAATCCCATCTGCCACATAACCATGGGCACGGCTTTCAAAAGTTCAAAACCCTGCAGGGGTGTCCCAACTTAGCGCATCACAAGCTCCCATGGTCAACGAAGGATATTCCTTCCCCAAGGAAGACCCGGCCAGTCTCGGAACCCCGGTTACAAGACATTTCAACAATTGTAAAACAAGACCAGCAAAGCCGCCCGATGTGCCGACAATCCCGATAGGAGTCGCACGTATCTCGTTCCCAGGGCAACACCGGATGAGACTAGCTATGAGTAAAACAAACCCTCAAGTTTCCCCGAGGTGGCCCCGCAGGCAGCTCGGTTCGGACCAACACTTAGAGAAGCACTGGCCCGGGGGGGGGGGGTTAAAATAAAGATGACCCTCGGGAGCACGAATCCCAAGGGAAAAGTATAGGTGGTGGTGAGGCAAATGGTAAAACCAAGGTTGGGCCTTGCTGGAGGAGTTTTATTCAAAGCGAACTGTCAAGGGGTTCCCATAACACCCAACCGCGTAAGGAATGCAAAATCAAGGAACATAACACCGGTATGACGGAAACTAGGGCGGCAAGAGTGGAACAAAACACCAGGCATAAGTCCGAGCCTTCCACCCTTTACCAAGTATATAGATGCATTAATTAAATAAGAGATATAATAATGATATCCCAACAATATCCATGTCCCAACATGGAACAAAATTCATCTTCACCTGCAACTAGCAACGCTATAAGAGGGGCTGAGCAAAGCGGTAACATAGCCAAACAAGGGTTTGCTAGGAAAGGAGGGTTAGAGGCTTGACATGGCAATATGGGAGGCATGATATAGCAAGTGGTAGGTATCGCGGCATAGCAATAGAGCGAGCAACTAGCAAGCAAAGATAGAAATGATTTCGAGGGTATTGTCATCTTGCCTGAGATCCCGCAAGTAAGAAGAACAAGTCCATGAAGAAGACAAACGGACGTAGTCGAATTAATCCTCACAACTCCAGGACGAAACCGAAGCTAACGAGAGAAGCAACCCGGAAAGAAGCAAACAACATAGTAAACAACCATCACATAAGCATGGCATGATGCACAACCTAGTATGATGCAAGAGGGGTAATCTTTACACATCCCATGTACTGAATAAGAAAGGGTTAAAGAGTTGGCTTACAATCACCACTTCGCACAATACATAAGTAAATCATACATCATCCAAAATACAATCAAGGTCCAACTGCGGAACCAAAATAAAAGGAAGACAACCCCAAATGCTAGATCCCCGATCGTCCCAACTGGGCTCCACTACTAATCAACAAGAAACGAAACAACACAACGAACACGATCTTCATCGAGCTCCCACTTGAGCTGGGTTGCGTCATCTGCACTGGTATCATCGGCACCTGCAACTGTTTGGAAGTATCCGTGAGTCATGAGGACTCAGCAATCTCACACCCGCAAGATCAAGACTATTTAAGCTTATGGGTAGGAAAGGTAGTGAGGTGGAGCTGCAGCAAGCACTAAGCATTTATGGTGGCTAACATACGCAAATAAGAGTGAGAAGAGAAGCGACGCAACAGTCGTGAACTAGAAGTGATCAAAAAGTGATCCTGAAACTACTTACGTTGAAGCATAACACAAGAACCATGTTCACTTCATGGACTCCACCGAAAATAGACCATCACGGCTACACATGCGGTTGATGCATTTTAATTAAGTTAAGTGTCAAGTTCTCTACAACTGGACATTAACAAATTCCCATCTGCCACATAACCACGGGCACGGCTTTCAAAAGTTCAAAACCCTGCAGGGGTGTCCCTACTTAGCCCATCACAAGATCTCATGGTCAACGAAGGATATTCCTTCTCCCGGGAAGACCCGATCAGTCTCGGAATCCCGGTTACAAGACATTTCAACAATGGTAAAACAAGAACAGCAAAGCCGCCTAATGTGTCGACAATCCCGATAGGAGTCGCACGTATCTCGTTCTCAGGGCAACACCGGATGAGACTAGCTATGAGTAAAACCAACCCTCAAGTTTCCCCGATGTGGCCCCGCAGGCAGCTCGGTTCGAACCAACACTTCGAGAAGCACTGGCCCCCGCGGGTGGGGGGTGGGGGTTAAAATAAAGATGACCCTCGGGAGTGTGACTCCCAAGGGAAAAGTATAGGTGGTGGTGAGGCAAATGGTAAAACCAAGGTTGGGCCTTGCTGGAGGAGTTTTATTCAAAGCGAACTGTCAAGGGGTTCCCATAACACCCAACCGCGTAAGGAACGCAAAATCAAGGAACATAACACCGGTATGATGAAACTAGGGCGGCAAGAGTGGAACAAAACACCAGGCATAAGGCCGAGCCTTCCACCCTTTACCAAGTATATAGATGCATTAAGTAAATAAGAGATATAATAATGATATACCAACAATATCCATGTCCCAACATGGAACAAACTTCATCTTCACCTACAACTAGCAACGCTATAAGAGGGGCTGAGCAAAGCGGTAACATAGCCAAACAAGGATTTGCTAGGAAAGGAGGGTTAGAGGCTTGACATGGCAATATGGGAGGCATGATATAGCAAGTGGTAGGTATCGCTGCATAGCAATAGAGCGAGCAACTAGCAAGAAAAGATAGAAGTGATTTCGAGGGTATGGTCATCTTGCCTGAGATCCCGAAGGAAGAAGAACGAGTCCATGAAGAAGACAAACAGACGTAGTCGAACGAATCCTCACAACTTCGGAACAAAACCGAAGCTAACGACAGAAGCAAACCGGAAAGAAGCAGATAACATAGTAAACAACCATCACATAAGCATGGCATGATGCACAACCAAGTATGATGCATGTCCGGTTTAATGAGGCATGTCATGGCAAATCACAAACAATACTACAAATTAAGTGGAGCTCAATATGCAACGAGTTGCATATTGACGAAACACCACATGACTTATTTAGTTCTCTCTCGTTTAGGTACCCAACAATATTAAATGTTATTAAACATGGCAATAGGTGAAGCATATGAAAACTATCTAACTAGGCAAATTTAAATGAGGCCGGAACAACAAGCAACAAGTCCGGAAAAATCCTCATGTGCCTATTTTTAGGTTTGGTACTATTCTACTCTAAACCATATTTTAGATTTGTTAAATATGCAAAGTAAAGCCACCAAGTTAAACTAGGCATTTTCCCACCCCATTTACATATAGATATTATTTAAAATGGAGCTACGGTTATTTAGTTATGAAATAAATCATTTTAGCATGGCAATATGGAAAATAAACAGAAACAACATTTTAAACATGCATGAAAGTTGGATATTATGAAACTAGATGAAATTCTAGTAATTTTTCATATAAAGTTTGTTTAATTCCGATGCACGGTTAATTAGATATTAAATGCATGAATGCTGAGGTTTTTTTGTAAAATAGGTAAACTCAGGAAAAAGGAAAATTGTTTTGTGAAAAAAACATGAAACGGGCCAAATCTTCTGGCCCGACAGAGCACACGGGTCTGGATGCGGCTGCTCACATTGGCGGGCTTCAACCCGTTGGTTGAGGAGGCTGGGCAGGCCGGATATGGCTGGGCCTTGGAGGCGCTGGGCTCGCGGACGTAAGTCAATGCAAGCGCTAGCAGGGGAAGGAGCAAGACTTGGAGCGATGCAGAGGGCGGGCAGAGCAGAGGCAGCGGCGGCGGCTTAGCACGGCTGCAGGCGGGGGAAGGAGCGGATCCGCGGTGGCTGGAGACGGACATGGCGAGGCAGGGGCGCACGACGAAGCTGGGGCATGGCGCTCGGTGCTCACGATCCATTCGGGATCGAGCCGAGGAGGGAGAGGAGGCACGGCCTCGGGCGTTCTTGAGCATGCGGGCGGGCGACGAGGTAAGGCGGAGGGAGATGGGGAGCTCTGGACGGCCGGCACTCCAGCGGGTGAGGCAGCGGCACGAGGCAGGAGGCGGCTCGGTCTGCGGCTGCTCGGGCATGGGAGGAGCCATCAGCGAGAAGGGAGTAGGGGCGCCTGGTCAATGGCGAGGAGCGGGATGATGCACTCTGCTCGAACAAGCGAAGCAGGCAGCAGTGGTTGAAGCGGGGGAGCAGCAGCGCGATGCGGGACTCCAGCGTAGAGGAGGTCGAGGAGTCACGACCTGTAGGACTCCAACTCTGGCGAGTGGAGCGGCCTGCGGGGTCCTGGACGGCAGCACGCTGGAGGTAGATCAACGCGGCAGCGAGCTCCTGTCCCTGGCAACAGAAAAGAGAGAGATGATTGAGAGAAAGAAAACAGAGGAAGGAGACGATGGGAGAGAGGGGCGCGAGGGAGGAGGAAGGAGGCACGTGTTGGCTTGGGATGGATCCCGATGAAGATGCGGCGGCGGCAGGGTAAGGGACAAATGTCCTAGATTTTAGGGTTAGACTAGATTAGGACTAGGGGTTTTTATATAGGGAAAGGAAGGGGTATTTGGGCCATCCGAATAAAATCGTACAGTTGAGATAAAAATCTAGGGGAGTCCAAAAGAAAAACTGAAGATGTTTTAGGGACGTTTGGGGATGATCCGAATCCAACGGTGACGACTGTCCGGGTCGGGTCCAGGACAGTTGCCAGACACGCGTGAGGGGTTCGATGCACTGATGCAAGGAGGGGTCAGATGGTTAGAAGAGGTTTCGGGGCCCTCCGATAACAATTGGACGGCTCTGGATGTGAGGAGGGTTAGGTTGGGCCTGGCGGTGAGTGGTAGTGGGCTGTGCAGAAGGCCTTGGGCTGAGAGAAGAGGAGAGAGAGAGGCCCGGCGACTGTTTCCGGAGACCGAAAACGTCCGACAAAAAGGCCGGCTATACCGCCGCTATAGTTATCCGTTGGGGCATCAAACGGACTCCGAATGCGATGAAACTTGGCAAGCAGCCTACCGACAACATAACAACATCACATGCCAACTTTCAACCCATTCCGAGAACATTTTCCCGGCCACTTATAAAATAATATTTTGGACGTGCCGCGGGCGCGTGCAAGTGTGTCTGGGCTCAGAACGGACAATAGAAAGAACTGGAGAAACCCGGACGGATGCATGTTTTGAAAACATGATGATGCAATGCACATGATGCAAATATGAATGCAATGAGCCAAACAAAACACACGATGAAACTCGAAAAAACATGGAAGGCATCTGAAGCTCCGGTCTTGGGGCGTCACAAATATGGGCATCATCATCTTGTGCCTTTGATCTCCATCTCCAAAGCACCGTCATGATCACCATCATCACCGGCGCGACACCTTGATCTCCATCATAGCATCGTTGTTGTCTCGCCGACTATTGCTTCTATGACTATCGCTACCGCTCAGTGACAAAGTAAAGCAATTACATGACGAGTGCATTTCATACAATAAAGCGACAACCATATGGCTCCTGCCAGTTGCCGATAACTCCGTTACAAAACATGATCATCTCATACAATAAAATTTAGCATCATGTCTTTACCATATCACATGACAACATGCCCTGCAAAAACAAGTTAGACGTCCTCTACTTTGTTGTTGCAAGTTTTACGGGGTTGCTACGGGCTTATCAAGAACCGTTCTTACCTACGCATCAAAAACCACAACGCGGTATAGTATTGCTTTTTGATCTTCAGAAAGAACCCTGTTCATTGAATCCGATTCAACTGAAGTTGGAGAACTAGACACACACTAGCCACCTGTGTGCGAAGCACGTTGGTAGAACCAGTCTCGCGTAAGCGTACGCGTAATGTCGGTCTGAGCCGCTTCATCCAACAATACCGCTGAATCAAGAATCAACTACTGACGGCAAGTAATATGTATATACCCACGCCCACAACTTCGTTGTGTTCTACTCGTGCATATAACATCTACGCATAAACCTGGCTCGGATGCCATTGTTGGGGAATGTAGTAATTTAATAAATTCCTACGCACATGCAAGATCATGGTGATGCATAGCAACGAGAGGGGAGAGAGTTGTCTACGTACCCTCGTAGACCGTAAGCGGAAGCGTTATGACAACACGGTTGATGTAGTCGTACGTCTTAATGATCGACCGATCCTATCGAAGGTACGACACCTCCGCGATCTGCACATGTTCGGCTCGGTGACGTCGCACGAACTCATGATCCAGCAAAGTGTCGAGGGAGAGCTTCGTCAGCACGATGGCGTGATGACGATAATGATGAAGCTACCGGCACAGGGCTTCGCCTAAGCACTACAACGATATGACCGAAGTGGATTATGGTGGAGGGGGGCACCGCACATGGCTAAGGGATCAATGATCAACTTGTGTGTCTATGGGGTGCCCCCTGGCCACCTATATAAAGGATGGAGGGAGGAGGAGGCCGGCCCTCATAGGGCGCGCCCAAAGTGTGGAGTCCTACTAGGACTCCCTAGTCCTAGTAGGATTCCACCTCCCACATGGAATAGGAAAAAGGGAAGGGAGAAGGAGAAGGAAGGAAGGGGGTGCCCCCTTTCTCTAGTCCAATTCAAAACAGTCCATAGGGAAGGGGTGCGGCCACCCTTGAGGCCTTTCTCTCCTTTCCCGTATGGCCCATTAAGGCCCAATACGAATTCCTGTAACTCTATGGTACTCCGAAAAATACCCGAATCACTCGGAACCTTTCCGATGTCCTAATATAGCCTTCCAATATATCGATATTTACGTCTCGACTATTTCGAGACTCCTCGTCATGTCCCCGATCTCATCCGGGGCTACGAACAAACTTCGGTCATCAAATCACATAACTCATAATACAAATCATCATAGAATGTTAAGCGTGCAGACTCTACGGGTTCGAGAACTATGTAGACATGTCCGAGACTTATCTCCGATCAATAACCAATAGCGGAACCTGGATGCTCATATTTGTTCCTACATATTCTACGAAGATCTTTATCGGTCAAACCGCATAACAACATACATTGTTCCCTTTGTCATCGGTATGTTACTTGCCCGAGATTCGATCGTCTGTATCATCATACCTAGTTCAATCTCGTCACCGGCAAGTCTCCTTACTCGTTTCGTAATGCAACATCCCGCAACTAACTCATTAGTCACATTGCTTGCAAGGCTTATAGTGATGTGCATTACCGAGAGGGCCCAGAGATACCTCTCCAACAATCGGAGTGACAAATCCTAATCTCGATCTATGCCAACTCAACAAACACCGTTGGAGACACCTATAGAGCATCTTTATAATCACTCAGTTACATTGTGACGTTTGATAGCACACAATGTGTTCCTCCGGTATTCAGGAGTTGCATAATCTCATAGTCAGAGGAACATGTATAAGTCATGATGAAAGCAATAGTAATAAAACTTAACGATCATTTATGCTAAGCTAACGGATGGGTCTTATCCATCACATCATTCTCTAATGATGTGACCCCGTTCATCAAATGACAACACATGTCTATGGTTAGGAAACTTAACCATCTTTGATTAACGAGCTAGTCAAGTAGAAGCATACTAGGGACACTCTGTCTTGTCTATGTATTCACACATGTACTAAGTTTCCAGTTAATACAATTCTAGCATGAATAATAAACATTTATCATGATATAAGGAAATATAAATAACAACTTTATTATTGCCTCTAGGGCATATTTCCTTCAATGTCATCATGTGCATCTCATTTGCATTCGTGTTCGTCTCATGCACCCGGTCATTTTCCCCGTTATCCGTTCCGGAATTCGACACTCACACATGCACCCGTTGCACCCCTCAGATCTTGTTTCATGAGCGGGAGAAAATGTTCTCGGAATGGGACGAGATTTGTCGAGTGGCCTTGGTACATCACCGGAAGGCCGCCTGTCAAATTTCATTCCATTTGGAGGTCGTTTGATGCCCCAACGGTTAACCGTATAACCACCGAAACCCCTCTCTCTTTGCAGCCCAGCACCCCTTCACAACAGCCCACAAGCCTATCTAAACCCCCTCCATGTTGTCCGTCGTTGGATCACGATCGTGTGGGAGAAAACCGCACCTCATTTGGACTCTCCTAGCTCCCTCTACCTATAAATAGGCCCTCTCCCCCGAAATTTGCTGATCAAACCCTAGCTCCACCCTCTTCCTCCGTGCCGGACACGTCCGGACGCCGCCAAACGCGTCCGCCGCCACCCCTTGGCCAATCGGGACGTGCCACGTGGCCCCCGGCCCGCATCGCCTCCCTCGCAGCCCGCGCGCATCACCTACCCGCGCCCGCGAGCACCGCCGCCGCCCGCCATTGCCCGCTCCGCCGAGCGCCGCCCGCGCCACCGCGCCCGACCCCCATCATCAGCCGCCGCCACCTTGTCCTCGCCATTGCCTCTCGAGCGCGCCGCTGCTCCTCGCCGATGATTCCAGCAAGATCTGGGCCGGCGCTGCCCGGATCTGGCGAACCCGACCTCCCCGGCGCCTCCTCGACTCACTCCGGCCACCACCACCGCAACTCCGGCGAGATCAGCTGACCTCGGTTCGCGTGCACCCGGATGAACCCCCTAAGTCCTTTTTTTTGTGACATTATGTGCGCCCTTTCATCATGCCGTATCTTCGTGTGCGTAGCTCCGATTTGCGCATATGATATATTGAAATGTTCATCTCGTGATGCTCTACATGCTAGTGTCGTTTGCATGCATGTTACTGTCCATATTGATGCCCTAAGAATCGTTGCAAAAATGCTAAATGATGTTGTCTGCTGGAATCCATCATAACTTGCTGATTTGTCTTTTTCATAGCATTTTGTGTGTGCATCCTTTGAGCATCATGTCTACATGGTTTAGGAGCACCTTCATGCCATCTTTGTAGTGGTGCAATCCTTGTATTTTTTTGTGCCCTGTGGTGACTAGCACAAGCATGCAAAGTAGGCCACTTGATGTTGTTGTTTTCAGCTACTTAGTTTTTTGCTAAGTCTTTTCCTGTTACATTATGTTGCTATGTGGACTTGTTGCCACAAGTAGATCCATGCATATTTTGATGAAGTTCAGTAAGGGTGTTTTGGAGATATGGTTATTCTCTATCCATTCATGCCTCTGGTTGTAATTATGAGGTAGTGTAGCTTGTCATTACCTTGCTCTCATTTTGCTAAATATTATTGCTGCCAGTTTGTTAACAGGAAGTGCATTTTTGCCATGTGTTTTGCTAGTGACCCATGCACCCTATGACTATGTTATTGACATGTTTAGCTTCATAAATGTGTCTTCTTACTGTTGGTTACCTTGTGATGCCATGAAATGCTTTGTGGTGAGTGGCATGAGCTTGCAAAGTTGCTATCATGAATCTGTTTCTGCCATGCCATGATTTTCTACCAAGTCTGAATATGTTCATATCACTTGCCATGTTTGCATTGATGCTACCATCTTTTCTATGCACGTTTGGATCAAGTTCGGTAAGGGAGTTTTGTTCATTGCCTTTGGTACTAGCATGCCATGCTCAAGTTTGCCATGATATGTTCGTGTAGCATGTAGCTTACTAGCTCTACACATTGCTACCTGATGCTGTTTCTGCCATGTTTAGTATTTTCACTAAGTCTGTGAAACTGTTGTCATTTGCATTTTTGCCATGCTATTTTAGACTTGTTCTAGTGAGTTCTAGCAAGAGCTCAGTGTTCATTATTTGTAGAGCTTCACCTGTACTTCACTGCCATGTGTTTTTTGCTATGTTGGAGTGCTGTAGCATAGTTTCATGTTGCATCTTAAGTGCTATGATGCTGTTAAATGCAGTTTTACCTTGTTCTTGTTTCCGGTGATCTTTATATCAATTTCGACCGAAATCTCCTAATCTTTCTAGTGGCATGATTGGTTTGCCAAGTTGATGCCATGATCATCTTTTCCCTTATGGAGTACCCATATGCATTGCACATCATATCTTGCATCTCATGCCATGTCTTGCATCATGTTGCCTGTGCATTGCACCATGATTGATTGTTGTTCCGTTGCTTGTGTTCTTGCTTTGGGTAGAGCCGGGAGACGAGTTCGTGAACGAGGATCCTGTCGAGTACGTTTACGAGGAGCAAGCTTTCGACAACCTTGAGAACTTTGCAGGCAAGATGATCATTACCCCCGATATCACTTATATCTTTGCTTGCTAGTTGTTTGCTCTATCGCTATGTCGCGCTACCTACCACTTGTTTATCAAGCCTCCCATATTGCCATGTCAAGCCTCTAACCTCACCTTCCTCGCAAACCATTGTTTGCTTTATCGCTATGTCGCGCTACCTACCACTTGTTTATCAAGCCTCCCATATTGCGATGTCAAGCCTCTAACCTCACCTTCCTAGCAAACCATTGTTTGGCTATGTTACCGCTTTTGCTCAGCCCCACTTATAGCGTTGCTAGTTGCAGGTGCAATGCAGGTTGTTCCATGTTTGGAACATGGATATGTTGGGATATCACAATATCTCTTATTTAATTAATGCATCTATATACTTGGTAAAGGGTGGAAGGCTTGGCCTTTTGCTCGGTGTTTTGTTCCACTCTTGCCGCCCTAGTTTTCGTCATACCGGTGTTATGTTCCTTGATTTTGCGTTCCTTACGTGGTTGGGGTTATGGGACTCCCTTGACAGTTCGCTTTGAATAAAACTCCTCCGGCAAGGCCCAACCTTGGTTTTACCATTTGCCTAATAACAACTAAAATTTTCCTAGGGAGTAATTAACCCGAGGAATTCTTAATCAACAAGGCCAGTGTTCCTCTGAGTGCTGGTCCAACCTGGGCGATGTCCGGCGCCCCCTGGGCAACCAAGGTCCCAGCCAACCCGACGTCTAGCCCATTCGATGTGCCCTGAGAACGAGATATGTGCGACTCCTATCGGGATTTGTCGGCACATCGGGCGGTCTTGCTGGTCTTGTTTTACCATTGTCGAAATGTCTTGTAACCGGGATTCCGAGTCTGATCGGTTTGTTCCGGGAGAAGGAATATCCATCGTTGATAGTGAGAGCTTGTGATGGGCTAAGTTGGGACACCCCTGCAGGGTATAAACTTTCAAGAGCCGTGCCCGCGGTTATGTGGCAGATGGGAATTTGTTAATATCCGGTTGTAGAGAACTTGACACTTGACTTCATTAAAATACAACAACCGCGTGTGTAACCGAGATGGTCTCTTTTCGACGAGGTTCGGGAAGTGAACACGGTTGGGTTATGTATAAACGTAAGTAGTTCAGGATCACTTCTTGATCACTTCTAGTTTACGACCGTTGCGTAGTTTCTCATCTTACTCTTGTACTCGTTGATGACCCACAAGTATAGGGGATCTATCGTAGTCCTTTCGATAAGTAAGAGTGTTGAACCCAACGAGGAGCAGAAGGAAATGATAAGCGGTTTTCAGCAAGGTATTCTCTGCAAGGACTGAAATTATCGGTAATAGATAGTTTTGTGATAAGGTAATTGGTAACGAGTAGCAAGTAATAAAAGTAAATAAGGTGCAGCAAGATGGCCCAATCCTTTTTGTAGCAGAGGACTAGCCTGGACAAACTCTTATATGAAGGAAAGCGCTCCCGAGGAGACATGGGAATTATCGTCAAGCTAGTTTTCATCATGACCATATGATTCGCGTTCGGTACTTTGATAATTTGGTATGTGGGTGGACTGGTGCTTGGGTGCTATCCTTACCTGGACAAGCATCCCATTTATGATTAACCCCCATTGAAAGCATCCGCAACTACAATAGAAGTATTAAGGTAAACCTAACCATAGCATGAAACATATGGATCCAAATCAGCCCCTTACGAAGCAATGCATAAACTAGGGTTTAAGCTTCTGTCACTCTAGCAACCCATCATCTACTTATTACTTCCCAATGCCTCCCTCTAGGCCCAAACAATGGTGAAGTGTCATGTAATCGACGTTCACATGACACCACTAGAGGGATGACAACGTACATCTCATCAAAATATCGAACGAATACCAAATTCACATGACTACTAATAGCAGGACTTCTCCCATGTCCTCAGGAACAAATGTAACTACTCACAAAGCATATTCATGTTCATAATCAGAGGGGTATTAATATGCATAATGGATCCCGATGAGAGGATCGTTGGTGATGACGATGGTGATGATTTCCCCCTCCCGGAGGGAAGTTTCCCCTGCAGAACAGCTCCGCCAGAGCCCTAGATTGGTTCCACCAAGGTTCCGCCTCGTGGCGGCGGAGTCTCGTCCTGAAAGCTTTCTTATGATTTTTTCCTCGACGAAAGACTCCATATAGCACAAGATGGGCATCGGAGGGCCACCAGGGGGCCCATGAGGCAGGGGGCGCGCCCAGGGGGGTAGGGCGTGCCCCCACCCTCGTGGCCAGGGTGTGGCCCCCCTCTGGAACTTCTTGCGCTTGGTATTTTTTATATATTCTGGAAATAGCTTCCATGAAGTTTCAGGACTTTTGGAGTTGTGCAGAATAGGTCTCTAATATTTGCTCCTTTTCCAGCCCAGAATCCTAGCTGCCGGCATTCTCCCTCTTCATGTAAACCTTGTAAATAAGAGAGAATAGGCATAAGTATTGTGACATAATGTGTAATAACAGCCCATAATGCAATAAATATCAATATAAAAGCATGATGCAAAATGGACGTATCACTCGTATGTTAGCCACCATATTTGCTTAGTGCTTGCCGCAACTCCACCCCATAACCACATCCTACCTATAAGCTTAAATAGTCTTGATCTCGTGGGTTTTGAGATTGCTGAGTCCTCATGACTCACAGATACTACCAAAATAGTTGCAGGTGCCGATGATACCAGTGCAGGTGATGCCACCAAGTTCAAGTGGGAGTTCGACGAAAACCTTGGCCGTTACTACGTTTCCTTTCTGGATGATCAGTAGTGGATCCCAGTTGGGACGATCTAGATTTAGCATTTGGGGTTGTCTTCTTTCTTTTGAATTCATCCGTAGTCGAACCTTGTGTGTACTCTGTTAATGTATGGATTATTTGATCATTGTGTGACATGGCGATTGTAAGCCAACTATTTATTTATCATTGTTCTTGTACATGGGATTGTGTGAAGATGACCCTTCTTACGATAGTACCAAAATGCGGTTATGCCTCTAAGTCGTGCCTCGACACGTGCGAGATATAGCCGCATCTTGGGCGTTACAAGTTGGTAATCAGAGCCATCCCCGACTTAGGAGCCCCCTACTTGATCGAACCGCTGATGTTGTTGAGTCTAGAACAAAACTGTTTTGAGTCTTAGGATTACATATATCGGAGAGTAGGATTATTTTTACTCCTCAGCCCCTTCGCCGCTCTAATGAGGTCTCCCGACGTAGATGTTTTGACTTTCCTCTCCTCATTTTCACTATTTTTTAGGATCACGCGGGTATCTTGGGATTGTTTTGATATTCTTGTGACGAGAACATTGTTCTTGGTGCCTCCTGACATTTAGGGGTTGTGGCAGTGTCCCAGGGAGTTGAGCTCCGAGGTGTTGTCGTCACAAATTTATCGTTGCAGTTCTGGAATACCTGAGTTTGCCGACATCGAAAATCTCTTTTATGCAGTTAGTGGTGAGATAACCTCGACGCCACCTAGCATCGGGGAGGGAGTTCGGGAGTATTGCCATAACTCGTATAACAGATGCTTTTCGAAGGTTGAGGTACATGATTTCTAGAGTTTTCTTGGTTATGTGTTGACGGATGGATACAGTGGAGCGTAGGGCTTGTTAGTTGTGTGATATATATTGTGCCTCCCTGTATCCCCAACACCAGATTGCATAACCAGAAAGTTTTGGGAGTTAATAGGTGGGAATTCAAGTAGCTCTTAGTTATTCTTCCGACAGATAACTGGTACGGGATTGGGTAATCCTTACCACTTATTTGTTACAGTCGTACCTTGTTGTTTCATTCATCAACCTTTGTCTAAGTGGATTCTCACCTTAATGGTCATGTAATGTTAACTTTGGAATTCATTCGTTCAATCTTTGTTCGGATGTTTATTGTGAAGACTATATGTTGCACATTTCTATCTGTTGATTCAGCCTCTCTATCTGTCTATCATGGTTCTAACAGATGTGACCCTCTTTAGGATGGCTCCTCCAACGCGTCCGAATTCGGACAGCAATGATGGGGATCAGGCGAACCCTCCACCTCTGCCACCTCCTCCGCCTCCGGAGGTATGGCAAGCTATGATGGCAGCCACCAACGCCAACACCCAGATGCTTTTGCAACTCTTACAGGAGCGCAGCCAAGGCCAAGGCAACCAAGGAAATCAAGGTCAAGGGCATTTCAACAATCAACCTCAGTTTGCTACCCTCAACCAGTTTCTTGCAAATCAGCCAAAGTCTTTCAACAATTGTGCCGAGGCCACAGACGTCGATGATTGGCTCGTGGACATCAACAAGCATTTTGAATGTAGCAATGTCAGGCCTGAGGACTATGTCAAGTTTGCTTCTTTTCAGCTCAAGGACCAAGTAGCTGATTGGTATTAGCAATACAAAGATTCTAGAGGGGGTCGAGTGATTACGTGGGATGACTTCTGCTGGGACTTTAAAGCTCATCACATTCCAACAAGTGTTGTCTAGAGCAAGCTGAAGGAAATATGCCCTAGAGGCAATAATAAAGTTGTTATTTATATTTCCTTATATCATGATAAATGTTTATTATTCATGCTAGAATTGTATTAACCGGAAACTTAGTACATGTGTGAATACATAGACAAACTAAGTGTCACTAGTATGCCTCTACTTGACTAGCTCGTTAATCAAAGATGGTTATGTTTCCTAACCATAGACATGAGTTCTCATTTGATTAAATGGGATCGCATCATTGGAGAACGATATGATTGACTTGACCCATCTGTTAGCTTAGCATGATGATCGTTTAGTTTACTACTATTGCTTTCTCCATAACTTATACATGTTCCTATGACTATGAGATTATGCAACTCCCGAATACCGGAGGAACACTTAGTGTGCTATCAAACGTCACAACGTAACTAGGTGACTATAAAGATGCTCTACAGGTGTCTCCGATGGTGTTTGTTGAGTTGGCATAGATCGAGATTAGGATTTGTCACTCCGTGTATCGGAGAGGTATCTCCGGGCCCTCTCGGTAATGCACATCACTATAAGCCTTGAAAGCAATGTAACTAATGAGTTAGTTATGGGATGTAGCATTACAGAACAAGTAAAGAGACTTGCTGATAACGAGATTGAACTAGGTATTGAGATACCGACGATCGAACCTCGGGCAAGTAACATACCGATGACAAAAGGAACAACATATGTTATTATGCAGTTTGGCCGATAAAGATCTTCATAGAATATGTAGGAACCAATATGAGCATCCAGGTTCCGCTATTGGTTATTGACCGAAGATGAGTCTCGGTCATGTCTACATAGTTTTCGAACCCATAGGGTTCGCACACTTAACGTTCGGTGATGATCGGTATTATGATTTTATGTGTTTTGATGTAATGAAGGTAATTCGGAGTCCCAGATGTGATCACGGACATGACAAGGAGTCTTGAAATAGTCGATACATAAAGATTGATATATTGAACAGCTATATTTGGACACCGGAAGTGTTTCAGTTGGTTTCGGATAAAACCGGAGTGTCGGAGGGTTACCAAAACCCCCGGGGAACTAATGGGCCTAGATGGGCCTTAGTGGAGAGAGAGAGAGGGGTGGTTAGGGTAGGCCGCGCGCCCCTCCCCTTGAGTCAGAATTAGACTAGGAGGGGAGGGGGGTGGCGCCCCCCCTTTTCCTTTCCCTCTGCCACTCCTTCCTTCCCCCTCCTAGTAGGACTAGGAAAGGATGAATCCTACTCCTACTAGGAGCAGGATTCCTCCCCTCCTTGGGCACCCCAAGGGCCGGCCGGCCTCCCCCTTGCTCCTTTATATACGGGGGCAAGGGGCACCCTAGAACACACAAGTTGACATTGTTTAGCCGTGTGCGGTGCCTCCCTCCGCCATAATCCACCTCGGTCATATCGTTGTAGTGCTTAGGCGAAGCCCTATGCCGGTAGCTTCATCATCACCGTCATCACACCGTCGTGCTAACGAAACTCTCCCTTGACACTCAGCTGGATCTAGAGTTCGTGGGCTGTCACCGAGCTGAACGTGTGCAGATCGCGGAGGTGCCGTACCTTCGGTTCTTAGGATCGGTCGGATCGTGAAGACGTACGACTACATCAACCGCGTTGTCATAACGCTTCCTCTTATGGTCTACGAGGGTACATGGACAACACTCTTCCCCTCTCGTTGCTATGCATCACCTAGATAGATCTTGCGTGTGCGTAGGAATTTTTTTGAAATTACTGCGTTCCCCAACAGTGGCATCTAAGCCAGGTCTATGTGTAGATGTTATATGCACGAGTAGAACACAAAGGAGTTGTGGGCGTGGGTATATACATATTGCTTGCCGTCACTAGTTGATTCTTGATTCAGCGGTATTGTTGGATGAAGTGGCTCAGATCGACATTACACGTATGCTTACGCAAGACTGGTTCTACCGATGTGCTTCGCACACAGGTGGCTGGTGGGTGTCGGTTTCTCCAACTTTAGTTGAATCTGATTCAATAAACATGGTTTTTTCTGAAGATCAAAAAAGCAATCACTATACCGCGTTGTGGTTTTTGATGCGTAGGTAAGAATGGTTCTTGCTCAGCCCATAGCAGCCACGTAAAACTTGCAACAACAAAGTAGAGGACGTCTAACTTGTTTTTGTAGGGCATGTTCTGATGTGATATGGTCAAGACATGATGCTAAATTTTATTGTATGAGATGATCATGTTTTGTAACAGAGTTAGCAGCAACTGACAGGAGCGATATGGTTGTCGCTTTATTGTATGAAATGCAATCGCCATGTAGTTGCTTTACTTTATCACTAAGCGGTAGCGATAGTCGTAGAAGCAATAGTTGTTGAGACGACAACGATGCTTCGATGGAGATCAAGGTGTCAAGCCGGTGACGATGGTGATCATGATAGTGCTTTGAAGATGGAGATGAAAGGCACAAGATGATGATGGCCATATCGTATCACTTATATCGATTGCATGTGATGTTTATCCTTTATGCATCTTATTTTGCTTAGTTCGGCGGTAGCATTATAGGATGACATCTCACTAAATTTCAAGGTATAAGTGTTCTCCCTAAGTATGCACCATTGCTATAGTTCATCGTGCCGAGACACCACGTGATGATTGGGTGTGATAAGCTCTACGTTCACATACAACGGGTGCAAGCCAGTTTTGCACACGCGGAATACTCGGGTTAAACTTGACGAGCCTAGCATATGCAGATATGGCCTCGGAACACTAAGACCGAAAGGTCGAGCGTGAATCATATAGTAGATATGATCAACATAGTGATGTTCACCATTGAAAACTACTCCATCTCACATGATGATCGGACATGGTTTATTTGATATGGATCACGTGATCACTTAGATGATTAGAGGGATGTCTATCTAAGTGGGAGTTCTTAAGTAATTTGATTAATTAAACTTTAATTTATCATGAACTTAGTACCTGATAGTATTTTGCATGTCTACATTATTTTAGATAGATGGCCCGTGCTGTTGTTCCATTGAATTTTAATGCGTTCCCTAGAGAAAGCTAAGTTGAAAGATGATGGTAGCAACTACACAGATTGGGTCCGTAACTTGAGGATTATCCTCATTGCCGCACAGAAGAATTACATCCTAGAAGCACCGCTAGGTGACAAACCCGCCGCAGGAGTAACGCCAGATGTTATGAACACCTGGCAGAGCAAAGCTGATGACTACTCGATAGTTCAGTGTGCCATGCTTTACAGCTTAGAACTGGGACTTCAACCACATTTTAAATGTCATGGAGCATATGAGATGTTCTAGGAGTTGAAGTTAATATTTCAAGTAAATGCCCGGATTGAGAAATATGTAGTCTCCAATAAGTTCTACAGCTGCAAAATGGAGGAGAATAGTTCTGTCAGTGAACATATACTTAGAATGTCTGGGTACCACAACCACTTGACTCAGCTGGGAGTTAATCTTCCTGATGATAGTGTCATTGACAGAGTTCTTCAATCACTGCCACCAAGCTACAAAAGCTTCATGATGAACTATAATATGCAAGGGATGGATAAGACGATTCCCGAGCTCTTCACAATGCTAAAGGCTGCGGAGGTAGAAATCAAGAAGGAGCATCAAGTGTTGATGGTCAACAAGACCACGAGTTTCAAGAAAAAGGGTAAAGGAAAGAAGGGGAACTTCAAGAAGAACGGAAAGCAACTTGCTGCTCAAGTGAAGAAGCCCAAGTCTAGACCTAAGCCTGAGACTGAGTGCTTCTACTGCAAAGGGACTGGTCACTGGAAGCGGAACTGCCCCAAGTATTTGGCGGAGAAGGATGGAAAAGTGAAAGGTATATTTATATACATGTTATTGATGTGTACCTTACTAATGCTCGCAGTAGCGCCTGGGTATTTGATACTGGTTCTGTTGCTAATATTTGCAACTCGAAACAGGGGCTATGGATTAAGCGAAGATTGGCTAAGGACGAGGTGGCGATGCATGTGGGAAATGGTTCCAAAGTCGATGTGATCGCCGTCGACACGCTACGTCTACCTCTACCTTCAGGATTAGTTTTAGACCTAAATAATTGTTATTTGGTGCCAGTGTCGAGCATGAACATTATATCTAGATCTTGTTTGATGCGAGACGGTTATTCATTTAAATCAGAGAATAATGGTTGTTCTATTTATATGATTAATATCTTTTATGGTCATGCACCCTTGATGAGTGGTCTATTTTTACTAAACCTTGATAGTAGTGATACACATGTTCATAGTATTGAAGCCAAAAGATATAAGTTTAATAATGATAGTGCAACTTATTTGTGGCACTGTCGTTTAGGTCATATTGGTGTAAAGCGCATGAAGAAACTCCATGCTGATGGACTTTCGGAATCACTTGATTATGAATCACTTGATGCTTGCGAACCATGCCTCATGGGCAAGATGACTAAGACTCCGTTCTCCGGAACAATGGAGCGAGCAACAGACTTGTTGGAAATCAAATAATACATACTGATATATGTGGTCCGATGAGTGTTGATGCTCACGGCGGGTATCGTTATTTTCTTACCTTCACAGATGATTTGAGGAGATATGGTTATATCTACTTGATGAAACATAAGTCAGAAACATTTGAAAAGTTCAAAGAATTTCAGAGTGAAGTGGAAAATCATCGTAACAAGAAAATTAAGTTTCTATGATCTGATTGTGGAGGAGAATATTTGAGTTATGAGTTTGGTCTTCATTTGAAAAAATGCGGAATAGTTTCGCAACTCATGCCACCTAGAACACCATAGCGTAATGGTGTGTCCGAACGTCGTAACCGCATTTTATTATATATGGTGTGATCTATGATGTCTCTCACTGATTTACCGCTATCGTTTTGGGGTTATGCTTTAGAGACAACTGCATTCACATTAAATAGGGCACCATCAAAATCCATTGAGACGACACCTTATGAACCGTGGTTTGGCAAGAAACCCAAGTTGTTGTTTCTTAAAGTTTGGGGATGATGCTTATGTGAAAAAGCTTCAACCAGATAAGCTCGAACCCAAATCGGAGAAATGTATCTTCATAGGATACCCAAAAGAGACTGTTGGGTACACCTTCTATCACAGATCCGAAGGCAAGATATTCGTTGGTAAGAATGGATCCTTTCTAGAGAAGGAGTTTCTCTCGAAGAAGTGAGTAGGAGGAAAGTAGAACTTGCCGAGGTAATTGTACCTACTCCCTTATTGGTAAGTAGTTCATCACAGAAATCAGTTCCAGTGATTCCTGCACCAGTAAGTGAGGAAGCTAATGATGATGATCATGAAACTTCTGATCAAGTTACTACCGAACCTCGTAGGTCAACCAGAGTAAGATCTGCACCAGAGTGGTACAGTAATCCTGTTCTGGAGGTCATGTTACTTGACCATGATGAACCTACGAACTATGAGGAAGCGACGATGAGCCCAGATTCCGCAAAATGGCTTGAGGCCATGAAATCTGAGATAGGATCCATGTATGAGAACAAAGTGTGACTTTGGTTGACTTGCCCAATGATCGGCAAGCCATAGATAATAAATGGATCTTCAAGAAGAAGATTGACGCTGACGGTAATGTTACTATCTACAAAGCTCGACTTGTTGCAAAAGCTTTTCGACAAGTTCAAGGAGTTGACTACGATGAGACCTTCTCACCCGTAGCGATGCTTAAGTCTGTGCGAATCATGTTAGCAATTGCCGCATTTTATGATTATGAAATGTGGCAAATGGATGTCAAAACTGCATTCCTTAATGGATATCTTAAAGAAGAGTTGTATATGATGCAACCAGAAGGTTTTGTCGATCCAAAGGGTGCTAACAAAGTGTGCAAGCTCCAGTGATCCATTTATGGACTGGTGCAAGCCTCTCTGAGTTGGAATATACGCTTTGATAGTGTGATCAAAGCATATGGTTTTATACAGACGTTTGGAGAAGCCTGTATTAACAAGGAAGTGAGTGGGAGCTCAGTAGCATTTCTGATATTATATGTATATGACATATTGTTGACCGGAAATGATACTGAATTTCTGGATAACATAAAAGGATAATTGAATAAGAATTCTTCAATGAAAGACCTCGGTGAAGCTTCTTATATATTGGGCATCAAGATCTATAGAGATATACCAAGACACTTAATTGGACTTTCACAAAGCACATGCCTTGATAAAGTTTTGAAAAAGTTCAAAATGGATCAAGCAAAGAAAGGGTTCTTGCCTGTGTTACAAGGTGTGAAATTGAGTCGGACTCAATGCCCGACCACTGCAGAAGATAGAGAGAAAATGAAAGTCATTCCCTATGCTTCAGCATAGGTTCTATCATGTATGCAATGCTGTGTACCAGACATGATGTGTGCCTTGCTATCAGTTTAGCAGGGAGGTACCAAAGTAATCCAGGAGTGGATCACTAGACAGCGGTCAAGAGCATCCTGAAATACCTAAAAAGGACTAAGGATATGTTTCTTGTTTATGGAGGTGACAAAGAGCTCGTCGTAAACGGTTACGTCGATGCAAGATTTGACACCAATACGGATGACTCTAAGTCACAAACCGGATACATATTTTTAGTGAATGGTGGAGCTGTCAGTTGGTGCAGTTCCAAGTAGAGCATCATGGCGGGATCTACGTGTGAAGCGGAGTACATAGCTGCTTCGGAAGTAGAAAATGAAGGAGTCTGGATGAAGGAGTTCATATCCGATCTAGGTGTCATACCTAGTGCATCGGGTCCAATGAAAATCTTTTGTGACAATACTGGTGCAATTGCCTTGGCAGAGGAATCCAGATTTCACAAGAGAACCAAGCACATCAAGAGACGCTTCAATTCCATCCGTGATCAAGTCAAGGAGGGAGACATAGAGATTTGCAAGATACATACGGATCTGAATGTTGCAGACCCATTGACTAAGCCTCTCTCACGAGCAAAACATGATCAGCACCAAGACTCCATGGGTGTTAGAATCATTACAATGTAATCTAGATTATTGACTCTAGTGCAAGTGGGAGACTGAAGGAAATATGCCCTAGAGGCAATAATAAAGTTGTTATTTATATTTCCTTATATCATGATAAATGTTTATTATTCATGCTAGAATTGTATTAACTGGAAACTTAGTACATGTGTGAATACATAGACAAACAAAGTGTCACTAGTATGCCTCTACTTGACTAGCTCGTTAATCAAAGATGGTTATGTTTCCTAACCATAGACATGAGTTGTCATTTGATTAAACGGGATCACATCATTAGAGAATGATATGATTGGCTTGACCCATCCGTTAGCTTAGCATGATGATCGTTTAGTTCACTGCTATTGCTTTCTCCATAACTTATACATGTTCCTATGACTATGAGATTATGCAACTCCCGAATACCGGAGGAACACTTAGTGTGCTATCAAACGTCACAACGTAACTGGTCGACTATAAAGATGCTCTAGAGGTGTCTCCAATAGTGCTTGTTGAGTTGGCATTGATCCAGATTAGGATTTGTCACTTCGCGTATCGGAGAGGTATCTCTGGGCCCTCTCGGTAATGCACATCACTATAAGCCTTGCAAGCCATGTAACTAATGAGTTAGTTACGGGATGTAGCATTATGGAATGATTAAAGAGACTTGCCGGTAATGAGATTGAACTAGGTATTGAGATATCGATGATCGAATCTCGGGCAAGTAACATACCGATGGCAAAGGGAACACCATATGTTGTTATGCGGTTTGACCGATAAAGATCTTCATAGAATGTGTAGGAACCAACATGAGCATCCAGGTTACGCTATTGGTTATTGACCGGAGATGAGTCTCGGTCGTGTCTACATAGTTCTCGAACACGTAGGGTCCGCACGCTTAACGTTCAATGACGATCAGTATTATGAGTTTATGTGTTTTGATGTACCGAAGGTAGTTAGGAGTCAGGATGTGATCACAGACATGTCAAGGAGTCTCAAAATGGTCGAGACATAAAGATTGATATATTGGACGGCTATATGCGGACACCGGAAGTGTTTTGGGTGGTTTCGGATAAAACCGGAGTGCCAGAGGGTTACCGGAACCCCCCGGGGAACTAATGGGCCTAGATGGGCCTTAGTGGAGAGAGAGAGGGGGGGCCAGGGTAGGCCGCGTGCCCCCTCCCCCTTGAGGCCGAATTGGACTAGGAGGGGGGGCCCTTTTCCTTCCCCTCTCCAACTCCTTCCTTCCCCCCTCATAGTAGGACTAGGAAAGGATGAATCCTACTCCTACTAGGAGGAGGATTCCTCCCCTCCTTGGGCGCCCCAAGGGCCAGCCAGCGTCCCCCTTGCTCCTTTATGTACGGGGGCAGGGGGCACCCTAGAACACACAAGTTGACATTGTTTAGCCATGTGCGGTGCCTCCCTCCACCATAATCCACCTCGGTCATATTGTTGCAGTGCTTAGGCGAAGCCCTGCGATGGCAGCTTCATCATCCCCGTCATCACGCCATCGTGCTGACGAAACTCTCCCTCGACACTCAGCTGGATCTAGAGTTCGCGGGACGTCACCAAGCTAAACGTGTGCAGATCGCGGAGGTGCCATACCTTCGGTGCTAGGATCGGTCGGATCGTGAAGATGTACGACTACATCAACCGCGTTGTCATAACGCTTCCGCTTATGGTCTACGAGGGTACGTGGACAACACTCTTCCCCTCTCGTTGCTATGCATCACCTAGATAGATCTTGCGTGTGCGTAGGATTTTTTTTAAAATTACTGCGTTCTCGAACAGTGGCATCCGAGCCAGGTCTATGCGTAGATGTTATATGCACGAGTAGAACACAAAGGAGTTGTGGGCGTGGGTATGTACATATTGCTTGTCGTCACTAGTTGATTCTTGATTCAGCTGTATTGTTGAATGAAGCGGCTCAGACCGACATTACGCGTACGCTTACGCGAGACTGGTTCAACGACGTGCTTCACACACAGGTGGCTGGTGGGTGTCAGTTTCTCCAACTTTAGTTGAATCTGATTCAATGAACAGGTTTTTTTTCTGAAGATCAAAAAGCAATCACTATACGGCGTTGTGGTTTTTGATGCATATGTAAGAACGGTTCTTGCTCAGCCCGTAGTAGCCACGTAAAACTTGCAACAACAAAGTAGAAGACGTCTAACTTGTTTTTGCGGGGCATGTTGTGATGTGATATGGTCAAGACATGATGCTAAATTTTATTGTATGAGATGATCATGTTTTGTAACAGAGTTATCGGCAACTGGTAGGAGCCATATGGTTGTCGCTTTATTGTATGAAATGCAATCGCCATGTAATTGCTTTACTTTATCACTAAGCGGTAGCGATAGTCATAGAAGAAATAGTTGGCGAGACGAAAATGATGCTTCGATGGAGATCAAGGTGTCAAGCCAGCGACGATGGTGATCATGACGATGCTTTGAAGATGGAGATCAAAGGCACAATATGATGATGGCCATATCATATCACTTATATTGATTGCCCTCAAGCAAGAAGCTGCTCGTTCTTGTTGAGCCTACTCAGTTCTTGTTGAGTTTACTCAGTTTGATCCGTTCTGGCTTCCTCCTCCTACTCAGTTAGCTCTCGTTCTTGTTGAGCCTGCTCAGTTTGATCAGTTCTATGACATGGCCCTCAAGCAAGAAGCTACTCATCTCAAGTGTGAGGCTTCAAAGAAGAGAATCAGGGATACAGTCCAGTCTTATTCTTCCTCACAAGTGGCAGCTAAGCAACATAAGTTCTGGCTTCCTCCTCCTCCTCCGTTTCGTCAGCCCTACTAGCAAAAGAACAAAGGTGGCCATGGATCTCCCCAACCACCCAACCCAGGCTATCAGAACAAGTCTTAGATTCAAGCTCCAAGGACAGGTGGTCCTCCTCCTCCTTATCATCGGCCTCTCTCAGAGGTTATTTGCAACAAGTGTGGTCCGAAAGGTCACTATGCAAACAAGTGCTTCAACCAAAGGCGCCTTCTACCTCCTCCTCCTGTGAGGTCAACAAGCAATGTAGTTGTCAAGCATAATCCCAATTCTGCAAGGGTGAACTTGATGAATTCATCTCAAGCAGATGATTCTTCAGAAGTGATCATGGGTAATCTCCCACTTAATGATATTCCCGCAAAAGTTTTATTTGATACTAGTGCATCGCATTGTTTCATATCAAGACCTTTTGCATCAAAGCATGAGTTGGTTTTTTCCAATTTTCCTAGACCGTTATCAGGTGTTTCTCCGGGTTTATTCATGCACACGAGCTCGGTGGTTCGGGATGTCACCATCAAGATGGGAAATTATAAATTCCTGGCTTCCCCAATTGTTCTCGGCGACTCTGATATTGATCTCATTCTCGGCATGGATTGGCTTTCTGAGCACAAGGCCTTCCTTGATTGTGCTGCCAGGGAGATTAGATTGATGCACTCTTCTGAGGATGTGATCATCTATGCCGCTCGTGATGTAACCATTCAGTTGTTCTGTCTTAGTGAGAAGGGCGAGTTAGACGCAATTTCTCAGATCCCAGTTGTTTGTAAGTATTAAGATGTTTTTCCAGAAGAGCTTCTGGGTATGCCTCCTCACCGGCTAGTCGAGTTTGTTCTTGATCTTGAGCCTGGTACAGAACCGGTTTGCAAGTGTCCATACAAGCTTGTGCCAAAAGAACTAAAGGAATTGAAGAAACAGCTCGATGAACAAGAGCGTCTGGGTCTGATCAAACCAAGTTCATCTCCGTGGGGTTGTGGTGTCCTTTTTGTCCATAAGAAGGATGTCACGGACCGACTTTGCGTCGATTACCATCCATTGAAAAATAAGACAATCAAGAACAAGTATCCACTTCCCAATATCAATTAGCTATTCGAGCAACTGAAAGGTGCCAAAGTATTCTCCAAGCTTGACCTCCGTATGGGTTATCATCAGATTCGCATTCGTGAACAAGATATCCCCAAAACAACATTCAGAACAAGCTTTGGTTCTTATGAATACACTGTCATGTCTTTCGGCCTTGTCAATGCCCCTCCAACATTCTCTCGCATGATGAACTTCATCTTCAACCCCTACACTAATGAATTCGTCCTGGTGTATCTCGATGATATCTTGTTGTTCTCCAAGAACAAGAAGGATCATGCCAAACATTTGCGATTGGTGCTCGACAAGCTCAGAGAGTATCAATTCTGTGACGAGTTTCTCCAAATGTGAGTTTTGGCTTGATGAAGTTCTTTACCTTGGTCACATCATTTTCTCCAAGGGCATTGCTTTTAATCTGGAGAAGGTTTCTGCAATTGTGAACTGGGAGCCTCCTCAGAACGTCAAGCAGCTCCATAATTTCCTTGGGCTTGCAAGCTATTGCTGAAGATTTATTGAGAATTTCTCAAAGATTGCTAAGCCTCTTTCCAACCTCCTCCAGAAGCATGTCAAGTATTCCCGAACTCCTGAGTGTGATGTTGCTTTCAACACTCTCAAAGAGAAACTCGTCACAGCTCCTGTCCTAACTCCTCCTGATGAGTCCAAGCTATACGAAGTTTTCTGTGATGCCTCGTTGCAAGGTCTCGGTGCTGTGTTAATGCAAGAGAAGAAAGTTGTGGCCTATACTTCTCGTTAGTTGGATCCCAATGAAAGGACTCATGATCTTGAGTTGGCGGCAGTTGTCCATGCATTAATAACATGGAGACATCTCTTGTTGGGAAGGCAAGTGGACATTTTCACCAATCACGAGAGCCTCAAATATATCTTCGCCCAACCCAACCTCAACCTTCGGCAAACTCATTGGGTCGAAATGATTCAAGAGTACAATCCAAGCGTTGAATATACTCCAGGAAAGGCTAATGTGATTGCAGATGCTTTGAGCAGAAAGGCTTATTGCAATAGCTTAATTCTCAAGCCATTCCAACCGGATCTTTGTGAAGCCTTCCACAAGCTCAACCTCCAAGTTGTTCCTCGAGGTTTTGTTGCCAACCTTCCAGTCACTCCAACTTTGGAAGAGCAAATTCATGAGGCACAACTCCTTGATACCATGGTGAAGAAGGTGAAACAGGGTGTTGCCAAGGGCTTACCCACATACAAGTGCTATCGCATTGATGACAGAGACACTTTGTTCTTTGAGGACCGGATTGTGGTTCCTAAAGGTGATCTAAGGAAGGTCATAATGAACGAAGCGCACAATTATCTTCTTTCCATTCATCCAGGCAGTTCGAAGATGTACCATGACCTCAAGCAATCGTATTGGTGGTCTTGAATGAAGTGAGAGATTGCTCAATTCGTGAATGAATGCGATGTCTGTCGAAGGGTGAAAGTAGAACATCAACGACCAACTGGTCTCCTCCAACCTCTTGCTATTCCAGAATGGAAGTTTGATCATATGAAAATGGACTTTGTCACTGGCTTTCCCAAGTCCAAGTGTGGGAATGATGCTATACACCTCCAGAATCAAAGTGGCTCATTTCCTTGCAATCAAAGAATCTATCACGACAGCTCAGTTGGCAGAGCTATACACCTCCAGAATTGTCTCATTGCATGGAATTTCGCAATTGATCTCTTCATACTGCGGAAGAATTTTCACTTCAAAGTTCCGGGACTCCTTCCAGAAGGCCATGGGTACCAACATTCGCTTTAGCACGGCTTTCCATCCTCAAACAAGTGGCTAAGTCAAGAGAGTCAATCAAATCCTTGAAGACATGCTCAGAGCTTGTGTCATCTCTTTTGGTATGAAGTGGGAAGATTGCCTTCCATATGCCGAGTTCTCCTACAACAACAACTTCCAAGCAAGTTCGGGCAAGGCCCCATTTGAAATTCTATATGGCAGAAAGTGCCGTACTCCTCTCAATTCGTCCGAGACTGGTGAACGACAACTTCTTGGCAATGAATTGATCACAGAAGATGAAGAAATGTGTAAAGTCATCCGTGAAAATCTCAAAGCAACGCAATCGCGCCAGAAGAGTTACTATGATAGCAAGCCCCGTGACTTGGCTTTCGAGATCGGAGACCATGTCTACCTCCGCGTCTCTCCAATGAAAGGCACTCAACACTTCGGTATCAAAGGGAAGCTTGCTCCTAGATACGTGGGTCCTTTCAAGATCATTGGCAAAAGAGGTGACCTCGCCTACCCGCGCTACTGATATACCTAAAACCCGCGCTACTGCTAGGCTTTTCCCTAGTAGTGTCAACTTGAGCTTCCGTCAAACTTCTCAAATGTGCACGATGTGTTTCACGTGTCACAGCTTTGCAAGTGCTTCAAAACGTCTGAGCGCACTATTAACTTCGAAGAGATTGACCTTCAAGAAGATTTGTCTTATCATGAGCATCCCATTGCCATTCTTGCAGAAATCGAGCGCAAAACTCGCAACAAGTCAATCAAATTCCTGAAAGTTAAATGGTCTCACCATTCCGACCGAGAAGTGATGGTAGCTGGAACTACGTCAGAATTTCCCTGGAGAGGGATGGATGATGTAGCACAACGACGGTAGGTATTTCCCTCAGTTATAAAACGTATAGAACCAGTAGGAGAACCAATCAACACAACGTAAGCAGCACCTGCACACAAATAACAACACCTCGCAACCCGACATGTTAAAGGGGTTGTCAATCCCTTCCGGGGTACGACGCCTCAAGATAGGCAAACAGACGTGAGGTAAATTGTAGTAGATTGATAGATGAAACGCCAAATAAAATAAATAAATATAAAACACAGCAAGGTATTTTTTTATTTTTTTGTTTAATAGATCTGAATAAAAATGCAAAGGAAAAGTAGATCGCAAGGCAAATATATGAGAAAGAAGACCCGGGGGCCGTAGGTTTCACTAGTGGCTTCTCTCGAGAAAATTAGCAAACAGTGGGTAAACAAATTAATGTTGGGCACTTGATAGAACTTCAAATAATTATGACGATATCCAGGAAATGATCATTACATAGGCATCACGTCCAAGATTAGTAGACCAACTCCTGCCTGCATCTACTACTATTACTCCACACATTGACCGCTATCCAACATGCATCTAGTGTATTAAGTTCACGGAAAAACGGAGTAATGCAATAAGAATGATGACATGATGTAGACAAGATCCGTTTATCCATATGGCGGTAGATATATATCTCCTCTTTTTATCCTTAGTTGCAACGATACATACGTGTTGGTTCCCTTTCTTTCACTGGGATCAAGCACCGTAAGATCGAACCCACTACAAGGAACCTCTTCCCATTGCAAGATAAATAGATCAAGTTGGACGAACAAAACCCAAATATCGGAGAAGAAATACGAGGCTATAAGAGATCATGCATATAAGAGATCAAAGAAACTCAAATAACTTTCATGGATATAAAAAGATATGACCGATCATAAACTTGAAGTTCATCAGATCCCAACAAACACACCGCAAAAGAGTTACATCATATGGATCTCTAAGAGATCATTGCATTGAGAATTCAGCGAGAGAGATAAAGCCATCTAGCTACTAACTACGGACCCAAAGGTCTACAAAGAACTACTCACGCATCATCGGAGAGGCACCAATGGAGGTGGTGAACCCCATCCGAGATGGTGTCTAGATTGGATCTAGTGGTTCTGGACTCTGCGGCGGCTGGATGAATATTTCGTCGATGCCTTTAGGGTTTCTGGAATATTGTGGTATTTATAGAGCAAAGAGGCGGTCCGGGGGGCACCCGAGGTGGGCACAACCCACCAGGGCGCGCTTGGCCCTCCTGGCACGCCCTGGTGGGTTGTGCCCCCCTTGGGGCACCCCCTAGGTGCAACCAGGGCCCATTGCCTTCCTTCCAGCCCATAAAAAATCATTGTGGAGTTTCGTGGCATTTGGACTCCGTTTGATATTGATTTTCTATGATGTAAAAAAACATGGAAAAAACAGCAACTGGCACTTGGCACTATGTCAATAGGTTAGTACCAAAAAATGATATAAAATGACTATAAAACGATTATAAAACATCCAACATTGATAATAAAACAACATGGAACAATCAAAAATTATAGATACGTTGGAGACGTATCCGCATCTCCAAGCTTAACTCCTACTTGTCCTCGAGTAGGTAAGTGATAAAAACAGAACTTTTGATGTGGAGTGCTGTTCATCAAGTCATATCATATTATTTTCCTTATAGCATGGAAATTTGGAGTTTTATGTGGTTCAAAGCAATAGTCTAGTTTTGACACAATAATTTAGATACTCAAGCATATCAACAAGCAACCATGTCTTTCAAAATATCAATGCTAAAATAAGTTATCCCTAGCCCATCATGCTCAAACATTGATCCATGCATGAAACACACTCGAATATTAACTACACTCAATACTTGAGCATGATCATATTGCCTCCTAGTTGGTGCTTTTGAGAAGATGGAGACTCAAATTTCAAAAAATAAAAATTGCATAAAGTAAAAGAAAGGCCCTTCGCAGAGGGAAGTAGGGATTTGTAGAGGTGCCAAAGCTCAAAGCGAAAAAATAGAGATAAAAACATTTTCGGAGGTGTATCCATCCCACCAACAAAAACGAGTTAGAGTTCTAAACACTTTCCATGCTAGATATGCCATAGGCGGTTCCCAAACAGAAAATAAAGTTTATTCCTTTTTCCACCATAACTTTCACTTTCCATGGCTAACCGTATCCACGGGTGCCCTCCATACCAACACTTCCCAAGGAATTTATTATTTGACAACATAAAGTAAATTCATTTATTTTTGCATTTCGGGACTGGGCATCCCTAATACCTTTGCCTTACTCTCGTGCAATGACAAGTGAATAAACACTCATCATGAGAATAACACATCTAGCATGGAAAATATTAGCCACCCCTCACCACTCTGCGAGCAAAACAAACACACAAAAAGAGAAGTTTATTTTGAAAATTAGAGATGGCACATGCAAATTTGCTTAGAACGGCAAAAGAATACCACATATATGTAGATATTGTGGACTCATGTGGCAAAACTGGTTTAAAGGATTTTGGATGCACAAGTAGTGATCATACTTAGGGAAAAATGAAGGCTAGCAAAAGATTGAGACGCGACCAACCAAGAAATGAATAATCTCATAAGCAAGCATTAAGCATAATTAACACCGAATAATGCACCACAAGTAGGATATAATTTTCATTGCATGATTATTAACTTTCGTGCATGCATGGGGAGTCACAAACCTTAACACCAATATTCTTACTAGAGCACAATTACTCATCAACATAACTCACATATCACATCATCATATCTCAAAACAATTACTAAAAATCAATTTTATTTTGTCCAATGATCTTCATGACATTTTATTTTTCTTTATCCTTCTTGGATATCTATCACTTTGGCACTAATTTTCATGTGTTGCTTTTCATAAGCTCGGATAAATATAAGTGAAGATCATGAGCATAACAATTTTTTCTTTCTCTCAAAATAATTTAAGTGAAGCAAGAGAGAATTTCTTCAAAGTTTTACTAACTCTCAAAAAAATCTAAGTGAAGCAAGAGAGCAAGTCCTAGCTCATAAAAGATTTAAGTGAAGCATAGAGAGCAATTCTAACAAGTCATGATATAATTTTGGCTCTCTCAAATAGGTGTTTCCAGCAGGGATTGATGACTTAAAACACAAAATAAAACAAGCAAAGACACATATCATACAAGACGCTCCAAGCCAAACACATATCATGTGACGAATAAAAATATAGTCTCAAGTAAAATACCGATAGTTGTTGGAAGAAAGCGGGGATGCCACTCGGGGGAATCGCCAAGCTTAGTTGGTTGCTCATTCTTGGATAATAGCTTGGGATGCCGGGGCATCCCCAAGCTTAGGCTCTTACATCCTTCCTTCATCCATTGTAAGATAACCCAAAACTTGAAAACTTCAATCACACAAAACTCAACAAAAACCTTCATGAGATCCGTTAGTATAAGAATAATAAACCACTATTGTAAGTGCTGTATCAAACCAATTCATATTTTGTTTTTGTATTATATATACTATATTACAACTTTTCTATGGCAAAAACTCATCAAAGAAAACCATAGAGCCATCAAAATAAGCACACAACACAAAGAAAACAGAATCTGTCAAAACAGAACAATCTGTAGCAATATGACTATTTAGAATACTTCTGCAACTCCAAAAATTATGCCAAATTAGCAGACCTGAGAAATTTGTATGTAGATCTACTGCAATTGGAATGGGTATTTTATCGCTCTCTGGTAAAAAATGATAATTGTTTTCGTGAGCGCAAACTTTATGTTTTTTCAGCAAGATCAAACAACTATTGCCCAAGAAGATCCTAAAGGATTTACTTGGCACAAACACTAAATTAAACATAAAAAACACAATCATAACAGTAACATAATGGCGATAACACTCAAGAACATAAAGCAAAAAGCAAAAATATATTTTATTCATTGGGTTGCCTCCCAACAAGCGCTATAGTTTTACGCCCTTAGCTAGGCATAAAGCAAGGATCTAAGTTTTGTCATCTTTCGTTCGAGATCCATAAGATGCCCTCATGATTGATTCATATGGTGGCCTAATTATTGTTCAAGGAAAGTGTTCCATACCCTTACTCAAAGGAAATTGGAACTTAATATTGCCTTCTTTCATATCAATCACGGCACCGATAGTGCGTAAAAACGGTCTACCAAGAATAATTGGACAAGACGAATTGCAATCAATATCAAGAATAATAAAATCTATGGGCACATAATTCCTATTTTCAAGAATAAGAACATCATTAATTCTTCCCATAGGCTTTTTTAATAGTAGAATCTGCCAAGTGTAAATTTAAGGAACATTCTTCAAGATTGGTAAGACCAAGCACATCACATAAAGATTTCGGAATTGTGGAAACACTAGCACCCAAGTCACAGAAAGCAAAACACCCATAATTTTTAATCTTGACTTCGATAGTAGGTTCCCATTCATCATGCAATTTTCTAGGAATTGATACTTCTAATTCCAACTTTTCTTCCAAAGCTTTCATCATAGCATCAATAATATGTTTAGTAAAAGCTTTGTTTTGTTCATAAGCATGGGGTGAATTTATCATGGATTGGAACAAAGAAATATAATCAATCAAAGAGCAACTATCATAATTAAAGTCTTTGTAATCCAAAATAGTGGGCACATCACTAGCTAAAGTTTTGACCTCTCCAAACCCACTTTCATCAATTTTCTCAACAAGATTTTTACCCTCTGAAATATTGGGATGCCATCTACCTAAAGTTACTCTTATCCAGTCCCTTTTTCATCATTCTTAACTTTGCTAAATAAGGAAACAATAAAAGAAACACCAATCATTTTAAGATCTTCATCACTTTTGCAAGAATAATCACTAGAAAAAGCTATTTCTAAAAATTCTCTTTTAGCTCTAAGCATAGCAGTTCTTTTATTACTCTCATCCATAGAAACATAAAGAGCTTTAATTGATTCATCTACTTTAGGCACACAAATTTTCATCTTGAGATTTTCCACATCATGAGCACTTTTATCAACACTTCTAGACAAATCATCAATCTTATTCAACTTTTCTTCTATGGAAGTGTTGAAAACTTTTTGTGTATTGATAAATTCTTTAATATTATTCTCAAGATCAGAGGTGTTCCTATTATTATTATAAGATTGATTTCCATAGGAATTACCATAATTGTTAGAGGAATTACTAGGTAAAGGCCCAGGATTAAAATTTCCTCTATAAGCATTGTTGTTGAAATTATTGTGAGAAATAAAATTCTGTCAGGACCCCGACTCAATGCCACATCGATCTAGCATGTAACACCTCATATCACTTTGCGGCCTCACGCACGGTATTCCCACGGGTGTCGCCTTACCTCTGCCCGGGACCGTTTGCGCCTTTTGGCACACGTATATGACAGTGTCGCTAGCATCCATATGATAAGGAGCCCGGGCTGACATGGCTATTCGTAAACCCAAAGCGGCACAGACTTACAGGGACAGGCATTCATGACCCAGCATCGAACGTGTCGGTCATCAGCGAGTGAATCCAGGCTGTAGCACTGGGCTAGCAGGACTCCGGTGAACCGGGCTGTAGCGGGCTAACAGGACTCCGGTATTCACCGCGTGACATTTCCCCGAAGGGACAGACACAGGAACGAAGAAGGACACATGCCGGCCAGCCTAAGTGTTCCGGAGCAGTAGCAAGCTACCATGGCTCGGTGGAAACACTAGGAGACATTTCCCCGTAAGAGAGGCTACTAAAGATAAACAACTAGATGGTCAGATCCCACACATACCAAGCATTTCAATAGCATACACACAATATGCTCGATATGTGCAAATACAACATGGCATCACAACATGACTCTATGACTCAAGTAATCTATTCAATAGGCTCCGAGGAGCGAGATATTACAAACATGGGTCTCATGACCCAACATTCAGAGCATACAAATCAAAGCACAAGCGGAAGCTATCATGTCTGAGTACAGACAACTATAAATGAAAAAGGCTGAGAAGCCTGACTATCTATCAGATCCTGCCGAGGGCACAAGATCGTAGCTGAGGTATCAAGCTAAACGTCGAAGTCCACGTGAAACTACTAGCGAGACTGAAGTCTCTCTGCAAAACATAAAATAGGCAAACGTGAGTACAAATGTACCCAGCAAGACTTACATCAGAACTAACTACATATGCATCATTATCAACAAAGGGATGGTGGGGTTTAACTGCAGCAAGCCAGCTTTGACTCGGTGGCTATCCTGAACTACGACTGCGAGTAACTTTTTGAGGTGGCGCACACGAGTCCACATATTCACCATATCAATACACCACTATGGATCCGCTCCCGTCTCCCTACGAGAACGCCATCCATAGCACTCACGCTTATCTTGCGTATTTTAGAGTATCCACTTTCACTTGTCTATGAACTGATATAAGCAACCCAGAAGTCCTTTTCCGCGGACACGGCTATTCGAATAGATCATATTAACCCTGCAGGGATGTACTTCTTCACACACGCTCTCACCACTTACCGCCGTTTACACGACATGTACTCGGCAACCTTCAAGCGGAAGCCCAACGTGGGTGTCGGCCACGACCTACCTAATCACTCAAGTCTCTAGTCCAGGTTTATCGCCTATTCGGGTTCCATCCATGAGGAGATCCGGCCGGAGTTTCGCTCACAGCCCCAAACGATGTGTACAGGGTTCCGTGACACCAAACGGGTGCCCGGTTTACCCGGCCACGTGCCTACCGCATCACAGCCCACCCCTACGGTCAGCGCTGTCCACGGCCTCCAGCATACTACAAACACCAGAAACTACTTGCAACTCCTGGACAGAGGACAAGGGTGATTAAGAAGCCGAGAGGGTCCATTGGTTTCGGGCCCAATGCGTGGTAGTAGCTGAATCATGGATCACAAACACAGAACTCAGTTCCTGAGGACGGCTGCAATGAGACAACCCACCATGTACTCCTACATGGCCTCTCACCGCTACCTTTACCAAATCGTGTTCACACACTTAGCTCACACACAGTAGGACATGTTCACACACCTCTGATTCATCCCCGATGAATCAGACCTGACTCAACTCTAAGCAGTAGCAGGCATGACAAACAAGCATGAATGAGTAGGCACATTAGGGCTCAAACAACTCCTACTCATGCTAGTGGGTTTCATCTAATTACTGTGGAATGACAGGTCATGCAGAGGATAAAGGGGTTCAGCTACCGCAGCAAGTAACAAATATGTCGCTGTTGTCCTAATGCAGTAAAAGAGAGCAGGAGCGAGAGAGTAGGATTGTATCGGAATGGACAAGGGGGTTTTGCTTGCCTGGCACTTCTGAAGATAACATTGAGTCTTCATCAGTGTCAACGATCACATCATCGGTATCACGTCTATCGAGAGGGGACAATTACCGGCAACACAGAAGGAAACACAATCAATGCAATGCACAATATGATGCATGCTATGACATGGAAATATGAATGTGTTTTGGGCTAATGCAACTAGCAACAGATTAAATGAAGTTGGTTTGAATATAAAATTCAAATTCAAACTCCATATGTGATTATTCAAATGCCATTTATATGATTTGTGCTAAACAGCATCTATAAGTTGTTCTAACATGCATGAAAATGGTACAGATGGATTCCTTGAATTTTTCTGATAATTTTTCATATATAAATTATTTAATTTGGAGTTACGGTTAATTTTCTATGATTTTTAGAAGTTTTAGGCATTTTCTGGAATTTCCTGGATATTAATAAATCCAGTAATTGAATTAATGCGCCAGCCTGACGTCATCATGACGTCAGCAGGTCAACTGGGCGCCTCCAGGTCAAACCTGACACTGGGACCCACATGTCAGTGTGATTAGCTTAACTAAAATTAATTAAAACTAATCCTAATAGTCAACAGGGCTGGGCCCCACCTGTCATTGACTCAGGAGAGTCAACCGGGGCCCACCCGTGGTCAAAGTCAAAGTCGGCTGCCGGCGTTTAGCCGCCGGCGAGCCCGACGCGGCGGCGAGAGTGGTTTTGGCCACTCCGGCGACCAAATGGGCCGCGGAGGGCATCTAGGAGGAGCTGGGGACGAGCCGAAGCTCCTGGTGGAGTCAGTTGCGCTCGGGGCGGCCGGAATCGGTGCCGACGGCGAGCGAGGCGGCGGCCGGAGCTCGGGTGTGCTCGGTTTCGGCGTTACACGGCACGGCGGGCGCGGCCGATGGGCTCTACGGGATGCTGGGGTCACCAGGAATACCCGGAGGCAACGAGCGCAGGCGGAGAAGCTCGGGAGCACGGAGCTCACCGGCCATGGCGGACGGCGGCTTCGGGTGCTCGTGGGGCGGCGGCTACAGGGCACAATCGAAGGGGGAAAAAGGGAGGGGAGGCGTAGGAGCTCACAGCGGTGCCGTAGGGATGGTTGGCCGGCTCGGGGGCGCGCCGGAGTGGCCGAATCGACGGAGAAGCTCCTCGGCGGCCGGCGAGGGGAAAACGTCGGGGGTGGCGTTCCGGGGCTCTTCTGGTCGCGTGACACGACGAGGAGGTCGAGGGAGGACCAGCGGAGCTTCCTGGGGCGTCGGCGAGGCTAGGGGTGGCCGGTGGCCATGGGTACGGCGACGATGGCGGCGAGCTCCGCTCGGTGGTGTGCGCGAGAGGGAAACAGAGGAGGGAATGGGGTCCAGGGGGAGAGAGGGGAGGTGCAGGGGGCGAGGGCGTCTTCGTGGCGTCGCGAGGGGGTCGGGGAGGAAGCAGGAGGTGGCTAGGGGGGGGAAGCAGGAGGTGGCCGAGGCAGCGTCGGCGAGCGCCACGCCTCGCCTCTGCTCGTCCTCCTGGCAGAGGAGGAAGAGGACAAAGGAGGAGGAGGTGGGCTGGGCCGGCTGGGGGGAACTGGGCCGGCTGGTGGGCTGCACGGGTGAGGCCAGGTATGTCCTTCTCCCTCTTATTTTTGTTCTGTTTTATTTTTTTCTATTTCTGCAATTTGTTTTTGATTTGTTTTAAATATCAAATCATTTTATAAAATCCTGGAAATAAATATGGGTGCTTTCTGAATTATTCCAGTGACCCTTATCAATTTCCAACATTTATTTGAGCATTTAAAATATTTATAGTATTTAAATGCCCAAAGTCAAATACAATATGATTTAATTCAAAAATCCAAAAATGACCTAAGGATATATTCATCATTTTTGGCAGAGGTTTCCACCTTAACCAGAAATCATGAACTTTTCTTAGGGGCCTTTTGGGTTTATTGAAAAGATTTTAACTTACCCTAGTTGAGTTGATTTAATGCTAGGGTTTGAACATCCCCATTTCAATTTTAGGCAAAATTTAAACATGATGCAACACATGGCTAGCTAGCTCAGAGCATTACCAGAAGCTAGGGATGTGACAACTCACCCCCACTAAACAAGAATCTCGTCTCGAGGTTCAAGCGTAGGGTAAGGTGAAGGGTAAACGCAACTAGTATAATCTTCACGATCCAGGGTGCACTTCAGTTGAACGTTGATTCATTCACCATCATTGTCTTGAAGTCTTGCCTTGAGAAATCCTGTCAACATGACATGGAGGGAAGAAGGAGACTCTAGAAGGGTCGATCTTCTCGAAGATCGAGCAACTCATGGAATGAGACATAACAATATCTCTCGAGCTGAGAGACGAAGCACAGATCTGAAGAAATGGAGTAAGACAGACGACGAGGGTTCGCTAGGTGGACCACAATTCCACACCTAAGAAGGTGGTAAACGATTGTCCACGTAGCGAGGAGTTGAGTTGCCATGATACCACGACGAAACATCCTGAAGGAGGGTGATTCGTAGATTATCCCCTTAAGTGGCAAAAAGAATTACTTTGATTCAGAGATCACTGAAATTCTTTAAACCAGCCTAAGGCAATCACAAGCGATCATTTGGAGGGGGTAGGTAGAATGGCATACTCAAACTTGGATGATGTGGATTACCTTGTTGAAGACAACGCAATGGATGAATTTGCTTATCACCGGAAATGGAAGAGACCCATGGTAGAATGACACATTGGCGGTGCAAGCTGGGAACAAAATGCAAATGCTGGGAATGATTCTAGTAACTGGGGAGAGGCTCAACAATAGAGAGTTATTCCACTATTGGAATGGTTATAGCATAACCGAGGAAACTGAGAGCGCTATACAGTTAATGCCGATGATCAAACCTGGCGATTGCGCGTGCTCTCAAGAACTTGAGCATTTCCACATTCATCAAGGTTTTACTAATATCCGTGTCAAGGATCCTGGCAACACAACTTGCTACCATGATGAAGGATGATGGATGATGCAGATGCAAAGGAAGATAACACCTTCTCAGATTTCACCCTTGGCGAGGCCAAAGAAATAAAATCTGGATGATCGACCGAGAGACATTTAGCACTCCGCTTCTAATGTTCTCCTTGACGTGCTAGTGTAACCCATTCGTAGATATGGTTTGCTAACTAGAACATCAAGTAAAGGTCGGACTTCAGGAGCAATAGAATCCATAAGGAACAGTTACGGAGGTAAATCCTACGAAATCCTTATGGGGAGGTGGGGGGTGGCCAACTGCTTCAATCAAGATACCACAATAATAGGTCCTTCGGCTGGGTGGTGCTGGCCACGACATCCACTTTACCGGTTATCGAGGGACAAATATTATAGTTCTTGGGAAATGTTCCAAACCATCATATCTGCCTGAGATTCAGATCTGGTTGGTGTCAGGATATTCCAGACTCATCGAGTCTAGGAAGAAAAATGAAAGTTTGCAACACAAATCGACGAGATGACGTTGCGAGATTCTCGGGGAATGAACTACGATAGCAAGCTCCAAAACATGAGCTGGTTCTGCTACAAACATGTGAACACGTTGTCCCAGGCAAGCATGCCCACATGGTAGTCTTACAATAAAACACTACCGAGTTCAGGAGGGGAACCATCAGCGAGGATATCGAAGTTTTGTACAAATCCGTCTGGTACCTTCGGGACTAGCACTTAGAACTTATTAATCTTGAACAAATCAATCAGTGGCTTGGTGTGCTAGGATATACATATAGAATGGAGGTTGCAAATCTCCAGACCACAGAATACTTCGCACGTATGCATGACTGACTTGGGATGATTCCAAAGGAAACAACATTGACTTTCTCGAATCCACGGCGGCAACTTGCATCAAATGCACATGGACTGGAGGAAGTCACTTCTTACATCCGAACATTTGCTCCATGAACTAGCATGAAGAAATGCTTTCAAAAGTTTCCAACACTAACTTAATGTTCAACAAAATCATGGAGGGAATAAGGATGTTGTCAATGGGCTCAACAACAATTCATCCGGGTTTCCTTTTAAAAGGAATTCCATAGTTAAGTGAACAAGTGATAGCATTGGTTAGACCAAAGATGTAGGGGTGTATGCTCGAGGGATCAACCACGAGTAAGACAACATTACGAGCATCGTTGGTACTGACTTGATTTGACGATAGCCCACACTCAAATCAAAGGATTGATAAGACAATAGGTCCAGCAACTGATCACAGGGACCAATCGATGAAGATTCCGTCTTTCTTCAACACACACTACACAAGAATATCCCTTTGGAACGAACTAAGTCAGGCAAGCTTTTATCTTCTAATCCTCCAAGTTGTTGTTTAGCTTAACTAACTAGCTCAGGGATATCTAACACCGATTCTTGGAGAGAAGGTGGTTCACAATAAACCAACTTGATCACGAGCTCAACATAGCGGTCAGGTGACAACCTGGTAATACTTCTGAGAAGATATTCAGAAAATCACGAACCACCGGTATGTTACTAAGCTCGAGAACAATCTTGTTTTTGAGGGCAAGACGATATGATCAAATGAGTGAGGACTTGACAAGATCCTAACTCATCAATCGAAGGGTGCACCGAAATAAGGACTAGGTAGCACGATCAGTCTTAGAAGGATGATTCGAAAACCAACATACTAAGAATGAAATTATTATCCTTTAACTACCAAGCAACAGAGTTGCTAGCAGTATTGATTTCACACATCACAATTCATTTGTCGGTATTCCGGTTGCATCAACACGAGGGCCGAGGAATGAACAGTGATGGCAAGAAGTATCACTGTACCAAGAGTTCATGGGATGGTGTGCAATTCCTATAACAATCTCGATATAAAATATGTAATACTCCAAGGTAGAGCAGAACCAAAAGCTGGATTGGCATTTGATCTGCGGAATACAACTACTTTGACCCAATCCTAGATATGGAAGAGGCACTGGAGTTTGTTTCTCCTAGTCATTCCGGAATAGAATGGCTTGACAGACCACAAGAGTCATAGGCATCGATGAACGAACGCACGCATACTCTTGACTATCAATTGATAGACGAGGGTCAGAATGCAACTAAAGAGAACAACTCAAAGGAACATATAACTTTCTGAGTTGTGGATGCATAGATTAGTATGTCGAACCAAGTTCAACATATTTCTTCCGGATAACCCATGCAGAAAGGTAGAACTAGCAGAGTCACGATTTATGAATGGAGAACTCCTCAAGAGTACTCTAATTGTGATTTTTTTTGATCCAATAAACATCTGCCATAAGTAGTTCATGGTATTTGGAAGAAGAAGATACCACGGACTTCAAGGACTATCGCAAAGGTTACTAATATACTAAAGGCACTAGCAATTACTATCAACATGAAGTAGGTAGAGTGAATCTCGGGTTCAGAACCCAGGAGTAGAATACCTACTACTAAGTAGCATCACGGGATGCTTCCGAGAATAAAGGCCAGAATCTTCACACTAGGACACAAATCATGGCTAGACCACTAGATGATCCCCTAAGACACCTAGGGTCATAATAATAACTCCAACATAAAGGTCGAGGCAGTAAAGTACCTCAACTCACTGATTTGTGTGATTAATCTGGCCCAAAGGAACATCGGAATGGGAGGAAGGAATTTTGCAAATGCTTCAGACTATTCAGAAACGTGGGGTGACTCGGACAGCATAACGGCTGTAAATGCTCAGAAAAGATTTGAGACATTCACAAAAATGGTGGCATAACCACTCAGAAGCACAATATCAAGGTCTCGAGATCAATAATTAACATACAGAAATACTAGGAACTGAAACGAGGCTTAAGTCCAACAATCTATAAGTCTACGGATTAGTAACACGTGATCCTGATGGAAAGAGGAGATAGCCTAGTTCTTAATCCCCGTAGAAGAGAAGATGATGACTCAGATCAGAAGGTCATGAGGTATAAGGAGTAAAAAGAGCCTTACGTTCCATCCCACAATCAATTCCCTTATATAACTAAAGAATTTCTAGACTCAACTTCGACCAGTTTGGCTTGGTAATCCTACAGGCAGTCAAGCTCTGATACCAACGCTGTCAGGACCCCGACTCAATGCCACATCGATCTAGCATGTAACACCTCATATCACTTTGCGGCCTCACGCACGGTATTCCCACGGGTGTCGCCTTACCTCTGCCCGGGACCGTTTGCGCCTTTTGGCACACGTATATGACAGTGTCGCTAGCATCCATATGATAAGGAGCCCGGGCTGACATGGCTAGTCGTAAACCCAAAGCGGCACAGACTTACAGGGACAGGCATTCATGACCCAGCATCGAACGTGTCGGTCATCAGCGAGTGAATCCAGGCTGTAGCACTGGGCTAGCAGGACTCCGGTGAACCGGGCTGTAGCGGGCTAACAGGACTCCGGTATTCACCGCGTGACATTTCCCCGAAGGGACAGACACAGGAACGAAGAAGGACACATGCCGGCCAGCCTAAGTGTTCCGGAGCAGTAGCAAGCTACCATGGCTCGGTGGAAACACTAGGAGACATTTCCCCGTAAGAGAGGCTACTAAAGATAAACAACTAGATGGTCAGATCCCACACATACCAAGCATTTCAATAGCATACACACAATATGCTCGATATGTGCAAATACAACATGGCATCACAACATGACTCTATGACTCAAGTAATCTATTCAATAGGCTCCGAGGAGCGAGATATTACAAACATGGGTCTCATGACCCAACATTCAGAGCATACAAATCAAAGCACAAGCGGAAGCTATCATGTCTGAGTACAGACAACTATAAATGAAAAAGGCTGAGAAGCCTGACTATCTATCAGATCCTGCCGAGGGCACAAGATCGTAGCTGAGGTATCAAGCTAAACGTCGAAGTCCACGTGAAACTACTAGCGAGACTGAAGTCTCTCTGCAAAACATAAAATAGGCAAACGTGAGTACAAATGTACCCAGCAAGACTTACATCAGAACTAACTACATATGCATCATTATCAACAAAGGGATGGTGGGGTTTAATTGCAGCAAGCCAGCTTTGACTCGGTGGCTATCCTGAACTACGACTGCGAGTAACTTTTTGAGGTGGCGCACACGAGTCCACATATTCACCATATCAATACACCACTACGGATCCGCTCCCGTCTCCCTACGAGAACGCCATCCATAGCACTCACGCTTATCTTGCGTATTTTAGAGTATCCACTTTCACTTGTCTATGAACTGATATAAGCAACCCAGAAGTCCTTTTCCGCGGACACGGCTATTCGAATAGATCATATTAACCCTGCAGGGATGTACTTCTTCACACACGCTCTCACCACTTACCGCCGTTTACACGACATGTACTCGGCAACCTTCAAGCGGAAGCCCAACGTGGGTGTCGGCCACGACCTACCTAATCACTCAAGTCTCTAGTCCAGGTTTATCGCCTATTCGGGTTCCATCCATGAGGAGATCCGGCCGGAGTTTCGCTCACAGCCCCAAACGATGTGTACAGGGTTCCGTGACACCAAACGGGTGCCCGGTTTACCCGGCCACGTGCCTACCGCATCACAGCCCACCCCTACGGTCAGCGCTGTCCACGGCCTCCAGCATACTACAAACACCAGAAACTACTTGCAACTCCTGGACAGAGGACAAGGGTGATTAAGAAGCCGAGAGGGTCCATTGGTTTCGGGCCCAATGCGTGGTAGTAGCTGAATCATGGATCACAAACACAGAACTCAGTTCCTGAGGACGGCTGCAATGAGACAACCCACCATGTACTCCTACATGGCCTCTCACCGCTACCTTTACCAAATCGTGTTCACACACTTAGCTCACACACAGTAGGACATGTTCACACACCTCTGATTCATCCCCGATGAATCAGACCTGACTCAACTCTAAGCAGTAGCAGGCATGACAAACAAGCATGAATGAGTAGGCACATTAGGGCTCAAACAACTCCTACTCATGCTAGTGGGTTTCATCTAATTACTGTGGAATGACAGGTCATGCAGAGGATAAAGGGGTTCAGCTACCGCAGCAAGTAACAAATATGTCGCTGTTGTCCTAATGCAGTAAAAGAGAGCAGGAGCGAGAGAGTAGGATTGTATCGGAATGGACAAGGGGGTTTTGCTTGCCTGGCACTTCTGAAGATAACATTGAGTCTTCATCAGTGTCAACGATCACATCATCGGTATCACGTCTATCGAGAGGGGACAATTACCGGCAACACAGAAGGAAACACAATCAATGCAATGCACAATATGATGCATGCTATGACATGGAAATATGAATGTGTTTTGGGCTAATGCAACTAGCAACAGATTAAATGAAGTTGGTTTGAATATAAAATTCAAATTCAAACTCCATATGTGATTATTCAAATGCCATTTATATGATTTGTGCTAAACAGCATCTATAAGTTGTTCTAACATGCATGAAAATGGTACAGATGGATTCCTTGAATTTTTCTGATAATTTTTCATATATAAATTATTTAATTTGGAGTTACGGTTAATTTTCTATGATTTTTAGAAGTTTTAGGCATTTTCTGGAATTTCCTGGATATTAATAAATCCAGTAATTGAATTAATGCGCCAGCCTGACGTCATCATGACGTCAGCAGGTCAACTGGGCGCCTCCAGGTCAAACCTGACACTGGGACCCACATGTCAGTGTGATTAGCTTAACTAAAATTAATTAAAACTAATCCTAATAGTCAACAGGGCTGGGCCCCACCTGTCATTGACTCAGGAGAGTCAACCGGGGCCCACCCGTGGTCAAAGTCAAAGTCGGCTGCCGGCGTTTAGCCGCCGGCGAGCCCGACGCGGCGGCGAGAGTGGTTTTGGCCACTCCGGCGACCAAATGGGCCGCGGAGGGCATCTAGGAGGAGCTGGGGACGAGCCGAAGCTCCTGGTGGAGTCAGTTGCGCTCGGGGCGGCCGGAATCGGTGCCGACGGCGAGCGAGGCGGCGGCCGGAGCTCGGGTGTGCTCGGTTTCGGCGTTACACGGCACGGCGGGCGCGGCCGATGGGCTCTACGGGATGCTGGGGTCACCAGGAATACCCGGAGGCAACGAGCGCAGGCGGAGAAGCTCGGGAGCACGGAGCTCACCGGCCATGGCGGACGGCGGCTTCGGGTGCTCGTGGGGCGGCGGCTACAGGGCACAATCGAAGGGGGAAAAAGGGAGGGGAGGCGTAGGAGCTCACAGCGGTGCCGTAGGGATGGTTGGCCGGCTCGGGGGCGCGCCGGAGTGGCCGAATCGACGGAGAAGCTCCTCGGCGGCCGGCGAGGGGAAAACGTCGGGGGTGGCGTTCCGGGGCTCTTCTGGTCGCGTGACACGACGAGGAGGTCGAGGGAGGACCAGCGGAGCTTCCTGGGGCGTCGGCGAGGCTAGGGGTGGCCGGTGGCCATGGGTACGGCGACGATGGCGGCGAGCTCCGCTCGGTGGTGTGCGCGAGAGGGAAACAGAGGAGGGAATGGGGTCCAGGGGGAGAGAGGGGAGGTGCAGGGGGCGAGGGCGTCTTCGTGGCGTCGCGAGGGGGTCGGGGAGGAAGCAGGAGGTGGCTAGGGGGGGAAGCAGGAGGTGGCCGAGGCAGCGTCGGCGAGCGCCACGCCTCGCCTCTGCTCGTCCTCCTGGCAGAGGAGGAAGAGGACAAAGGAGGAGGAGGTGGGCTGGGCCGGCTGGGGGGAACTGGGCCGGCTGGTGGGCTGCACGGGTGAGGCCAGGTATGTCCTTCTCCCTCTTATTTTTGTTCTGTTTTATTTTTTTCTATTTCTGCAATTTGTTTTTGATTTGTTTTAAATATCAAATCATTTTATAAAATCCTGGAAATAAATATGGGTGCTTTCTGAATTATTCCAGTGACCCTTATCAATTTCCAACATTTATTTGAGCATTTAAAATATTTATAGTATTTAAATGCCCAAAGTCAAATACAATATGATTTAATTCAAAAATCCAAAAATGACCTAAGGATATATTCATCATTTTTGGCAGAGGTTTCCACCTTAACCAGAAATCATGAACTTTTCTTAGGGGCCTTTTGGGTTTATTGAAAAGATTTTAACTTACCCTAGTTGAGTTGATTTAATGCTAGGGTTTGAACATCCCCATTTCAATTTTAGGCAAAATTTAAACATGATGCAACACATGGCTAGCTAGCTCAGAGCATTACCAGAAGCTAGGGATGTGACAAATTCACATCAATGCTTTCACTATTTTGCTCAATCAAAGTAGACAAAGGCATATCATTAAAATCAATACGAGCACTTTTACTAGCAACAAATTTCATAAGAGCATCAACTTTATCACTCAAAGAAGAAATTTCTTCAACTGAATTAACTTTTTTTACTAGTAGGAGCTCTTTCGGTATGCCATTGTGAATAATTTATTGTGATATTATCAAGAAATTTGGTGGCTTCACCCAAAGTAATTTACATAAAAGTACCACCCACGGTGGAATCTAAAAGATTACGAGAAACAAAATTCAACCCCGCATAAAATATTTGTATGATCATCCAAAGATTTTACCCATGAGTTGGGCAATTCCTTAGCATCATTTTCATCCTTTCCCAAGATTGTGAAACATGCTCATGCTCAAGTTGCTTGAAATTCATGATCTGGGTTCTAAGGGAAATACTTTTTGTAGGAGGAAAATACTTAGTGATAAAAGCATCTTTGCACTTATTCCAAGAATCGGTACTATTGTGAGGCAAAGAAGAGAACCAAATTTTTGCAGAATCACACAAAGAGAATGGAAATAATTTCATCTTGACCACATCATTGTTCACATCTTTTTTCTTTTGCTTATTGCATAATTCCACGAAGGTATTAAGATGGGATGCGGCATCCTCATTAGGAGTACCAGAAAATTGGTCTTTCATAACAAGATTCAGCAAAGCAGTATTAATATCACAAGTCTCTGCACTAGTGGTGGGAGGAGCAAGTGGAGTTCTAGTAAAATCATTGTTGTTGGCATTTGAGAAATCACATAACTTGGTGTTCTCTTGAGTCATGATGACCACACAACAAGATTGCACTCAAAAACAGATCCGACAAGAAAACGACGAACAGAACAAGAGGGGCGAATAAAACGACAAATTTTTGTGAAGTGGGGGAGAGGAAAATGAGAGGCAAATGGAAAATAATGTAAATTGCAAGGAGATGAGATTTGTGATTAGGAACCCTGTTATGTTGAAGATCCTCCCCGGCAACGGCGCCAGAAATTCTCCTTGATGGTAGCTGGAACGACGTCGGTATTTCCCTGGAGAGGGAGGGATGATGTAGGACAGCGACGGTAGGTATTTCCCTCAGTTATGAAACCAAGGTATCGAACCAGTAGGAGAACCAAGCAACACAACATAAGCAGCACCTGCACACAAATAACAACACCTCGCAACCCGACGTGTTAAAGGGGTTGTCAATCCCTTCCGGGGTACGGCGCCTCAACATAGGCAAACAGACGTGAGGTAAATTGTAGTAGATTGATAGATCGAACACCAAATAAAATAAATAAAGATAAAACGCAGCAAGGTATTTTTGTATTTTTTTGGTTTAATAGATCTGAATAAAAATGCAAAGGAAAAGTAGATCACAAGGCAAATATATGAGAAAGAAGATCCGGGGGCCGTAGGTTCACTAGTGGCTTCTCTCGAGAAAAATAGCAAACGGTGGGTAAACAATTTACTGTTGGGCAATTGATAGAACTTCAAATGATTATGAAGATATCCAGGCAATGATCATTACATAGAATCACGTCCAACATTAGTAGACCGACTCCTTCCTGCATCTACTATTATTACTCCACAAATCGATCGCTATCCAGCATGCATCTAGTGTATTAAGTTCATGGAAAAATGGAGTAATGCAATAAGAACAGTGACATGATGTAGACAAGATCCATTTATCTATATGGCGGTAGATATAGATCTCGACTTTTTATCCTTAGTAGCAACAATACATACGTTTCGGTTCCCTTTCTGTCACTGGGACCAAGCACCGTAAGATGGAACCCACTACCGGGCACCTCTTCCCATTGCAAGATAAATAGACCAAGTTGGCCAAACAAAACACAAATATCGGAGAAGAAATACGAGGCTATAAGAGATCATGCATGTATGAGATCAAAGAAACTAAAATAACTTTCATGGATATAAAAAGATATGACAAATCATAAACTCGAAGTTCATCAGATCCCAACAAACACACGCAAAAGAGTTACATCATATGGATCTCCAAGAGACCATTGTATTGAGAATTCAGCGAGAGAGAGAGAGAGAGAGAAATCCATGTAGCTACTAACTACGGACCCGACGGTCTACAAAGAACTACTCATTCATCATCGGAGAGGCACCAATGGAGGTGGTGAACCCCATCCGAGATGGTGTCTAGATTGGATCTGGTGGTTCTAGACTCTGCGGTGGCTGGAGGAATATTTCATGGATGCCTTTTGGGTTTCTGGAATATTGTGGTATTTATAGAGCAAAGAGGCGTCCCGGGGGGCACCTGAGGTGGGCACAACCCACCAGGGCCTCCTGGCGCGCCCTGGTGGGTTGTGCCCCCCTCGGGGAACCCCCAGGTGCAACCAGGGAACATTGCCTTTGTTCTGGCCCATAAAAAATCATCGTGGAGTTTCGTGGCATTTGGACTCCATTTGATATTGATTTTCTGCGATGTAAAAAACATGGAAAAACAGCAGCTGGCACTTGGCACTATGTCAATATGTTAGTACCAAAAAATGATATAAAATGACTATAAAATGATTATAAAACATCCAAGATTGATAATAAAACAGCACAGAACAATCAAAAATTATAGATACGTTGGAGACGTATCAAGAAGCCACATGGGAGCTTGAGGATCACCTCCCTTCTGAATATCCGGAGTTCTTTCAGTCCTAGATCTCGGGTCGAGATCCTCTTGTAGCGGTGGAGAGTTGTAACGCCCCGGATGTAACATTCCATAATTGTAACTCCAACTCTTGCCATTTCCGGCAATGTTATGTGTTATATCCTCCGTGGTTGGGTTTTGTCCTTGTTTTGCATTTTGTTCATGTCATGCATTTCATCTCATTTGCATTCGTATTCGTCTCATGCATCCGGTCATTTTCCCTGTTGTCCGTTTCGGAATCCGACACTCACACATGCACCCGTTGCACCCCTCAGATCTTGTTTCGTGAGTGGGAGAAAAACGTTCTCGGAATGGGCCGAGATTTGTCCAGTGGCCTTGGTACATCACCGGTAGGCCGCCTGTCAAATTTTGTTCCATTTGGATGTCATTTGATGCCCCAATGGTTAACCGTGTAACTGCCGAAACCCCTCTCTCTTTGCAGCTCAGCACCCCTCAACAACAGCCCACTAGCCCATCTAAACCCCCTCCATGCTACCAGTCATTGGATCACGATCGTGTGGGTGAAAACCGCATCTCATTTGGACTCTCCTAGCTCCCTCTACCTATAAATAGGCCCTCTCCCCCAAAATTTGCGGATCAAACCCTAGCTCCAGCCTCTCCCACCGCGCCGGACACATCCAGACGGCGCCGGACGTGTCCGCCCCCACCCCTCGGCCAATCGGGCTGTGCCACATGGCACACTCCACCGCCAGCCACCGCCGGCCCACGCGCCCCCCCGGCCCGGATCGCCTCCGCCGCCGCCCGCGCACATCGCCTCCCCGTGCCCGCGAGCGCCGCCGCCCGTCGTTGCCCGCTATGTCGAGCGCCGCCCACGCCACCGTGCCCGACCCCCATCGTCGCCGTCGCCACCTTGTCCTCACCGTCGCCTCCCGAGCGCACCGCCGCTCCTCGCCGACGACTCCGGCCAGATCCGGGACGGTGCCACCCGGATCCGGCGAACCCAACTTCCCCGGCGCCTCCCCGACTCACTCCGGCCACTACCATCGCAACCCCGACGAGATCGGCTGACCTCGGTTCATGTGAGCCTAGACGAATCCTAGATCCGGAGGTCGATTTCTCCCCAAGTCCTTTTTCTGTGACATTATGTGTGCCCCTTCATCATGACATATCTTCGTTTCCGTAGCTCCGATTTGCGCATATGATATATCAAAATGTTCATCTCGTGATGCTTTACATGCTAGTGTCATTTGCATGCATATTACTGTCCATATAGATGCCCTAATCATCATTGCAAAAGTGCTAAATGATGTTGTCTGCTGGAATCCATCATAACTTGCTGATTTGTCTTTTTCATAGCATTTTGTGTGTGCATCCTTTGAGCATCATGTCTACAAGGTTTAGGAGCACCTTCATGCCATCTTTGTAGTGGTGCAATCCTTGTATTTTTATGTGCCCCGTGGTGACTAGCACAAGCATGAAAGTAGGCCACTTGATGTTGTTGTTTTCAGCTACTTAGTTTTTTTGCTAAGTCTTTTCCTGTTACATTGTGTTGCTATGTTGACTTGTTGCCACAAGTAGATCCATGCATATTTTGATGAAGTTCAATAAGGGTGTTTTGTGGTGAGTGGCATGAGCTTGCAAAGTTGCTATCATGAATCTGTTTCTGCCATGCCCTGATTTTCCACCAAGTCTGAATCTGTTCATATCACTTGCCATGTTTGCATTGATGCTACCATCTTTTCTGTGCATCTTTGGCTCAAGTTTAGTAAGGGAGTTTTGTTCATTGCCTTTAGTAATAGCATGACATTCTCAATTTTTCCATGATATGTTCTTGTAGCATGTAGTTTAGTAGCTCTAAACATTGTTACCTGATGCTATTTCTTCCATGTTTAGTATTTTCACCAAGTCTGTGAAACTGTTGTCATTTGCATTTTTGCCATGCTATTTTAGACTTGTTCTAGTGAGTTCTAGCAGGAGCCAGTGTTCATTATTTGTAGAGCTTCACCTGTACTTCACTGCCATGTGTTTTTTTGCTATGTTGGAGTGTTGTAGCATAGTTTCATGATGCATCTTAAGTGCTACGATGCTGTTAAGCGCAGTTTTACCTTGTTCTTGTTTTGCTCGTCGTTTGCAAACCGTGCATCCATTTCCGATAATCTTTATATCAATTTCGACCAAAATCTCCTAATCTTTCTAGTGGCATGCTTGGTTTGCCAAGTTGATGCCATGATCATCTTTTCCCTTCTGGAGTACCCATATGCATTGCACATCATATCTTGCATCTCATGCCATGTCTTGCATCATGTTGCTTGTGCATTGCACCGTGATTGATTGTTGTTCCGTTGCTTGTGTTCTTGCTTTTGGTAGAGCTGGGAGACGAGTTCATGAACGAGGATCCTATCGAGTACGTTTACGAGGAGCAAGCTTTCGACAACCCTGAGAACTTTGCAGGCCAGATGATCATTACCCTCGATATCACTTCTATCTTTGCTTGCTAGTTGTTCGCTCTATCGCTATGTCGTGCTACCTACCACTTGTTTATTAAGCCTCCCGTATTTCCATGTCAAGCCTCTAACGTCACCTTCCTAGCAAACCATTGTTTGGCTATGTTACCGCTTTTGCTCAGCCCCTCTTATAGCATTGCTAGTTGCAGGTGCAGTGCAGGTTGTTCCATGTTTGGAACATGGATATGTTGGGATATCACAATATCTCTTATTTAATTAATGCATCTATATACGTGGTAAAGGGTGGAAGGCTTGGCCTTTTTCTCCGTGTTTTGTTCCACTCTTATCGCCCTAGTTTCCGTCATACTGGTGTTATGTTCCTTGATTTTGCGTTCCTTACACGGTTGGGGTTATGGGACCCCCTTGACTGTTTGCTTTGAATAAAACTCCTCCAGCAAGGCTCAACCTTGGTTTTACCATTTGCCTAATAACAACTAAAATTTGCCTAGGGAGTAATTAACCCAAGGAATTCTTAATCAACAACCCGGGCCAGTGTTCCTTTGAGTGCTGGTCCAACCTGGGCGATGTCCGGCGCCCCCTGGGCAACCAGGGTCTCCGCCAACCCGACGTCTGGCCCATCTGATGTGCCCTGAGAACGAGATAGTGTGACTCCTACCGGGATTTGTCGGCACATCGGGCGGTCTTGCTGGTCTTGTTTTACCATTGTTGAAATGTCTTGTAACTGGGATTCCTAGTCTGATCGGTTTGTTCCAGGAGAAGGAATATCCTTCATTGATAGTGAGAGCTTGTGATGGGCTAAGTTGGGACACCCCTACAGAGTATAAACTTTCGAGAGTCGTACCCGTGGTTATGTGGCAGATGGGAATTTGTTAGTATCCTGTTGTAGAGAACTTGACACTGGACTTAATTAAAATACACCAACCGCGTGTGTAACCGTGATGGTCTCTTTTCGACGAGGTTCGGGAAGTGAACACGGTTGGGTTATGTATGAACGTAAGTAGTTCAGGATCACTTCTTGATCACTTCTAGTTTACGACCGTTGCGTAGTTTCTCATCTTCTTGTACTCGTATGTTAGCCACCATATTTGCTTAGTGTTTGCTGCAACTCCACCCCATAACCACATCCTACCTATAATCTTAACTAGTCTTGATCTCGCGGGTTTTGAGATTGCTAATTCCTCGTGACTCATAGATACTACCAAAACAGTTGCAGGTGCCCATGATACCAGTGCAGGTGATGACACCGAGCTCAAGTGGGAGTTTGATGAAGACCTTGGCCGCTACTATGTTTCCTTTCCGGATGATCAATAGTGGAGCCTAGTTGGGACGATCGGGATTTAGCATTTGGGGTTGTCTTCTTTCTTTTGGATTCGTCCGTAGTCAGACCTTGTGTGTACTCTGTTAATGTATGGATTATTTGATCATTGTGTGACGTGGCGATTGTAAGTCAACTATTTATTTATCCTTGTTCTTGTACATGGGATTGTGTGAAGATGGCCCTTCTTGCGACAATACCAAAATGCAGTTATGCCTCTAAGTCGTGCCTCGACACGTGGAAGATATAACCGCATCTTGGGCGTTACATGCCCGCATACTGACCTTGTCGCGGCGGGTGCTTGTGTTTTTGAGATTTTCTTTGCTTCTTCATTAATCTAGAATTGGGTTAACCTCCGGGTCTTCCATGAGGCGTGCAGCGACGTGGGTTCACCCACACAGTAGGACAAAGGGCGCCCACGTTCACAGGGGTAATTAGGGTTGATACGTCTCCAACGTATCTATAATTTTTGATTGTTCCATGCTATTATATTATCCATCTAGGATGTTTTATATGCATTTATATGCTATTTTATATGATTTTTGGGACTAACCTATTAACATAGAGCCTAGTGCCATTTTCTATTTTTCCTTGTTTTTGAGTTTTACAAAAAAGGAATACCAAACGGAGTCCAATTGACGTGCCAATTTTTGATGATTTTTATGGACCAAAAGTAGCCCCCGAAGTAAAAGAGTTGGGTCAGAAGAGTCCCGAGACATCCACGAGGGTGGAGGGCGCACCCTACCCCCTGGGCTCGCCCCCTATCTCATGGATGACTTAGAGACCCCCCTGACATGAGACCGACGCCAAAAATTCCTATAAATACAGAAACCCCCAAAAAGAGACCTAGATCGGGAGTTCCGCCGCCGCAAGCCTCTGTAGCCACCGAAAACCAATCTAGACCCGTTCCGGCACCCTGCCGGAGGGGGAATCCCTCTCCGGTGGCCATCTTCATCATCCCGACGCTCTCCATGACGATGAGATTTTAGTTCACCCACAGGGATGATGGTATGTACTAGTAGCTATGTGTTTGATCTCTCTCTCTCTCTCTCTCTCTCGTGTTCTTGATTTGGCACGATCTTGATGTACCGTGAGCTTTGCTATTATAGTTGGATCTTATGATGTTTCTCCCCCTCTACCTTGTTGTGATGAATTGAGTTTTCCCTTTGAAGTTATCTTATCGGATTGAGTCTTTAAGGATTTGAGAACACTTAATGTATGTCTTGCATGTGCTTATCTGTGGTGACAATGGGATATTCACGCGATCCACTTGATGTATGTTTTGGTGATCAACTTGCGAGTTCCGTGACCTCGTGAACTTATGCATAGGGGTTGGCACATGTTTTTGTCTTGACTCTTCGGCAGAAACTTTGGGGCACTCTTTGAAGTTCTTTGTGTTGGTTGAATAGATGAATCTGGGATTGTGTGATACATATCGTATAATCATACACAGGGATACTTGAGGTGACATTGGAGTATCTAGGTGACATTAGGGTTTTGGTTGATTTGTGTCTTAAGGTGTTATTCTAGTACGAACTCTAAGATAGATTGAACAGAAAGAATAGCTTCGTGTTATTTTACTACGGACTCTTGAATAGATCGATCAGAAAGGATAACTTTGAGGTGGTTTCGTATCCTACCATAATCTCTTCGTCTGTTCTCCACTATTAGTGACTTTGGAGTGACTCTTTGTTGCATGTTGAGGGATAGTTATATGATTTAATTATGATATTATTGTTGAGAGAACTTGCAGTAGTGAAAGTATGAACCATAGGCCTTGTTTCAACGCATTGCAATACCGTTTACGCTCACTTTTACGACTTGCTACCTTGCTGTTTTTATATTTTCAGATTACAAAAACCTATATCTACCATCCATATTGCACTTGTATCACCATCTCTTCGCCGAACAAGTGCACCCATATAATTTACTATTGTATTGGGTGTGTTGGGGACACAAGAGACTCTTTGTTATTTGGTTGCAGGGTTGTTTGAGAGAGACCATCTTCACCCGACGCCTTCCACGGATTGATAAACCTTTGGTCATCCACTTGAGGGAAATTTGCTACTGTCCTACAAACCTCTGCACTTGGAGGCCCAACAACGTTTACAAGAACAAGGTTGTGTAGTAGACATCAAGCTCTTTTCTAGCGCCGCATCCGGGGACGTTAGCGCTTGAAGGTATATCTTTAGATCTTGAAATCGAATCTTTTAGTTTCTTATTTTATCACCAGTTTAGTTTATAAAAGAAAATTAAACAATGGAATTGAGGGTACCTCATATGCTTCATCTTTTTAATATCTTTCAGGAAAACAAGGTTTCCGATAATTGTGCCAAAATGCTAGAAGAAGAATGCATTAAAATGTTTGGCACTAAATCTTTGAATGATGAGCATGATTGCAATGTTGTTAGTACGAACTCTTTGAATATACATAGTACTAATGATGATTGCACCAGTCATGATGAAAATGTCTCGTATAAGCCTGTCAATTTTTGTGGAGTGCATAAGGTTTGCAGGTACACACCAAATAGGGAAGATAGATTTTGCAAGAGGCATAAGTATTTAGAAACTAAATGGTTGCAAGAAAGGCTAGATGTTTGTGCTGAAAATTTAAATTTTCTTAGCCATCCTTGTGAACTTTGCAACGAACATGGTCATCTAAATATCCGATGCAAATTGTTTCATGATGGAATCATGTCTAAATTTTTTGATGACTTGATTTCACTTGCACATCATAATGAACTTAGTTTTCTTCTGGGTTATGAAGAAATGAAACGTATAACTAAGGATATTCCAGAATTTGCCCTTGATAAAGTTCTTGATTTTGATCTAGAGGAAATTTATATGTATTGTGCAGTGAATTGCATTGAAAATCCTTATATTGCCAATTACATAAAGTCAAGAAAACAATTAGAAGATGAAGAGAATACTAATGAAAGGGAAGAGATTTCCCAATATCCTCACATGATGCGAAGAGATTTTTTCTTATGATGAATCAGGTAACGAGGAGGAGCCTTCTATCCAACCAATATCATTAATAAGGAGCTCCAAAAATAGGGTTAAACCCACACATGATGCGAAGAAGAAAAATAAAAGACGTAGAAGCAAAGGTAAAAAGGTATCCCTCCCAAATGATGTTGCTCCTATTACTCATTGTGATGATGATAATTTCTATACTATCGGTGCTATCCATACTATTAATGATGAGAGTGATTATGCTTATGATATGAAAAGGCCCAAGCTTGGGGATGCTATGTTTGATGAGAATGACATGTTTGAGAATGTATTTGCTGCAATTAATGTTTGTCCCAAGCTTGGGGATGCTATGTTTAATGAATATGATATTTTTAGTCTCCCAAGTTTTGATGAGAAAATTTATTATGATGATAGCATGCCTCCTATTTATGATGATTATTGTGATGATACTTATGTTATAAAAAGTAGAGATGACTATATTTATAAAACTTGGCATGATTATGATTACCCTTTTTCTGAACATTACTCTCTTAATGTGGAAACAATTTATAGTATTCAAGTTTCTTATGATACTCCCGCTATTCCGAATGAGAATTTTTTTGCTTATGTGGAGAGTAATAAAAATTATATGCTTGTGGCTCATGAAAAGAATGCTTTATGTGATAGTTATATTGTTTAATTCATTCATGATGCTACTGAAAATTATTATGAGGGAGGAATATATGCTTGTAGGAGTTGCAATAATATCAAGTTTCCTCTCTATGTGTTGAAAATCTTGAAGTTATCCTTGTTTTACCTTCCTATGCAAGTTGATTCTTGTTCCCATAAGTTGTTTGCTCACAAAATCCCTATGCATAGGAAGTGGGTTAGACTTAAATTTGCTAGTCATATTCTTCATGATGCTCTTTTTATGTTTCAATTCTTATCTTTTATGTGAGCATCATTGAAATCATCATGCCTAGCTAGGAGCGTTAAACGATAGCGCTTGTTGGGAGGCAACCCAATTTTATTTTTGTTCCTTGATTTTTGTTCCTGTTTAGTAATAAATAAATCATATATCCTCTGTTATGACTGTGTTTTTTATGTTTTAATTAGTGTTTGTGCCAAGTAAAGCCTTTATGATCTTCTTGGGTGATTGTTATTTGATCTTGATGTAAAAAACAGAAAGTATCCGCTCAGGAGAATAATTTTATTTTTTTACCAGAGAACGATAAAATACCAATTACAGTTGCAGTAGATTATTAAACAAATTGACTAGGACTTCCTAATTTATCAGGATTTTTGGAGTTACAGAAGTATTCGAAACCTACAGATTACTACAGACTGTTCTGTTTTTGACAGATTCTGTTTTGTATGTGTTGTTTGCTTATTTTGATGAACCTATGAGTAGTATTGGAGGGTATGAACCATAGAGAAGCTGGAATACAGTAGATATTACACCGATATGAATTTAGAATAAGTTCACAACAATACCAAAAGTGGTGATTTATTTTCTTATACTAACGGAGCTTACAAGTTTTCTGTTGAGTTTTGTGTTGTGAAGTTTTCAAGTTTTGGGTAAAGATTCGATGGACTATGGAATAATGAGTGGCAAGAGCCTAAGCTTGGGTATGCCCAAGGCACCCCAAGGTAATATTCAAGGAAAACCAAGAGCCTAAGCTTGGGGATGCCCCGGATGGCATCCCCTCTTTCGTCTTCGTTCATCGGTAACTTTACTTGAGGCTATATTTTTATTCACCACATGATATGTGTTTTGCTTGGAGCGTCATTTTATTTTATTTTGTTTTGCTTGCTGTTTGAATAATATACCAAGATCTGAAATTCTTAAATATTAGAGAGTCTTCACATAGTTGCATAATTATTCAACTACTCATTGATCTTCACTTTTATCTTGTGGAGCAGTTTGTCGTTTGCTCTAGTACTTCACTTATATCTTTTTAGAGCATGGCGGTAGTTTTATTTTGAAGAAATTGTTGAACTCTCATGCTTCATTTATATTATTTTGAGAGTCTTTAGAACAGCATGGTAATTTGCTTGGGTTATAAAATTAGTCCTACTATGATGGGCATTCTAGATGGGTATAATAAAAACTTTCATATAGAGTGCATTGAATACTATGAGAAGTTTGATACTTGATGATTGTTTTGAGATATGAAGAGGCTGATATTAGAGTCGTGCTAGTTGAGTAGTTGTGAATTTGAGAGATACTTGTGTTAAAGTTTGTGATTCCCATAGCATGCACGCATGGTGAACCGTTATGTGATGAAGTCGGAGCATGATTTATTTATTGATTGTCTTCCTTATGAGTGGCGGTTGGGGACGAGCGATGGTCTTTTCCTACCAATCTATCCCCCTAGGAGGAAGCGCGTAGTACTTTGTTTCGATAACTAATAGATCTTTGCAATAAGTATGTGAGTTCTTTATGACTAATGTTGAGTCCATGGATTATACGCACTCTCACCCTTCCACCATTGCTAGCCTCTCTTGTGCCGCACAACTTTCGCCGGTACCATAGACCCACCATTACCTTCCTCAAAAAAGCCACCATACCTACCTATTATGGAATTTCCATAGCCATTCCGAGATATATTGCCATGCAACCTTCCACCATTTCGTTTATTATGACACGCTTCATCATTGTCATATTGCTTTGCATGATCATGTAGTTGACATCGTATTTGTGGCAAAGCCACCATTCATAATTCTTTCATACATGTCACTCTTGATTCATTGCACATCCCAGTACACCGCCGGACGCATTCACATAGAGTCAAATTTTGTTCTAAGTATCGAGTTGTAATTCTTGAGTTGTAAGTAAATAAAAGTGTGATGATCATCGTTATTAGAGCATTTTACCATGTGAGGAAAGGATGATGGAGACTATGATTCCCCCACAAGTCGGGATGAGACTCCGGACGAAAAATGAAAAAATAGAAAAAAGAGGCCATAAAAAAGAGAGAAGGCCAAAAAATACAAAAAAAACCCAAAAAAGAGAGAAAAAACAGAGAAGGGGCAATGCTACTATCCTTTTACCACACTTGTGCTTCAAAGTAGCAACATGATCTTCATGATAGAGAGTCTCATATGTTGTCACTTTCATATACTAGTGGCAATCTTTCATTATAGAACTTGGCTTGTATATTCCAATGCTGGGCTTCCTCCAAATGCCCTAGGTCTTCGTGAGCAAGCGAGTTGGATGCACACCCACTTAGTTTCTTTTTGAGCTTTCATACACTTATAGCTCTAGTGCATCAGTTGCATGGCAATCCCTACTCACTCCCATTGATATCTATTGATGGGCATCTCCATAGCCTGTTGACACCCCTAATTGATGTGAGACTATCTTCTCCATTTTGTCTTCTCCACAACCACCATTCTATTCGTCCTATAGTGCTACGTCCATGGCTCGCGCTCATGTATTGCGTGCAAGTTGAAAAAGTTTGAGAATACTAAAGTATGAAACAATTGCTTGGCTTGTCATCGGGGTTGTGCATGATGAGAGCATTTTGTGTGACGAAGATGGAGCATGGCCAACCTATATGATTTTGTAGGGACGAGCTTTCTTTGGCTATATTATTTTGAGAAGACATAATTGCTTGGTTAGTATGCTTGAAGTTTTATTTCTTATGTCAATATTAAACTTTTGTCTTGGATCTTTCGGATCTGAACATTCCTGCCACAATAAAGAAAAATACTTTTAAAATTATGTTAGGTAGCATTCCACATCAAAAATTCTATTTTTATCATTTACCTACTCGAGGACGAGCAGGAATTAAGCTTGGGGATGCTTGATACGTCTCCAATGTATCTATAATTTTTGATTGTTCCATGCTATTATATTATCCATCTAGGAGTTTTATATGCATTTATATGCTATTTTATATGATTTTTGGGACTAACCTATTAACCTAGATCCCAGTGCTAGTTTCTATTTTTCCTTGTTATTGAGTTTTACAGAAAAGGAATACCAAACAGAGTCCAATTGACGTGCCAATTTTTGATGATTTTTTATGGACCAAAAGAAGCCCCCGAAGTAAAAGAGTTGGGCCAGAAGAGTCCCGAGCCATCCACGAGGGTGGAGGGCTCGCCCTACCCCTGGGCTCGCCCCCTATCTCGTGGACGACTCTGAGACCCCCCTGACGTGAGACCGATGCCAAAAATTCCTGTAAATACAGAAACCCCCGAAAAGAGACCTAGATCGGGAGTTCCGCCGCCGCAAACCTCTGTAGCCACCGAAAACCAATCTAGACCCGTTCCAGCACCCTCCCGGAGGGGGGAATCCTTCTCCGGTGGCCATCTTCATCATCCCGGCGCTCTCCTTGATGAGGAGGGAGTAGTTCACACTCGGGGCTGAGGGTATGTACTAGTAGCTATGTGTTTGATCTCTCTCTCTCTCGTGTTCTTGATTTGACACAATCTTGATGTACCATGAGCTTTGCTATTATAGTTGGATCTTATGATGTTTCTCCCCCTCTACCTTCTTGTGATGAATTGAGTTTTCCCTTTGAAGTTATCTTATCGGATTGAGTCTTTAAGGATTTGAGAACACTTGATGTATGTCCTGCATGTGCTTATCTATGGTGACAATAGGATATAGACGTGATCCACTTGATGTATGTTTTGGTGATCAACTTGCGAGTTCTATGACCTCATGAACTTATGCATAGGGGTTGGCACACGTTTTCGTCTTGACTCTCCGGTAGAAACTTTGGGGCACCCTTTGAAGTTCTTTGTGTTGGTTGAATAGATGAATCTAAGATTGTGTGATACATATCGTATAATCATACCCACGGATACTTGAGGTGACATTGGAGTATCTAGGTGACATTAGGGTTTTGGTTGATTTGTGTCTTAAGGTGTTATTCTAGTACGAACTCTAAGATAGATTGAACAGAAAGAATAGCTTCATGTTCTTTTACGACGGACTCTTCAATAGATCGATCAGAAAGGATAACTTTGAGGTGGTTTCATACCCTACCACAATCTCTTTGTTTGTTCTCCACTATTGGTGACTTTGGAGTGACTCTTTGTTGCATGTTGAGGGATAGTTATATGATCCAATTATGTTATTATTGTTGAGAGAACTTGCACTAGTGAAAGTATGAACCCTAGGCCTTGTTTCAATGCATTGCAATACCGTTTACACTCACTTTTATGACTTGCTACCTTGCTGTTTTTATCTTTTCATATTACAAAAACCTATATCTACCATCCATATTGCACTTGTATCACCATCTCTTCACTGAACTAGTGCACCCATACAATTTACCATTGTATTGGGTGTGTTGGGGACACAAGAGACTCTTTGTTATTTGGTTGCAGGGTTGTTTGAGAGAGACCATCTTCATCCTACGCCTCCCACGGATTGATAAACCTTAGGTCATCCACTTAAGGGAAATTTGCTACTGTCCTACAAACCTTTGCACTTGGAGGCCCAACAATGTCTACAAGAAGAAGGTTGTGTAGTAGACATCAAGGGTGCCCGCGCGTGAACCGGGGGTAATTGCCATTTCACTTCACCCACTACGCTTGCCATTTCCCCCAGGCGCGCCGCATGCATTGCGCGGGGTTGGTGGTGGGCGCGCAGGGCGCGAGAATGTGTGCCTTGGCAGAAGATGTAACGCCATGGGTTGGCGTAAAGGAGCGGCCGATGAGTCTGGACGCCGTCGGGGGCGCAGATAGGCCGGATTGGAGGAGTGGGGCAGTCGCCCCAGAGTAGTGGAGAGCCGGCCTCCCACCCTGCCCCGCTATAAAAGGGAGCAGAAGGGGACGGCGATGCTCATCCACATACCTCCTCCTTCTTCCTTCTTGTTTTCGTTTCCACCATGACAAGGGGAAGGGGCCGAGCTTGGCCTTCGATGGCAGCGACGAGGGCTTCTGCTCGGCACCATGCTCCTGCCCCCATTGTAGCTACAGGGGCAGGATCCAACGCGCAAGGCGAAGCCGTAGGGCGCGGTCGGGGTCGGCGAGGCACTCGAGGCTGAGGCTGGCGCAGTGCACCGGCCGCGCCTCCGTCGGACGCTTCGACACCAATGGAGGGCCATGTGGGGGACACAACACTGGAGTTCATTGTCAGGCTGCACAAGCCCCCGCGCAGCTGCCTGTAGCTTCCTCATCCCTTTGCCAGGCTGATGGAGGTTGATTAGCCGCTTGGGTTGAGGCTGCACATGAGGGTCTGCTGCAACGGCACCATGCGGGTGGACGTTGAGTACCCTGCACCTCATGTCATGCTTCTCCGACGTGGTTGGAAGACTTATGCTCGTGCCCACAGTCTTATGGAAGGGCACATTCTCCACTTCAAGTTCATGGAGGGCAATATGCTCCCCATCAAGGTCTTCGGGCGTTCAGGTGCTCACTTAGGGTGCCACGTGGAAAGCTCGAGCGATGGCAAAAGCTCCTCCTTGAGTGACAACGACGAGGAAGACACTGACGGTGAAGATGGCGACGAGGAGCCCCCGGTCGTCAAGCATGAAGACGACGACGAGGACTCTGGCAAAGCGTCAGACGCACCGTCATCGTGAACTAGGAGCTGGTAGCACCACCATATGCAACACCACCACAGGCAGCTGGACCCCGACAGAGTGATTTGCCGGAGGTGCTTGGCCCGGTCTTCGCCGCTTCCTCCAGCTGGACCCCGACATGCTTCCTCGTGGACTCTGGATTTGTCTTCCCTGCTAGTGTCCCTATCGGGCCGTGTCCCTCTGGTCCTGGCAGGGGTGACCAGGGCATCGCCTAGATGCTCTCCCCGTCCCCGGCCTCTTCTTCCTTGCCAGGGTGGCGCCCTCCCGATCTTGTCAGGCTGCGTCCCACTAGTCCTGACGGGGCCGGGATGGGCTTCTGCCCAGGCACTCCTTTTGACCTCTTTCCTTCTTGATGCAACTCCTAGGAGGAGAGGGACAAGAAAAGCATTACGGGGCACTTATCTTTTTTTGAATCAAAAGATGTAGGCACTTGCCAATTTTTAGTTAAAGCTATGTAATCCCTTATCCATCTTTGTACTCCGTGCGATCTGTACTTGTTTATCTACACATTAGTGGGGAAAGCACTTGCCGGGTACTTATGCATGCATCAAACATGTTGAAGGATGAACCTTCAATACTTACAAGTAAACAAAGTTCTCCGGCAAGACATCTTGTCAGCCGTTCATTACAGCTGCTACTAAACCTTGTTTGATCAAAAACGGGTTAGGAGCATAGATGAAGGCTGGCTCATTGTTAACTTACCCAAATGTTGCTACAACCGGTCTAATCGAGAGGAGTCAAATCAAAAGATGGGAGCACAGATGCCGGAGGCAACAAGGTTCCCCTACGTACAAGTTTTTCATATGTGAATACAACATGGAGTGTCGGGATGAACTTATCTTCCATTGTCGTTCTTCTTATCATTTCCGATAAGGAGGGGTTGCTGGGGACTAACGCGTGGGCTCTTACTCATCCTTCTTCCCTGGGAACTTATCCGTGATGGAACCTTTCTGTTACCACCAAAAAGAAGAAGAAAAGAGGAGATATAACAACACATGTTCTTTCACAATGAGTTAGTCATCTTCACTTAGGACTATTCTAATCACAATAAAGTCATACTTAAGAAAATATGCATGCAAGTTTTTTTGAAAGCACTTTGTTTTATTAACTATTCATAGGGTTTGCGCCTGGTTTTGTACAAAGGGTTACAAGTCCTGGGGACTATTCTTGCATAAAACAGGTTGCCAGGGCAAGGCCCGACAATCGCGCCTTACAGGTATAACTTATGAAGATGCTCATTGTTCCATGAGTTTTGCATTGGGATGCCATCTTCGGTCTCCAGACAGACTGTGCCAGGTCTGGTGACACGTACTGCCCGGTAAGGGCCTTCCCACTTTGGTGTCAACTTGTTTACACCCTTAGGGGACTGAACACGCCTAAGGACAAGGTCACCTTCCTCAAGGCTTTGGGCATGAACCATGCGATTGTGATAGCGGCGCAGGGCTTGCTGGTATCATGCAACACATATAGCGACCCGGAGGCGATCTTCCTCGAGGAGTGTGGCATCGTCATGCCGTAGCTGCTCTTGCGCTACTTCATTGTAGGCAAGCATCCAAAGTGACTCGTATATGAATTACGTGGGGAGCATTGCTTCTGCACCTATATCAGGGAGAAGGGGTCTGGCGAGTAGCTCGATTTGGTGTTGCCCCGATTGAGCAAAGAACCAATGGCAACTCATCAATCCAGCATTTGCTGCATTTTCGCAATTTATCAAAGGTTCTTGTCTTCAGTCCCCATTGCACTTCAGCATTAATCCTTTCTGCCTGCCTGTTGCTCCTTGGGTTTGCAACAGAGGCAAAAGAGACCTTGCTTCCAAGGCTCTGGATGTACAGCATGAAGGCGTGGCTTATGAAGTGGGTGCCGTTGTCGGTGATCACCCTGTTGGGTACTCCAAAATGACACACCAATCCCTTGAAGAACTTGATAGCTGATACGTATCCAACGTATCTATAATTTTTGATGTTCCATGCTATTATATTATCCATCTTGGATGTTTTATATGCATTTATATGCTATTTTATATGATTTTTGGGACTAACCTATTAACCTAGAGCCCACTGCCAGTTTCTGTTTTCTTCCTTGTTTTTGAGTTTTACAGAAAAGGAATACCAAACGGAGTCCAATTGACGTGCCAATTTTTGATGATTTTTTATGGACCAAAAGAAGCCCCTGGAGTAAAATAGTTGGGCCAAAAGAGTCCTGAGCCATCCACAAGGGTGGAGGGCACACCCAACCCCTTGGGCGCGCCCCCTGCCCCATGGATGACTCGGAGACCCCCCCTGGCGTGAGACCAACGCCAAAAATTCCTATAAATACAGAAACCCTGAAAAGAAACCTAGATCGGGAGTTCCACCGCCGCAAGCCTCTGTAGCCACCAAAAACCAATCGGGACCCTGTTCCGGCACCCTGTCGGAGGGGGGAATCATCACCGGTGGCCATCTTCATCATCCCGGCACTCTCCATGACGAGGAGGGAGTAGTTCACCCTCGGGACTGAGGGTATGTACCAGTGGCTATGTGTTTGATCTCTCTCTCTCTCTCTCTCGTGTTCTTGATTTGGCACGATCTTGATGTACCGCGAGCTTTGCTAATATAGTTGGATCTTATGATGTTTCTCCCCCTCTACCTTTTTGTAATGGATTGAGTTTTCCCTCTGAAGTTATCTTATTAGATTGAGACTTTAAGGATTTGAGAACACTTGATGTATGTCTTGCGTGGGATACCCGTGGTGACAATGGGGTATTCTATTGATTCACTTGATGTATGTTTTGCTGATCAGCTTGCGGGTTCCGTGACCTTGGGAATCTATGCATATGGGTTGGCACACGTTTTCATCTTGACTCTCCGGCAGAAACTTTGGGTACTCTTTGAAGTTCTTTGTGTTGGTTGAATAGATGAATCTGATATTGTGTGATGCATATCGTATAATCATACCCGCAGATACTTGAGGTGACATTGGAGTATCTAGGTGACATTAGGGTTTTGGTTGATTTGTGTCTTAAGGTGTTATTTTACTACAAACTCTAGGGCTGTTTGTGAGACTTATAGGAATAGCCCAATGGATTGATCAGAAAGAATAACTTTGAGGTGGTTTCATACCCTACAATAATCTCTTTGTTTGTTCTCCGCTATTAGTGACTTTGGAGTGACTATTTGTTGCACGTTGAGGGATTGTTATATGATCCAATTATGTTATTACTGTTGAGAGAACTTGCACTAGTGAAAGTATGAACCCTAGGCCTTGTTTCGAAGTATTGCAATACCATTTGTGCTCACTTTTATCATTAGTTACCTTGCTGTTTTTATATTTTCAGATTACAAAAACCTATATCCACCATCCATATTGCACTTGTATCACCATCTCTTCGCCGAACTAGTGCACCTATACAATTTACCATTGTATTGGGTGTGTTGGGGACACAAGAGACTCTTTGCTATTGGGTTGCAGGGTTGTTTGAGAGAGACCATCTTCATCCTATGCCTCCCATGGATTGATAAACCTTATGTCATCCACTTGAGGGAAATTTGCTACTGTCCTACAAACCTCTTCACTTGGAGGCCCAACAATGTCTACAAGAAGAAGGTTGTGTAGTAGACATCAAGCTCCTTTCCTGCGCCGTTGCGGGGAGGTTAGTGCTTGAAGGTATATCTTTAGATCTTGCAATCGAATCTTTTTGTTTCTTGTTTTATCACTAGTTTAGTCTATAAAAGAAAACTACAAATAAAATGGAATTGAGGTTGCCTCAGATGCTTCATCTTTTTAATGTCTTTCGTGAAAATAAGGATTCCGATAATTGTGCCAAACTGTTATAACAAGAATGCATTAAAATGGTTGGCTTTAAATCTTTGGATGATGGGCATGATTGCAATGTTGTTAGTATGAATGCTTTGAATATCCATGATGCTAATGATATGCAAAGCCACAAGCTTGGGGATGCTATGTTTGATGAAGATGATATTTTTTGTCCCCCAAGTTTTGATGAGCAAATTTATTATGATGAAAGCATCCCTCCCATCTATGATGATTATGCCTCACATGATAGTTATTTTGTTGAGTTTGCTCCTACTACTATACATGAGAAGAAATTTGCTTATGTGGAGAGTAATAAAAATTCGATGCTTGTAGATCATGAAAAGAATGCTTCATGTGATGGTTATATTGTGGAATTCATTCATGATGCTACTGAAAATTATTATGAGAGAGGAACATATGCTTTTACATATTGCAATAATATCAACTTTCCTCTCTATGTGTTGAAAATCTTGAAGTTATCCTTGTTTTACTTTCCTATGCAAGTTGATTCTTGTTCCCACAAGTTGTTTGATCACAAAATCCCTATGCATAGGAAGTGGGTTAGGATTAAATGTGCCAGTTATATTGTTCATGATGCTCTCTATATATTTCAAATCTTATCTTTTATGTGAGCATCATTGAAATCATCATGCCTAGCTAGAAAGGCATTAAAGAAAAGCGCTTGTTGGGAGACAACCCAATATTTACCCCTACTGTTTTTGTGTGTTCACATGATTAAGCTACTGTGGTAATCATGTTTTATAGCTTTTGTTTCAATAAAGTGCCAAGTAAGACCTTTGGGATGATCTATGGTGATAGTTGATTTGATCTTGCCGAAAAACAAAAACTTTTGCACTCAGGAAAACAATTCTCATTTTATTACAGAAGCGTGATAAAATATTGATTCTTTTTGCAGAAGATTAATGAACAAATTTATCAGGTTGTCCTAATTCTTTAGAATTTTTGGAGTTACATAAGTATCCGAGAGTTACAGATAACTAAAGACTGTTCTATTTTTGACAGATTCTGTTTTCGATGCATAGTTTGCTTGTTTTCTAGTTTCTATGGCTTATATTGCTTAATATAAATTGTAGAAATGGTATGGTACAATAGGCATCATGTGAGAAAAATTATGAATCTTTTCTTGACAGTACCTAAGTGGTGATTTGCCTTCTTATACTAATAGAGCTTATGAGTTTTCTGTTAAGTTTTGTGTTGTGAAGTTTTCAAGTTTTGGGTAAAGATTCAATGGACTACAGAATAAGGAGTGGCAAGAGCCTAAGCTCGGGGATGCCCAAGGAACCCCAAGGTAATATTCAAAGACAACCAAGAGCCTAAGCTTGGGGATGCCCCAGAAGGCATCCCCTCTTTCGTCTTCGTTTATCGGTAACTTTACTTGAGGCTATATTTTTATTCACCACATGATGTGAATTTTTCTTGGAGCGTCATTTTCTTTTATTATGATTTGCTTGCTGTTATTTAGAGTAATATTTTGCATCTTTTACTTCAATAAAAAGGTCAAGTATAGCCTTTACCATGCTTATTTTGCAAGTCCATTTGTTGCTGTTTTAAAAACAGAAAGTTTGCTGTTATGTTTTGAATATTTGTGAATAGTCAGAACATGATAAAATCTTGAATTTTTTACGCAATGAGTAACAACAAATTATCTACAGTGTGGTAATGTTTCATAATTTTTGGAGTTAAAGAAGTATGATTCCTCTTGCATTCTTTATAGACTATCCATTTTAGACAGATTGCTGTTATGTTTGCATTGTTTGCATATGTTTGCTTGTTTAATGATTCTATTTCGGGATAGGACTATTAAATATGCAGAGGCATTTAGTATGCAATGTCAAATTATAATTGTAGTGATTTTCTACAGCAGAGAATGATTAGGTTTTGCGTTGATTTATACTAACTTATCTCACGAGTTCTTGTTGAGTTTTGTGTGCATGAAGTTTTTAAGATTCCAGGAAACTATGATATGAGAGGAATTAAGGAGACACAAGATCTCAAGCTTGGGGATGCCCAAGGCATCCCTAGTTAATATTTTAAGAAGTATCAAGAATCTAAGCTTGGGGATACCTCGGTTGGCATCCCACCTTTCTTCTTCAACAACTATCAGTCAGTTTTGGTTGAGCCTAAGTTTTTGCTTCTTCACATGATATGTGCTATCCTTGCAACGTCATTTTATTTTGTTTTGCTTGATGTACTTGATGTTTGAATAAAGTACTTAAGATCTGAAAATTTATTTATGAGGAGTCTTTACATAGTTGCATAATTATTCAACTACTCATTGATCTTCACTTATATCTTTCGGAGTAGTTTGTCATTTTCTCTAGTGCTTCACTTATATCTTTTTAGAGCACGGCGGTGGTTTTATTTTGAAGAAATTGATGAACTCTCATGATTCACTTATATTATTTTGAGTCTTAAACAGCATGGTAATTTTCTTTGGTTATAAATTTAGTTCTAATATGATGGGCATCCAAGAGGGATATAATAAAACTTTCATATAAAGTGCATTGAGTACTATGTGAAGTTTGATTCCTTATGATTATTTTGAGATATGAGGATGGTAATACTAGAGTCATGCTAGTGAGTAGTTGTGAATTTGAGAGATACTTGTGTTAAAGTTTGTGATTCCCGTAGCATGCACGTATGGTGAACTGTTTGTGATGAAGTCGGAGCATGATTTATTTTTTGATTGTCTTCCTTTTGAGTGGTGGTAGGGAACGAGCGATGGTCTTTTCCTACCAATATATCCCCCTAGGAGCATGTGCGTAGTACTTCGTTTCGATGGCTAATAGATTTTTGCAATAAGTATGTGAGTTCTTTATGACTAATGTTGAGTCCATGGATTATACACACTCTCACCCTTCCACCATTGCTAGCCTCTCTTGTGCCGCGCAACTTTCGCTGGTACCATACACCCACCATTACCTTCCTCAAAACAGCCACCATACCTACCTATTATGGCATTTCCATAGCCATTCCGAGATATATTAACATGCAACTTTCCATCGTTCCGTTTATTATGACACGCTCCATCATTCTCATATTGCTTTGCATGATCATGTAGTTGACATCGTATTTGTGGCAACACCACCGTTCATAATTCTTTCATACATGTCACTCTTGATTCATTGCACATCCCGGTACACTGCCGGAGGCATTCTATAGAGTCATATTTAGTTCTAAGTATAGAGTTGTAAGTAAATAAAAGTGTGATGATCTTCATTATTAGAGCATTGTCCCAGTGATGAAAGGATGATGGAGACTATGATTCCCCCACAAGTCGGGATCAGACTCTGGACGAAAAATAAAAAGAGGCAAAAAACCAAAAAAGAAAACAAAACAAAAAATGAGAGAAAAAGAGAGAAGGGGCAATGCTACTATCCTTTTACCACACTTGTGCTTCAAAGTAGCACAATGATCTTCATGATAGAGAGTCTCCTATGTTGTCACTTTCATTTACTAGTGGGAATTTTCATTATAAGAACTTAGCTTGTATATTCCAATGATGGGCTTCCTCAAAATGCCCTAGGTCTTGGTGAGCAAGCAAGTTGGATGCACACCCACTTAGTTTCTTTTTGAGATTTCATACACTTATAGCTCTAGTGCATCCATTGCATGGAAATCCCTACTCAGTCACATTCATATCTATTGATGGGAAACTCCATAGCCCGTTGATAGGCCTAGTTGATGTGAGACTATCTTCTCCTTTTTGTCTTCTCCACAACCACCATTCTATTCCACCTTTAGTGTTATATCCATGGCTCACGCTCATGTATTGCGTGAAGATTGAAAAAGTTTGAGAACATCAAAAGTATAAAACAATTGCTTGGCTTGTCATCGAGGTTGTGCATGACTAAATACTTTGTGTGATGAAGATAGAGCATAGCCATACTATATGATTTTGTAGGGATAGCTTTCTTTGGCCATGTTATTTTGAGAAGACATGATTGCTTTGTTCGTGTGCTTGAAGTATTATTGTTTTTATGTCAATATTAAACTTTTGTTTCGAATCTTATGGATCTAAATATTCTTGCCACAATAGAGAGGATTGCATTGATGAATATGTTAGGTAGCATTCCACATCAAGAATTCTGTTTTTATCATTTACCTACTCGAGGACAAGAAGGAATTATGCTTGGGGATGCTTGATACGTCTCCAACGTATCTATAATTTTTTATTGTTCCATGCTATTATATTATCCATCTTGGATGTTTTATATGCATTTATATGCTATTTTATATGATTTTTGGGACTAACCTATTAAACTAGATCCCAGTGCCAGTTTTTGTTTTTTTCCTTGTTTTTGAGTTTTACAGAAAAGGAATACCAAACAGAGTCCAATTGACATGCCAAATTTTGATGATTTTTATGGACCAAAAGAAGCCCCCGGAGTAAAATAGTTGGGCCGGAAGAGTCCCAAGCCATCCACGAGGGTAGAGGGCGTGCCCTACCCCCTGGGCATGCCCCCTGCCTTGTGGATGACTCGGAGACCCCCCTGACGTGAGACCGACGCAAAAAATTCCTATAAATACAGAAAGCCCCGAAAAGAAACCTAGATCGGGAGTTCCGCCGCCGCAAGCCTCTGTAGCCACCAAAAACCAATCGGGACCCTGTTCCGGCACCTTGCTGGAGGGGGGAATCATCACCGGTGGCCATCTTCATCATCCCGACGCTCTCCAAGACAAGGAGGGAGTAGTTCACCCTCATGGCTGAGGGTATGTACCAATAGCTATGTGTTTGATCTCTCTCTCTCTCTCGTGTTCTTGATTTGGCACAATCTTGATGTACTGCGAGCTTTGCTACTATAGTTGGATCTTATGATGTTTCTCCCCCTCTACCTTCTTGTAATGGATTGAGTTTTCTCTTTGAAGTTATCTTATCGGATTGAGTGTTTAAGGATTTGAGAACACTTGATGTATGTATTGCATGGGATACCCGTGGTGACAATGGGGTATTCTATTGATTCACTTGATGTATGTTTTGCTGATCAACTTGCGGGTTCCGTGACCTTGGGAATCTATGCATAGGGGTTGGCACACGTTTTCGTCTTGACTCTCCGGTAGAAACTTTGGGGCACTCTTTGAAGTTCTTTGTGTTGGTTGAATAGATGAATCTGAGATTGTGTGATGCATATCGTATGATCATACCCGCAGATACTTTAGGTGACATTGGAGTATCTAGGTGACATTAGGGTTTTGGTTTATTTGTGTCTTAAGGTGTTATTTTACTACAAACTCCAGGGCTGTTTGTGACACTTATAGGAAGAGCCCAATGGATTGATCGGAAAGAATAACTTTGAGGTGGTTTCATACCCTACAATAATCTCTTCGTTTGTTCTCCGCTATTAGTGACTTTGGAGTGACTATTTGTTGCACATTGAGGGATTGTTATATGATCCAATTATGTTATTACTGTTAAGAGAACTTGCACTAGTGAAAGTATGAACCCTAGGCCTTGTTCCGAAGCATTGCAATACCATTTGTGCTCACTTTTATTACTAGTTACCTTGCTGTTTTTATATTTTCAGATTACAAAAACCTATATCCACCATCCATATTGCACTTGTATCACCATCTCTTTGCCGAACTAGTGCACCTATACAATTTACCATTGTATTGGGTGTGTTTGGGACACAAGAGACTCTTTGCTATTTGGTTGCAGGGTTGTTTGAGAGAGACCATCTTCATCCCATGCCTCCCACGGATTGATTAACCTTAGGTCATCCACTTGAGGGAAATTTGCTACTGTCCTACAAACCTCTGCACTTGGAGGCCCAACAACGTCTACAAGAAGAAGGTTGTGTAGTAGACATCAATAGCCGATTGCGCCATCACCTTTATCACTGTCTCTACTTCGGGCCACTTTGTAAACTTTTCAATTGCTACATACAAGAATTCAAAGCCCCAGTAGCACAGGAACAGGGGCCCGAGTTGTTGAGCCCCCAGACCGCGAAGGGCCAGGATAAAGGGATGATTTGAAGGGCTTGAGCTGGCTGATGAATATTCTTGGAGTGGAACTGGCATGCTTCACACTTGTTGACGAGCTCAGTTGCATCCCGGTGGGCGGTGGACCAATAGAATCCTTGCTGGAAAGCTTTCCCGACAACTGCTCTTAATCCCAGATGCGAGCCACACACACGTCCATGTATCTCTACCAACAACATTAGTCCATCTTCTTGACTGATACATTTCAGCTTCATACAATTTGGCCTCTTTCTGTATAGAATGTTGTCCACAAACTGGTACATACTAGACTGCCGGGCCACTTTCTCAGATTCCTCTAGATCATTAGGAAATTCTCCAGTTTGCAAGAATTGGACTATGTGTTGTCCCCATGTCGGAGCTTGAGGCTCGACGACAAGGACTAAAGGCATCTCCTCTACTATGAGAGCGCTTGCCTCGATAACAAGAACTCAAGGTTCTGCCCGAGAACGCAGCTCGCCAGCTAGCATAGGGTTTCCCTAGGCAACCTTCTCACCAGTGACTTCGAGGAGCTCTGCAGGGAAATGTTTGCCGGTGTTGAGTTTTCTTCTTTTCCTGGCCAATGCTAATGGAGAAACTAATGGTCGAGTTAGGTGGAGTACAAAAGTTCCTGTTTCCACAAGAAGCTTTTGCGCAGCACACTTCGACAACTGATCAACAATGCTGTTTTCTGCACGGGGTATGTGCTATGTTTGCAGCCTGTTGAAGTGTTCTTCCAGCTTCCTCACCTCTTCCATGTATGCTTCCATCAGTGGGCTTTGGTAATCCTTATTCACTTGCTTCACAATGAGCTGGGAGTCGCCACATATGATTAACTTCTTTATCCCCAACTCCACTGCAATTCTGAGCCCGACAAGGAGTCCTTCATACTCTGCTGTGTTGTTGGTGGCATCTTCCGTGGGAAATTCATTTGGATAACGTACTTGAGGTATTCTCCGGTGGGTGCAACGAGTAATACTCCTACCCCAGCACCTTGGAGTGAGAAAGCACCGTCAAAGTACATGATCCATTCCTTGGGTGGCTCCTTGCTGGGGATGATTGTTTCCACAACCTCTTCATCGAGTGTTGGCGTCCATTCTGCTATGAATTTTGCCAGTGCTCTACTTTGGATAGTTGCCGTGCTTTCAAACTTCAAAGCGAAACTTGACAGTTCCAGCGTCCAGTCTACTATCCTGTCGGTGGCCTCGGGGTTCCTCAAGATACGCTGCAGCGGAAGGCGGGTCGCAACTGTGATTTCATGAGCTTGAAAGTAATGGCGCAGCTTCCTCGAGGCCATAAGGAGGCCGAAGATTAACTTTTGTACCCCAGAATACCTTGACCTAGCCCCTTGCAAGAGGGAGCTAACAAAGTAAACTAGTCGCCGCACCATCTTCTTTCTTGCTAACGCCTTTCATTTATCAGCACCAATTTGTGGCTCCCCTTCATTGTCACCATCAGGCCCTGCTGAGATAAAGTTGGTTCATCACTGAGTGGTTCTGCCACAGTAGTTTCTTCGCTAGCCACTTCTCTCTGCGCCACCAAGGCAGCACTAACCACTTGGTTCGTTGCTGCCAGATACAACAACAACGGCTCTTGTGGTTTAGGTGCGACCAGGGTTGGACCAGAGGAAAGGTAAGCTTTCAAATCCCGTAGTGCAGCCTCCGCCTCTGGAGTCCATTTCATTGGACCAACTTTCTTCAAGATTTTGAAGAACAACAGGGCACGCTCAACAGATTTTGAAATGAACCTACTTAGTGAGGCAACATAGCCGGCCTGACGCCTCACATCCTTGACGGCCTTCGGGGCTTGGATCTGTTCTATTGCCTTGATCTTGTGAAGGTTGACTTCTATCCCTTGTTGAGACACAAAGAATCCAAGGAGCTTGCCGGACGGGACACCGAACACACATTTCTCTGGGTTGAGTTTCAAGTTGATCTTCCGCAAATTTGCAAAGGTTTCTTCCAAATCTTCAATGAGCGTAGACTTGTCCTTGGTTTTGACCACTATATCATCCATATATGCTTCAATGTTCCTATGCAGCTGAGATTCGAAACCAATCTATACGGCCCTTGAAAACATGAAACCAGTGCTTTTTAGCCCAAATGGCATACATAAAAAGCAGTATGTTCCACATGGGGTAATAAACGCGGTCTTCTCTTTGTCTTCCTTAGCCATGAAGATCTGATGGTAGCCAAAGTACACATCAAGTAAAGGGAGCAAATCACATCCTGAGGTAGAGCCAACGATCTGATCAATGCGCGACAAGGGAAGGGATCCTTCGGACAAGCTTTGTTCAAGTCAGTGAAGTCAATACAAAGTCCGCACTTCCCATTTGCCTTGCGTACCATCACTGGATTTGCTAACCAAGTTGGATGCAATACTCCTCTCTCCAAAGCTGCTGCTTCAAGTTTCTTAATCTCCTCATCAATGAACTATTGTCGCTCCAAGGCTTGCTTTCCGTCTTTCTGCTTGACGGGACAGGCATGAGGACTGACAACAAGGTGGTGCTCGATTACCTCCCTGGGAACACCGGGGATGTCAGATGGTTGCCAGGAAAACACATCAACATTCGCTCGCAGGAAGGTAACGAGCGTGCTTTCCTATTTGTCGTCAAGGGTTGCACTAATGGTGAAGGTACCATCGGTGCCATCCTGCTGATACGTCCATTTTGCATCATGCTTTTATATCGATAATTATTGCATTATGGGCTGTTATTACACATTATGTCACAATACTTATGCCTATTCTCTCTTATATTACAAGGTTTACATAAAGAGGGAGAATGCCGGCAACTGGGATTCTGGGCTGGAAAAGGAGCAAATATTAGAGACCTATTCTGCATAGCTCCAAAAGTCCTGAAACTTCACGGAAGATGTTTTCCGAATATATAAAAAATACTGAGTGCAAGAAGTTCACCAGGGGGGTCACACCCTGCCCACGAGGGTGGGGGGCGCGCCCTACCTCCCTAGGCATGCCCCCTACCTCGTGGGCCCCCTGGTGGCCCTCCGATGGCCATCTTCTGCTATATGAAGTCTCTCGATGAGAAAAAAAATCAAAAGCCATCTTCTCGGATGAAACTCCGCCGCCACGAGGCGGAACCTTGGCGGAACCAATCTAGGGCTCTGGCGGAGCTGTTCTGCCGGGGAAACTTCCCTCCGGGAGGGGGAAATCATCGCCATCGTCATCACCAACGCTCCTCTCATCGGGAGAGGGCAATCTCCATCAACATCTTCACCAGCACCATCTCCTCTCAAAACCCTAGTTCAGCTCTTGTATCCAATTCTTGTCTCCAAGTCCGGGATTGGTACCTATGGGTTGCTAGTAGTGTTAATTACTCCTTGTAGTTGATGCTAGTTGGTTTATTTGGTGGAAGATCATATGTTCAGATCCTATATGCATATTAATACCCCTCTGATTATGAACATGAATATGCTTTGTGAGTAGTTACGTTTGTTCCTGAGGACATGGGAGAAGTCTTGCTATTAGTAGTCATGTGAATTTGGTATTCGTTCGATATTTTGATGAGATGTATGTTGTCTCTCCTCTAGTGATGTTATTTGAACGTCGACTACATAACACTTCACCATATTTGGGCCTAGAGGAAGGCATTGTGAAGTAATAAGTAGATGATGGGTTGCTAGAGTGACAGAATCTTAAACCCTAGTTTATGCGTTGCTTCGTAAGGGGCTAATTTGGATCCATATGTCTCATGCTATGGTTAGGTTTACCTTAATACTTTTGTTGTAGTTGCGGATGCTTGCAATAGAGGTTAATCATAAGTGGGATGCTTGTCCAAGTAAGGACAGTACCCAAGAACCGGTCCACCCACATATCAAATTATCAAAGTACCGAATGCGAATCATATGAACGTGATGAAAACTAGCTTGACGATATTCCCATGTGTCCTTGGGAGCGCTTTTATCTATATAAGAGTTTGTTCAGGCTTGTCCTTTCCTACAAAAAGTATTGGGCCACCTTGCTGCACTTTATTTACTTTTTTTACTTGTTGCTCGTTACAAATTATCCTATCACAAAACTATCTGTTACCACTTATTTCAGTACTTGTAGAGAATACCTTGCTGGAAACCGCTTATCATTTCCTTCCGCTCCTCGTTGGGTTCAACACTCTTACTTATCGAAAGGACTACGATAGATCCCCTATACTTGTGGGTCATCAAGACTCTTTTCTGGCGCCGTTGCCGGGGAGTGAAGCGCCTTTGGTAGGTGGAATTTGGTAAGGAAAAATTTATATAGTGTGCTGAAATTTACTGTCACTTGTTACTATGGAAAGTAATCCTCTAAGGGGCTTGTTCGGGGTATCTTCACCCCAAAGAGTAGAGCAAAGAGTTGCTCCTCAACCTATTGAACCTAGTGAAAATGAAAATGGAAATGAAAATGTCTACTTTGAAATTCCTTCGGGTATGTTAGAAAAACTGCTAGCTAATCCTTTTGCAGGAGATGGAACAATGCATCCTGATGAGCACCTAATATATGTTGATGAAGTTTGTGGATTATTTAAGCTTGTAGGTGTACCCAGAGATGTTGTTAAGAAGAAGGTCTTCCCATTATCTTTGAGGGAAGATGCATTGACATGGTATAGGCTATGTGATGATACGGGGTCATGGAACTACAAACGATTGAAAATGGAATTTCATCAGAAGTTTTATCCTATGCATCTTGTTCATCATGATCGCAATTATATATATAATTTTTGGCCTCGCGAAGGAGAAAGCATCGCTCAAGCTTGGGGGAGGCTTAAATCAATGTTATATTCATGCCCCAATCATGAGCTCTCAAGAGAAATGATTATTCAAAATTTATATGCTCGGCTTTCTGATAACAATTGCACCATGCTCGATACTTCTTGTGCTGGCTATTTTATGATGAAGACTATTGAATTCAAATGGAATTTATTGGAAACGCAACTCTGAAGATTGGGACCTCGACAAAGGTAAGGAGTCAGGTATGACACCTAAGTTTGATTGTGTTAAATCTTGTATGGATACCGATGTTTTCCGTAAATTTAGCACTAAATATGGACTTGACTCTGATATAGTAGCTTCTTTCTGTGAATCTTTTGCTACTTATGTCGATCTCCAAAAGGAGAAGTGGTTTAAATATCATCCTCCCATAGAAGTAAAAGTAGCTGCACCTATTAAAGTTGAAGAAAAGACTATCACTTCTAATGATCCAATTGTTCCTACTTCTTATGTTGAGAAACCACCTTTCCCTGTTAGGATAAAGGATCATGCTAAAGCTTCAACTGTGGTTCGTAAAAGCAATATTAGAACATATACACCTCCTGAGAAAGTTAAAGTTGAACCTAATATTGCTGTTGTTAAAGATCTCTTGGCTGATAATATTGATGGGCATGTTATTTATTTCTGTGATGAAACTGCTAGAATTGCTAAACCTTGTGCTAAAGATAAACCTAGATTGGTGGTAGGCATGCCTGTTATTTCTGTTAAAATAGGAGATCATTGTTATCATGGCTTATGTGATATGGGTGCTAGTGCTAGTGCAATACTATTGGCCTATATAGAGAAATTATGCATGATATTGCACCTGTTGAGTTAGAAGATATTGATGTCACAATTAAACTTGCAAGATACTATATCACCAATGGGAATTGTTAGAGATGTTGAAGTCTTGTGTGGGAAAACTAAATATCCTGCTGATTTTCTTGTTCTTGGTTCCCCACAAGATAGCTTTTGTCCCATTATATTTGGTAGACCCTTCTTAAACACTGTTAATGCTAAGATAGATTGCAAAAAGGATGTTGTTACTATCAGTTTAGATGATATGTCTCATGAATTTAATTTCTCTAAATTTAGTAGACAACACCGTGAAGAAGAATTACCTAGTAAGGATGAAATTATTGGTCTTGCTTATATTGCCATACCTCCTAGTGATCCTTTAGAACAATATTTGCTAGACCATGAGAATGATATGTTTATGAATGAAAGAAGGGAAATAGATGAAGTATTCTTTAAACAGGAACCTATTCTGAAACACAATTTGCCTGTTGAAATCCTAGGGGATCCTCCTCCACCCATGGGTGATCCCGTGTTTGAGCTTAAACCGTTGCCTGATACTCTTAAATATGCTTATCTTGATGAGAAAAAGATATATCATGTTATTATTAGTGCTAACCTTTCAGAGCATGAGGAAGAGAGATTATTGAAAATTCTGAGGAAGCATCGCGCTGCTATTGGGTATACTCTTGATGATCTTAAGGGCATTAGTCCCACTCTATGTCAACATAAAATAAATTTGGAAGAAGATGCTAAACCAGTTCGTGATCATCAAAGACGGCTGAATCCTAAAATGAAAGAAGTGGTAAGAAAGGAAATACTAAAGCTCCTTGAGGGAGGTATAATCTATCCCGTTGCTGATAGTCAGTGGGTAAGTCCTGTCCATTGTGTCCCTAAGAAGGGAGGTATTACTGTCGTTCCTAATGATAAAGATGAATTGATTCCTCAAAGAATTATTATAGGTTATAGGATGGTAATTGATTTCCGCAAAACCCTAGTTCATCTCTTGTATCCTATTCTTGTCTCCAAGTCCGGGATTGGTACCTGTGGGTTGCTAGTAGTGTTAATTACTCCTTGTAGTTGATGCTAGTTGGTTTATTTGGTGGAAGATCATATGTTCAGATCCTATATGCATATTAATACCCCTCTGATTATGAACATGAATATGCTTTGTGAGTAGTTACGTTTGTTCCTAAGGACATGGGAGAAGTCTTGCTATTAGTAGTCATGTGAATTTGGTATTCGTTTGATATTTTGATGAGATGTATGTTGTCTCTCCTCAAGTGGTGTTATGTGAACGTCGACTACATAACACTTCACCATATTTGGGCCTAGAGGAAGGCATTCGGAAGTAATAAGTAGATGATGGGTTGCTAGAGTGACAGAAGCTTAAACCCTAGCTTATGCGTTGCTTCGTAAGGGGCTGATTTGGATCCATATGTTTCATGCTATGGTTAGGTTTACCTTAATACTTTTGTTGTAGTTGCGGATGCTTGCAATAGAGGTTAATCATAAGTGGGATGCTTGTCCAAGTAAGGACAGTACCCAAGCACTGGTCCACCCACATATCAAATTATCAAAGTACCGAAGGCGAACCATATGAACGTGATGAAAACCAGCTTGATGATATTCCCATGTGTCCTCGGGAGCGCTTTTCTCTATATAAGAGTTTGTCCAGGCTTGTCCTTTCCTACAAAAAGGATTGGGCCACCTTGCTGCACTTTATTACTTTTGTTACTTGTTGCTCGTTACAAATTATCCTATCACAAAACTATCTATTACCACTTATTTCAGTACTTGTAGAGAATACCTTGCTGGAAACCGCTTATCATTTCCTTCCGCTCCTCATTGGGTTCGACACTCTTACTTATCGAAAGGACTACGATAGATCCCCTATACTTGTGGGTCATCACCTGCCACGCCGAAACTTTCTTGATTGCCAGAGGAGCAGCCTTGGATCTTTTGCTAGCTGAACTCTCTAGCAAGTCGCTGCTGGGTGCAGCGCACTCTGAAGAGGTGCTACTTCTTGAGCTTGCATTGGTTTTTCCCTTGAAGAGGGAAGGGTGATGTAACAAAGTAGAGATAAGTATTTCCCTCAGTTTGAGAACCAAGGTATCAATCCAGTAGGAGACAACACACAAGTCACCGAATACCTGAACAAACAAACAAATAGCTTGCACCCAATGCGATAATGGCGTTGTCAATCCCTTCACGGTTACTTGCAAAAATGAGATCTGATAGAGATAGATAAACGGTAAAGTAAATATTTTTGGTATTTTTGGTTTATAGATCGGAAAGTAAAAGATTGCAAAATAGTAGATCGGAAACTTATATGATGGAAAATAGAACTTGTATGATGGAAAATAGACCCGGGGCCATAGGTTTCACTAGAGGCTTCTCTCAAGATAGAAAATAATACAGTGGGTGAACAAATTACTGCCGATCAATTGATGAAAAGTGCAAAGTTATGACGATATCTAAGGCAATGATCATGTATATAGGCATCACATCCGTGTCAAGTAGACCGAAACGATTGTGCATCTACTACTATTACTCCACACATCGACCGCTATCTAGCATGCATCTAGAGTATTAAGTTCATAAAGAATGGAGTAACGTATTAAGCAAGATGACATGAGTGTAGAGGAATTAACTCAAGCAATATGATGAAAACCCCATCTTTTTTTCCTCGATGGCAACAATACAATACGTGCCTTGCTACCCCTACTGTCACTGGGAGAGGACACCGCAAGATCGAACCCAAAGCTAAGCACTTCTCCCATTGCAAGAAAAACCAATCTAGTTGGCCAAACTAAACCGATAGTTGGAAGAGGATTACAAAGATATCAAATCATGCATAAAAGAATTCAAAGGAGATTCAAATAATATTCATAGATGAGCTGATCATAAATCCACAATTCATCGGATCTCAGCAAACACACTGCAAAAGAGTGTTACATCAAATAGATCTCGAAGAACATCGAGGAGAACATGGTATTGAGAATCAAAGAGAGAGAAGAAGCCATCTAACTACTAGCTATGGACCCGTAGGTCTGAGGTAAACTACTCACGCTTCATCGGAAGGGCAATAGAGTTGATGTAGAATCCCTCCGTGACCAAGTCCCCCTCCGACAGGGTGCCAGAAAAGGTCCCTAGATGGGATCTCCTAGGTACAGAAGGTTGCGGCGGCGGAAAAGAGTTTTCGTGAATGCCTCTTGTGGTTTGGGGATATAAGAGTATATATAGGTGAAAGAATTAGGTCAGGGAGTGCACGAGGGGCCCACAAGGGTGAGGGCGCCCTACCCCCTGGGCGCGCCTTCCGTCCTTGTGGCCGATGATGACCCACAAGTACAGGGGATCAATTGTAGCTCTTCTCGATAAGTAAGAGTGTCGAACTCAACGAGGAGCAAAAGGAAATGACTAGTGGTTTTCAGCAAGGTAATGTCTGCAAGTGCTGAAATTGTATGTAGCAGAGTAGTTTAATAGCAAGATAATTTGTAATGAGCAAGTAACGGTAGTAGCAATAAAAGTGCAGAAAGGTAGCCCAATCCTTTTGAGGAAAATGACAGGCCAAAACGGTCTCTTATGATAAGCAAAGCGTTCTTGAGGGTACACGAGATTTTCATCTAGTCACTTTCACAATGTTGGTTTAATTCGTATTCGCTACTTTGATAATTTGATATGTGGGTGGACCGGTGCTTATGTGCTGTTCTTACTTGAACAAACCTCCTACTTATGATTAACCCTCCCGCAAGCATCTGCAACTACGAGAAAAGTATTAAGAAGAAATTCTAACCATAGCATTAAACTTTTGGATCCAATCGGTCCCTTACGGAATAGCGCATAAACTGGGGTTTAAGCTTCTGTCACTCTCGCAACCCATCATCTAATTGCTACTCCACAATGCATTCCCTTAGGCCCAAAATGGTGAAGTGTCATGTAGTCGACGTTCACATGACACCACTAAGGGAATCACAACATACATACTATCAAAATATCGAAAACATATCAAGTTCACATGATTACTTGGAACATGATTTCTCCTGTGACCTCAAGAACAAAAGTAACTACTCACAAATGCTAATAATGCTCAAGATCAGAGGGGTATTAAATAGCATATTGGATCTAAAGATATAATCTTCCACCAAATAAACCATATAGTAATCAACTACAAGATGTAATCAACACTACTAGTCACCCACCAGCACCAATCTATAGTTCCGGTAACAAGATTGAACACAAGAGATGAACTAGGGTTTGAGATGAGATGGTCCTGTTGAAGATGTTGATGGAGATTTCCCTCCCCAAGATGGGAGAGTTGTTAGTGATGATGATGACGATGATTTCCCCCTTCGGGAGGGAAGTTCCCCCAACGAAATTGCTCCGCCGGAGGGAAAAAGTGCTCCCGCCAAAGTTCCGCCTCGAGACGGCGGAGCTCCGTCCCGAAAGTCCTCCCCATATTTTTTTAGGTCAAAATGACTTATATACCAGAAGATAGGCACCGGAGGTGGGCCTAGGTGAGCACAACCCACCAGGGCGCGCTAGGCTCCCTGGTGTGCCCAGGTGGGTTGTGCCCACGTGGTGGGCCCCCTCCGGTAGTTATTGGCTCCAATATTCATCATATATTTGATAAAAAATCTCCGTGAAGTTTGAGCTTGTTTGGAGTTGTGCATAATAGGTGGCCTGACGTAGCTTTTCCAAGTCCAGATTTCCAGCTGCCGGAATTCTCCCTCTTTGTGTGTACCTTGTAAATTATGAGAGAAAAGGCATTAGAATTACTCCAAAAAGCATTATTATGCATAAAAACATCATAAATAACAGTAAGGAAACATGATGCAAAATTGACGTATCAACTCCCCCAAGCTTAGACCTCGCTTGTCCTCAAGCGAAAAACCGAAATCGAAAAACATGTCCACATGCTTAGAGAGAGAGGTGTCAATAAAAACAAAATACGGACATAGAAGCATCATGTTCATTATTATAACAACAACAAACTAAAACATAAGACTCTTATCATAAAGCTCTTATCATAGACTTCTCATGAATAAGTGGCTATTCATCACACTATTGAAGTATAAAGCAAAAACTCTATTAAAAACCAAAAAACTATGTTCTCAGTCAACTTTGCAACTATAATTCATCATCTTTTCAGGAAGGGTCATGTATCTTTGCATTGCCCCTTGTGATAGCGACCTTTATTATGCAGTCTATCGCTTTTATTCTTCACCATCACAACTTCGTGCAATGCTCAATTTTCTCTTACACTAAATGATCTTACACTTCTAGAAGAAATTTTGATTGCCTTTTTGCACCGATGACAACTTACTTGAGGGATCTTGCTCAATCCCTAGGTAGGTATGGTGGACACATGAAAATAGGATTTGGGTTTAAGGGTTTTTGGATGCACAAGTAGTATCTCTACTTAGTGCGAAATTTTTGGCTAGCCAAGATAGGGGCAAGCACCACATGTTAAAGGATCCATGACAATATGACTTCTATGTGAATAAAAACAAACATAAACCATTAAGTTGTCTTCCTTGTCCAACGTTAACAATTTTGGCATATAATATTTTGATGAGGGCTCACAATCACAAAAGCTTTCTAGGATAGTATATTTATATGTGAATCTTCTCTTCCCTTATTAATTCTTTCATGAGTTGCATCATTGACTCATGCATCTGGATGACCTGAGGGTGCTGCACCACCTCTCGCAGATATGGGTTGATGATGTTCTTGAAGAACTTGTCCTTCGAGGAGCTTGAAGCAGCCATGGTAGATGTGATCTGACAGAAACAACAAGGAAAAGAAAATAGAAGATTTCTCCGTGATACGGTGGTTAACAGGTTCGGGGGGTATATAAAGATTTTTTATCTTGGGAAACAAGCAAGCTGTAGAAGAACGGAGTCCGGAAGGTACCCCAGGTGGGCACAACCCACATGGGCGCGCTAGGCAAGCCTGGCGTGCCCTGGTGTCTTGTGCCTACCAGGGTACGCTTCCTGGAAGTTTCTTATTTTCCTATTTTTCTAAATATTCCAAAACTGACAAAATATTTTCGCGGATTTTTCGGAGTCCGTTTACTTGCTGTATCACGTACCTCCTTATTTTCACGATTCTGGAGTGTTCCGGAAGGACCCTTTTATGTGTTCTTCTGATGTCAAAGTTTGGGTAATATTACTTTCAACATTAATGGGCGTACCTGACATATAATGTTTTATTCGTTGCCCATTGACAACCTTCGGGTTAGTACCTTCGACATTATTTATTTTGATGGCTCGGGACCGATAAACCTCCTTGATAACGTTGGGGCCTTCCCATTTTGAGAGGAGTTTTCCTGCAAAGAATCTGAAACGAGATCTGCACAAAAGAACATATTCTCCGACTTTAAACTCGCACTTTTGGATTCTTTTGTCATGCCATCTTTTAACTTTTTCTTTTAATAATTTTGCATTTTCATAAGCTTGGGTTCTCCATTCATCTAATGAGCTAATATCAAATAACCTCTTTTCACCAGCAAGTTTGAAATCATAATTGAGTTCCTTGATGGCCCAATATGCTTTATGTTCTAACTCAAGAGGCAAATGACAAGCTTTTCCATAAACCATTTTATAAGGAGACATACCCATAGGATTTTTATATGCTATTCTACAAGCCCAAAGTGCATCATCTAATTTATTAGACCAATTCTTCCTGGACCTATTGATAGTCTTTTGCAAAATTAATTTTATTTCTCTATTGCTAAGTTCAAATTGACCACTAGACCGAGGATGATAAGGTGATGCAATTCTATTGTTAACATCATACTTGGCAAGCATTTGACGGAAAGCACCATGAATAAAGTGTGAACCACCATCAGTCATTAAATATCTAGGGACTCCAAACCTCAGGAAAATAACTTCCTTAAGCATTTTAATAGAGGTGTTGTGATCAGCAGTACTGGTTGGAATAGCTTCTACCCATTTAGTAACATAATCAACAGCAACCAAAATATGTGTATACCCATTAGAGGAAGGAAAAGGTCCCATGTAATCAAATCCCCAAACATCAAATGGTTCAACAGCAATTGAATAGTTCATAGGCATTTATTGATGCTTACCAATATTACCTATTCTTTGACATTCATCACAAGATAAGACGAACTTACGGGCATCCTTGAAGAGAGTAGGCCAATAAAATCCAGATTGCAATACCTTGTGAGCAGTTCTATCTCCAGCATGATGCCCTTCATAAGCTTCGGAGTGACATTTCCGTAGGATTTGTCCCTCTTCATGCTCAGGTACACAACGTCTAATAATACCATCTACTCCTTCCTTATAAAGACGTGGGTCATCCCAAAAGTAATGTCTTAAATCATGGAAGAATTTATTCTTTTATTGGTATGTAAAACTAGGTGGTAAATATTTAGCAACAATGTAATTAGCATAGTCAGCATACCAAGGAGTGTTGTGAGCAACATTTATTGCAGCTAACTGCTCATCAAGAAAACTATTATCAATAGGTAGTGGGTCATCAGGCACATTTTCAAGCCTAGACAAGTTATCAGCTGTGGGGTTCTCAGCTGCTTTTCTATCAGTGATATGTAAATCAAATTCTTGTAGCAAGAGAACCCATCGAATAAGTCTAGGTTTAGCATCTTTCTTTTCCATAAGATATTTAATAGCAGCATGATCGGTGTGAACAATTACTTTTGAATCAACAATGTACGATCTAAATTTATCACAAGCAAACACCACTGCTAATAGTTCTTTTGCTGTAGTAGCATAATTTTTTGAGCACTGTCTAGAGTTTTACTAGCATAATGAATAACATTTAGTTTCTTATCAACTCTTTGTCCTAGAACAACACCAACAACATAATCACTAGCATCACACACAATTTCAAAAGGCAAGTTCCAATCAGGTGGTTGAACAATAGGTGCAGAATTAAGGCTTTGTTGAGTGTTTCAAAGGCTTCTAAACAATCATCATAAAAAACAAAAGGAATGTCCTGTTGCAAAAGATTCATAAGAGGCCTAGAAATTTTAGAAAAGTCTTTGATAAATCTCCTACAGAAACCGGCATGACCTAGGAAACTACGAATACCGTTGATATCTTTAGGACATGGCATTTTCTCAATTGCATCAACCTTAGCTTTTTCCACTTCAATACCTCTTTCAGAAATTTTATGACCCAAGACAATGCCTTCATTAACCATAAAGTGGCACTTTTCCCAATTCAAGACAAGATTTGTTTGCTCGCATCTCTGCAAAACTCGGTCAAGATTGCTTAAACAATCATCAAAATACTTCCCATGAACAGAGAAATCATCCATGAAAACCTCAACAATCTTTTCACAAAAGTCAGAGAATATAGCAGTCATACATCTTTGAAAGGTAGCAGGTGCATTGCATAAACCAAAAGGCATACATCTATAAGCATAAGTTCCAAAGGGACAAGTAAAAGTGGTATTTTCTTGTTCAGGTTGAGAAACATGTATTTGTGGAAAAACAGAATATCCATCAAGGAAGCAAAAATGTGTGTGCTTAGACAATCTTTCAAGCATTTGATCAATAAAAGGCATATGTTAATGATCTTTTCTAGTTGCTTTGTTTAATTTTCTAAAATCAATTACCATTTAGCATGTAATAATTCTTTGTGGAATAAGTTCATTCTTATCATTAGGAACAACAGTTATACCTCCTTTCTTAGGAACACAATGAACATGACTTACCCATCTATTATCAGCTATAGGATAGATTATACCTGGTTCTAGAGGTTTTAATATTTCCGTTCTTACCACTTCTTTCATCTTCAGATTTAATCGACGTTGGTGATCAACAATGGGTTTAGCATCAGGTTCCATATTAATTTTATGCTGACATAGAGTGGGACTAATGCCTTTAAATCATCAAGAGTATATCCAATAGCAGCTCGATGCTTCCTTAGAACTTTCAATAATCTTTCCTCTTCATGTTCTAAAAGGTTAATAGTAATAATACTAGAATATATCTTCTTTTCATCAAGATAAGCATATTTCAAAGTGTGTGGAAATTGTTTTAATTCAAACACATGATCACCATTAGGTGGAGGAGGACCTCCTAGAGTTTCAATAGGCAAATTATGTTTATGCAGAGGACGTTGTTCAAAGAAAATCTTATCTATTTCATTTCTTTCATGCATATGTAAATCATTTTCATGGTCTAGCAAATATTGTTCTAAAGGATCAGTACGTGGTACAACAATAGAAGCAAGACCAATTATTTCATCCTCACTAGGAAATTCTTTTTCATGAAGCTTTCTACTAAACTTGGAAAAATTAAACTCATGATACTCGTCACCAAAACTAACACCGACGACTTGTTTCTCACAATCTATTCTAGCATTAATGGTGTTCAAGAAAGGTCTATCAAAGATTATGGGACAAAAGTCATCTTGTGGGGAACCAAGAACTAGGAAATAAGTACAGTATTTCATTTTCCCACACAAGACTTCAACATCTCTAACAATCCCAATTAGTGATATAGTGTCTCTATTAGCAAGTTTAATAGTAACATCAATGTCTTCTATCTTTGCGGGTGCTATGTCATTCATAATTTCTTGATATAAAGTATAGGGAATAGCACTCACACTAGCACCTATGTCACATAAACCATCATAACAATGATCTCCTATTTTAACTGAGACAACGTGCATGCCAACAACACATATGTGTTTATCCTTTTTATCAGGTTTGCCAATTCTAGTAGCTTCTTCACAGAAGTAAATAACATGCCCATCTACATTTTCTTCCAAGAGATCCTTAACCATAGAAATACTAGGTTTCACTATAATTTGTTCATCAGGTTTAGGTGTTCTAATGTGACTCTTGTTAACCGCAGTTGAAACCTTAGCATGTTCCTTAATCCTAACAGGGAAAGGTGGTTTCTCAATATAAGCAGAAGGAACAACTGGATCAACATTGTAAAGTATAGTTTCTTCTTTAACTGGTACCGGTTCTTTGATTTCTTCTTTAATAGGTGGGTGATATTTAAACCACTTCTCTTTAGGTAGATCAACATGAGTAGCAAATGATTCACAAAAGGAGGATACTATCTTAGAGTCTAGTCCATATTTAGTGCTAAAGTTTTGAAAAGCATCGATATCCATAAAAGATTTAACACAATCATACTTAAGTTTAATACCTGACTCTTTACCTTCGTTGAGTTCCCAATCTTCAGAGTTGCGTTTAATTCTTTCCAGAATATCCCACCGGAATTCAATAGTCTTCTTCATACAGGAACTGGCACAAGAAGTACCAAGCATGGTGTCGGTGTCAAAACCGACGGATCTCGGGTAGGGGGTCCCAAACTGTGCGTCTAAGGCGGATGGTAATAGGAGGCAGGGGACCCGATGTTTACCCAGGTTCGGGCCCTCTTAATGGAGGTAATACCCTACATCCTGCTTGGTTGTTCTTGATGATATGAGTATTACAAGAGTTGATTTACCATGAGATCAGAGAGGCTAGACCCTAGAAGCTAGCCTATGGTATGATTGTATGTTGTCCTACGGACCTAAACCCTATGGTTTATATAGACACCGGAAGGGGCTGGAGTTACACAAGGTCGGTTACAAAGGAGGAGATATACATATCCGTATTGCCTAGCTTGCCTTCCACGCCAAGTAAAGTCCCATCCGGACACAAGACGAAGTCTTCAATCTTGTATCTTCATAGTCCAACAGTCCGGCCAAAGGATATAGTCCGGCTGTCCGGAGACCCCCTAATCCAGGACTCCCTTAGTAGCCACCGAACCAGGGTTCAATGACGTCGAGTCCGGCGCGCAGTATTGTCTTCGGCATTGCAAGGCGGGTTCTTCTCCAAATTTTGAATGTTGTTAAGTAGTGTCCGGCCCCATAAATGTTGGACTTCTTGGCTTTTGTGCTCAATAAGGGCTATCTTCCACGCGTCGAATGAATACGAGGAGCCAGGGCATTTTTACATTCGCCCCCCTAGCCAGATAAATAAATTGTCTATTAAAGGGATGGGGATTCTTAGATCCAATCCATACCATCTTCCCACAGCGAGAATCCATCGGAGCTCGCTTCGGAAAAATCCACTCCAACATGGCCGACCATCGCAGCTCCTCCTCCCGCCCCTGTAGCCCTAAGCCTGGTGATTGGGAGAGGTGATCCATCCCACACAATCAATTAGTAGAGCTGCAGACTCAGGGATTTCTCCCTCCAGCATATATGGTCCCCGTCCGAGCCGGGCTCGCCACCTATAATGGCGGGGAGCAAGCGGAGAGCTTGTAACGCCCCGAGACCGATGTGCTAGGTGTCCTCCAGTTATTTGCTGTTGTTGCCTTGTCACTACTTGCGTGTCATGCATTGCATATCATGTCATCATGTGTATTTCATTTTCATACGTATTCGTCTCATGCATCCGAGCATTTTCCGTGTTGTCCGTTTTGCATTCTGGCGCTCCGTTCTCCTCCGGTGGTCATTTCTACCTTCTTCTCGTGTGTGGGGATTAACCATTTCCGGATTGGACCGAGACTTGCCAAGCGGCCTTGGTTTACTACCGGTAGACCGCCTGTCAAGTTTCGTACCATTTGGACTTCGTTTGATGCTCCAACGGTTAACCGAGGGACCGAGAAGGCCTCGTGTGTGTTGCAGCCCAACACCCTTCCAAAGTGGCCCAAAACCCACCAAAACCCTCTCCATCATCTAGAGCGTTCGATCACGATCGCGTGGCCGAAAACCGCACCTCTTTTGGACTCTCCTAGCTCCCTCTATGCCTATATATAGACCCCTTCCCCGAAATCCGGATGAAACCCTAAACTCCCCAACCCTAGATCCAACTCCCTCCATGCCGCCGGACATGTCCGCCCGCCGGCGGACGCGTCCATCTCGCCGGCCAAATCACTTCAGCCAATCGAAGTGTGCCATGTCATCGCCTCCGCCGCCTCAGCCTACCGAACAGCGCCACCTGTCCCACCGCGCGCCTCCCACCTCCCGCGGCCCGCCGGGCCCAGGGCAGGCCCGCCCGGACCCCGATTCGCTCGGTCGCCGCTCGGTCGCCGCGAGCGCGCGCCGCCGCCCCGCTCCTGGTCGGCCCCACGCCACCTCGGGAGCCCCGCGCCGCCGTGTGCTCCGGTCGCTGCCGGAGTCGCCCACCGGCCATAGAGAGCGCCCCGCCGCCTCGAGCTCGCCTTGCCGCCCTCCGTCCGGTCGCCGTCCTTCGCCGGTTGCCGCCATGCCACGCCGGATCTCCACCGCCTCGCCGGCATCGTCTGCCGGTGCCGCCCCCACACGCTTGCCGGAGCCCGAGCCGCCCGCTGGAGTTCGTCCTCGAGCTCGCCGGAGTTACTTCGGCCGGATCCGGAGAGAGTGGGATGAGATCCACCACCCCCCGATCCAAACGCGCCTCCGTCCAGATCCGGATCCCTCCATCCCGCCCCGCTTCGTCCCGGGTTGACTTTTCCCGAGAGGTCTAAATTTTCACTAAGTCCCCAAGATTTCCATGTTTCATATGCCCATATTCATCATGTCGTAACTACGCATCCGTAACTCCGTTTTGCGCGTATGGCATATCAAAATGTTCGTCTCAGAGAGTACATCATTTCATCTCATTGCATAATTTTCATTTGAGTTCATCTTGATGCCCTAAATGATGTTGGAAGAGAGCTATTTGAGTTAATTGTCAGATCTGCTGCTCCAATTAGATATTTGTCATTTTTGCCATGATTAATGTGTGCAAGATATGCCCCTGAGCTCTACATGTATTTTGTTATATGCTTTGCCATCTTTCCAGAGGTGCCATCCATGTATTTTTGTGATATGTGTGGTGACTAGCACTAGCTTGCAAAGTGGAGCATTCGTTAATGCTGATTTCAGGGACTTAGCAATTCCACAAAGTCCTTGATCTGTTTATCTCGATATGCCTTATGTTCATGTTGTTTCCTAGTGATCCGTGCCTCTTTTGAGGATGATCAGTAAGGATGATTTGTTAATCTTGTAGTGATCTATCCATCCATGTCTTTGTTTGCAATTATGGAGCAATCTAGCTTGAGTCAATCGAGCTCTATTTTTGCTATTTCGTGAATCTGGGCAGATTGTCTACTTGTTAGCGATTTTGCCGAGGATGTTGTAGTTGATTCGTGCATGATATGTTATTGTTCTTGCCATGTCTAGCTTGTATAATGTGTATTCTTGATGGGTGTATGCTTAGATTGTCATGCCTTGCTCTGTAGTGAGTGCATCGAGCTCGTAAACATGCCTACTTGATATCTGATTTGCATGCTCCAGTTTTTCACTAAGTCTGAGAGCTGATTATGTTTTTGCCATGTTCACATGCTTGCAATTGTATTTTCTGATCCCTTTTGGCTCAAGGTCACTAAGGGACTTTTGTTAAGATCTTTGAGTAGCTCCATGCCATGCTTTACTTTGCCATGTTCAGGTCCTGTAACATATAGTTTTCATGCTCCAAAGTGTGCTATCTGATCTGAAATTCCAGACAAGTGTTAATTTCACTAAGTCTGAAATCTGTTTACCAAATGCACTTTTGCCATGCTTGTTTGAACCTGTTAATGGATGAATTGGCCGTAGCTCAGTGTTCCTCTTTTGTTAAGAATCATGAATGGGTCCCTGCCATGTATTTTGTTGCCATGTTTGAGTGCTGTAGCATATTTAACTTGTTGAATTTAGATGTCTACTTGCTGTTTATCACAGATCGACGCCATATTTGTTTTGCTTGCCATTTCCAAACCGTAACTCCGATTCCGGCGATCTTTATATCGTTTTCAAGTGATTTCATCTCTCCTTTCCAGTAGCACACTTGGATTTCCAAGTTGAGGCCAGGTTCATTCATTCCTTTGCAAATCATGCATATGCATCGCATACCGCATCCCGCATATCATACCATGTTCATGTGTTGGTTGTTTACTATGTTGTGTGCTTCTTTCCGGTGTTTGCTTCTCCGGGTTGGATCCAGTAACGTCGCGTTTGTGAGGAACCATTCGTCTACATTCGTTTGTCTTCTTCATGGACTCGTTCTTCTTCCTTGCGGGATTTCAGGCAAGATGATCATACCCTCGAAATCACTTCTATCTTTGCTTGCTAGATGCTCGCTCTTTTGCTATGCCTATGCTGCGATACCTACCACTTGCTTATCATGCCTCCTATATTGTTGAACCAAGCCTCTAATCCACCTTGTCCTAGCAAACCGTTGTTTGGCTATGTTACCGCTTTGCTCAGCCCCTCTTATAGCGTTGTTAGTTGTAGGTGAAGATTGAAGTTTGTTCCTTGTTGGAACATGGAGATGTTGTTCCTTGTTTGGAACATGTTTACTTGTTGGGATATCACTATATATCTTATTTAATTAGTGCATCTATATACTTGGTAAAGGGTGGAAGGCTCGGCCTTATGCCTGGTGTTTTGTTCCACTCTTGCCGCCCTAGTTTCCGTCATATCGGTGTTATGTTCCTGGATTTTGTGTTCCTTACGCGGTTGGGTAATAATGGGAACCCCTTGACAGTTTGCCTTGAATAAAACTCCTCTAGCAAGGCCCAACATTGGTTTTACCATTTGCCACCTAGCCTTTTCTTTCCCTTGAGTCGGACGGCTCAAGGGTCATCTTTATTAAACCCCAGGGCCAGTGCTCCTCTGAGTGTTGGTCCACCTTGTCAGCCGCCGGTGGCCACCAGGGGCAACTCTGGGCTGGCCTCCCGGAAGTTTGGACAATCCGGTGTGCCCTGAGAACGAGATATGTGCAGCTCCTATCGGGATTTGTTGGCACATTCGGGTGGCTTTGCTGGTCTTGTTTTACCATTGTTGAAATGTCTTGTAACCGGGATTCCGAGTCTGATCGGGTCTTCCCGCTAGAAGGAATATCCTTTGTTGACCGTGAGAGCTTGTGATGGGCTAAGTTGGGACACCCCTGCAGGGATTTGAACTTTCGAAAGCCGTGCCCGCGGTTATGGGCAGATGGGAATTTGTTAACGTCCGGTTGTAGAAAACCTGAAGTTGACCTTAGATTAAAATACATCAACCACGTGTGTAACCGTTATGGTCTCTTTCCGGCGGAGTCCGGGAAGTGAACACGGTGTTGGAGTTATGCTTGACGTAGCTTGTTCTAGGATCACTTCTTGATCATACTTTTATCGACCGTGCTTTGCCTTCTCTTCTCGCTCTCATTTGCGTATGTTAGCCACCATATATGCTAGTCGCTTGCTACAACTCCACCTCATACCTTTACCTTACCCATAAGCTTAAATAGTCTTGATCGCGAGGTTGCGAGATTGCTGAGTCCCCGTGGCTCACAGATACTTCCAAAACCAGCTTGCAGGTGCCGATGAGTCCGCGCAAATGACACAACCAAGCTCAAGGAGGAGCTCGATGAAGATCTTGTCCTTTGTGTTGTTTCGTTCTAGTTGATCAGTACTGGAGCCCAGTTGGGGTCGATCGGGGACCTTGTTGCATTTGGGGTTCTTCTTTTATTTTGGTTCCGTAGTCGGAACTTGATTGTATCTGGATGATGTAATGCTTTATTTATGTATTGTGTGAAGTGGCGATTGTAAGCCAACTATGTATCTCTTTCCCTTATGTATTACATGGGTTGTGTGAAGATTACCTCACTTGCAACATTTCTTTCAATGCGGTTATGCCACTAAGTCGTGCTTCGACACGTGGGAGATATAGCCGCATCGAGGGCGTGACAGAGCTTCCCCAGCCCCTCTAAGGGGGAGCGGGTGTGCCTTGTTCCTTACTTACTAAGGGGACTCAGATTTCCAATTCATCCATTCCTCCACGGGCTCCTGGAGTTTTACGGTCTCCAACTGCATAATTTCACTCCTGCTTCCATATTACACATCGCCGGCTACGTTGCCCTTTGCGAGCTATTTCTGGGCTGCGAGGCTCATTTTGAGCTGTGGAAAAGGTTATTTTGCCTTGTGCCCCGCACACAGAAGGGTTCACTTTATCAAGTGGGCGGAGCCAAAATATGGCGCATCGCCAAAACCGGATACCTGTCCGGTACTCCGAAGAAGACGTTCGAAGACTGGCCTTCGGAGTGGTTTTATATGGAGGACGTCCCCCTTCCAGACCCTGTTCGGCGGGGCCTTCCTGAGTTCAACAATGCTCCTCTGAAGAAACGCCGAAGCTGGCGCCCACGGAGCCCCCAGGAGGAAGACAATGGAGAAGTCCTTTACCTGATGAACCGGATTAAAGCGCTGGCTCAATCAGGATTGACAATAATCGAGGTTATGTCAATATGCATAATGCAGGGAGTGCAGCCACTTCAATATCGAGGGCACCCCCTGTGGTGTTTTAACGGGGAAGACGATGCCACCCGTTGCGGGCGTAAGGGACCGGACTCCGCTGCTGCTTTAGCAAAAAATTTGTCCGAGTTGTTCAAGGGAGAGGAAGAGGAGTTCATCCGTATCAAGCCATGGGATGAATTCTCCATGTACAACCCTCCAAGTTGGGAGAGTTACACCTCTTTACTCCCATTCTTCCCGCATTCTTCGTCATAGGTACTCACCTTGCCATTTTGCGGCAGGAACTGCAAAAAGCTATAAGGGATGTCAACAGCCCATCTCCACAACCAGAGGACCCTGGCCGGGCCCTTGGTCCCGGACTCGAAGAGGATCCGGACATATTCATGGAGCTGATAGATAAGCAATTCTATCAATTGAGCTGCGATGACGCCATGGTGGCCATAACGGCCGACTATCCCAGACTGCTCCCTGCATCGCACGTAAGAGAAACCAAAGTCCCAACTCCAAAACTAGGATCCCCTTTTAGACACTTCACCTAACATACACATATGGTATTTTACAGGGAAGGCATTCGGGATGCCGTGCCGAACCCGCAGCAACTTGCCAACAAGAGGCACCAGAGCCGGGTAGGCCAAAAAGGAAGGCGGTCAGGACGGAGACACCAGCGCAGAGGTATGACAAAAACCTTGCTCCGTGGTTGTCGTCTTTCTCAAAATGTAATGATGTCCATGCTTCCTTAATAGAAAGAACGCTCGCCGGAGTATATCCGGAGAGGCTGCCGATCACGCGTCCACCAGTCGGGCTCCAGGGCCGGACATAGAGGCGGAAGCCAACATGGGGAGGACGTCGGATGCTCCTCCTATAGAGGATGCAGATAGACTATCCTCTACAAATTCAGAAGTGAAGAGTGCCATGAACCATAGGCGTCGCCGGGCCGTACTCCGTGACGCTTGGTTCTCACCAGAGGCATTTGATGCCTTCAATTCTGGAGACGCGTACCTCCGTGCTGCTTAAGATGGTCTAGCCAGAGCCACGGATCAGTATGTAAGGGATGTATTGGTAAGCAAATCTGACGATTATATGTATCAGTAGCCCCTGAGACTTGAAATAGTTGACGCAACTGATTTAAGGATCATTATTTGTGTAGGTTCTTACGGAGAAGAATTCCCAACTGTCTCAAGAGCTGGACGAGTGCAAGGCCCAGCTGGAAGCCGCTGTTGCCGCATTGAAGGAGTCCAAAAAGGGCCCCCTGGTAACTCTTTTGTCTATTGCAAAAAATATCGGTACCAGGTAGTATGCGACATGTATGCACACCTAACAATAGACGTTGCAGGTGGCAGGGGCCATGGAGGCGGATACAGCACGTGATGATCGACAACAAAATGCTGGCGAGCGCATGCTGATGCAAGTCAGGCAGGAGAAAAATGATCTCCAAGATGCCAATATCCGGCTGGGCGTGGAACTGAAGGATGTCCGAGCCCAGCTTGCTGACTCCGTGAAGGAGAATAAACGGCTTCAGCGCGGCATTTTTAGTAAGTGCTTGAACGAACTATATAAAGGAGTTCGGCGAAGAAGCCTGCTAACAGCGTTATGTCTGCAGGTATGCTGACGGGTCGTTCCGTGGAGGAGATGCCCGGGTCTTCGGGTGATCTTCTTCCAGAGCTCTCACAACTGCACGAACAAGTTCGGTAGATGATGCAGAGTATTGCCCAAGCCTTGTGGCCATACGCGTCCCCGCCAGGAGGCATGGGGGAGCTTATAGAGAATCTCAAGGGAGCGCGGCGGCGCTTCCAATTATGGAAGATATCAGCCTGCCGACAAGGTGCAAGGGAAGCCTGGGCTATGGTGAAGACACGATATACCAAGACTGACCCAAACCACATGGACGAGGTCGGACCTATGGGGCCCGATAGGAAAGAGATCCCCGTCAGTTTAGTGTATGGTCAAGTAGAATTAGCCGCAAAGTATTCCCAACAGGATTGTAGGCTAGACAGCCTGTTGGACGGTATAGAAGAAGAATTTAATCAGTCTTAGTGACTGTGTACTTCAAGTGACATATGTAATGTCCCTAGCCGGATTGTAAATCATTTGTCATGGTGGACCTTTTCGCTTCGACCTCTAGACCCGATAGTCCGTAGTGTATCCGAATACCCACTCGGTTATATAAAAACCGGGGTATGCATGGAAACCAGGCGTAGGGGTCATAAGTGCTTGAATAGACAAGTATCCAAGTAGCTATGTTATATTACATGGATAGTAAGAAACATCTTCCAGGGAGATTAGTTCCGTTAAGGGATCCTTTCCCTGGGTACGCATGCCCTAATGTGCATGTCCGAACTGCGACGCAGGCTAAAAACATCTGGGGGCATGTAGTAATTTAAATGAAAGTCATCTTTTATTCAGCGGCCGAATATTCCCTTAAGAACGCTAGCTTTCGGCTTCACCCAGTCTGAGGTACACATCCGGCTGACCCGGCAGTAACAATCGCATAGGTGCTCCCCTTATGCCCTAGCCGAATTAACGGGAACGTAGGGCATAAATACAATAGCCAGGCAACCCAGCTTGGCCAAAACTTAAGTCATATCGATGCATATAATGGCGAAAAAAGGTACATGCGGAAGAATAACACATGTGCAGGGCATAAAGCCCGGAAAGGTAATTAGATTAAGCTTCTGTATAGGAAGCCCCCAGGTACATTGAGTGCGGTTTAGCGCGTCAAGATTGTGTAACCAAGACACAAGTTTAGCCCTTTAGGGCCTTGAAGAGAAAAGAGAGAAAGAAAGAGAGAAAAAACAGATGTGCAAAAAATTCATGGAGGTAAGGAGACGAACATAGAGTCCGTCGCTAGGCGTAGAATCTTCGGAGTTTGGCTGCATTCCATGGATTTGGCTCGAGTCGATTATTCGATGCATCCCGCAGACGGTACGCTCCACTGGTCAGAACCTGGTCGATAATGAAGGGACCTTCCCATTTGGGCTTGAGCTTGTTCTTTTTCTTCTCCGGCAGGCGTAGTACTAGTTCACCAATGTTATAGGCTTTGGCCCGCACTTCTCTGCTTTGATACCTTCGAGCCTGTTGCTGATAGAATGCGGAATGGGCTTTTGCCACGTCGCGCCCTCCTCCAGGGTATCCAAACTATCCTGCTGATCGACCTAGGCCTCTCTTTCTCCGTACATGTGCACTCGAGGTGAGTCATGAATTATGTTGCAAGGCAGCACCGCCTCAGTGCCATACACCATAAAAAACGGTGTGTATCCGGTAGTGCGAGTCGGTGTGGTCCGCATCCCCCATATTACGGAGTCGAGCTCCTCTACCCAATGAGTGTCTGATTCCTTTAAAGACCGGACTAATCTGGGTTTAATTCCGCTAATGATAAGACCATTCTCTCGTTCGACTTGACCATTAGTTTGTGGATGATAGACAGAAGCATAATCGAGCTTGATGCCCATGTTGCTGCACCAAAGTTTCACCTCATCGGCAGTAAAGTTCGTGGCGTTGTTAGTGATGATGCTGTAGGGGACGCCATAACGGTTTACGACCCCGGATATGAAGTCTATCACCGGTCCAGATTCAGCCGTTTTAACAGGTTTGGCTTCTATCCATTTGGTGAATTTATCCACCATGATCAGTAAGTATTTTCTCTTATGGGTTCCCCCTTTGAGGGTTCCGACCATATCGAGCCCCCAGACCGCAAAGGGCCAAGTAATGGGGATTGTTTGGAGGGTGGTAGGTGGCATGTGGCTTTGGTTAGCAAAAAGCTGGCAACCGACACAATGTTGTACCAGATGCTGTGCATCTGCTGGGGCCGTCGGCCAATAAAACCTGTACGGAAGGCCTTGCTTACAAGGGCCCGGGCTGCGGCGTGGTGGCCGCCGAGTCCGGCATGGATTTTTGCCAAAAGCTTCCGCCCTTCCTCTTTGAAGATGCACCTTTGAAGGACTCCGGTTGTGCTTTTCTTATAAAGATCTCCCTCATGGACCTTGTAGGCTTTAGATCGCCGCACTATGCATCGGGCCTCATTTTGGCCCTTGGGTAATTCCGATCTAGTTAGGTAGGCCAGGAATGGTTCTGTCCATGAGGCAATGACGGCCATTATCACGTGGGCTGAATGTGTTATTTTGGTGGCAGAGCCTCCGATTGTGTCAGAGTATTCGGTATCTGGGGTTGTTGTCGGGTCCGGACTATTTTTGCCGGTGTCCCCTTCCCATACTACAGATGGTTTAAACAGTCTTTCCAAGAAGATGTTCGGTGGGACAGGGTCGCGTTTAGCGCCGATACGGGCTAGGATGTCCGCCGCCTGGTTGTTTCCCGAGCCACATGGTGGAATTCAAGCCCCTCGAACCGAGCTGACATTTTGAGGACGGCGTTGCAATATGCCGCCATTTTCAGATCCTTGGCATCAAATTCTCCATTTATTTGGGATATTGCGAGGTTCGAGTCCCCACGCACCTCTAGGCGTTGGATGACCATGGAGACTGCCATCCGGAGGCCGTGTAATAGGGCCTCGTATCCAGCTGCATTATTGGAGTCTGTGTATTGTATTTGGAGCACGTATTGCACCATATCTCCGGTGGGGGACGTCAAGACGACGCCAGCCCCCAGACCAGCCAGCATTTTAGAGCCGTCGAAGTGCATTATCCAATTGGAGTATGCGCCGTACTCTTTAGGGAGTTCGGCTTCTGTCCATTCGGCTACGAAATCGGCCAATACTTGCGACTTAATGGCTCGTCGTGGCTTATATGTTATGTCGAACGGGAGTAGCTCGATAGCCCATTTGGCAATCCGGCCCATGGCATCGCGGTTGTTTATTATGTCATTGTGTGGTACTTCGGAGGCCACCGTAATCGAACACTCTTGAAAGTAGTGTCGTATTTTCCGGGATGCCATAAATACCACGTATGCTATCTTTTGGTAATGTGGGTATCGTGATTTGCATGGAGTGAGGACGGTGGATACATAATATACCGGCTTTTGAAGTGGGAATGTATGTCCGTCCATCTCTTGTTCGACGACGAGCACTGCGCTTACAACTTGGTGAGTTGCTGCTATATATAATAGCATTGGTTCACCAATAGTTGGCGCGGACAGGATTGGGTTGGTGGCTAGGATGGCTTTTATTTCTTCCAGTCCGGCCGTGGCTGCGTCCATCCACTCGAAGTGTTCGGTGCACCGAAGAAGGCGATAAAGGGGAAGTGCCTTTTCTCCTAATCGGGAGATAAACCGGCTTAAAGCCGCCACGCATCCAGTCAATTTCTGGATTTGCTTGAGGTCAGTTGGGATAGCCAACTGTGACAGAGCTCGGATTTTAGCCAGATTTGCTTCAATTCCTCTACTGGAGACGATGAAGCCCAGGAGCTTTCCGTTGGGAACGCCGAAAACGCATTTTTCCGGATTGAGCTTAATGTCGCATGTTCGGAGATTGGTGAACGTGAGCCTCAAGTCGTCTATTAAAGAGTCAATGTGTGTGGTTTTAATGACCACATCGTCTACATATGCCTCCACAGTCTTACCAATCTGCTTTTCCAGACATGTCTGGATCATGTGATGATATGTTGCGCCGGTGTTTTTGAGCCCGAAGGGCATTGTGTTAAAGCAGAAGGGGCCGTATGGCGTTATAAATGCCATTGCGGCTTGATCAGACTCCGCCATCTTAATCTGGTGGTAACCGGAGTATGCATCGAGGAAGCACAATGATTCGTGTCCTGCGGTAGCGTCGATGATTTGATCGATGCGAGGGAGTGGGAAGGGATCCTTTGGGCAAGCCTTATTAAGGTATTTGAAGTCGACACATAGGCGCCAGGATTCTTCCTTCTTTGGTACCATCACCAGGTTTGCTAGCCAATCCGGATGTTTTATTTCTTTAATGAATCCGGCTTCCAGTAGCTTGGCCAGCTCCTCTCCCATGGCTTGTTGCTTAGGTTCAGAGAAACGCCGAAGAGTTTGCTTGACCGGCTTGAATCCTTTTAGAATATTAAGACTATGCTCGGCCAATCTGTGTGGGATTCTTGGCAAGTCTGAAGGATGCCAGGTGAATATGTCCCAATTCTCGCGCAGAAACTCCCATAGTGCAGCGTCTACAGCGGGGTCTAACTGTGCCCCAATGGATGCTGTTTTTGTAGGGTCTGTTGGATGGACATGGAATTTAACTATTTCGTCCGCTGGTTTAAAGGAGGTGGACTTGGATCTTTTGTCTAGTATCACGTCGTCCCTGTCCACTGTGGAGCGCAGCGCGGTTAACTCCTCCACCAGGGCTTCAGATAATGCCTCGAGGGCTAGTGCGGCTGTTTTGTTCTCGGCGCGGAGTGATATGTCCGGATCACTAGCTAGAGTGATAATTCCCTTGGGTCCGGGCATTTTGAGCTTCATGTACCCGTAATGGAGTATGGCTTGAAAAATCGTGAATGCCTCCCGCCCTAGAAGGGCGTGGTATCCGCTACTGAACGGGGCCACTTGGAATGTAATTTCTTCGGACCTGTAATTCTCCGGAGTGCCGAATACCACATCAAGTGTGATTTTCCCAGCGCAACGTACCTCCCGACTAGGGATGATTCCTCGGAAGGTCGTACTGCTTTGCTCAATACGGTTGCTGTCTATTTCCATTTTCTGGAGAGTTTCTTCATAAATGAGGTTTAATCCGCTGCCGCCATCCATGAGCACCTTAGTGAGCCGAAAGCCGTCCACAATTGGACTGAGGACCAAAGCGGCTGGTGCTCGGGCTGTTCAGAATTTAGGTTCGTCACTGGCATTGAAGGTGATAGCCGTGTCGCTCCATGGATTTATTGCTGCCACGTGGCAGACTTTGGCAAGGCTGCGGAGTGCTCGCTTACGCCTATTATTTGAGGCGAAGGTCTCGAAGACCGTTAATATTGTGTTGTTATCCGTGGGAAGGTGCTCTGAGGTATTTTGGGTGAGAAGATCCTCACCGCTTTTGGCCACCTGCCGGAGTACCCAACATGCTCTAAGGCTGTGTGTTGATATGGTATCCGCTGCACTATGGATTTTGCAGGGCACGTTGAGCCATCCCTCCAATACGGTTCCACGCCTGTAGTGGGCTTTTGCTTCTTTGTAATTGAGTCGGGCGACTTATGAGGGTGCACCCTTTTAGTTCAGACCGGGGGTTTTGTCAGAGCAGGATTATCCCAAAATTGTTTTTGGGTTTTCCAGGCACTTTCCATCGTACAGTATTTTCGTACCATGTCCGCCAAGTCAGCGAAGTGTGCTACGTCACGGTGACTTATGGCGTTGAGGACTCCCCTGTCCGTGCAATTGTTGCAAAAGAACGAAATTGCATCTTCCTCGCAATAGTCCTTGACCTTGTTCATTACAAGGAGCAATCTGGCCCAATAGTGATGTACTATCTCTTAGGGCACTTGCCTAATGTGGGAAAGATCGTTTGTATCTGGGTGGGTGAGTGGATTCAAGTCTAGACCTTGACCCAATCTGTGATCCCGGGGCAGGGGAGTTTCCGATCTTGGAAGTTCGGGCTCCGGGATGTTGCCCTGTGGGTTCAGTATGCGGCCTGATTCTGGATTCAGGGTTAGGGCGGTGTCCTCCTGTGAGCGAGTATCCTGTTCGGAGAGCTCGGGAATCCGTACATAGTTCGTCCTCAGGATAGAGGGAGAATTGCCTCATTGCTCCTCCACCACCGCTATCTGATGGATGACCGACAGAGAGTTAATCTCCCTTTGGTCGGGTTTAAGCCCGATCCGTTCGTAGTCCGTAGTGACTCCCAGAGCGGCAATGCGATCAAAGAGCCCGTTCAAAGAGGAGAGATCCATTGGATCCATCTGCTCGGCAAATTTTGAGCCGATGTGGAGGCTATTTTCGATGACCCGAGAGGTCATCGTCGGTGCAGCGGCCGAGCGGGCGGTCATGACGAAGCCGCCTAGTCGAAGAGTTTGTCCTGCAGCCAGGGCTCCCCCAGAGGTGATGTTGTCCTTGACAACGAGGCGAGCCATCTTCCTTATGATGACGACACAGTGGAACCCTCAATGAAAGCACCAATGTCGGTGTCAAAATCGGCGGATCTCGGGTAGGGGGACCCGAACTGTGCGTCTAAGGCGGATGGTAATAGGAGGCAGGGGACACGATGTTTACCCAGGTTCGGGCCCTCTTGATGGAGGTAATACCCTACGTCCTACTTGATTGTTCTTGATGATATGAGTATTACAAGAGTTGATTTACCACGAGATCAGAGAGGCCAAACCCTAGAAGCTAGCCTATGGTATGATTGTATGTTGTCCTACAGACCTAAACCCTCCGGTTTATATAGACACCGGAAGGGGCTAGGGTTACACAAGGTCGGTTACAAAGGAGGAGATATACATATCCGTATTGCCTAGCTTGCCTTCCACGCCAAGTAAAGTCCCATCCGGACACAAGATGAAGTCTTCAATCTTGTATCTTCATAGTCCAATAGTCCGGGCAAAGGATATCTGTCTGGAGACCCCCTAATCCAGGACTCCCTCACATGGTTTGATCATTACGAGAAAGCCGAGCATAAAAATTCTGGATAATAATTTGTCTTGAGCACTGCTACCTCTTGAGCTTGGGTTGGATTTCCCCGAAGAGGAAAGGATGATGCAACAGAGTAGCGTAAGTATTTCCCTCAATTTTGAGAACCAAGGTATCAATCCAGTAGGAGGCCACGCTCAAGTCCCTCATACCTGCACAAAAGGATAGCTACTCACGACCAACGCGATTAGAGGTTGTCAATCCCTTCACTGTTACTTACGAGAGTGAGATCTGATAGATATAATATTTTTGGTATTTTTGGTATAGAGATGCAAAGTGAAAAGTAAAAAAGCAAAGCAAGATTAAAGTGATGGAGATTGATATGATGAGAATAGACCCGGGGGCCATAGGTTTCACTAGTGGCTTCTCTCAAGAGCATAAGTATTCTACGGCGGGTGAACAAATTACTGTTGAGCAATTGACAAAATTGAGCATAGTTATGAGAATATCTAGGCATGATCATGTATATAGGCATCACGTCCGTGACAAGTAGACCGAAACGATTCTGCATCTACTACTATTACTCCACTCATCGACCCCTATCCAGCATGCATCTAGAGTATTAAGTTAAAAACAGAGTAACTCTATAACATAGATGACATGATGTAGAGAGATAAATTCATGCAATATGAAATAAACCCCATCTTGTTATCCCCGATGGAAACGATGCAATACGTGCCTTGCTGCCCCTTCTGTCACTGGGAAAGGACACCGCAAGATCGAACCCAAAGCTAAGCACTTCTCTCATGGCAAGAACTACCAATCTAGTTGGCCAAACCAAACGGATAATTCGAAGAGACTTGCAAAGATAACTAATCATACATAAAAGAATTCAGAGAAGATTCAAATATTATTCATTGATAGACTTGATCATAAACCCACAATTCATCGGTCTCAACAAACACACCACAAAAAGAAGAAGATTACATCGAATAGATCTCCACGAGAGAGGGGGAGAACTTTGTATTGAGATCCAAAAAGAGAGAAGAAGCCATCTAGCTAATAACTATGGACCCGAAGGTTTGAGGTAAACTACTCACACTTCATCGGAGAGGCTATGATGATGTAGAAGCCCTCCGTGATGACGGCCCTCTCCGGCGGAGCTCCGGAACAGGCCCCAAGAAGGGATCTCGTGGATACAGAAAGTTGCGGCGGTGGAATTAGGTTTTTTGGCTCCGTCTCTGTTCGTTTGGGGGTACGTAGGTATATATAGGAGGAAGAAGTACGTCGGTGGAGCTCCGAGGGGCCCACGAGGCAGGGGGCGCGCCCTAGGGGGGGGGGCGCCCTCCACCCTCGTGACCACCTCTCTGATGCCTTGGCGTAGGGTCCAAGTCTCCTAGATCACGTTCGGCGAGGAAATCACGTTCCCGAAGGTTTCATTCCGTTTGGACTCCGTTTGATATTCTGTTTCTTCGAAACACTGAAATAGGTAAAAAACATCAATTCTGGGCTGGGCCTCGAGTTAATAGGTTAGTCCCAAAAATAATATAAAAGTGGAAAATAAAGCCAAATATAGTCCAAAACAGTAGATAATATAGCATGGAGCAATCAAAAATTATAGATATGTTGGAGACGTATCAGTCATCCCCAAGCTTAATTCCTGCTCATCCTCGAGTAGGTAAATGATAAAAAGAGAATTTTTGATGCAGAGTGCTACTTGGCATAATTTCAATGCAAATCTTCTTAATTGTGATATGAATATTCAGATTAGAAAGATTCAAGATAAAAGTTCATATTGACATAAAAATAATAATACTTCAAGCATACTAACAAAGCAATTATGTCTTCTCAAAATAACATGGCTAAAGAAAGTTATCCCAACAGAATCATATAGTCTGGCTATGCTCTATCTTCACCACACAAAATATTTAAATAATGCACAACCCCGATGACAAGCCAAGCAATTGTTTCATACTTTTGACATTCTCAAAACTTTTTCAATCTTCACGCAATACATGAGCGTCGGCCATGGATATAGCACTATATGTGGAATAGAATGGTGGTTGTGGAGAAGACAAAAATAGGGGAAGATAGTCTCACATCAACTAGGCGTATCAACGGGCTATGGAGATGCCCATCAATAGATATCAATGTGAGTGAGTAGGGATTGCCATGCAACAGATGCACTAGAGCTATAAGTATATGAAAGCTCAAAAAGAAACTAAGAGGGTGTGCATCCAACTTGCTTGCTCATGAAGACCTAGGGCAATTTGAGGAAGCCCATCATTGGAATATACAAGCCAAGTTCTATAATGAAAGATTCCCACTAGTATATGAAAGTGATAACATGAGAGACTCTCTACTATGAAGATCATGGTGCTACTTTGAAGCACAAGTGTGGTAAAAGGATAGTAACATTGTCCCTTCTCTCTTTTTCTCTCATTTTTTTATTTTTTTATTTGGGCCTTTTCTCTTTTTTATGGCCTCTTTTCTTTCTCTTTTTTTGGGCTTCTTTGGCCTCTTTTATTTATTTTTCGTCTGGAGTCTCATCCCGACTTGTGGGGGAATCATAGTCTCCATCATCCTTTCCTCACTGGGACAATGCTCTAATAATGATGATCATCACACTTTTATTTTTCTTACAACTCAACAATTACAACTCAATACTTAGAACAAAATATGACTATATATGAATGCCTCCGGTGGTGTACGGGATATGCAGTATGACAATGATGGAGTGTGTCATAATAAACGGAACGGTGGAAAGTTGCATGGCAATATATCTTAGAATGGCTATGGAAATGCCATAATAGGTAGGTATGGTGGCTGTTTTGAGGAAGGTATATGGTGGGTGTATGATACCGGCGAAAGGTGCGCGGTATTAGAGAGGCTAGCAAAGGTGGAAGGCTGAGAGTGCGTATAACCCATGGACTCAACATTAGTCATAAAGAACTCATATACTTATTGCAAAAATCTACAAGTTATCAAAGCAAAGTATTACGTGCATGCTCCTAGGGGGATAGATTGGTAGGAAAAGACCATCGCTCGTCCCCGACCACCACTCATAAGGAAGACAATCAATAAATAAATCATGCTCCGACTTCATCACATAACGGTTCACCATACGTGCATGCTACGGGAATCACAAGCTTCAACACAAGTATTTCTCAAATTCTCAACTACTCAACTAGCATGACTTTAATATTATCACCTCCATATCTCAAAACAATTATCATGCTTCAATCTTTTCTTAGTATTCAACACACTCAAAAGAAAGTTTCACATATCTTGAATACCAAGCATATTATTATTAAGAAAATTACCATGCTATTAAGAGACTCTCAAAATAATTTAAGTGAAGCATGAGAGATCAATAGTTTCTTTAAAACAAATCCACCACCGTGGTCTAAAAGATCTAAGTGAAGCACATCGAGCAAAATTATAGCGCTCAAAAGATATAAGTGAAGCACATAGAGCAAAACTACTTAGCTCAAAACATATAAGTGAAGCACATAGAGCAAAATTATAACGCTCAAAAGATATAAGTGAAGCACATAGAGTATTCTATCAAATTCTAATTCATGTATGGCCCTCTCAAAAGGTGTGTACAGCAAGGATGATTGTGGCACACTAAAACACAAAGACACAAATATTACAAGACGCTCCAAGCAAAACACATATCATGTTGGTGAATAAAAATATAGCTCCAAGTAAATTACCGATGGAAGTGGACGAAAGAGGGGATGCCTTCCGGGGCATCCCCAAGCTTTGTCTTTTAGGTGTCCTTAGATTATCTTGGGGGTGCCATGGGAATCCCAAGCTTAGGCTCTTGCCACTCCTTGTTCCATAATCCATCAAATCCTTACCCAAAACTTGAAAACTTCACAACACAAAACTTAAGGTAGAAAACTCATGAGTTCCGTTAGTGAAAGAAAACAAAAGATCACTTCAAGGTACTGTAATGAACTCATTCTTTATTTATATTGGTGTTAAACCTACTGTATTCCAACTTCTCTATGGATTATAAACTATTTTACTAACCATAGATTCATCAAAATAAGCAAACAACACACGAAAAACAGAATCTGTCAAAAACAGAACAGTCTGTAGTAATATGTAGCTAGCGCAAGATCTGGAACCCCAAAAATTCTAAAATAAATTGCTGGACATGAGTAATTTATCTATTAATCATCTTCAAAAAGAATTAACTAAATATCACTCTCCAAATAAAAATGACAGCAGTTCTCGTGAGTGCTAAAGTTTCTGTTTTTTACAGCAAGTTCAACAAGACTTTCCCCAAGTCTTCCCAACGGTTCTACTTGGCACAAACACTAACTAAAACATAAAAACTCAATCATAACAGAGGCTAGATAAATTATTTATTACTAAACAGTAGCAAAAAGCAAGGAACTAGAATAAAGTTGGGTTGCCTCCCAACAAGCGCTATCGTTTAACGCCCCTAGCTAGGCATAAAAGCGAGGATAGATCTAGGTATTGCCATCTTTGGTAGGCAATTCTTCGATGAGGCATCTATTTCCCTTAGGAATTTATTTCTTTCTAGTGATCATCAAACTTTTAGGCACAAGATTGAAAAATTCATTCGTAGCAATTGGTTCCTTAATGATAGCAAAAAGATTGGGATGAATACTTATAGATTTAAGATCCGCAGTTTCCTTACTAGATGATTCACCCTTATTTTTAGGAACATACATAAGCTTGGCAATTTTAGTAGGAGGACTTGAAGTATTCTTTACGGAAGAAAAAGTGGTTCCCAAGTTTGTAATGATACCCTCAAGTTTATCAATTCTAGTAGAATCTAAGTTTATCTTCTCATTAACTATGGGTTCCTTTTCCTTAATATTTTTCAAAGTCATTCCTACCTTAGATCCATATTGAGTAATTTGATTGTGGATCTTTTTATCTAGATTTTAAATTAATTCAATAGTAGCAACTTTATTTTCAATAATTTCAAGTCTTTGCATAACATGCTCCAAAGTTAACATGGTTCCATTAACCAAAAGAGGTGGTGAGCCAAATAAATCTAACATAGCATTATAAGAATCAAAAGTATGGCTACCCAAGAAATTCCCTCCGGTAATGGTATCGAGGATATATCTATACCAAGGATTAACACCTTCATCAAAATTGCGGAGAAGAACTAAAGTAGATTGCTTCCTGGTAGATCTATTTTGAGCATTGCAAATTCTATACCAAGCATCTTTTAGATTTTCTCCCTCCCTTTGTTTAAAATTTAGAACTTCATTCTCGGGATACAACGGAGAAGATATGAGACTAGCCATGACGACAAGCAAACAAACTAGCACACGAGCAAACAAGAGCAAACGGGCAAAAGAGGCAAACGGAAAAGGGAGGCCGAGAAGGAGAAGGAGAAGGAGATTGGGAAAGAGAGGGCGAATAAAACGGCAAGGGTGAAGTGGGGGAGAGGAAAACGAGAGGCAAATGACAACTAATGTAATGAGAGAGATAAGGATTGTGATGGGTACTTGGTATGTTGACTTTTTGCGTAGACTCCCCGGCAACGGCGCCAGAAATTCTTCTTGCTACCTCTTGAGCTTGCGTTGGATTTCCCCGAAGAGGAAAGGATGATGCAGCAGAGTAGCGTAAGTATTTCCCCTCAGTTTTGAGAACCAAGGTATCTATCCAGTAGGAGGCCACGCTCAAGTCCCTTGTACCTGCACAAAACGATAGCTACTCGCAACCAACGCGATTAGGGGTTGTCAATCCCTTCACGGTCACTTGCGAGAGTGAGATCTGATAGATATAATATTTTTGGTATTTTTGGTATAGAGATGCAAAGTGAAAAGTAAAAGGCAAAGTAAAAAGCAAAGCAAGATTAAAGTGATGGAGATTGATATGATGAGAATAGACCCGGGGGCCATAGGTTTCACTAGTGGCTTCTCTCAAGAGCATAAGTATTCTACGGTGGGTGAACAAATTATTGTTGAGCAATTGGCAGAATTGAGCATAGTTATGAGAATATCTAGGCATGATCATGTATATAGGCATCACGTCCGTGACAAGTAGACCGAAATGATTATGCATCTACTACTATTACTCCACTCATCGATCGCTATCCAGCATGCATCTAGAGTATTAAGTTAAAAAACAGAGTAACGCTTTAAGCAAGATGACATGATGTAGAGAGATAAATTCATGCAATATGAAATAAACCCCATCTTGTTATCCTCGATGGCAACGATGCAATACGTGCCTTGCTGCCCCTTCTGTCACTGGGAAAGGACACCGCAAGATCGAACCCAAAGCTAAGCACTTCTCCCATGGCAAGAACTACCAATCTAGTTGGCCAAACCAAACGGATAATTCGAAGAGACTTGCAAAGATAACTAATCATACATAAAAGAATTCAGAGAAGATTCAAATATTATTCATAGATAGACTTGATCATAAACCCACAATTCATCGGTCTCAACAAACACACCGCAAAAAGAAGAAGATTACATCGAATAGATCTCCACGAGCGAGGGGGAGAACTTTGTATTGAGATCCAAAAAGAGAGAAGAAGCCATCTAGCTAATAACTATGGACCTGAAGGTCTGAGGTAAACTACTCACACTTCATCGGAGAGGCTATGATGATGTAGAAGCCCTCCGTGATGACGGCCCTCTCCGGCGGAGCTCCGGAACAGGCCCCAAGATGGGATCTCATGGATACAGAAAGTTGCAGCGGTGGAATTAGGTTTTTTGGCTCCGTCTCCGTTCGTTTGGGGGTACGTAGGTATATATAGGAGGAAGAAGTACGTCGGTGGAGCTCCGAGGGGCCCACGAGGCAGGGGGCGCGCACAAAGGGGGGGGGCGCTCCCCACCCTCGTGACTGCCTCTCTGATGCCTTGGCGTAGGGTCCAAGTCTCCTGGATCACGTTCGGTGAGAAAATCACGTTCCCGAAGGTTTCATTCCGTTTGGACTCCGTTTGATATTCCATTTCTTCGAAACACTGAAATAGGCAAAAAAACAACAATTCTGGGCTGGGCCTCCGGTTAATAGGTTAGTCCCAAAAATAATATAAAAGTGGAAAATAAAGCCAGTATAGTCCAAAACAGTAGATAATATAGCATGGAGCAATAAAAAATTATAGATACGTTGGAGACGTATAAAGAGCTCATGATTGGGGCATGAATGTAACATTGACTTCAGCCTCCCCCAATCTAGAGCAACACTTTCTCCTTCACAAGGCCAAAAATTATATATATAATTCCGATCACGATGAACTAGATGCATAGGATACTTTTTTGACGGAACTCCAATTTCAATCGATTCCAATTCCAAGATCCAATATTATCATATATCCCATACCATGCCAATGCTTTTACCTTCAAAGATAAAGGGAAAACCTTTTTCATAACTTCATCCCTGGGTAAACCTGCAAGCTTGAACAATCCACAAATTTGTTCTACATATATCAAGTGCATATCAGGATGTTCGGTTCCATCTCCTGCATGAGGATTAGCTAGCAGTTGTTCTATCATACCTGAAGGAAATTCATATTCAATGTTTTCAGTAGGTGCAGTAGGTTGAGGGGTATCTAATTATGGTTCCGGTCGAGGTGAAAATACCCCGAACAAACCCCTCAAAGAATTGTTTTCCATAGTAACAAGTGACAATAAATTTCAGCACACAATATAAATGTTTCCTTACCAAAGGCGCTTCACTCCCCGGCAAAGATGCCAAAAAATAGCCTTGATGACCCACCAGTATAGGGGATCAATTGTATCTCTTTTTGATAAGTAAGAGTGTCGAACCCAATGAGGAGTAGAAGGAAATGACAAGTGGTTTTCAGCATGGTAATGTCTGCAAGTGCTAAAATTGTAAGTAGCAGAGTAGTTTGATAGCAAGATAATTTGTAACGAGCAAGTAACGATAGTAGCAATAAAAGTGCAGAAAGGCAGCCCAATCCTTTTGAGGCAAAGGATAGTCCAAAACGCTCTCTTACGATAAGCAAAGCGTTTTGGAGGGTACACGGGATTTTCATCTAGTCACTTTCATCATGTTGGTTTAATTCGTGTTCGCTACTTTGATAATTTGATATGTGGGTGGACCGGTGCTTAGGTGATTTTCTTACTTGAACAAACCTCCTACTTATGATTAACCCTCCCGCAAGCATCCACAACTATGAGAAACGTATTAAGAAGAAATTCTAACCATAGCATTAAACTTTTGGATCCAATCTATTAGGGATATAACTATCAGTTAAGACCCGCCCAGGAGGGGCCGGGTCAGCCCCAATGGCGGGTTACAAAGAGAGCCCAGTAAACATTAAGATGATAGTTTATCAAATCTTACAGAAAGCCTAAAAGGCCTAGAGGCGGCTTAAGGCCCAATATTGTAAACCGTCGTATGTAAGGAAATACTTGTAAAGAAAGGCATGTAAAAGAAGTCACCGAGCCGGGCACGATTTATGAGCCGGCCATGACTCTGTAGGCCACCAGGCGTCAACCTATGTATATAAGGGGATGACCCGGTGGCGGCTTAGGGCAAAAAAACAAGAGACCGATAACCAAGCCGGCGAGTTAGCCTCTTGGTGATTAAAACCCCAGCAATACAAAACACAACTAGACGTAGGCTTTTACCTTCATCTAAGGGGTCGAACTAGTATAAAACCTCATGTATCCTTTATCCCGATTAACCCCTTTAAGCTTCCTAGTTGCGATGGCCCTACGACTAAGTCCTTCCACTTGGACATATGCCGTGACAATTCCACGACACAATCGGTCCCTTACAGAATAGCACATAAACCGGGGTTTAAGCTTCTGTCACTCTCGCAACCCATCATCTAATTGCTACTCCACAATGCATTCCCTTAGGCCCAAATATGGTGAAGTGTCATGTAGTCGAAGTTCACATGACATCACCAAGGGAATCACAACATACATACTATCAAAATATCGAACACATATCAAATTCACATGATTACTTGCAACATGATTTCTCCCGTGACCTCAAGAACAAAAGTAACTACTCACAAATGATGATCATGCTCAAGATCAGAGGGGTATTAAATAGCATATTGGATCTGAACATATAATCTTCCACCAAATAAACAATATAGTAATCAACTATAAGATGTAATCAACACTACTAGTCACCCACAAGCACCAATCTATAGTTCCGATGACAAGATTGAACACAAGGGATGAACTAGGGTTTGAGATGAGATGGTGCTGTTGAAGATGTTGATGGAGATTGCCCTCTCCAAGATGGGAGAGTTGTTGGTGATGATGATGACGATGATTTCCCCCTCCGGGAGGGAAGTTCCCCCAACGGAATCGCTCCGCCGGAGGGAAAAAGTGCTCCTGCCCAAGTTCCGCCTCGAGACGGCGGCGCTCCATCCCGAAAGTCCTCCCCATATTTTTTCTAGGTCAAAATGACTTATATACCATAAGATGGGCACCTGAGGTGGGCCTGGGTGAGCACAACCCCGATGACAAGCCAAGCAATTGTTTCATACTTTTGATGTTCTCAAACCTTTTCAACTTCCATGCAATACATGAGTGTGAGCCATGGACATAGCACTATAGGTGGAATAGAAGGTGGTTGTGGAGAAGACAAAAGGAAGGAGATAGTATCACATCAACTAGGCGTATAAACGGGCTATGGAGATGCCCATCAATAGATATCAATGTGAGTGAGTAGGGATTGCCATGCAACGGATGCACTGGAGCCATAAGTTTATGAAATCTCAAAAAGAAAACTAAGTGGGTGTGCATCCAACTTGCTTTCTCATGAAGACCTAGGGAAATTTGAGGATGCCCATCGTTGGATTATACAAGCCAAGTTCTATAATGAAAAATTCCCACTAGTATATGAAAGTGATAACATAGGAGACTCTCTATCATGAAGATCATGGTGCTACCTTCTCTCTTTTTCTCTCTGTTTTGGGACCTCTTTTTTATTTGGCCTTTCTCTCTTTTTTTATTTCCTCAAATGGGACGATGCTCTAATAATGAATATCATCACACTTTTATTTACTTACAACTCGAGACTAGAACAAAATATGTCTCTATATGAATGCCTCCAGCGGTGTACCGGGATGTGAAATGACTCAAGAGCAACATGTATAAATAGATGAAAGGTGGCTTTGCCACAAATACGATGTCAACTACATGATCATGCAAAGCAATATGACAATGATGATGTGTGTCATAATAAACGGAACGGTGGAAAGTTGCATGGCAATATATATCTCGGAATGGCTATGGAAATGCCAGAATAGGTAGGTATGGTGGCTGTTTGGAGGAAGGTATATGGTGGGTTTATGGTACCGACAAAAGTTGCGCGACACGAGAGAGGCTAGCAATGGTGGAAGGGTGAGAGTGCATATAATCATGGACTCAACATTAGTCATAAAGAACTCACATACTTATTGCAAAAATCTATTAGTCATCAAAACAAAGTACTACGCGCATGATCCTAGGGGGATAGATTGGTAGGAAAAGACCATCGCTCGTCCTTGACCGCCACTCATAAGGAAGAAAATCAGAAAATGTCTCATGCTCCAACTTCGTTACATAACAGTTCACCATACGTGCATGCTACGGGACTCACAAACCTCAACTCAAGTATTTCTCAAATTCACAACAACTCACTAGCATGACTCTAATATCACCATCTTCATATCTCAAAACAATCATAAGGAATCAAACTTCTCATAGTATTCAATGCACTTTATATGAAAGTTTTTATTATATCCCTCTTGGATGCCTATAATATTAGGACTAAATTTATAACCAAAGCAAATTACCATGCTGTTTAAAGACTCTCAAAATAATATAAGTGAAGCATGAGAGTTCAGCAATTTCTATAAAATAAAACCACCACCGTGCTCTAAAAGGATATAAGTGAAGCACTAGAGCAAAATTGCCTAGCTCAAAAGATATAAGTGAAGCACATAAAATATTCTAATATCACGATTCATGCGCGTCTCTCCCAAATGGTGTGTACAACAAGGATGATTGTGTCAAACTAAAAAGCCAAGACTCAAATTACACAATACGCTCCAAGTAAAACACACATCATGTGGTGAATAAAAATATAGCCTCAAGTAAAGTTACCGATAGATGAAGATGAAAGAGGGGATGTCTTCCGGGCATCCCCAAGTTTAGGCTCTTGGTTGTCCTTGATGAAGGAAATATACCCTAGAGGCAATAATGAAGTTGTTATTTTATATTTCCTTATATCATGATAAATGTTTATTATTCGTGCTAGAATTGTATTAACCGGAAACTTGATACATGTGTGGATACAAAGACAAAACACCGTGTCCCTAGTAAGCCTCTACTTGACTAGCTTGTTAATCAAAGATGGTTAAGTTTCCTAACCATAGACATGTGTTGTCATTTTATGAACGGGATCGCATCATTAGGAGAAGGGTAGTGAGGTGGAGCTACAACAAGCACTAGCATATATGGTGGCTAACTTACGCAAATGAGAGAGGGAAGTGAAGCAAAGCACGGTCGTGAACTAGAAGTGATCAAGAAGTGATCCTGAAACTACTTATGTTCAAACATAACACGAGACTATGTTCACTTCCCGGACTCCGCCAGAAAGAGACCATCACGGCTACACACGCGATTGATGCATTTTAATTAAGTTAAGTTTCAAGTTTTCTACAACCGGACATTAACAAATTCCCATCTGCCCATAACCATGGGCACGGCTTTTGAAATTTCAAAACCCTACAGGGGTGTCCCAACTTAGCCCATCACAAGCTCTCATGGTCAACGAAGGATATTCCTTCTCCCAGGAAGACCCGATCAGAATCGGAATCCCGGTTACAAGACATTTCGACAATGGTAAAACAAGACCAACAAAGCCATCTGAATGTGCCGACAAATCCCGATAGGAGCTGCACATATCTCGTTCTCAGGGCACACCAGATGGGCAAGACGTCGGGTTGGCATAGACCCTGGTTGCCCAGGGGGCGTCGGACATCGCCCAGTTTGGACCAACACTTAGAGAAGCACTGGCCTGGGGGGGGTTAAATAAAGATGACCCTTGAGTCTGCAGAACCCAAGGGAAAAAGGCTTAGGTGGCAAATGGTAAAACCAAGGTTGGGCCTTGCTGGAGGAGTTTTATTCAAGGCGAACTGTCAAGGGGTTCCCATTATAACCCAACCGCGTAAGGAACGCAAAATCAAGGAACATAACACCGGTATGACGGAAACTAGGGCGGCAAGAGTGGAACAAAACACCAGGCATAAGTCCGAGACTTCCACCCATTACCAAGTATATAGATGCATTAAAGTAAACATATATAAAAATGATATCCCAACAATAATCATGTTCCAACAAGGAACAAACTTCATCTCCACCTGCAACTAGCAACACTATAAGAGGGGCTGAGCAAAGCGGTAACATAGCCAAACAACGGTTTGCTGGGAAAGGTGGGTTAGAGGCTTGACATGGCAATATGGGAGGCATGATAAATCATGTGGTAGGTATCGCGGCATAGCAATAGAGCGAACAACTAAGCAAGCAAAGATAGAAGTGATTTCGAGGGTATGGTCATCTTGCCTGCAAAGTTCTCCGAGTTGACGAAAACTTGATCCTTGTAAGCGTACTCAATGGGTTCCTCGATCATGCACTCGTCTCCCGGCTCTACCCAAGGCAAGAACACAAGCAAAGGAGACCACAATCAACCACGATGCAATGCGCAAGCAACATGATGCAAAACATGGCATGGTATGTGGGATCTGATATGCAATGCATATGCGTGCTCTGGAAGGAAAAGATTGAACCAGGCCTCAACTTGGCAAACCAAGTGTGCCGTTGGAAAGATGAGTTGATCTCGGTCTAAATCGATATAAAGATCACCGGAATCACATGCACGGATTGCAAATGGCAAGCAAAACAAGAATGACACAAATCTGTGATTAACACCACGATGCCATCTAGAATGCAACAAGAAACTAAGCTACTTCACTCCAACATAGCAACAAAGCACATGGCTGTGATCTACTCAAGATTCTTGACAAAAGATGAACACTGAACTACGGCTAAATCACACAAGAGCAGGTTCAAACAAGCATGGCAAAAATACTAACATGCCAGGAATTAACATCAGGAAGCAATGTTTAGAGCAAGATATCAACATGCTACAGGATCAGAACATAGCAATACAAGGCATGTCATGAATCTAATCAAAGCATATAACAGAAGTCCCTTACTTATCATAAGCCAAAAAGGATCAGAAGAGATGATGGCACCCATGTAAACATAGCAAGTTTCGTTAAGAGATTCAGACTTAGCAGAAAACTGGACATGGCAAAAACAGAGTTATGAAGGCATGTTTGCAAGCTCGATTCACTCATCACAAGGCATTGCATGGCAAGCTAAGCATACTACCAGCAAGAAGAAATGTTCATTAAGCTAACCAAAACAAGAACAAACTCATAGCATGCATGGATCAACTACAACAACCTTGGCAAAATTGATGAACATGTAAACAATCTGCCAGGAACATTTTATAGCAAAAGTAGAGCAAGATTGAGTTATGCTAGGGCACTGCATAAATGCAAACAGGGGCATGGATGGATAGAGCATAACCATATGTCCAAATCATCCTTACTGAACATACTCAAAAGAAGCATGGATCTCATTGTAGCAATATGAATACATGGCATAAAAATAATAGCAGACAAAGACTTGGAGAAAATCATGAGATCCTAAAATCAGCAATATCACGAGAGCTACTTTGCATGCTTGTGCTAGTCATCACATTGATCACAAAAATACATGGCATACACCCCTGTAAAGATGGAATGGCATAGCCGAAAACACATGTAGAGCTCAAGATCATATGCAGCACAAAATAATCATGGCAAAAATGACAATTGCTCATAATCTGATAAGAATCAGCACCTAACATTTTATAGCACTCTTGCATCAACAATTTGGGCATCAAGATGGACTCAAACATGCATGGTGCAATGGAACAAAATGAAGAGCACATCTAGAAGAACATTTTGATATCTTATGTGCATGAAACGGAGCTACGGATGAGCAGTTATGGCATGATGAAGTGAGCCACTTGGTATGAGCATTTCATGACTTAGCAGAAAAACACAGGTGAGCGTAGAATAGTAAATGTTGCACGGAGCGAGAGATACGAGCATCGGCGGTGGCTCACCAAAATGGGCTTGGCCCAGGAAGGAGGAGGAGGTAGGCGGGCCAGCTTGGACCTGGGCCTGACGCGGAGCCCACGCAGAAGTCGACGGCGAGGTGCGCCTAGATCGGGCTCCTCCCGATCCGGTGCGGGAGCTACAGCTCCGGCGGGACCTGTGCACGGCGCCGCGGATCCGACGGTGGTCGGGTTGGCCGGGACGGGCTGCTGCAGTCGGAGATCGAAGGGGCGGTGGGGTCCGGCGATGGTCGGGGTGCAGTGCAGGGCGGCGCCGGCAACCGGGCGGTGGCGCGCACCGGCGAAACGGCAGCCGGCGGGAGGCGGTGAAGGCGGCGGTGCACGACGGAGCGGGCGGTGGGGTGCAGGGGTGCGGCTCGGCTCGCGTGCAGGCGGCGCATCGGGCGTGGGAGCGCGTGGTCGGGCCGGGCGGGTCGGCCGTGGGCCCGCAGGGCCGCGGCGGCGGAGGGATGCGGCGGCGACAGGTGGCGCACTGTGATAGGAGGAGAACGGCGGTGGGGGTGGCGTGGCGCGACGCCATTGGTCGGAGCAACGTGGAGGGGCGCGGCGGACATGTCCGGTGGCGGGAAAGTTGTCTGGTGGCGCAGGAGGATTAGATCTAGGGTTTCGCCTGAAAATTTCGGGGGAGAGGACATATATATAGGTAGAGGGAGCTAGGAGAGTCCAAATGAGGAGCGGTTTTCGGCCACGCGATAGTGATCGAACGGACGATAGGATGGAAGGGGTTTGGATGGGTTATTGTGCCGCTTTGGAGGGGTGTTGGGCTGTAACACACACGAGGCCTTTACGGTTCCCCGGTTAACCGTTGGAGTATCAAACGGACTCCAAATGGCACGAAACTTGACAGGCGGTCTACCGGTGGTGTACCAAGGCCGCTTGGCAAATATCGGTCCATTCCTAGAAAGTTTAACACCCGCTTAAAAAAAGAGGCAAAAGGGGGCGCCGGAGGACGTAGGAGTGCCGGATTGCAAAACGGACAAGAGGGAAAAAGCTCGGATGCATGAGACGAACACGTATGCCAATGCGATGCACATGATGACATGATATGAAATGCATGACAAGATCAAAAAGCAAAACGAAAACAAAACCCAACCCTGAAGAAATATCGTATCGCATCTTCGGAAAAGGCAAGAGTCGGAGTTACCAAAACGGAAAGTTGTATCCGGTGTGTTACAGGTGCGCAAGAAGAACACTCTCTTCCTCACTCGCTCACTCAACAATTCCATGGCCTAGCTCGACGGACCCAAATAACAAGAGACGCGAGGGTTTATACTAGTTCGGGTCACCTTGCGGTGTAATACCCTACTCCAGTTTGTGGGTGGATTGCCTTAGGGGGATGAGGATGAACTAATACAATGGACGAACAACCTCAGGAGGTGAGGTGTTCTTGGGCTCGATGAACTGGTGAGCTCGTTAGGGTGGAATGAATCCAATCCCAGATCCCTCTCTATGGTGGTGGCTAAGTCGTATTTATAATGTCCTTGGTCCTCTCCCCAAATGTTAGGCAGGAAGGGATCCCACAACTGCCAAGTTTGAAGGGGGACAACTAGTACAAGCTATCCTGACAAAAGGTGGTCTTCGCCTACTAAAGGCTCTGGTGGTGGTGCTGCTATGGGCTCCGCAATGACCTCTGTCCTGCCGTCCTGCTGGTCCTGGTCTTGTTGCACGGATATGGAAACCTTTACCTGATGCCTCGGGACCCCGCGCCTGCGCTTGCCTTCTTAGCACTAAAGAGGAAACTGGTACACTGCGCCCGCTGGTGCTCTTCTGGCCTTGGTCGTCATGGCTCACATCACGTGAACCTCATGAGGTGCTCCTTGCATAGATATCTCCGCTCCTCAGGAGCCAGCCTAGTGAGGCTGCCCTTAGGGAGGTCTTGGAGTCGTCCATCTCGCGAGGGTCGTGAGTTTTTGTTGCTGAAGATGGGCCATACCAGGCCGTTGGTGGAGCCACGCTCTGGGCCGCAGGCAGGCACGTCTGGGCATCCCCGTTCCCAGGACGCCGACAGTAGCCCCCAGGCCCAAGGCGCGCTTGGACTTGGCTTTGAGGCGAAGCCAACGCGGGCCCCAACCGCCTACGGCCTTGATTGATGCATGGCAATTGGTGGGAGCGGGCGGCTCCGCTTTCCCATGCGGCCTCGGCAACTGTTCTTGCCTGACAAAAGGCTGGCGCACGCTAAAGAGTCCTCATTGCCTTCCTTCGTCTTGCTCCAAATCCCCTTCTTCTCGTCTCGAGAGACTCCAGATCCGCCAAGGCTCCTCCCCAAGCTTGCAGCCGATGGAGTCCGTCAATGCGAAGGCCGTGCACTCGCCTTCCTGGTATGAGCCCTCCTTGAGCGCGCCCACAGTCTCGGAGAAGAACTTCGCCACCGTGATCCTGATGGCGGCAGGCGACAACAATGAGGGGGGAGAGACCGCGCTTCGGGCCGGCTCCGACAAGCCAGAGGCCCCGGGTAGTACCTTCTACCCCTTCTTCATGCACAACATCTTCGCGGGGCTGGTCCCCCCTTTCTCCGAATTTTTCTATGCCATCCTCCGCCATTACAAGCTCCACACCCTCCACCTTCATCCCAATTCTTTCCTTCTCATGTCGATCTTTGCCTTCTACTGTGAAGCATCCATGAGGGTGATGCCGTCCATGGCGCTGCTTCGCCATTTCTTCTACCTCCGGAACTAGGATGGCGAGCCATGCTCGGGATGCGCCAACTTCATTGCAGTGAACGGAAGCAATGCAATCTTGAGAGACGGGAAGGAGGCAGAGGGCTTCCGGAACAAATGGGACTTCATGGATGCCAAGAGCCCCACCCTCGGCTGGTGCTGCCGATGGGGAGGCCAGTGCCTCACGAGATGTGGACTAGCGATAAGCTCATCGACCCACGGGCGGAGCAGATGTTGGGGAGGATGGCGGCCGACCTGAAGTCGGATGATCCGAAGGCGGAGAAGCTGACGGAGGCCATGATCATCAAGGACTCCTGTCGCAGTGCCTGGCCCCACTCCAGGAGCGCTCGCTCCCCTTGTGGAGGCTCATGGAATAAGGAGGTGACCTCCGCCTGTGCCCGGATGCCTTGTCCGATGAGGAGCTGGACAGGGTTCTCCACCTCCTGGTTGCGGAGGATCTTGGGTATCCGCCCGATACCCATCTTCCGCTATACGACCGCCTAGATGGGGCAAAGATCGCTGCCACCATGCCCGTCTTCAATGAGCGTGGGCTCGAGCCGCCGACGTCTACCGGGGCCCTGGTGGCGGCGGCCCCGGTGATGGTGTCCTCTGGCAAGTCTGGCGAGGAGGAGGGGCCTGACTCGAAGGTGACCCAAGAGGGAGCAGGGGAGACCTCTCCTCTCCGTGTGGCGGATCTCCTTTGCACCTTCCTTGACGACGACGAGGCCTGCGAGCACCCGGTGATGGAGTCGCCGATCCCCGCCGTGGTCACGACAAGGTCCGGGGGCACCCCTCCGAAGAAGCCACCCACCAGGGTCCCGAAGAAGGGCAAATCAGCGCTGATCTCCCGAGGCGACACTTCTGCTCCATCGCCAGCCGACGCTGTTGCGGGTCCGGCCGCCGCGCCCTTGCCTGCCCCTGTGGCTCGCGTGCCAGTGCCCCAGGCTGCGAAACCTTCGGGCTTGGCGCTCCTGAAGAGGGCGAGGGAGTATGCCACCATAGACCAGTAAGCCCTTCGTCCTGATCCTTCGTTCCTATTCTTGCCATAGTTTCTTGATGTCTCCCTTTGCACTGATAGGCCAACATGGGTGGTAAAGAAGAAGAAGAAGGGGGAGACCGCAACGCCGGAGGCCCCGCAGCCAATTGCTGTCGCGCCTCCTCCAACGCAGAGGGACGGCGATGGCTCCCGAGCCTCAGCGTCCGGGTCGTCCTCGCGAGATTGAGAGGCCCGACCTTAGGAGAAGGTCATCTCCTCTTCCCATCATGCCACTGGGCCGTGATCCTTCTGCCTCGCCTGATGCTCTGGAGGAGGCTTTTGCCGCGCTGACCCAGCTTCGGGACGACCTTCAGGGCACCGACCTTCGCTTGACATCAAGGCGCTTGGAGCTGATCTCGGGGTGGCTGCGGTCCGATGCATCTATGAGGGAGGCGTGGGGCCAGGCCATGGCAGCTTCTGAGGAGGGTAAGCAGGCCGTCGACCTGGCCGCAGCTGCCCGCAAGGTGGCATTGAAGGATGCCGAGGACGCCAAAGAGCGTTGTCGGGTGGTGGAGGCTGAGCTGGAGACCCTGCATAATGAACATGGTGATGAGGCTCGTTAGCACGAGGCACGGGAGGAGAAGGTGAAGGCTCGAGAAGACGCGGTCGCCGGCCATGACAGGGAGCTAGAGCAGCTGGCGCGGGCGCGCAGGCCATGGAGCGCCTTCGCCTGGAGGAGCTGGAGAAGAAGATGGAGGCGGAGAAGGCCCAACAGGAAGCCAAGGCGAAGGTTCTTGTTGAAGATCGTGCGGCCTTCGAATCCCTTGAGCTGAAGTCCCGCGAAGCATTGCAGGATCTCTACGGGAAGGGCTTGAAGAAGCCGTTGGTGACCGATGAGGAAGGCCCTGGCGAGCTACTCCCCCAACTCGTCACGATGCTCGAGGACGTTGTTAATGGGATCAGCCCCGTGGTGGAGGGGGAAGCCCGCGCGCTCTCCTCCTTGGCTATGACATGCGTCTTCACCCACCTCCATCTTCGCGACCCCCGCGTCGGCCTCGACACCCTGCTCGAGCCCGTGGACGAGGAGCACTGCGAGGCTGCTGCCGAAGCCGTGAAGGACCAGGTGGAGGCCCTGCTGGAGAAATTCCTCACCATCGACCCCGTGCCTCCGGCTGATGGTGCCGCTGACCCTGCGGCCCCGACTGTCGGCACGGGCGACGACAACGTTGTCGACGAGGGGGCACAACTTGCAGGCGACGGGGCACCCAAGGCCAAGGAGAAGGCTTGCTGGCGATACTTCCCTCTGCTTTTATTTCCTACAACATGCATCGTGCCTCGTGGAGGTGTTAAAACCTGTGTTTGGTATCTGAAGGACATTATGTCTTGTAATAGTTTGTTAGGATTCTGCGATTTCCTTCCCGTTTGCTTGATGTTCTATGTCGGCAGGGCCCGGCCCTGCACATACCTCAGCCACCGTTGGGCGTCCGGATTACCAGGACAAGACCAAGGGGTGAGGGGCTACGTGACCAGTTAGGCTCCTGAGTCGCGATGCTCAGGAGTCCCCCTTAACGCGCAAATGGCATGCAGAAAGGAGATACAAGAGTAGGTCTTAGTGTTTCGCGTTGGCAGGCCCCAACCCCGCGCGTACCTCAGCCGTCGTTGGGTCATCCGAATCACCAGGACGAGACCAAGGGGTGAGGGGCTACGTGACCAGTTAGGCTCCTGAGTCGCGATGCTCAGGAGCACCCCTTGATGTACAAATAGACCTCCATACATGTCCTCGCCGAGGTCCCGCTCGAGAGGGGGGCGCGACTACCAGGTCCGAGGGACCTGGCAGGGTGGCGTACGCCAGGCATGACCTGAGCGCAGCCCCTGTGCCCAACCCCCTCGCGCGACTCTCCTGAGGGTAAAGCGCTACGACGAGGATGGCCACCGAGCCGGGTGGCTCCCTGAGGTTGATGCGGCCATGTGGCCGCCCTCAGTTGTTTATCACCAACGCGGAGCATAGTGCTTCCGCACTTGCTCGGGCATAGCCACTCCTCAACCGTGTCGACTGCCAGCGCGGAGCATGGTGCTTCCACTAGTACGTGGGTGAGGGCTCCCTCTGAGTGGAGCCCCCGGGGCATGTACAACCCCGTCCTGACACGTGGCTTGCATGACAGGGCCAGACAAGGTATGTCTGGGCACTCGCGAGCCAGCGCGGGACTCATGAGGCCCTACCTCAAGGCTGGTTGTGCCTGGCTTGGTTCTTGATAGCTGTGGTGGACATGCGAGATGGTTAGACAACCTGCGCCGAATGAATCTCCTGAGGCGTTTGGATGAGAAGGCCGAACACCAACGACCCCAAGAGGTGACGTGAACAGGGCCGACCCACCAGACAGAGCTCAGTCGTTGGGTTTATCGACGCTGCAGGGACGGACCCAAGCACAGACGCCGTGCCCAGTCTTCTTATGAGAAAAATCCTAAAGAAAGACAACCGGTGCGTGGCTCCCATGGTGACGAGGCATCGGGTCACGTGCCGTGGCTCGTCCGCTCGCCGTTAATTCATGCGAGAACAAGGCACCAAGGGCCATGGGAGGTGACGTACACAGGAGCTGCCCTGCAAGCCAGATCTCAGCCTCTTGGGTTTAGCAACGCTGTAGGGACGGACCTGAGCACATACTCCATGCCAGTCCTTAATCATGAGGCGGTCGTGGGTGGGTTTGCGAGGGCGTACGACATTCATGGTATCAAAGTACCGGATAGGCGTAATCTTAAGGTAACTCATGGGTGGAGGTAAGGTAGCTTGGATAAATGCAAGAATGATACATGCTGCAGGGACGGACCCACGCGGCCTGGGGATGATGCTGCTCGAGGAGCGCCCCCAACAGAGTAAGCTAGAGATGCAAAAGGGATACACATCGCAGGGACAGGCCCGTGTGACTTGGGGATAATGCTGCCCGAGGGGCGCCCCCAACTGAACGAATCGGAAAGAGTCACCTGGTACTATTGCTGAAGGGATGTTGAAGTGGTTGGGGATGCATGCTGAAGGAGTGGCACATCACGAGTCGCCCGGGTCCTGAGCCTCGGCAGGCATCGGGGGCCCGGGTGGCTCATGAAGAACCATGGCCATATCTTCTAGGACGGTGTGGTGCCTGGCCTCCTGAGCCACCAGAACGCTCTGTAGGTGGCGCTGGAAGGTGATACCCGCGTTCGGCAGACCGAATGGCATGCGAACATAGCTGTGTGGTGGACCCTCACATCGACCAACGCGCGAAGGCTAGAAATGCTCCTGGGATGCCGCCCTATTGAGTCCTGGGATGTCGACGCAGACATGCAGCTCGTCATTCTCGCCAGGACGAGGAGCTGCGCCAGTTGGTGGGCAGCGGTTGCCACACAGGATTCTCGCCTCTTGAAGCTCCTCGATCGCCTTTGTGATGAACTCCTAAGCACCATGCCCTCCATGCCTTGTGCCCTCATGAAGGAAGCGTGCGTTGAACCATGCCTCCACGTGGTGCTCGAGCGCCTCCCTCGTGACATTGGTTAGGTCAGAGGCCCTCCAGAAAAGAGCCCCCGAGCCTAGCCTAAGGAGGGCGCCAGGCACGCCTTCCTATGCGAGAGAGGGAGGCACCCTGTCCGCAGGCGTGGGTCCTGAGGTGGTGCTGCTAGAGACACCACTCTCCTGAAGCTCCTGGCTGCACAACCACTTCTTCTTCTTGGGGACGGCCTCAAGAGGGTAGATGGCGCCTTCGTTATCTGGGTCTTCGCTCGCTGCAGCCTGGTAAAAATGCTCGAGAGAGCACACCGCGTCCTCTTCCTCGTAGGCGACCGTGATGATGCCGCAGCTTCCTGGCATCTTGAGGACAGTGTAGCCGTGATGAGTCACTGCCATAAACTTGGCCAGGGCTGGATACCCAAGGATGGCGTTGTATGGCAGGCGGATGTGGGTGACGTCGAAGTCAATGAGCTCGGTGCAGTAGTTGTCGTGCTTGCCGAAGGAGACAGGGAGGCGGACCTGCCCTATCGGGGTGGTGGAGCCGGCGATCACTCCTAAGAAGGGCTTGGTTGGTTGCAGCTGATCATAGGACACTTGGAGGCGGTCGAACGTTTCGACAGAAAGGACATTGAGCCCTATGCCGCCGTCAATGAGGGTCTTGGTGACGATGATGTTACTGATGATGGGCGAGCAGATCATTGGAAGGCCGCCGACAGTTGTCGCACACATGAGCTGGTCGGACGAGCTAAAGGTAATGGTGTACTTGCACCACCTAAGCGGGCACGTGGCCTCGAGCCTGGAGAGGGCCGCGTTCAGCTCACGAGCAAACTGCTTGAAGATGCGCTGGGAGGCTGGGGCCTAAGCGCCACCTAGGATGCGGGTGACAGCGCGAGGCTCCTGGAAGCCCCCAACCCCCTCGTCCTGGTGATGGTCGTCGTTCCTCCTTGGTGGTGGCGGCAGTGGAGGGAGGCCAGCGTTACCCTGAGGGCGGTCCTCGCGAGGCCAGTCGCGCCACTCTTGGCGGGGGGCCGCGGTCGTCCCAGCGTCCTCCACTTCGGCCTCCTCCACGATAGTAGCCTCGATCGTTGCGCTCGGGGTGTCGACCAAAGCGCCCGTCGCAGATGGCCCTGAGCTCCTGGCAGTCGTTGGTGTTGTGGCTATGCATGTTGTGGAAGGCGCAGAATGGGCGGTTGACCTTGGATGACTCAGGGTGGTCGCAGCCGCGCTTCATCTCCAGCTCCACCGTGAGCACGACAGCCCCCTTGCGCTTCACGTCCTTGGTCCTGGTCTTCTTGTCTTCCGGGTCAGCGGCTAGAAGCTCGAGAAGGGAGAGGCATCCCTCCTTAGCTCTCGCGCACTTGGTAGCCATGTTGAACATCTCCAGAGCTGTGCACAGGTCCTCGTGTATGGCGAGCTCCTCCTTCATCTTGATATTACGGACGCCATCAAAGAATGCTGAGATGATGGCCTCGTCTGTCACCTCGGGGATCTTGAGGCGAACGCTATTGAAACACTGGATGTACTTCTACAGGGTCTCCCCTGGCTGCTGCTTGATGCGCCGCAGGTCACCAGCGGCAGGCGGGCGGTTGCGAGTGCCTTAGAAGTTGGCGACGAACCACTCGCGCATCTCTCCCTAGGAGGAGATTGACCCCGTGGGCAGGTTCAAGAGCCACGAGCGCGCGTCGTCTTTGAGAGCCATGGGAAACCAGTTTGCCATAAATTTCTCATCGCCGTTGGCCGCCTGGATGCTCAGCTCATAGAGCTGCAAGAACTCAGCAGGGTCGAGGGTGCCGTCGTAGCGCGGAGGCAGGTCGGGCTTAAACTTGCCAGGCCAGACAACGCTGCGCAGCTCAGGGGTGAAGGCTCGGCAACCCTCCGTGGTCACCGGAGCCCATCATGGAGGTAGAGCCTGGTCTTGGTACCCACGCGCCACCACCGCAGGCGGTGCGGGTCTTGACGTGGTGGTGCTAGGAGTGCAGGAGCATCTTCTTGCGGCCGCGGGATTTCTTGGCAGCTTCCTTCCTCACGAGCGGGCGCCCTGCATGGTGGGTCGCGCCACGGGGCCATGCGTCTTGGTGCAAGGGCGACGTCTTGATGTGGAGGTGGCGGAGGTGCTCCATGGGCTACGTCACCCGCAGCAGGTGGCGGCTGTCAGGACCCCGACTCAATGTCACATCGATCTAGCCTGTAACACCTCATATCACTTTGCGGCTTCACGCACGGTATTCCACGGGTGTCGCCTTACCTTTGCCCGGGACCGTTTGCGCCTTTTGGCTCACGTATATGATGATGTCGCTAGCATCCATATGATAAGGAGCCCGGGCTGACATGACTAGTCGTAAACCCAAAGTGGCACAGACTTACAGGGACAGGCATCCATGACCCAGCATCGAACGTGTCGGTCATCAGCAAGTGGGTCCGGGCTGTAGCACTGGGCTAGCAGGACTCCGGTAAACCGGGCTGTAGCGGGCTAACAGGGCTCCGGTACTCAATGCGTGACATTTCCCCGAAGGGCCAGACACAGGAACGAAGAAGGACACATGCCGGCCAGCCTAAGTGTTCCGGAGCAGTAGCAAGCTACCATGGCTCAATGGAAACACTAGGAGACATTTCCCGGTAAGAGAGGCTACTAAAGATAAACAACTAGATAGTCAGATCCCACACATACCAAGCATTTCAATAACATACACACAATATGCTCGATATGTGCAAATACAACATGGCATCACAACATGACTCTACAACTCAAGTAGTTATTCAATAGGCTCCGAGGAGCGAGATATTACAAACATGGGTCTCATGACCCAACAATCAGAGCATACAAGTCAAAGCACATGCGGAAGCTTAACATGTCTGAGTACAGACAACTATAAATGAAAAAGGCTGAGAAGCCTGACTATCTACCAGATCCTGCCGAGGGCACAAGATCGTAGCTGAGGTAACAAGCTAAACGTCGAAGTCCACGTGGAACTACTAGTGAGACTGAAGTCTCTCTGCAAAAACATAAATTAAGCAACGTGAGTACAAATGTACCCAGCAAGACTTACATCAGATCTATCTACATATGCATCATTGTCAACAAAGGGGATGGTGGGGTTTAACTGCAGCAAGCCAGCTCTGACTCGGTGGCTAACCTGAACTACGACTGCAATGTAACTCTTTTGAGGTGGCGCACACGAGTCCACATATTCACCAACCAATACACCACTATGGAACCGCTCCCGTCTCCCTACGAGAACGCCATCCATAGCACTCACGCTTATCTTGCGTATTTTAGAGTATCCACTTTCACTTGTCTATGAACTGATATAAGCAACCCAGAAGTCCTTTACCGCGGACACGGCTATTCGAATAGATGATGTTAACCCTGCAGGGGTGTACTTCTTCACACACGCTCTCACCACTTACCGCCGTTTACACGACATGTACTCAGCAACCTTCAAGCGGAAGCCCAACGTGGGTGTCGGCCATGGCCTACCTAAACACTCGAGTCTCTAGTCCAGGTTTATCGCCTATTCGGGTTCCATCCATGAGGAGATCCGGTCGGAGTTTCGCTCACAGCCCCAAACAATGTGAACAGGGTTCCCGAGACACCAAATGGGCGTCCGGTACACTGTGCCACGTGCCTACCACATCACAGCCCACCCCTACGGTCAGCGCTGCGCACGGCCTCCAGCATACTACAAACACCAGAAACTACTTGCAACTCCTGGACAGAGGACAAGGGTGATTAAGAAGCCGAGAGGGTCCATTGGTTTCGGGCCCAATGCGTGGTAGTAGCTGAATCATGGATCACAAACACAGAACTCAGTTCCTGAGGACGGCTGCAATGAGACAACCCACCATGTACTCCTACATGGCCTCTCACCGCTACCTTTACCAAATCGTATTCACACACTTAGCTCACACACAGTAGGACATGTTCACACACCTCTGATTCATCCCCGATGAACCAGACCTGACTCAACTCTAAGCAATAGCAGGCATGACAAACAAACATGAATGAGTAGGCACAACAGGGCTCAAACAACTCCTACTCATGCTAGTGGGTTTCATCTATTTACTGTGGAATGACAGGTCATGCAAAGGATAAAGGGGTTCAACTACCGCAACAAGTAACAAATATGTCGTTGTTGTCCTAATGCAGTAAAAGAGAGCAGGAGCGAGAGAGTGGGATTAGGCACTTCCGAAGATAATATAGCTCTTCATCAGTGTCATCGATCTCAACGCCGGAACATCGTCTACCGGGAGGGAACAGATACCGGCAACAAAGAAGAAATACAATCAATGCAATGCACAATATGATGCATGCTCATGACATGGCAATATGAATGTGTTTTGAGCTAATACACCTAGCTATGATTTAAATGAAGTTGGTTTGAATACATGATTCAAACTCCAACTCCATATATTATTATTTAAATGCCCTTTATTTGATTTGTGCTATACAGCAGCTATAAGTTGTTCTAACATGCATGAAAATGGTACAGATGGATTCCTTGAATTTTTCTGATAATTTTTCATATATAATTTATTTAATTTGGAGTTACGGTTGAATTTCTATGAATTTTAGAAGTTTATACCATTTTCTGGATTTTCTGATTTATTTTAAATCCAGAAAATCATTTAATGCGTCAGCATGACATCACCTTGACGTCATCAGGTCAACAGGGCAGGTTCAGGTCAAACCTGACCAGTGGGGTCCACTGGTCAGTGACTGGGGCTGATTAGTGTCGCTGACATGTGGGCCCAATCAACAGCCACGTCAGCTTAGTCAAAGCTGACGCGTGGGCCCACTGATATTAGTTAAAACTAAACAGAAACTAATCTACGATTAATTAGACGGCGGGGCCCAGCTGTCAGTGTCACAGGGGTTAATTAGCAGGGTCATTAGCCCCTAACGACGGCGCCACGTCAGCACGTCGGAGACCAGCCGACGGCGACCACAGAACACGGCGGGGGCACGCCGGACTTGCGCTGGGGCGTCGGATTGGCGCGCTGAGGGCACCAGGGCATAGCCCTCGCTCTTGCGCATCCAGAGAGCCAAATGGGAGGGGTTGGGGTGGTTCGAGCTCGCCGGAGTCGAGCTCGTGGCGGCGGCCGGCGTTCGGGAGCAACCGAGTATGGTGCTAGAGGGCACGGGAGGCGGAGCTACTGGTAGCTGCAGGTTCGTGGAGGCGCGCTGAGCACACTGGTGTACTCGGGTGGGAGCTCCAGTGGCTACAGTGACGGCGGCGACGAGGTCAGCGGCGGCCGGAGTTCGGCCGCGACGGAGCTATGGCCTAGAGCTCGCAAACGCGAGGGGAAAGAGAGGGGTTCTGCACGGAGGCTCACAGCGAGGTCGATGAGCAGCTCGGTGGTCTCGGGGAGGCGTCGGAGGCGGCGAATCGACAAGCGGCATCCGGCGGCCGTGCGTGAAGAAGACGGCTCGATGACGGCGATGCAGGGCGTCCGAGGTCGCTTGACTCGGCGGAGAGGATGAGGGCGAGGTAGCCGAGCTGCTGGGCACACCGAGGGGTCGAGGGGGAGGCTCTGGGTGCGGCAACGGCGAGCGGCGGCGATGAGCTCTGCTCGGGCTGCGCGAGAGAGAGAGCAGAGGAAGGGGAAGGGGGTGAGAGCGCGGGAGAGTGAGGGAGAGAGGCAGGGAGGTGCGTGGCGCCATCTAGACGCGTCGGGGAGAAGGCGGCAAGCAGGACGTGGCCGGGGCGGCGTCGGCGCTCGCCACGCCTCGCCTCTGTCCTTCTGGCGAGGGAGGAAGACGACAGGGGAGGGGTGGAGATGGGCTGGGCCGCACAGGAGCTGGGCCGGCTGGGCTGGACAGGTAAGCGCCAGGTAATTTGCTGGGCTTCTCTCCTTTTTTTTATATTCCTGTTCTGATTTCTTTTATTTAATTCTTTTGCCACTGTTTTGAATTTAAAATAATTCAAACAATGCCAAAAGCTCCTCTGAATATTTTTATTTTGCTAGATGGACTTTTCCAAAAGCTCATAAAATATTTCAGGGATATTTGAAATTACATTCTAATTATATGAATATAATTCAAATTCAAATAGCTAATGATTTAAATTCAAAGTCCCAAAAATAAATCCTTAAAAATGTTCAATTTTTTTTGGTTGGGACCAGAACCCTTGCCAAAAATTATCAAACATTTAAGAAGAGCATTTTGGAACAATGAATGAGATTTTTAGAGTTTTTGGCCTTCTTTTATTTAGGGTTTTGAGGCGTCTGAATTCCTCAGTTCAAGTTTCAAAAATTTAAACATGATGCACAGATGGAAGCAAGCATAGGTCAGGCCAGAACTAGGGATGTGACAACTCACCCCCACTAAACAAGAATCTCGTCTCGAGATTCAAGCGTAGGGTAAGATGAAGGGGAAACGCAAACTAGTATAATCTTCACGATCCAGGTTGCCCTTCATAAGAACATTGATTCGATCACCATCATTGTCTTGATGTCTTGCTCTGAGAACTCCAACTAACATGACAACGAGAGGAAAGGAAAAACCCTAAAAGAATTGTTCTTCTCGAAGGTCGAACAACTCAGGGTTAACCCACGGAATGAGACATAGCAACATCTCTTGAGCTGAGAGACGTAGCACACATCCATAGTAATGGAGTGAAGCAGATGATGGAGGTTCACTAGGTAGACAACAATTCCACACCTAAGAAGGTGGTAAACGATTGTCAACGTAGCGAGGAGTTGAGTTGCCATGATACCACGACGAAACATCCTGGAGGAGGGTGATTCGTAGATTATTACCTTAAGTGGCAAAAAGAATTACCTTTGATATAGAGATCATTGAGACTCTCTATATCAGCCTAAGGCAAATCACAGCAATCGATTGGCGGGGGTCGGTAGAATGGCATACTCGGACTTGGATGATGTGGATTACCTTGTTGAAGACAACGTAATGGATGAATTTGCTTACCACCGGAAAAGGGAGAGACCCGTGGTAGAATGGCACGTTGGCGGTGCAAGTTGGGAACAAAATGCAAATGCTGGGAATGATTCTGGTAACTAGGGAAGAACCCAACAACAGAGAGTGAATTCACTGTTGGAAAAGGTCATAGCATTACCGAGGAAACTGAGAGCACTATACAGTTAATGCCGACGATCAAACCTAGCACTTGTGCGTGCTCTCAAGAACTTGAGCATTTCCATAACCATCAAGATTTTACCAATATCCGTGTCAAGGATCCTGGCAACACAACTTGCTACCATGATGAATGATGATGGATGATGCAGATACAAAGAAAGATAACACTTTCTCAGATTTCACCCTTGGCGGGCCAAGGAAATAAAATCTGGATGATCGACCGAGAGACATTTAGCACTCCGCTTCTAATGTTCTCCTTGATGTGCTAGTGTAACCCATTCATAGAAATGGTCTGGTATCTAGAACATCAAGTAAAAGGTCGGACTTCGGAAACACAAAAATCCATAAGGAACAGCTAGGGAGTAAATCCTACGAAGTCCTTATGGGGAGGTGGCCAACTTTCTCAATCAAGATCCTACAATAATAGGTCTTCCGGCTGGGTGTGTTGGCCATGACATCCACTTTACCGGTTATCGAGGGATCAGTATTATAGTTCTTGGGAAGAGTTCCAACCATCATATCTGCCTGAGATTCAGATCTGGTTGGTGTCAGGATATTCCAGAGTCATCGAGTCTAGGAAGAAAAATGAAAGTTTGCAACACAAATCGACGAAATGACGTTGCGAGATTCTCGGGAAATGAACTACGATGGCAAGCTCCAAAACATGAGTTGGTTCTGCTAGAAACATGTGAACACGTTGTCCCAGACAAAACATTATCACATGGTAGTCTTACAATAAAACACTACCGAGTTTCAGGTGGGGAACCATAATCGAGGATATTGAAGTCCTTGCTTAAGGCATGCTCTTAAGAAGGAACTTCCTTTCCTTGAACAAATCAATCAGTGGCTTGGTGTGCTAGGATACACATATGGAATGAAGATGATCAGTCTATCAAACCACAGAATACTTCGCACGTGCATAACTGACTTGGGATGGTTCCAGAGGAAGTAAAAAAACATGCTTTCTCGAATTCACGGCGGCAACTTACATCAAATGCACGTGAATCAAAGGAAGTCACTTCTTTCATCCAAACATATACCTCAGAGACGGAACTCGAAGGCATTGTTTACAAAGTTTCCAACAATAGCTTAATGTTCAACAAAATCATGGAGGAGACCAGGATGTTGTCGATGGGCTCAACAACAATTCATCCGCTTTTCCTTTTAAAAGGGATTCCATAGTTAAGTGAACACGGTGATAGCATTGGTCAGACCCAAAAGATATAATGGTGTATGCTCGAGGGATCAACCACGAGTAAGACAACATTACGAACATCGTTGGTTCTGATTTGATTTGACGATAGCCCATACTCAATCAAAGGTTTAGGTAAGATAATAGGTCCAGCAACTGATCACAGGGACCAACCAATGAAGATATCATCTTTCTTGAAAACACACCAATACCAGGATATCCCTTTGAAAAGAACTAGGTTAGGTAAGCTTTTATCTTCCAACTCTCCAAGTTGTCGTTTAGCTTAACCAACTAGCTCAGAGGTATCCAACACGAGTTCTTGGAGAAAAGGTGGTTTACAGGAATAAACCAACTTGATCACGAGCTCAACATAACAGTCAGGTGACAACCTGGTGATACTTCCGAGAAGATATTCGGAAAATCACGAACCACCGGTATGTTACTAAGCTCGAGAGCAATCTTTCTTTTCAGGGCAAGATGATATGATCAAATGAGCGAGGACTTGACAAAATCCTAACTCATCAATCAAAGAGTGCACCAGGAAATAAGGACTAGATAGCACAATCAACCTTAGGGCGATGATTCAAAAATCAACATGCTAAGAATGAGGTTATTGTCCATTAACTACCAAGCAACAAGGTTGCTAGGAGTATTGAATTCGCACATCACGATTCACTTGTCGGCATTCCGGTTGCGACAACACGAAACCGAGATGAATAATGATGGCGAGAAGTATCACTACATCAAGAATTCACAAGAGCCGGTGCAATCCTCATGAAAATCCTGACATAAAGACGGTAATACTTCAGGGTAGAACAGAATCAAAAGCTGGGCTGGCATTTTTTTCTGCAGAGCACAATTGCTTTGACCCAATCCTAGATATGGATGAGGTACTTGAGTTTGTTTCTCCTAGTCATTCCGGAATAGAATGGCTTGACAGACCACAAGAGTAATAGGCATCGATGAACGAATGCACACATACTCTTGACTATCCATTGATAGACGAGGGTCAGAAGACAACTAAAGAGGGACAACTCAAAGGAACATACGATTTTCTGAGTTGTGGAGGCATGGATTAGCATGTTGAATGATTTCAACATAATTCTTCCGGATAACCCATGCAGAAAGGTTGAGCTGGCAGGGTCACAATATAGCATGGAGAACTCATCGAGAGCACTCTTGTTGTCATCTTTTGGTTCAGAAGAACTCCTGCCAAGAATGGTTCATGGTAATTGGAAGAAGGATGTACCACGAACCTCGAGGACTATCGCAAAGGTTACTAATAACCTAAAGGAACTAGCAAACACTATCAGCATGAAGTAAGTAGAGTGAATCTCGGGTTCAAGAACCCAGGAATAGAATACCTACTCCTAGGTAGCATCACGGAATGCTTTCGAGAATAAAGGCCAGAATCATCACGCTGGGAACACAAAACATGGCTAGATTACTAGATGATCCCCTAAGACACCTAGGGTCATAATACCAGCTCCAACATATATGTCAAGGCAATAAAGTACCTCAACTCACCAATTAGTGTGGTTAATCTGGCCCAAAGGAACATCAAAACGGGAGGAAGGAATTTGCAAATTGCTTCAAACTATTTAGAAACCTGGGATGACTCGGACAGCATAACGGCTGTAAATGCTCAGAAAAGATTTGAGACATTCACAAAAGGGTGGCATAACCACTCAGAAGCGCAATATCAAGGTTTGGAGATCAACAGTTAACATACAGAAATAGTAGGAACTGAACTCAAGCTTAAATCCAACAATCTTATAAGTCTACGGATTAGTAACACGTGATCCTGATAGAAAGAGGAGAAAGCCTAGTTCTTTAATCCCCGTAGGAAAGATAAGATGACTCAGATCAGAAGGCATAAGGTATAAGGAGTAAAAAGAGCCTTACGTTCCATCCCACAATCAATTCCCTTATATAACTAAAGAATTTCTAGACTCGACTTCGACCAGATTGGCTTGGTAATCCTACAGGCAGTCAAGCTCTGATACCAACGCTGTCAGGACCCCGACTCAATGTCACATCGATCTAGCCTGTAACACCTCATATCACATTGCGGCCTCACGCACGGTATTCCACGGGTGTCGCCTTACCTTTGCCCGGGACCGTTTGCGCCTTTTGGCTCACGTATATGATAGTGTCGCTAGCATCCATATGATAAGGAGCCCGGGCTGACATGGCTAGTCGTAAACCCAAAGTGGCACAGACTTACAGGGACAGGCATCCATGACCCAGCATCGAACGTGTCGGTCATCAGCGAGTGAATCCAGGCTGTAGCACTGGGCTAGCAGGACTCCGGTGAACCGGGCTGTAGCGGGCTAACAGGACTCCGGTATTCATCGCGTGACATTTCCCCGAAGGGACAGACACAGGAACGAAGAAGGACACATGCCGGCCAGCCTAAGTGTTCCGGAGCAGTAGCAAGCTACCATGGCTCGGTGGAAACACTAGGAGACATTTCCCGGTAAGAGAGGCTACTAAAGATAAACAACTAGATAGTCAGATCCCACACATACCAAGCATTTCAATAACATACACACAATATGCTCGATATGTGCAAATACAACATGGCATCACAACATGACTCTACGACTCAAGTATTTATTCAATAGGCTCCGAGGAGCGAGATATTACAAACATGGGTCTCATGACCCAACAATCAGAGCATACAAGTCAAAGCACAAGCGGAAGCTATCATGTCTGAGTACAGACATCTATAAATGAAAAAGGCTGAGAAGCCTGACTATCTACCAGATCCTGCCGAGGGCACAAGATCGTAGCTGAGGTAACAAGCTAAACGTCGAAGTCCACGTGGAACTACTAGTGAGACTGAAGTCTCTCTGCAAAAACATAAATTAAGCAACGTGAGTACAAATGTACCCAGCAAGACTTACATCAGAACTAACTACATATGCATCATTATCAACAAAGGGATGGTGGGGTTTAACTGCAGCAAGCCAGCTTTGACTCGGTGGCTATCCTGAACTACGACTGCAAGTAACTCTTTTGAGGTGGCGCACACGAGTCCACATATTCACCATATCAATACACCACTATGGATCCGCTCCCGTCTCCCTACGAGAACGCCATCCATAGCACTCACGCTTATCTTGCGTATTTTAGAGTATCCACTTTCACTTGTCTATGAACTGATATAAGCAACCCAGAAGTCCTTTTCCGCGGACACGGCTATTCGAATAGATGATGTTAACCCTGCAGGGGTGTACTTCTTCACACACGCTCTCACCACTTACCGCCGTTTACACGACATGTACTCGGCAACCTTCAAGCGGAAGCCCAACGTGGGTGTCGGCCACGGCCTACCTAAACACTCGAGTCTCTAGTCCAGGTTTATCGCCTATTCGGGTTCCATCCATGAGGAGATCCGGCCGGAGTTTCGCTCACAGCCCCAAACGATGTGAACAGGGTTCCGAGACACCAAACGGGCGCCCGGTACACCGTGCCACGTGCCTACCGCATCACAGCCCACCCCTACGGTCAGCGCTGCGCACGGCCTCCAGCATACTACAAACACCAGAAACTACTTGCAACTCCTGGACAGAGGACAAGGGTGATAAGAAGCCGAGAGGGTCCATTGGTTTCGGGCCCAATGCGTGGTAGTAGCTGAATCATGGATCACAAACACAGAACTCAGTTCCTGAGGACGGCTGCAATGAGACAACCCACCATGTACTCCTACATGGCCTCTCACCGCTACCTTTACCAAATCGTGTTCACACACTTAGCTCACACACAGTAGGACATGTTCACACACCTCTGATTCATCCCCGATGAATCAGACCTGACTCAACTCTAAGCAGTAGCAGGCATGACAAACAAACATGAATGAGTAGGCACAACAGGGCTCAAACAACTCCTACTCATGCTAGTGGGTTTCATCTATTTACTGTGGAATGACAGGTCATGCAAAGGATAAAGGGGTTCAACTACCGCAGCAAGTAACAGATGAATCGTTGTTGTCCTAATGCAGTAAAAGAGAGCAGGAGCGAGAGAGTGGGATTATATCGGAATGAACAAGGGGGTTTTGCTTGCCTGGCACTTCTGAAGATAACATTGAGTCTTCATCAGTGTCATCGATCACAACGTCGGAACATCGTCTACCGGGAGGGAACAGATACCGGCAACAAAGAAGAAATACAATCAATGCAATGCACAATATGATGCATGCTCATGACATGGCAATATGAATGTGTTTTGAGCTAATGCAACTAGCAATAGATTAAATGAAGTTGGTTTGAATACAAGATTCAAATTCCAACTCCATATATGATTATTTAAATGCCCTTTATTTGATTTGTGCTAAACAGCAGCTATAAGTTGTTCTAACATGCATGAAAATGGTACAGATGGATTCCTTGAATTTTTCTGATAATTTTTCATATATAATTTATTTAATTTGGAGTTACGGTTGAATTTCTATGAATTTTAGAAGTTTATACCATTTTCTGGATTTTCTGATTTATTTTAAATCCAGAAAATCATTTAATGCGTCAGCATGACATCACCTTGACGTCATCAGGTCAACAGGGCAGGTTCAGGTCAAACCTGACCAGTGGGGTCCACTGGTCAGTGACTGGGGCTGATTAGTGTCGCTGACATGTGGGCCCAGTCAACAGCCACGTCAGCTTAGTCAAAGCTGACGCGTGGGCCCACTGATATTAGTTAAAACTAAACAGAAACTAATCTACGATTAATTAGACGGCGGGGCCCAGCTGTCAGTGTCACAGGGGTTAATTAGCAGGGTCATTAGCCCCTAACGACGGCGCCACGTCAGCACGTCGGAGACCAGCCGACGGCGACCACAGAACACGGCGGGGGCACGCCGGACTTGCGCTAGGGCGTCGGATTGGCGCGCTGAGGGCACCAGGGCATAGCCCTCGCTCTTGCGCATCCAGAGAGCCAAATGGGAGGGGTTGGGGTGGTTCGAGCTCGCCGGAGTCGAGCTCGTGGCGGCGGCCGGCGTTCGGGAGCAGCCGAGTATGGTGCTAGAGGGCACGGGAGGCGGAGCTACTGGTAGCTGCAGGTTCGTGGAGGCGCGCTGAGCACACTGGTGTACTCGGGTGGGAGCTCCAGTGGCTGCAGTGACGGCGGCGACGAGGTCAGCGGCGGCCGGAGTTCGGCCGCGACGGAGCTATGGCCTAGAGCTCGCAAACGCGAGGGGAAAGAGAGGGGTTCTGCACGGAGGCTCACAGCGAGGTCGATGAGCAGCTCGGTGGTCTCGGGGAGGCGTCGGAGGCGGCGAATCGACAAGCGGCATCCGGCGGCCGTGCGTGAAGAAGACGGCTCGATGACGGCGATGCAGGGCGTCCGAGGTCGCTTGACTCGGCGGAGAGGATGAGGGCGAGGTAGCCGAGCTGCTGGGCACACCGAGGGGTCGAGGGGGAGGCTCTGGGTGCGGCAACGGCGAGCGGCGGCGATGAGCTCTGCTCGGGCTGCGCGAGAGAGAGAGCAGAGGAAGGGGAAGGGGGTGAGAGCGCGGGAGAGTGAGGGAGAGAGGCAGGGAGGTGCGTGGCGCCATCTAGACGCGTCGGGGAGAAGGCGGCAAGCAGGACGTGGCCGGGGCGGCGTCGGCGCTCGCCACGCCTCGCCTCTGTCCTTCTGGCGAGGGAGGAAGACGACAGGGGGGAGAGCGGCGGTGGGCTGGGCCGTGCTGGGCCGGTTGGGGCGCGAGGTAAGTGGCTGGGCTGGCTGGTGGCTACCAGGTAAGTCTTCCTGCTCTCTCCTTTTTTTTATATTCCTGTTCTGTTTTCTTTTATTTAATTCTTTTGCCACTGTTTTGAATTTAAAATAATTCAAACAATGCCAAAAGCTCCTCTGAATATTTTTATTTTGCTAGATGGACTTTTCCAAAAGCTCATAAAATATTTCAGGATATTTGAAATTATATTCTAATTATATGAATATAATTCAAATTCAAATAGCTAATGATTTAAATTCAAAGTCCCAAAAATATATCCTTAAAAATGTTCAATTTTTTTGGTTGGGACCAGAACCCTTGCCAAAAATTATCAAACATTTAAGAAGAGCATTTTGGAACAATGAATGAGATTTTTAGAGTTTTTGGCCTTCTTTTATTTAGGGTTTTGAGGCTTCTGAATTCCTCAGTTCAAGTTTCAAAAATATAAACATGATGTACAGATGGAAGCAAGCATAGGTCAGGCCAGAACTAGGGATGTGACAGCGGCGCTAGCAAGCTCGGTGATGCGGTCCAGCCAGTCCTCATAGAGGTCATCGACGGGGTGGTAACGCAGGAGCTCGCGCGCCATAAGCAGCACGGCCTACGCGTCCACGGGCCCACGACAAGCATGGGACGATGAGCCAGCCGGGGTCAACGACGAGGTGGCGGTGCATTCGTCCCTCCGCACAGAGGGGTGCAGCGATGAAGCTTGCTGCTCGTTTCCCGCCGGGCTGGTGGAGGCATTGGCAGTGGGTGATGGAGAGCGACGGGGAGGTCTGCTGATGGGCGCCGCCTGGGCGATGCCAGTAGCAAGGGCGGCCCGACGCTCAGCATGGTCCCGGTGAGCGTCAGCCATGGATGCAGTGGAGTAGTGGTGCGTCGATCGATGGAAGAAAGGCTTCAGCGCATCCCTACCTGGCACGCCAAATGTCAGATTACAGGTTCCGGCAAATCCTTGTGAGGTTCGAACTCTGGGGCGCGCACGAAGAACACTCTCTTCCTCGCTCGCTCGCTCACTCAACGATTCGACGACCTAGCTCGACGGACCCAAAGAACAAGAGACGCGAGGGTTTATACTGGTTCGGGCCACCTTGCGGTGTAATACCCTACTCTAGTTTGTGGGTGGATTGCCTCGGGGGGCTGAGGATGAACTAATACAATGGATGAACAGCCTCACGAGGTGAGGTGTTCTTGGGCTCGATGAACTGGTGAGATTGTTAGGGTGGAATGAATCCGATCCCAGATCCCTCTCTATGGTGGTGGCTAAGCCATATTTATAGTGGCCTTGGTCCTCTTCCCAAATGTTAGGCGGGAAGGGATCCCACAACGGCCAAGTTTGAAGGGGGACAACTAGTACAAGCTATCGCGACAAAAGGTGGTCTTCGCCTGCTAAAGGCTCTGGTGGTGATGCTATTGTGGGCTCCGCGATGACCTCCGTCCTGCCATCCTGCTGGTCTTGGTCTTGTTGCACTGATATGGAAACCTTTGCCTAATGCCTCGGGACCCCGCGCCTGCGCTTGCTTTCTTAGCACCAAAGAGGAAACTGGTACACTACATGCACTGGCGCTCGTCTAGCCTTGGTCGTTATGGCTCACGTCATGTGAACCTCGTGAGGTGCTCCTTGCATAGATATCTCTGCTCCTCCGGAGCCAACCTAGTGAGGCTGCCCTCAGGGAGGTCTTGGTGTCGTCCGCCTCGCGAGGGTCTTGAGTTGTTGCTGTTGAAGATGGGCCGTACCAGGCTGTTGGTGGAGCCATGCTCTAGGCTGCAAGCAGGCAAGTCTGGGCACCCCCCTTACTAGGACACCGACAGTTATTGACCGCAGAGGTGTCTCGGTCATGTCTACATAGTTGTCGAACCCGTAGGGTCCGCACGCTTAATGTTTGATGATGATTTTATATTATATGAGTTATGTGATTTGGTGACCGAATGTTGTTCGGAGTCCCGGATGAGATCACAAACATGACGAGGAGTCTCTAAATGGTCAAGAGTTAAAGATTGATATATATGACAACGGTATTTGGACACCAGAAGTGTTTCGGGGGTACCGGGTACATATCGGGTCACCGGAAAGGGGTTTCGGGCACCCCTGGCAAAGATATGGGCCTAATGGGCCAAGAGAGGAAACACAACAGCCATCATGAGCTGCTGCGACCCCATATAGGCCGATCCTGGAGGGGAAGAAAGAAAGGAAGGGGAGGGATTCATCCTCCCCTTCCTTCCCTCCTCCTTCCTCCCCCTCCGAAATTTATGGTTAGGGGGGGCGGGGAATAGGACTAGGGCCCCAAGTAGGATTCCCCCTACTTGGGCGCCCCCTTGGCTGCTCCCTCTCCCTCCCACCTATATATATGAGGGGGAGGCACCTAGAACACACAACAACATATGTTAGCCGTGTGTGGTGCCTCCCTCCACAGATTACACCTTCGGTCATATCTTCATAGTGCTTAGGCGAAGCCCTACGCGGATCACTTCACCATCACCGTCACCACACCGTTGTGCTGACGAAACTCTCCCTCGACACTTTGCTGGATCAAGAGTTCGAGGGTCGTCATCGAGCTGAATGTGTGTAGAACTCGAAGGTGCCGTACATTCGGTGCTTGATCGGTCGGAACGAGAAGAAGTTCGACTACATCAAACGCGTTGTCAAACGCTTCCGCTTTCGGTCTATGAGGGTACTTAGACACACTCTCCCCCTCTCGTTGCTATGCATCTCCAAGATAGATCTTGCGCGAGCATAGGAATTGTTTTGAAATTGCATGCTACATTTCCCAATAGTGGCATCCGAGTCAGGTCTATGCATAGATGATTTGCACGAGTAGATCACAAAGAGTTGTGGGTGGTGATCATCATACTGCTTACGACCAACGTCTTATTTTGATTCGGCAGTATTGTTGGAGGAAGCGGCCCGGACCGACCTTACATGACCACGTTCATGAGACCGATTCCACCGACAGTCATGCAACTAGTTTTGTATAAAGGTGGCTGGCGGGTGTCTGTTTCTCCAACTTTAGTTGAATCGAATTTGACTGCGGACGGTCCTTGTTGAAGGTTAAAACAACAAACATGATAAATCGCCGTTGTGTTTTTGATGTGTAGGTAAGAACGGTTCTTGCTAGAAGCCCATATCAGCCATGTAAAACTTGCAACAACAAAGTAGAGGATGTCTAACTTGTTTTTGCAGGGCATGTTGTGATGTGATATGGTCGAGACATCATGTGATATATGTTATTATATGAGATGATCATGTTTTGTAAAAGTCACTGGCAACCGGCAGGAGCCTTATGGTTGTCTCTTAATTGTATGAAATGCAAACGCCATGTAATTGCTTTACTTTATCACTATGTGTTAGCGATAGTTGTAGAAGCAATAGTTGGCGAGACGACCACGACGCTATGATGAAGATCAAGGTGTCAAGCCGGTGACGATGGAGATCATGACGATGATTTCGAGATGGAGATCAAAGGCACAAGATGATGATGACCATATCATGTCACATATTTTGATTGCATGTGATGTTTATCTTTTATGCATCTTATTTTGCTTAGTATGGCGGTAGCATTATAAGATGATCCCTCACTAAAATTTCAAGGTATAAGTGTTCTCCCTGAGTATGCACTGTTGCAATAGTTCGTCGTGCTGAGACACCACGTAATGATCTGGTGTGATTGGTTCTACGTTCACATACAATGGGTGTAAGACAGTTTTGCACATGTGGAATACTCGGGTTAAACTTGACGAGCTTAGCATGTACAAACATGGCCTTAGAACGGTGGCACCCCGGCTCAGAGCGACCGGTTTACCCTGCATTGCCAGCCCAGAGCCCATGTCTTGTGGCAACACACAACATCTTGGTACAGAAAAACAACCACTTTATTGATGCTAGCAGCTCAGAGTTTATATTACAACAGATGAGAAGGCCGAGCAGCACGCACGGTGTGGCTGAACAATATGTACATTATTTAGTGAACATAAAGGGGCCTCGATCATAACAACTATGCGGCAGCGGAACAACATCATAGCGGAAACTCCATATCACAGGAACACCGATGTGGACACGATCTAGACTCGAGCAGCGCTCCTTTCCAACGAGACTTTCCTGAAATCTGGCATGACACGCCAGGTTAGTACATTGAATGTATTGCAAGCTCACAACAGGCATAATCATAATGACAAACAATATCATGATATTTAACCAATTAATAGTGTGATAATGTTCCAACATGCTATGCTCATGCTCCTGGGATAAACATCCCTTGGTACCGACTTACCAATCGTGATCGTTTTCGGATCACAAACAAACCACGATCGCGGTCTTAACCAGAGTAACTTATGATCCTTACGGCGATCACCACCAAAGTAACTCGTGATCCTTACGGCGATCACCATCAAACCACCATCATGGTCTTGAACATCTCGATGGCCTTTCGGCCATCATCATTCGTGCAATGATCATAACTTAGTGTGCCTGTTTATTAAACGTTGACTAATGGTGGGACCTACTACGAGTTGTTCGTAACCGCGGACTCGGCTATTGATAGATTATACACTCTGCAGAGGTAGCACACTGTACCCTCACCTCGTACCCCATGGCCTCGCACTCCCATTCGGGTGGACCAACGACATTCCGACGACATCCTTCCATTGCCATGACACTCTCCCGGCCACTCCGACTCAATCCCCAATGGGCTAGTCCTGGGTGGCCCCGTGTCTACCAAAGACACACCGACCACCGTCGTGGCCAAAACTTCCCTCATGGGGACCGGTACCAAAAATCTCAAACAGGGGCACACAAGGTTATGCCTGCTTACCGGGCCAGGGTAAGCACGCCCATAACCTTCCCTAGTAGGAGGCACCGACCAGAGGCATGTCAATGGACCAAATCAAGGCCTTCCCACAAAGGAAAATGTGGTTGCACTGGGAAAATCTCGATTCAGCGGCACCATTACCCAGTCCACGATATATTTAGGTTGAGTTATATTCAGGTTCAACTTAAAAGGAGAATGACCGTTGTCATAGCATGCCATGAAATGCAATACTACACATGCATCACATAATACGAAAATGACCGATGCCAACCATATTCACACTATACATAAGCATCAACAACTTAAATTACTTTCCTGGTCTTACTTTCACCATTTATTTGGCAGCAAGCAATATTATTTTCTCATGCAGGAAAATAACTCTAATTAATTCCTCACATGCATAGCAAAGCTTCTACTATCATCATCGCAAGCAAATCCTAATTTCTTTACCAATCAAGTTAGGTTCAAACATTCTGTAACTTAGGTAAATTGGCTAAACAAGCACTTAACATGATATTTTCTAGCAAATTTAACCATTTTTCTTTATGTAAGAAAATAATTTTAATCCATTATCCATATGCATAACAAATCATTTTATCATTACCACAATTATATCTTAGCTTCCTTACCAATTAGGCTAGTTTCAAGGTTCTGTAAATCAAGCATAATACCAACACACATTTAACAGAATATAAATAACATAATAGTTATTTAAATTCATGGATTAATCATATCATTCAAGTAATAAAAACATCAATATTGAAAATGGCACCATGAAAATGTCGCTGTGGCTTTCCTTAGTGCAGATGAGGTTCACAAGCCTTCTGGTGATCCTCAAGACAAGCCTCACCCTCTAAAAATAATTTTTTTAAAAAAGAAGAAAATATCAAGAACTCTTCTAAAAATCACCAGAAATTCTAAATACCTTAGAAAAATCTCATTTTTGGTGAGTTGTTAGATTTCTTTGCAAAGAACAGTATGCAAAAAGAATCAATTCACTTGGACTTATGGTTGAAAAGTTATGGCTGTTTGAAGCTCTCTGGAATTGAATTAAGTTTGAATTTAAATAATCAGACTAGGGGGGTGACGTTGAAGGCGTAAAGCCTCAGGGCGCCACCACTCGTACCGCTTCACACGCGTACAGAGTGGCTGACTAGCGGGCCCCGCTAGTCAGGTGAGAAGGAGGGGAAGAAGGAAACAGAGGGACTCACAGCTCCGCCGGAGCTCTCGCCGGCGACGAGGACTCCTTGACCAAAACGAGAGGGAGGGATGGATAGAGGGGAAGTTTGAATTTAAATAATCAAACTAGGGGGTGACGTCGAAGGCGTAAAGCCTCAGGGCGCCACCACTCCTACCGCTTCATGCGCGTACAGAGTGGCTGACTAGCGGGCGTCGGAATCAACCTCGCCAGCGGAGGCAGAACGTGGTGGTCACCGGAGATGAAGAAGAAGGCGAGCATATGCAACTCCAGGGGCTCCGGGTGGACGAGATGGCTTCAACGGAGAGAGGCGGAGACCCTGGAAGTGTTGCCCTGGCCTGGGATGGGCTGGAGCTCCTGCAGCGACCAGAGGGGATCGCCGGCGAGCTCGAGCTCGAGGACGGCGGCCCACGGCCTGCCCGGACAGGCTACGGCTTCCTACTCTCTTGTGGGTTGTGTGGGAGTGGTGGATGGTGCTCGAGGAGGCTGGGGGTGGCTCCATTTATAGGCGAGCGGAGTGGGGGGTTTGGGCTCCACCGGTGAGCACCTGTCCACGGCGCTCGGTGACGAGCGGCGTCAGTGAGAGGGGGAGAAGGCGATGCAGATCACGCGGGAACTATGGGCGAGCGGGGACGAGCACATGAACGAGGGGAAGGCGACGAGCATAGTGCGCACCGCACTGTTGGGTTGGCCGGACCGCGCCCGTGCTCACTGCAGCGAGCTTCGGCATCGGTGAGCGCCAAGGAGGAGTTAAGGGTGTTGAGACGAAGATGGTGGCGAAGTTTGGCGCGCTACGGCAGGCGGGGGAAGCGAGCACACGCGAACAGAGCATTCGGCGGCACTTAGAGCGCGTCGACACACATGCCAGCACCCCTGGACGAACGCGGTCACCGCATGGACTATGACATCAGGCCGAGCTAAGCCTAAACTTCATGTCTGGCATGTTGTTCATGGTAGATTGAGAGGTTACCATGCTTTGGTTTGGATCCAGGTGCAATAGAGAAGTTTTTACATGCCAGGTAAGTTTCTGGTCAGTAACATTGAGAAGTTACTGAGGTCAAATGGCTGGGAGTTGGAGGCTCTGTGTTGGATGTTAGCCATGAGTTACTAAGGTGAAGATGCACAAGAAAAACCAGGCAGAATGGAGCAAGTAAAATGGTAGTTGCTGTCGAAACCACCATTTCTGTCCAGAACAGAAAATATTTTCTGTAGCAAAAATATTCCAAAAGGTGATGAAATATTTTTAATCAGGAAGGTGCTCTAGGGTTCAAAGAATATTTGTGAATTATATCAAATTTTTCTAAGCTGTAAAAATTAGGGTTGCTTTGGAGCATAGTGATCTAGCTAGGGTTTTTAAGAGAGAAATGAATATTTTTCATTTAAGAAAAATATTCCAAAGATCATTTTGGGGTGGATCAGAAGGGGAATGATGATAAGGGAGGGAAATGAAGCACTTGGGTGAAGGCCAAGGGTACCCAAGTGTTTAAGTCCATATGAAAAGATTCAAAAACTCCAAGTTTCAAATTGAACCCAAAAGAAAATCAAGCAAATGAGAGAGGGCAAAAACCAGGCTGTCACAAGAACACTGGAGACTGAAAGGTCGATGTGAATCATATAGTAGATATGATCAACATAGAGATGTTCACCATTGATGACTACTCCATCTCACGTGATGATCGGGCATGGTTTAGTTGATTTGGATCACGTAATCATTTAGATGACTCGAGGGATGTCTATCTAAGTGGGAGTTCTTAAGTAATATGGTTAATTGAACTTAATTTATCATGAACCTAGTCCTGATTGTTTTTGCATATCTATGTTGTAGATCAATGGCCCGTGCTACCATTCCCTTGAATTTTAATGTGTTCCCAGAGAAAGCTAAGTTGAAAAAGATGATGGTAGCAACTACACGGACTGGGTCCGTAACTTGAGGATTATCCTCATTGCTGCACATAAGAATTATGTCCTTGATGCACTGCTTAGTGAGAGACCTGCTGCAAGAGTAGATGCTAACATTATGAACGTCTAGCAAGCTCGATCTGATGACTACTCGATAGTTCAGTGTGCCATGCTTTACGGCTTAGAAATGGAACTTCAAAGACGTTTTGAACGTCATGGACCATATGAGATGTTCCAGGAATTAAAGTTAATATTTCAAGTAAATGCCCGAGTTGAGAAATATGAAGTCTCCAACAAGTTCTATAGCTGCATGATGGAGGAGAACAGTTCTGTCAGTGAACACATACTCAAAATGTCTGGGTATCATAATCACTTGACTCAGCTGGGAGTTAATCTTTGGGATGATAGTGTTTTTGACAGAGTTCTTCAATCACAAACACCAAGCTACAAAGGCTTCATGATGAACTATAATATGCAAGGGATAGATAAGACAATTCCCTAGCTCTTCTCTATGATCAAAGCTGCGGAGTTAGAAATCGAGAAGGAGCATCAAGTGTTGATGGTTAACAAAACCACTAGTTTCCAGAAAAAGGGCAAGGGAAAGAAGGGGAACTTCAAGAAGAATGGCAAGCAAGTTGCCACTCCCGGGAAGAAGCCCAAGTCTAGACCCAAGCCTGAAACTAAGTGCTTCTACTGCAAAGGGACTGGTCACTGGAAGAAGAACTGCCCCAAGTATTTGGCGGATAAGAAGGATGGCAAAGTGAACAAAGGTGTATTTGATATACATGTTATTGATGTGTACCTTACTAATGCTCGTAGTAGCACCTGGGTATTTGATACTAGTTCGGTTACTCGTATTTGTAACTCGAAACAGGGGCTACGGATTAAATGAAGATTAGCTAAGGACGAGGTGACGATGCACGTCGGGAATGGTTCCAAGGTCGATGTGATCGCCGTCGGCACGCTACCTCTACATCTACCTTCCGGATTAGTTTTAGACCTGAATAATTGTTAGTTGGTGCCAGCTTTGAGCATGAACATTATATCGGGATCTTGTTTGATGTGAGACGGTTATTGATTTAAATTGTAGAATAATGGTTGTTCTAATTATATGAGTAATATCTTTTATGGTCATGCACCCTTGAAGAGTGGTCTATTTTTTTGAATCTCGATCATGGTGATACACATATTCATAATATTGATGCCAAAGATGCATTGATAATGATAGTGCAACATATTTGTGGCACTGCCATTTAGGTCATATTGGTGTAAAGCGCATGAAGAAACTCCATGCGGATGGACTTTTGGAATCACTTGATTATGAATCATTTGATGCTTGCGAACCATGCCTCATGGGCAAGATGAGTAAAACTCCATTCTCCGAAACAATGGAGCGAGCCACTGACTTATTGGAAATAGTACATACCGATGTATGCGGTCCGATGAGTGTTGAGGCTCGCGACAGGTATTGTTATTTTTTGACCTTCACAGATGATTTGAGCAGATATGGGTATATCTACTTGATGAAACACAAGTCTGAAGAAAAGTTCAAAGAATTTCAGAGTGAAGTGGAGAATGATCGTAAGAAGAAAATAAAGTTTCTACGATCTGATCGCGAAGGCGAATATTCGAGTTACGTGTTTGGCCTTCATTTAAAACAATGTGGAATAGTTTCACAACTCACGCCACCTGGAACACCACAGCGTAATGGTGTGCACCGTAACCATACTTTATTAGATATGGTGCGATCTATGATCTCTCTTACCGATTTACGACTATCATTTTTGGGGTTATGCATTAGAGATAGCTGCATTCATTTTAAAAAGGGCACCATCTAAATCCGGTGAGACAACACTGTATGAACTGTGGTTTGGCAAGAAACCTAAGCTGTCGTTTCTTAAAGTTTGGGGTTGCGATGCTTATGTGAAAAAGCTTCAGCCTGATAAGCTCAAACCCAAATCGGAGAAGTGCATCTTCATAGGATACCCAAAAGAAACTGTTGGGTACACCTTCTATCACAGATCCGAAGCCAAGATGTTTGTTGCTAAGAATGGATCCTTTCTAGAGAAGGAGTTTCTCTCGAAAGAAGTGAGTGGGAGGAAAGTAGAACTTGATGAGGTAATTGTACCTTCTCTCGAATTGGAAAGTAGCTCATCAGAGAAAACCGTTCTAGTGATGCCTAGACCAACTAGAGAGGAAGCTAATGATACTGATCATGAAACTTCAGATCAAGTTACTACCGAACCTCGTAGGTCAACCAGAGCACGTTCCGCACCAGAGTGGTATGGTAATCCTGTTCTGGAAGTCATGTTACTAGACCATGACGAACCTATGAATTATGAAGAAGCGATGATGAGCCCAGATTCCGATAAATGGCTTGAGGCCATGAAATCTGAGATAGGATCCATGTATGAGAACAAAGTGTGGACTTTGGTTGACTTGCCCGATGATCAGCGAGCCATAGAGAATAAATGGATCTTCAAGAAGAAGTCTAACGCTGATGGCAATGTTACTGTCTACAAAGCTTGACTTGTCACGAAAGGTTTTTGACAAGTTCAAGGAGTTGACTACAATGAGACATTCTCACCCGTAGCGATGCTTAAGTCTGTCCGAATTGTGTTAGCAATTGCCGCATTTTATGATTATGAAATATCACAAATGGACGTCAAAACTGCATTCCTTAATGGATTTCTTAAATAAGAGTTGTATATGATGCAACCAGAAGGTTTTGTTGATCCTAAAGGTGTTAGCAAAGTGTGCAAGCTCCAGCGATCCATCTATGGACTGGTGCAAACATCTCGGAGTTGGAATATATGCTTTGATGAGGTGATCAAAGCATATATTCACAAGAAAGTGAGGGGGCGCTCTATAGCATTTCTAATATTATATGTGGATGACATATTGTTGATTGGAAGTGATATATAATTTCTAGATATCATAAAAGCATACTTGAATAAAAGTTTTTCAAAGACCTCGGTGAAGTTGCTTATATATTGGGCATCAAGATCTATAGAGATATATCAAGACGCTTAATTGGACTTTCACAAAGCACATAACTTGATAAAGTTTTGAAGAAGTTCAAAATGGATCAGTCAAAGAAAGGGTTCTTGCCTATGTTACAAGGTGTGAAGTTAAGTCAGACTCAATGCCCGACCAACCACTGCCGAAGATAGAGAGAAAATGGAAGTCATTCCCTATGCTTCAGCCATAGGTTCTATCATGTATGCTATGCTGTGTACTAGACCTGATGTGTGCCTTGCTATAAGTTTAGCAAGGAGGTACCAAAGTAATCCAAGAGTGGATCACTGGACAGTGGTCAAGAACATCCTGAAGTACATGAAAAGGACTAAGGATATGTTTCTCGTTTATGGAGGTGACAAAGAACTCGTCGTAAATGGTTACGTCGATGCTAGTTTTGACACTGATCCGGATGACTCTAAGTCACAAACCGGATACGTATTTATATTGAATGGTGGAGCTGTCAGTTGGTGCAGTTCCATGCAGAGCGTCGTGGCGGGATCTACGTGTGAAGCGGAGTACATAGCTGCTTCAGAAGTAGCGAATGAAGGAGTTTGGATGAAGGAGTTCATATCCGATCTAGGTGTAATACCTAGTGCATCGGGTCCAAGTAAAATCTTTTGTGACAATACTAGAGCAATTGCCTTGGCGAAGGAATCGAGATTTCACAAAAGAACCAAACACATCAACAGACGCTTCAACTCCATCCGTGATCAAGTCAAGGAGGGAGACATAGAAATTTGCAAAATATATAAATATCTGAATGTGGCAGACCCGTTGACTAAGCCTCTTCCACGAGCATAACATGATCAGCACCAAGACTCCATCAGTGTTAGAATCGTTACAATGGAATCTAGATTATTAACTCTAGTGCAAGTGGGAGACTAAAGGAAATATGCCTTAGAGGCAATAATAAAGTTGTTATTTCATATTTCCTTATATCATGGTAAATGTTTATTATTCATGCTAGAATTGTATTAACCGAAAACTTGATACATGTGTGGATTCATAGACAAAACACCGTGTCCCTAGTAAGCCTCTACTAGACTAGCTCGTTAATCAAAGATGGTTAACTTTCCTAACCATAGACATGTGTTGTCATTTGACGAACGGGATCACATCATTAAGAGAAAGATGTGATGGACAAGACCCATCCGTTAGCTTAGCATATTGATCGTTAAGTTTTATTGCTATTGCTTTCTTCATGTCATATACATATCCGTTTGACTATGAGATTATGCAACTCCCGGACACTAGAGGAATACCTTGTGTGCTATCAAACGTCACAACGTAACTGGGTGATTATAAATATGCTTTATAGGTATCTCCGAAGGTGTTTGTTGGGTTGGCATAAATCAAGACTAGGATTTGTCACTCTGAGTATCTGAGAGGTATCTCTGGGCCCTCTCGGTAATGCACATCATAATAAGCCTTGCAAGCAATATGACTAATGAGTTAGTTGCGGGATGATGTATTACGGAACGAGTAAAGAGACTTGCCGGTAATGAGATTGAACTAGGTATGAAGATACCGACCATCGAATCTCGGGCAAGTAACTTATCGATGACAAAGGGAATAACGTATGTTATCATTATGGTACAACAGATAAAGATCTCCAAAGAATATGTGGGAACCAATATGAGCATCCAGGTTCCGCTATTGGTTATTGACCGGAGAGGTGTCTCGGTCATGTCTACATAGTTCTCGAACCCGTAGGGTCCGCATGCTTAACGTTTGATGACGATTTTGTATTATATGAGTTATGTGATTTGGTGACGGAATGTTGGTCGGAGTCCTAGATGAGATCACGAAAATGACGAGGAGTCTCGAAATGGTTGAGAGGTAAACATTGATATATAGGACGATGGTATTCGGACACCGGTAGTGTTCCGGGGGTACCGGGTACATATCGGGTCACCGGAAAGGGGTTCCAGGCACCCCCGGCAAAGACATGGGCCTAATGGGCCAAGAGGGGAAACGTGACAGCCAACATGGGCTGCTGCGCCCCCCAAATAGGCTAAACCTGGAGGGGAAGGTGTCGACGTTCTAGGAACGGGGGTACCCAGAATTGCCTGCCTGCGGCCCACGGCATGGCTCCATCGACGGCCTGGTACGGCCCACCTCCAACGTCAACAACACAAGACCCTCGCGAGGAGCCAAGCCTCGCGAGGTGGATCACGCGAAGGCCTCCAGGAGGAGCGGCCACCTAGGCTGGCTCCTGAGGAGCGGAGATTCCTATGCAAGCCCCCACCTCGTGAGGTTCGGATGACGCAAGCCATGACGACCATGGCCAGGCGGGCGCCAGCGGGCGCAACACAGCAGGTTTCCTCTTTGGTGCTAAAGAGGCAAGCGCAGGTGCGGAGTCCCGAGGAATCATCCAAAGGTTTTCATTTCCATGCAAGAAGACCAAGACCGCTAGGACGACAAGACAGAGGTCATCGCCGAGACCACCACGGCGTCATGAGTAGAGACTTTGCAGGCGAAGACCACCTTTCGTCAGGATAAGATGTACTAGTTGTCTCCCTTCGAATTTGGCCGTTGTGGGATCCCTTCTGCCTTTATTTTGGGGGAAGAGGACCAATGCCACTGTCTGATCACAGGTTCCAGCAAAACCCTCGAGGTTCGAACACTGGGTGTGCGCGAAGGTTTCTTCCCTATCGATCCACGCCCTAACTCTCTAAGATCTCGCGGATGAACCCCACAAACTCGCAACACAAAGACACAAGATTTATACTAGTTCGGGCCACCGTTGTAGTGTAATACCCTACTCCAGTGTGGTGGTGGTGGATTGCCTCTTAGGCTGATGATAAAAAGTACAAGGGGAAGAACAACCTCCTGAGGTTGAGGTGTTCTTGTGCTTGGCCAACTTGTGTGGGTGAGATGCCTCTGAATGAGTTCTCCCTCTTTCGGCTCCCCCACCTACTATGGTGTCTAGTTCACTTATATAGGCCCTAGTGCTCTCCCCAAATATTGAGCGGGAAGGGAGCCAACAATGGCCAATTTGAAAGGGGACATCTAGTATAGCTTATCCTGACAAAAGTAGTCTTCGCCTGCAAAAGGCTCTGGTGGTGACGCCGTCTTGGGCTCCATGGTGAGCTCCATCTTGCCGTCTTGCTGGTCTTAGTCTCGTTGCACTGATATGGAACCTTTCCTTGATGCCTCGGTACACCGTGCATGCGCTTGCCCCCTTGGCACCAAAGAGGAAGCAAGGACACTGCGCGCGCTGGCGCCCGCCTGGTCTCGATCGTCATGGCTCACGTCATGAGGACCTCACGAGGTTTGCCTTGCCTTGATCTCTCCGCCCCTCGTGAGTCTGCCTGGCGAGGCCGCTCCTGAGGAGGTCTTGCATCGTCTGCCTCGTGAGGCTTGGCCCCTCGCGAGGGTCTTGAATACCTCGTCGATGAAGATGGGACGTACAAACCTGCTAGCTCAGCCACGCCGTGGGCCGCAGGCACGCCAGTCTGGGGACCCCCGTTCCCAGAACGTTGACAGTAGCCCCCGGGCCCAAGGCGCGCTCAGGCTTAGCTTTGAGGTGAAGCCAAAGGTCAAGCACGGAGTTCCGTGAGCCCCAAAAGCCTGCGGCCTCGGTTGACACGTGGCGGTTGATTGGACGTGGGCGTCTCTGCTTCCTCACGCTGCCTTGGAATCCGCCTGGCTGTGCGCCCCCCGCAACCTACACAGTTATTCTCCCATCGCCCATGCCTTGCTTCCCCAGTCCCTCTGCTTCCTCGAGACTCTGCTCCTCCTCTCCAATCTGACCTGCACTCCGCCTCCTTCATCGCCATGGCGCCGAAACAAGTAGACAAGGGGAAGAAGCCTCTGTCTTCGCCAAGTGCGCCTCTAGCCGCTGAGCCTGCAGTCGGCCGATCCTTGGTGCTCAACAATCAGGCCATGGACAAGGTGCGTCCCATGCTCGCCACCAGTTTCAACGAGTGGGGGAAGACGGTGGCTTGGCCTGCGTCTCGCGCTCGCATTGCTCGGGCGGCCACCAAGGTCCCAATCTTCATCGATGCCCTTTGGGCAGGCCTGATTCCCCCTTTCTCCGCCTTCTTCAACGCGGTGCTTGAACATTACCAGATCCATATGCAGCATCTCGACCCCCAATCCGTGACTCTCCTTACTGTCTTCGCCTTCATGTGTGAAGCCATGGTGGGCATCGCTCCTTATGTGGCCCTTCTCCGCCATTTCTTCTCATTGCATCTGACTGATCCCCGGCGAAGCTCAGGGTGCGTGAGCTTCCAGGCCGTGGCCGCGACGGCGGGCGCGGGGATCGACTTCGAGCTTCCTCCCTCCACGAGCGAGTTTTGGACATGGTGGGTATTTGTCGACGCCGGTGTGCTCAGCCTCTGCTCTAGGCCCCGTCAGCGCCTACCGTTTCCCACTCCGGCTGGGGCCACGAGAGGCTCGCGAGCCCCCGTCTTGTCCCCGTCAGGCTCAGGCTAAGGGGGCTGAAGGACCGCGACGTGACCGCGCCGATGGCGGTGAAGGAGTTCATCAAGCGTCGGGTGGCTCCGCTTCAGCGCCATTCTCGCCCGATGTGGACCTTTCTTAGCAGTCAGGACCATATGAGGTTTCAGGAGTCCGGGCTCCCCCTTGGGAAGCAGCAAACGGTGCTTGATGTCCTGACAGGTGTCCCTTCGCCGGACGACTTGCCTGGGAAGAACTGTCTACTGTACCGCTGCAAGAACAAGGCTGAATTTCCAGGGAGCATGCCTCCCTTTGACGAGTGGGGGCTGCGTCTGGACGGCCTGGTGGGGTCCCGCAAGAACCCTGCCTGCGTGGTTCCCCTCTTTGTCGCCGACACCGAGCTCGTCCCGAATGTGGGTGCAGGGGGACGAGCGCCGTCAGAGGCTGGCGGCACGAGTGCTGATGTGCGGACGCCTCCTGGGGCGTCGTCCTCAGGATCCCATGTTCTGGGACGTCGGTCGCTGAGACGATGCAGCATGCGGCTCCCGAGGCCAAAACTCCGGAGGCCTCGGGAAGTCGCGGTGACACGGCGCCCGACTTTTCTCCGTAGCCAGGCACCCCTGAAGTTGTTCTCTCGAGCACTCCTCCGGCTACACCTGGTACTGGCCGCCACGTTCAGCGCTTCAGTCGGCTTTGTGTGGACTTCGAGGAGCTCCGCAAGAGGAAAGGATCTCCGAGCGGCATCGGTATATTCAGGCCGTTGAAGCGACGAAAGTACATCGCCGTCAATGAGTAAGTACCGCACCTCGTGATTTCTTGATTGCTGCTTTCCTCCCTGACGCTGGCTCTTCAGGACCCCGTCTGCCGGGGTCGTTGAGTCCCCCGAGAAGCAACCTCCGCCTTCTTCGGCACCCCATCAGCCTTGAGCATCCCGAGCCGGCATGCCGCGCCCAGAGCCGAGCCGGTCCAGGGGGTGCGCTCGCCTTCATGGCGCTTTGAATCTGTGGCTCCGTCGACCTTCCTCTATGGCCTGGCTTGGAGCTTGGCGGGCGTTCCCCGGACTCCTCCTCTGGTCATGGAAAACAGCTGGTTGGCTTCGGTCTTCAACTCCTCCTCAAGCAGCGGGCCCCGTCTGGTCGGGGCCCCTCGTGCGGTCGGGCTGGCACCTGGAGCAGCAGCAACCCCTAGCCCCCTGCTAAGAGGGGGTCCGCCCCTTCACCTCCCGCCTGCAGCCAACGTGGCGGAGGACGAGGTGGGTCGTGCGTTGGAGTTCGAGCGCAGGGGGAGCGTCATTCGTCATGAGCTCTTCTAGGAGGCGATGGGCGCGACGAGCCGACTTGGTGAAGAACTTGCTGGTGTCGACTCGTGCCTTGAGGCTAAGGGTCTTCGGCTGGTGGAGGAACAGCGTAAGCTGAGGGTGGCCATCAACCTTGGCCGCTACCAGCATGATCTTGATAATGCGAAGGCCGAGGCATCCCCCAAGGTTTCCTGTGAGGCTTGCTCCCGAGCCTTGGAGGAGGCTCGTGAGGCTGACCACCGTCGTGAGGCTGCGGAGAAGCGCGCGTGGGTGCTCCACGCCTGGAATGCGTCCCTCGAGCGGCAAGTGGAGGTGCGCAAAGCCGCCCTTGCGTCGCTGAGGGGGACGCCTGCCAGGGAAGACGAGGTCTGGAAGCGCGAGGAGGCATTAGCTCTGGAGGCCGTGGAGCATAGCCTCGAGCTTGAGCAACTAGAGACAAGGGATAGTCAAGTTGCCCAAGCGGAAGATGTCATCAGGGCTCGCGAGGCCAAGGTCCAAGAGGAAGTCGACCACCGGGTGGCCGAGGTTCGCGCGGATCTTGAAGGTTGGCACGACCTGAAGCTGAAGCTTGCAGGAACTGAGGCAGCGGGCAGGACCGCCGCTCTTAGGCCCAGGTTAGATGAGGCGGAGAGGCATGAGGAGGCCACGGCTGTCGCCCTGGTCACGGTGCAGGCGGACTTGGCCTCCGCCCGCGCCGACCCGCTTTCTCTTCGGAAATGGGTTGATGACGCCAAGGCCGTCGCGCGGCAAAACAGGGAGGAAGTGCTTCAACTGCGGACGCTGGAGCACGAGCATGCCCCCATGATTCAGGACCTCCGGAACAGGGCTAATATCGCCCCGGGCTACATCTGTGACGAGAATGCACCGCACCCCCACTTGAATGACTACGCCAGTCACCTGAACTTCATCACCAACATGGTGACGTGCCTGGAAGCCCGGTCTGATAGGGCTCGCCAGCTTGTGGAAGAGAGAAGTCGGGGCCTGGTCGGGCGCGCGTTCTCCCGTGTCTTCGGCCTTCTTCGGAACTCCTTCCCTGACTTTGACTTCGACGCCGCCATTGCCCCTGTACCGCAGGCCATTCACTGTGACCTGGTGCGGTGGGTGGAGGACAACGTGGACGCGCTGGTCAGGGCCTTCACTTCCGAAGACGAAGCGGTGTTAGTCGCGGCAGACGAAGGTGACGTGGTCAACGACGGCGACGGAGGCATTGCCGAAGGTGGTGAAGATGCCGGCGAAGACGGCGATGACGCGAGTGACGCGTCCGGAGGCGATGCGGCGAGTGACATATCAGGCTGGTCTCATGTTCCCCTGCTATTTTATCCTGTGTGCAAAAACTTGGGCGTGGCCCTTAAAGATTGTGAGAGCATTTTGAGAGGGGGAGCCCCTCATGTAAACAAATCACAATTTTACTCTGTTGTGCCAAGCCGAGTGTGCGCCTTCATGGATCCGTGAGCCTGGGGGCAAGTTTTGCGGCTTCGGCTTACTTTGGCTAGGGCGGGCCCCGAATCGAATTGCAAGATTGAGAGTTACAGTGGAGCTCCCGAAAGGCGTGCAGATCCGCCCGAGCAGGCCTCGCGAGGATCTAGCACCAACCAGCCCATTCGGTGCGTGTGCCATGCCTAGCCCCGCTCGCGAGGGGCCTGCGAGGGGGAGACAACGAGCACGAGCTTCAGAACAAGGCGAAAACCGGATGGCAAGAAATCGCTTGAACGAGAAAAGGCACCCCCCGCGCGCATCGATGAAAACTCAACTTCAACTTAAATCCAAATCCAGAAGGCAAGGTTACAGAAAAGAGATTCAAAGCGAATGGCCGTGTCCAACACCTAGCCTAGTCTTCTTGTCTTCAAGTCTTCTCACCAGCGCGGAGCTAAGTGCAGCCACTAGGCATTGGAGGGAGCCCCTGAGGCCCGAGGGCGGCTCTCCGGAGACTCCGGGGCGTGTACAACCCCACTCATTATTACGTGAGAGCGTCACGGGCGGTGATCTTCATAGGCACTGGACCTTCTTCACATGTACCGGCCTTGCTTCATATCGCCAGGCGAGGGCCCCGCCTTGCGCCGCCCTTGACCACCTTTGAGCCGACCGACAACCAGGATGACACAAAGGGGGGAAAGGGGACGCCAGTGGCGCCCTCGGCGACCACGGGTCCTCTGCCAAGGTTAGGCTTTTCAGCACCTCCCCAGCAGAGGGCCTACCTCCGGGACGGGGGGACCTTGCTCCGTGCTACGCGGCGAGGGATCTGGCTCTCAACTTCTATCCTGCTTCCCCCAGCGTGATCCTCCTAGCGGGAGGGAGGTCGCCGAGCTGGGGCCGCTAGGCGCTGTGGTGACCTGATTCTCCTGCGACCCATGGTTAGCGTATGCTTGCTCCTGAGGGATTAGTGGTACCCTGTATCTGTTGTTGATGGCGCGGTTGGCGGGGCTCTCCGGCGGCTCCTGGAAGGCTTCAGCTCCTAATGCCTCCTCCTCCCAACCTGGCCCGAGAAACGAGTCAGGGTCGTCCTCCGGCCTGTACCCGTGGTCCATCATGCGGGGCACATAGGCTTCCGGGGCTGTCACCCCAAACACCTCGTCGTAGTGCCCCGCACTCCATGTCGCCCAGCCCAGCACAGCGTCCTGAGGATGATAGCGCGACGCCTCGCTGGGGCCATGGGGGGCAACGCTTGTGCCCATGCACATCGGGGGCGGCGTGGGGGCAACGGGGCCCCCGACACCGCCGGCCGTCCTCGTGCCGATGAAGCCCCCAGGCGCACCCGAGGGTGCGTGATTGCGGCGAGGCCCGTCGTGAGGTCCAGTAGCGGCCTGGAAAGGGAGAAGATAGCAGAAAGGCGGCGCTCCTGACGCCGCCGCATCCAGCAGCTCAGCGACACGTTCCAGTAGTGCGTTGCGGCTGCTCTGCATCAGCCGACACCACAGCAACTCCCACACCACCATGAGCGTGGCCCGCATGTTCGCTTGCTCCCGCCGGGTGTGTGGCACCATTGCTGCGGCGTGGCTAGCGGCCCTTGCATCGGCTCGTGCTTGTCATGGAGTGAGGGTGGACGACGCCTGGCCAAGCCGCCCATGCCCCGCAGCGTTAGGCGGTGCTTGTGGCGCCTGGAGCGCAGGGTTGAGGTCTTCATGGGCAGGTGGCACCGCCCAGGCTGGTCAGGCTGCCCAGCGGTCGGAGTCGGCCCCTGGGTCGCCGGACATCGGGGCCGCGGAGCGTCGGCGGGTCGATTGGCGAGGAAGAGGCTCCGGCTCCCCCCCTACCTGGCGCGCCAAATGTCAGATCACGGGTTCCGGCAAAACCTTCGCGGTTCAAAGACTGGGGTGGGTGCGAAGGTTTTCTCCCTATCGATCCACGCCCTAGCTCGCTAAGATCTCGCGGATGAACTCCATGAACTCGCAACACAAAGACACAAGATTTATACTGATTTGGGCCACCGTTGTGGTGTAATACCCTACTCCAGTGTGGTGGTGGTGGATTGCCTCTTGGGCTGATGATGAACAATACAAGGGGAAGAACAGCCTCCTGAGGTTGAGGTGTTCTTGTGCTTGGCCAATTTGTGTGGGTGAGATGCCTCTGAATGAGTTCTCCCTCTTTCGTCTCCCCCCGCCTACTGTGGTGGCTAGTTCTACTTATATAGGCCCTGGTCCTTTCCCCAAATATTGAGTGGGAAGGGAGCCAACAACGGCCAATTTGAAAGGGGACACCTAGTACAGCTTATCCTGAAAAAAGTAGTCTTCGCCTGCAAAAGGCTCTAGTGGTGACACCGTATTGGGCTCCATGGTGACCTCCGTCTTGCCATCCTGCTGCTCGTTGCACCGATATGGAAACCTTTCCTTGATGCCTCGGTACTCCGTGCCTGCGCTTGCCCCCTTGGCACCAGCAAGGACACTGCGTACACTGGTGCCCGCCTGGCGCCTGCCTGGTCTCGATGTCATGGCTCACGTCACGAGGACCGCGCGAGGTTTGCCTTGCCTTGATCTCTCCGCCCCTCGTGAGCCTTCCTGGCGAGGCCGCTCCTGAGGAGGTCTTGTGTCATCCACCTCGTGAGGCTTGGCCCCTCGCGAGGGTCTTGAATACCTAATCTAGCCACCACCGTGGGCTACAGGCAGGCAAGTCTGGGGACCCCTGTTCCCATAATGCAGACAACCACTACAAATATAGCCTAGCCATTACCTTAGGCGGGGACAGATTATTCAGTCCATCCTCGCCCTCACTAGCTCACACAAGCACAGGAACACACCTCCTGAGGTTGTTCCTCCTCTGTACTAGTTCATCCTTAGCCCACCTCGAGGCTAATCCACCACAAAGTAGGAGTAGGGTTTTACACCGCAAGGTGGCCCAAACTTGGGTAAATTGCCTTGTTCCATTTCCTTCCAGTTCATCGAGCTAGGCCGTGAGATCGATGGGTAGGCAGACTGGGGAGGTTGAGTTATTCGCACAACCCTAGAATTAGAATCTATCTTGGGTTTGTGGAGCCCTGAATCCGACATTTGGCGCGATAGGTAGGGGTGCGTCGGAGGCTCTCTTCCTCCAGTTGATTTGTCACCATTGCGTTGTCCCCATGGCTGATGCTCGTCAAGTTCGTGCCGAGCACCGGGCCGCCCTCACCACCCGCATTGCCCAGACAGCGCCTGCAGGTGATGGCGCTCCCCGCTGCTCCCTAACACAATCGGTCCCACCGAGTTGACATGTCGGTCCCACCAAAAAGCATAAACGTTCACATTTTGAACGAAATCGGTCTGACCGAGTTTCACTATTTGGTCCCACCGAGTTTGGTAAATTGTGTGTAACAGTTAGATTTTGTGTGGAGGCTATATATACCCCTCCACCCATCCTCCATTCGTGGACAGAGCCATCATAACGTGCCTACACTTCCAGCATTCATTTTCTGAGAGAGAACCACCTACTCATGTGTTGAGACCAAGATATTCCAATCCAACGACAAGAATCTTGATCTCTAGCCTTCTCCAAGTTGCTTTCAACTCAAATCATCTTTCCACCATATCCAAATCTATGAGAGAGAGTTGAGTGTTGGGGAGACTATCATTTGAATCACAAGAGCAAGGAGTTCATCATCAACACACCATCTATTACCTTTTGGAGGGTGGTGTCTCCTAGATTGGTTAGGTGTCACTTGGGAGCCTCCGTCAAGATTGTGGAGTTGAACCAAGGAGTTTGTAAGGGGATTGAGATCACCTACTTCATGAAGATCTACCCAAGTGAAGCAAGTCCTTAGTGGGCGATGGCCATGGTGGGATAGACAAGGTTGCTTCTTCATGGACCCTTCGTGAGTGGAGCCCTTCATGGACTCGCGCAGCCGTTACCCTTCGTGGGTTGAAGTCTTCATCAACGTGGATGTATGATAGCACCACCTATCGGAACCACGCCAAAAATCTCCGTGTCTACATTGCGTTTGCTCCCTCTAGACTCCTCCCATTTACCTTCATATGCAATGATTTAGATACCGCTGCTATACTCTTAGAATTGCATGTGTAGGTTGATTGCTTGACTTGTGATAAGTTGCTAAAATATGCCAAGACTTAAAATTGGGAAAAGGCTAGACTTTTATTTGGTCAAGTAGTCTAATCACCCCCCTCTATACATACTTTCAATTCTACAACTGGTACTAGAGCTTTGATCTCCATTTGCCTTGATTTCCATAGCTCTGGTGATCATAGCCTTGGTTTCACAACATAGGAGAGTATGGCGTCTAGCAAGGGAAATTACCACCGTAGAGGTCCTTACTTTGACGGTACTAACTTTGCTAGTTGGAAGCATAAGATGAAAATGCATATTCTTGGACATAACCCCGCCATTTGGGCAATTGTGTGTATTGGCTTGAAAGGTGTATTCTTCGATGGGAGAGAACGAAATCGTGAAGCTACCGCAGAAGAATTGAAGAAGCTGTAATACAATGCTCAAGCTTGCGATATCCTCTTCAATGTATTGTGCCCCGAAGAATTCAAAAAAATCAGCCATCTTGAGAATGCAAAGGAAACTTGGGATACTTTGATTGATATGCATCAAGGTACCGACTCCGTCAAGGAATCCAAATTGGATGTGCTTCAAAGTCAGCTTGACAAGTTCAAAATGAAGGATGGTGAAGGTGTCGCTGAAATGTACTCTAGGGTTACTCTCATAACAAATGAGATTGCTGGCTTAGGAAGTGAAGAGATGACCGACATATTCATCATCAAGAAGATCCTAAGAGCCTTGGATGGAAAATATGATACTATGTGCACATTGATCCAAATGATGCCCAATTACAAAGATCTCAAGCCAACCGAAGTCACTGGAAGAATTGTTGATCATGAGATGTCACTCAAGGATAAAGAAGAGATTCACAACAAGTCAAGTTGTCCTTACAAAGCCTCATGTGATGCTCCTACATCATCAAGTGAGAAACAAGCTTTCAATGAGGAATTGAGCCTAATGGTGAAGAACTTCAACAAGATCTACAAGAGTAGAAGCAAGGAAAGAAGTTCCAAGTCAAGGCCCTACAATGACAAAAGATCTTCTAGTCGTGAGCGTAATTGCTACAATTGTGGAAGACCCGGACACTACTCCAATGAGTGTACGGCTCCCTACAAAAGAAGAGAGGACTCACCTAAAAGGAGAAGTAGAAGAGAAGAATCACCTCCAAGAGAGAGAAGGAGTAGAGATGATCATTATGAACAAAGAACCTCTCGCAGAAGCAAGGATTCAGAGAGGAAAGACAAGTCATCAAGGAGCTACATAAAATGAAGACATCAAGCTCATGTTGGTGAATGGGTATCCGACTCCGACTCCGACCACCACGCCGAGAGAAGTTATCACTCCGACTCCGAATATACTCAAGATGAAGGTGTTGCCGGTCTAGCCCTTGTGTCAACCAACTCCTATGACATATTTGACTCACCAAATGAAGGAATTGGAAGATTCTTCATGGCTAAAGGCCCAAAGGTATCACATCCCGAGTATGTTGATTTCAATAGTGATTAAGATGATTTGCTAGGTGATGATGATTTACTTGTTGACAACTCTAGTGATGAAAACTATGATGAACTTGCTATTAATGATGCTAATCAAGATAAAATGAACGATGATGATAAGAAGGAAATTGAGCATCTAACTAAAGAACTAAACACTCTTAAGGTAGCTCATGAAACTACCTTAGAAGATCATCGAGAGCATTTAAAGACTCATGAGAAGCTACGCTTTGAAAAGCTCAACCTAGAGCAAGAGCATGGGCTCTTAAAAGCAATCTATGATGATCTTCACAAGAAAATTTCTTCTTACATTTCCATGCGCTTACTCTTGTCTACTTACATGCCACAAGTAAAATCTAGCAACAAGGGTAAGAAAGATTTCTTCTTCTAGTAGTAACAATAATCATGCTAAATCCAATATTGTTGCTTCTAGTAGTTCTCTTGATTCCACTAATGATTCACTTAGCCAAGTTACACTTGAGCAAGAAAATATCTTATTGAAGGGAATTATAGAGAAAGGTGTTTACAAGAGCCTTGCCGGAAGTAAGCAATTTGAGGAAATTGTAAGAAAGCAAGGAAGGCACCAGAAGAATCAAGGAGTTGGTTTTGAACGAAAGTTCAATGCCAATGGAGTTGAGTGGGAAGAATATCAATACCCAAGGACGAAGTTTGTCCCTCAATAAGATAAGTATGATCCTACTTCCTTCAAAGGAACACAAGGTCAAGATGATCTTCGACCAGAAGACCACAAGCAAAAAGGCAAGGACAAGCTTCAAGAGGAGATTGATGCATTTGAAGAAGCTCACAAGGACTTGGTCAAGTGGGTTCCCAAGATTACATCAAGTTTAACTTCATCAAGTACGACTACAACTCCAAGGATTCCCATCAATATGATGTGGATCCCCAAAAAGAAGAACTAGAGAGTTCTTGAGGGTGACTCCTCCAACATACTTCACTCATATCATTTTGGCGAGAACAAGTGCAACAACTTCCGCACCTTACACTAGTTCAAGGAGTCACAAACCCTCTTGTTGGTAAGACAAGGGACAAGGTAACCTCATGCTTTCGTGGACATCATCTTGTGTGTACTTCACTCTATGTCTATGGATATCCTTGGTTGTTCCTTGTGGGACTAACCCATGTAGGTATTGAAAGTGCAACTCACTCCAATGGATTTCTCCAAATGATCTACATCAACATTGACCATCCACATCTTCAACATCTACATGAAGTCATCATAGACAAAACCCAAGGTTATTTCATCCCTCTTAGGAGGGATATCACATCCAGGGGAAGCTTTACTCTAAGAATTGAGCTAAAAGCAACTCTAATGGTGTGAACACAACAATGCTTTATGTAAAAGTGGTAACCCCACTTGTGCTTAAACGATGAGTATGACCTATGATCAAATGTTCTCATTTGACTCCTCGATCAATATACTCATATATAGATGACCTACTCATCGCCAATCGCTTGATAGATGCTAGAGTGTTTGTGCATGCTTGCCACATGTTTTATTTTCCATCTTATTGTGTGAGCATGTTGGTTGCATAATTTTCTCAATTCAAGGACATCCATTTGTTGTTTTTTTTTTGCCAAATGGATGGACAAGAATGCCTAAGAACTTCCTCTAGTTATCTATGCTTTTCTTGTCTCAAACTCTATTCATGCTACATCACAAAGTTTGATCAAGTCAGATTCGAACCCTTTGGGTGAGGAGCACTTGGAGTCACCGATTCTTCATAGACTTAAACTTCCAAAACCTCTTTGTGTATTTCGGTCTGATCGATTCACCCCTTTCGGTCAAACCGAGTTCATTGTGTTGATCTAGGTTTCAATCTCAGTGCAACCAATTAGAACCGTTCGATCACATCTAGTTGCAGTAGCCGCTTGCGATTCTGCATCTCGGTGCCATTGAGTTGTTCCACTCGGTCACACCGTCAGGGTCAGGATATATATACCCATGGGTCAAATTTTGGAAATTCCTCGGAAACCTTTTCGCTCGCACGTGTCCTGCTCTGCCGACTCGGGTCTCCGGATCATCTCCTCATCGCCAGCGACCTCCCGCCGCTGGTCTCCACCGCCGTCAATGGGAATCTTCACCGTCGTTGCCGCCGTAGCGAGCTCATCGCCAAGTTAGGGTATGAGTTCGATCCTTTGTGCAATCTTTACCTCCGATTCTTAGCACAAAGTCAATGCCATGATTCTTACCAAGTTTGAGATTGTCCTATCCAGGAATAATTCCCTTTAGATTAGTTTTGATTCAAAAATTTAGGGTTAGGATTCCGCCGAACTCATCTCGGATCGACCAGGTTGTAGAAATCGGTCTCACCGGTTTGGCTTAGGCCATTTGTCGTGGTTTTGTCACGGCAGATGTCCTCGTGAAAGGACTTCGTCGTGGAGCCATCGCTACGGGTTAGCTTAAAGGGGATAAACCGGACAAGGGACACGAAGGTTTTTATACTAGTTCGGCCCCTTCGATGAAGGTAAAAGCCTACGTCTAGTTGTGTTGGTATTGCTGGGATTTTGATGACCAGCTTGGCTCTCGAGTTGTTGTGTATTGTCCCTAAACCGCTGCTGGGTCGTCCCTTTATATACATAGGTTGACACCCGCCAGTTTACAGAGTCCCGAGACTGGATCATAAACGTGTCCGGCTCGGTCTCTATCCTTCGTATCTTGCAATGCAAGTTACATAATAAGGTCGGTCTACATCTACAGGCCTTAACTCGCCTTTGGCCCTTGGGACTTCGTAAAGCGCCATCATTCCTACGTCTTCATGGGCTTCTAATCTTCATAAAGTTAATTCGGCTACTCCTGGCCGGTTTACGTCCAGTAGTAATATCCCCCACATTAGGCCCCAGATTGGTTTGAACTTGTTCATGTCAATCTTCAACACATAGAAAAATTTCTCCTTTGCATCTTCACCTTGATCTTGTAAACCGTCGTGACATCATACTATAGAATCATGATAAACCGCCATGACATCACTTTGTTACTTAAAAATGATATATCTCACCTTCAGTTAATGAGCCTCCAACAATCGATGCGACCGCTCCTGTTAGGTATCCAATATTCCAGCTCCTCGATTCTCGTGCCTGTCACCTCCCCCCTTTACCTTATAAATAGGGCCAAGGGTCATTTCCTTTTTTTTCCTCCGTCTCTTCGCTTCTTCTTCCTCCTCGCGACACCCCTGCACCCGAGCGTCGCCGCCATCACCGAGCTCCGCCTCTGCATCTCCTTCGGCCGCTGCATCGACCTGATCGCACCAGAGAGTCGCGGCATATCTCCGCTGCTTCAACGGCCGCTGTAAGTCTTCCCCTTTCCTCCTCTGTAGATCGATCTAGGGTTTCAATGTTCATCAAAGTTCATCGAAACTCTGGCACTGTTCTTCCCTATTCCTCCTCAGTCCATAGATGAAAGACTTTAAGCTTGATGTATTCTGTGTGGTAGTTATATCATTCCTTGTCTTTGCTATCAAAACAAACCCTAATGCGCATAAAAACTGATCTGGACCTTTTTTGACCTGGAAGACTGCAGAGCTTACACCCCACAGCATTTTATTGAAAGAAGATAGAGAACAAGTACAAAGTTCCTCAAGAGGAGGAACAAAGAGGAAGAAAAGGCTATACTAGAAAGGCTATATAAAACTAAGAAAATAAAGGAAAAAACACTACAAAGTACAATTAGGAGAGAAAGAAGGTACAAAAAAAGATGCCCCTCAAGGAGGCAGGAAATCAATCCATTTGAGCATAGCCTCCTTGTATCTGGTCTTGATCCGGTGTGAAAGAAGAGTAATATCATGAATAAACCCATTTCTCCACTGCCTAAAAGTTGGGTTGACATGCCTAAAATCCCTGTCATTCCTAACTTTCCAAATATTCCACCATGCAAGAAATACCACCTCTGAGAAAAAAAGGCTTATTAAACTCCTTTCTTGCATGTAAGGCAATTTGCACCATATCATTGCTATCCAACCACGAAACTTGCAGGTAGCTCCAGATTCTCATACTGAAGTTACATTGGAAGAACAGATGGTTCCTATCCTCAATTACTCCAGTCGGGCATAGGACACAACTAGGGCCATCATCAATTCGCCAATGGCGTGTTGGATCATATCCTTGGTGTTAACTCTGTCCATAATGACCAACCAGGCAAACATTTTAATTGTCATGGTACAACAACTTTTCCAAACCCAGCTAAGAATAGGATTGGCAATAACATGCTGATGGACAAAGTCATAGTACTTTTTTGCCGAGTATTCCGCCTTCTTCCCGTGCCTCCAAGCCCATATATCATTACAACCATTGTCCAAGGAAGTCACAGATAACAAGCTTGATAGCTGATTAAACTCCCTAAAAGCCAGTTCAGACAATGGTAAAGAAAACATTTGCTGCAAATTTCCTGCTTGTACCACTTCCATGACAGAAAGGTTCTTCTGCAGGCAAAAAGAGAAATGCCTTGGAAACCTTTCTTGCAGAGGAGTGCAATACTGATCAATCTCCCAATGATTAGACCAAAATAGAACAGAATCCCCCTTGCCAACAGTGATAGAAGTAACAACCCGATACTTGTCAATTAATTTACAAATGTCCCTCCACCAGAATGAGCCACACAGAATAGTGTCACGAGGAATTCTCTGAATCTAATATGAGTCCCACACCAAACGAACCCATTGCACATCTGCTTTGTTATAGAATTTATTCAGGTACTTAAGGAGAAGTGCATCATTTTGTAGTCCCAAATTCAGAATTCCAAGCTCCCCTTTCATCTTAGGCCTGCAGACAAGGGGCCAAGCAGCCAAAGAGTGTCCCTTCTCCTGACCATATTTCCTCTAGAGGCACTGTCTTTGAATCCTTTCTAACTGCTTTAGAATGCCCTGTGGTAGAGATAGACTGCAAAGGAAGAAAATAGGCAATGAAGATATCACTGAATTTACCAGCTGTAACCTACTGCCTTGTGGTAGAAACCAAGAACTAGCAGTTAACCTTCTTTCCATGCAGTCCACCAAAGGTAGAAAATCAACAATTTTGGGTCGAGTGGTTCCAACAGGGAGTCCCAAATAAGTGAAGGGCATAGAACCAAGTTGGCAACCAAACTGAGCAGCAAGTGCAGAGGCAACAGAGGCTTCCACATTGATTGGGTACATTGAGGACTTATGGAAGTTGATTTGCAGTCCAGTTGCCAAGGAAAAGGAGTTGAGCACTGACTTGAGGACCTCCAACTGAGCTGAGTCAGCATTCACAAACAACATGGTATCATCTGCATATTGTACAACTGGATAATCAGGATCATGTGTTGGCAATGGCAAGGTAAGCAGACCCCTACATAGAAGATCATTTATCATGGTTTGCAGAAGATCAGCAATAATCACAAAAAGCAAAGGAGAAATAGGATCTCCTTGCTTTACACCACATTTGCACTTGAAATGATTTCCAGGCACACCATTTAATAGGATACAGGAGGTTGCAGAAGATAATAGCTGCTGAACCCATTTAATCCATTTGCTATCAAAACCTTTTGCTACAAGGATTTTTAAAATTGCCTCATGCTGGATAGAGTCAAAAGCTTTTTCAAAGTCAAGCTTGAGCAATATGATTGGCTTCTTGGAATGGTTGCATTGATGAATATACTCAAAAGTCCAAGCAATACAATCCTGAATTGTTCTTGATTTAATGAAGCCATACTGATTCTTATGAACACAGTTGGTGATTTCATCCTGAAACCTGTTAGCTGCCAGTTTAGTCAGAAACTTCAGTCCCACACTTGTCAAAGAGATTGGCCTAAAATCTCCAACACCCTCAGGTGTCTGCTTTTTTGGGATTAAAGTAATGAAAGCTTCACTCAGGTTTTCCAAAAGAGCAGTTCTTGCATGAAAATCATTTACCAACCGAATAAAATCACTGGAAATGATTGACCAGCATCTCCTCATGAAAAGACCATTAAAACCATCTGGCCCTGGTGCCTTATCAATGGGCATTTGTTTTATGACCTTTTCAATCTCTTGCAGCTGAAAAGGTTTTGTGAGAACCTCAAGACCTTGCACTTTTGGGATTAATGAGAGTATTTAATTACCCAACAAAATTGGCTTAACAGTTCCCATTCCGCCCTTGAAAGCAACCAAAAATTCCTTAGATATTTCCCCATGATCTGAAGAAATTGTTCCATCAGACAGTTGTAGACTAGCAATAGAATTCTTCCTATACCTCTCTGTTGCCATGGCCTGGAAGGATTTTGAATTTTCCTCCCCCACTTTGATATATCTGATAGTACACCTTTTCTTCCAGTATAAAAACTGCAAATGTAAAAGGTGTTCATGATGCATCTTACATATCTTTTTGAAGTTGTGTTCAGGTATGGATAGGGGCCTCCAATCCTCCAAATCATCCAGCCACAGAATTAGCCAATTGCACTTTTCAATCAAAGATTTGATGTGTGAGAGTCCCTTCTGCCATTTCTTGAGTGCAAACCTCAAGGATTTCAATTTGTCCATAATAACTGCAGTTATATGAGTCTTATGTGAAGGCTTGTTCCAAACCTCCCTCACACAGTCCATGAACCCAGGCTGATGCACCCAATAGTTTTCAAACCTAAAGATATGTGCTTTAGGAATGGTGGTGCAGATAGAAATTACACAAGGAACATGATCAGATGCAGTTCTAGCAAGAGGTGCAACTTGTGTCAGGGGATATTGAGTTATCCAACTTGCAGAAGTAAAAACCAGTCCAATTTCTCAAGAAGTGAAACATCCTACATGTTTTACCAGGTAAACCTTCTACCTTTTAAAGGAAGTTCCAGCAGACCTAAATGGCCAATGATCTCATTAAATATAAAAATATCATTAACATCCCCTCCCGGAAGATTACGACTGTCCATGGACCTGATAAATTAAAATATCCCAATAACAGCCATTTTTGTTCAGGTTCCACCTGAAGGTTATACAACCAATTAACAAACTCATCCCTCAATACATGCTAATAAGGCCCATAAACATTCACTAAAAATTATTGGTCGTTATTATGCACCAAGGTGAAACTGATGACAATTTCAAAAGGCTTTACTTCAATTAAGGCACCCTTAAAAACGTCTGAATGCCACACTGTCAGAATACCACTCGAGGCTCCTCTCGAGGGTGATTCAATGAACTGATCAAAACCCATAGGACAAATGCTCTTAATTAATGAACAAGGACAATCTGACAACTTAGTTTCTTGCAAACAAGCAACCGCACACTGGCTTTCAGAAATTTTCTCCCTAACAGAGCGCTGCCGTGTTTCAGAATTTGGACCATGAACATTCCAACAAAGCACCTTCCAATTACGCATAGATCTTTGATTCATGAGATAACCAAAAGCGAAGTATCAACAACTGCATGACATACAATGCCATACACCCAACGCCATAACAAACAAAATGCATCCAGTTCTGACCGCACAACATAAAGATTAGAACGACATAAACGACAGTGAATTTAACAGGCTCGCTACACCTAGCTAAAGTTTTAAACAGCGACATTTAAACACCACTGGAGGAGGAGTCGTCCTTGGGATTAGCCATAAGCTTCTCCTTGGATAGCAGGTTGGGATTGATCTCCATCTCCGCTCCAATTGCTTGTAGCACATTGACAGATGTGGGTGGAGGAGCATCTTCAGACTTGCCATCATCAGTAGCGTCGTGAGGGGTGGGCTGGGCCTCCACTTGTATGGGATTGGACCGCGAACGCCTTTTGGTGGGCTGGAGGGAAAGCTTGTCAAAACACATAGGTTTGAACCCATCTAGTTTTGCCGCGCTTCTCGTACATCTCTGTACAGAAGTATCCACTAAAGGAGCCATAGTCTTCCTTCTTCTTGTCTGCTTCTTGTCATTGGTCTGCGCAAAAGAAAAAATCACAGAAGAAGAGGAGTTCTCCTCCAGGATGCCAGACACAACATCTTCATGGTGCATCTCTCCAGTCCCATCAAAATCAGACACTGCATTATCATTAGCACTGAGAACCTCGTCAGAAAAACTTCCAAAAAGAGCTCTGGCAACTGGTCGTTTAACCACAATAGGGTTCCTTAGAGCAAGGCTACTGGGCAAGCTTGGCACCAAAGAAGACATCCTCCGCAAATCATCAAAGGCAATGGTCCATGTGCGCTTGGAGTATGTCCTTGTCCCAAGTAGCTTGAAGAAGATAGGTCTAGGCACCTCCTTGATAGCAAATTCAGGTAACATATTTTCAAAAGATCTCTTCCAGATCATCTCTAGAGGAAGAGGTGGCTCAAGCACAATCCTTGCCATGCCAATGAACATCTGATGTTGCTGAACGACAGGAGGTTGATAATGAACAATTGCCAAAGGATTTTCCTCAACAGCCTGCTGCACATTGTCCTGTAACTGCTAAGACGGCTGCAATTGATTTTGCTCCTCAAAATGAATCTCCGCATGTTGTTCCACAGACCCAAAGCCCTCCGGCTGATCAATGACAATAGAAACTTGATCCTTCTCAGGCAGAATAGGTTGTGGCGGATGCTGATGCTCATCCTCATTATCCCCCCAGTTTGCATTTCCCCATCCCACATCATCTATGTTATTTTCCTGAGGCAATGGAGGTGCTAGAGGCGCATCGTTCCACCCCAACATCGGATATGGCGGAAGAACAAACATCAAATTATCTTGTAGAAGATTTCCAGGCAAAGGGTGTGGATTTCCATCCAGCGGCATTGGATCTTCATCGTTTGGCATCTGGTCAGCAAAGTTAGCACCCAGCACATAGCAAGCAGCAGTCCAGGAGACATGAGCTCCTCCCCATTCTGCATAATCTCCAAAGACCACATCACGTGGCACCAATGGCGTGTCAGGGGAACTTGCCTCCACAAGAGTCTGAACCAAATATGGATCCTCACTATCCCACGAATGAAATTTCCCAAAGGTGCCCACCGCCTGTGATATGAACTTCGTATTGCGGTAATCAAGAGGAATACCAATGAACATGAGCCAACCCTTGCGGAACCCATGGTTCCCCTTAAAATTCTCACCCTCATCATGTTTCAAAAATCTAATGAAATGATCATTACCCAGATGAAATGGGGCATGCTGAATCAATGTATATCTGACAGATGGATCCCTGACTTGGAATAACCCTACCCCATGAAACCAAGGCTGAGCGGAGAGAACCATAGTACCTCTTTTCTGAAGAAACTGAACAATCTCATCCCTGACCGGCCCAAGCGGACCCTCTGGAGCAGGAATGACCTTGGCGACCATGTAATCCTCATGGTGGCGAGGAGGACGAGTCACATGCGTGATGAAGGTGCGAGGAAGCCACCTTTCTCCACCATTGATGATGTGGTGGCCTGCCAGAACGAAACGCTGTGGATCAAGCTCATAGTTCGCCATAGCCGGCCGCTTCTGGGAGGGGATGGGGTTTTATTTGGGAAGAGGAGGGGGGATTGGAATGAGGGCGGCGATGATGGGACTGGGCAAGCTATCCCAATAACTCCGGCACCATTCCCCTGACCGGCAGCGTTTTCCGATATACTCATGCTTTGTTGCAGAGAAATTGGTCGCCAAGCCAATCCATTGGTGCGCGCAAAATCATTACAATCCCTGCTAAAGTGACCCGTGCGTGAGCAAGCCGAGCAGACCGCTTGCATTCCACAAGAGGCTGCTAGGTGGCCCCTGAGATTACAGAGGGTACAAGTTAAAACCCGGTCCACCATGTCATTGACCATGGCATCAAACTGTTGTGCTGCTTCTTGCGTGGTGGGTATTTCCTGTATAGGGGTTGGTGGGCTTGGGCCAGTAGATGTTTCCAACATCTCAGAAATTGGGGTATTCTACAATGAGGCAGGCCCATTAACCAAAGAACCAGAGATTGGCCCAACAGATAAATCTGGAGACATTAGGCCAGAACGGTGTGCGTCCGAAGGGGGTGGGCTAGATCCCAAGATACCATTTTGAACTGGAGAAATTCCCGCTTCCGCAAATTGTGCAGAAAGATTACCAGAAACGACGGGCCGCGGATCCACAGTTATCAGATCAAGTGTGGACGACGTGGTCGACCGGTGCAACTCCGGCAACGGTTGAACAGTACCAAACACGATAGGCGGCCGAGCCACCGTCCAATGCAAAGGGGGGGGGGGGGCTTGTCTAATAACAACACACTCATGAGCAGATAGATTATAACCACCATCCATAATAGTATCAATGCAATTTTGAGAAGCATGATATCTATAACCTTTGCAGGCAGTATACTTTTCAAACGTGGCAAAAGACAATTTCTTGCGAAGAGTGGTAGCTGACTTAAGAGAAGATCTAACCGGAGGCTTATGCATGGCCAAAAGACCCAAAGAAGATCTACATTTAGTAGGACTAATCAAAATCCACTCAGCATCACATTCCTTACGCCAGATCTTAAGTTCCCGAACCCAATTAGGTCCTCCATTGCCCCAAAGATTGAAATAACATTTGAACAGATCGCAAGCAAAAGAACGCAGATCCACAATAATAAAACCAACTTGCTTGCATGAGACTTGGAAAGAGAAAACCTTGTCTTTGACGTGAAGAACCCGTAGATCAATAGCCGATCCACCAATTGCAGCCTCCAAAGCTGCCGCCACAGACTCCTCCGACAATCGGAACGCGTGACGGCTAAAGGACACAATTAATGTGAAAGCCCTCCTTCGTCCCATTGGATGGATCGTTTGACCAGTGGATCTGAAAACCTCATCAGAAAAAGTCATACCCTTGGATAAATCCAAGCCATGGGTAGATCCACCAGACGAACCCATAGGAGATGGGTATTGCCTTGATCCAGAAGAGACGCCGGAGAGGATGATCGGAAGGGATCCACAGATTAGTGGAGGATGATGGAGATCGCCGGAGGTGAGGTCAGAGCCGTGGTGGGTGGTGGGAGCGCCATCAAAGGCATTCTATTTTATGCCGCATTGTGATCTGGACCTTTTTGCGAATCACTTCGGGACCAACCTTTTTAGGTCTGAATCTTTTTGCTTTGCTGACCTGTGGTAGATCCGAAACGCGAATGTGATCTTTGCGAAATCTGTTTTTCCTCACTTAGCCATTTTTAGATCTGTACCTTCTATATAACATAGACAGTTTACTCTTGTATAGAGTAATCTATTATATACCATTAGTCCCCTTGTAAACCAGCAATCCCTTTATCTCCGTTGTCATACTCCGGTTTAATAGTATGTGTATACCTCTGTTTCTGCTTATCGCTTTGTCATTCATGATTGTATCAGCCTCCGGTTTTACCAATTTCACATACTTGGATTCCTTTAACCTGTTGTACCTTATGCATCACTATAAATGAATTGTAAACCATCATTTCCTTCCAGCTTTTTCACTTGCGATGGCCAAGCAGTTTTGTTCCTGTAACTGGGCTCCCTCCCGGGTTACCAGGAGCAACTGAATGGAATGGTCAAGATCGGAACCTTACCAAAGAAGAATGAGATCCGGTGGCGAGTTCCTGGACCGGAAAATCCTCCCACCCCTAAGCAGGGTGAGGTAGTGGTGTTTGTTGATCACATGGGCCGTGGTTTCAAACCGCACGGATCAAAGTTTTTCCGGGATGTACTTGCCAGCTTTCAACTCCACCCTCAAGATATTGGACCCAACTCGGTATCCAATATATGCAACTTTCAAGTTTTCTGTGAAGTGTACGTACAAGAAGAGCCAACTGTTGAGCTGTTCCGGGACTTCTTTCTTTTGAACCGGCGCACTGAATTTGTAGACGGACCCAATACTGAACTTGGTGGCGTCTCCATTCAGAAAAGAAAAGAGGTTGAATTTCCTCACGGCAAGCTGCACAGTCACCCCAAAGAGTGGAATCAAACTTGGTTCTACTATAATGACACCTCCCCTGAAGATGAGAATCCTCTGCCGGGTTACCGTGCCCACCGGCTTGCCAATACTCATCCACTTCCACAACGTCTAAGTGCCCAGGAACGGGCCCTGTATGCACCTCAACTCGCCAAGCTGAGAGCCTTCTTGGCCAACGGTTTAACAGGTGTAGACTTTGTCCGTTGCTGGATACCCTGGAGTATCTTGCCGCTCAGTCGCCGCTCCCGCTTAATGTGTGAGTACACTGGGGAAGCAGAAGACTCCCAACATCATATCAATATTCAACTAACAGATGAAGAAGTCACTGAGGCTGTCAAGAATATATTGAACGAATCGGAAGCTGTCTATCGCCAAACCGGTTTAGAACCTTTTTACACGCAAAACAAACCGTCTGCTGTAAGTATTGTTCTTCCGCTTTACACCTGATATCTTTATACTGTCCAATCTTTGAATACTCTTCTGCTTGTTTTTAAACAAGGTGATGATCCGTTCTGGAAGAAGAAACCTCAAGAGAAAGCGGCAAAACCTTCCCTGCCTAAAACCAAAGCCTTCAAGAAGACCACAAAGCGGAAGGCACCTGAACGCATCAGTATGGAACTGGATGACGATCCGGATGAACCGGAAGTTGAGGTAGAACTTGATTCACTTGGTTCACTTTTCATGCATCTCATTGACAATGATACTTATCAGGAGGACGTTGAAGGCAGCCAAGCCGACGATGCAGAGGTAATTATCCTTTCGTCCGGTTCAGACTCCCCGCCAACACAAAAAATCCGTCAAGCGGTCCGGAAAGTAAGCTTTTCTTATCCTCTTGCTCACTTGGATCCAACATTTATTTTGAAGAAGCAGTAGCATGAGGCTCGCCGCACAACCCATCACAGCGGCCAAAACGTCACTTCAACCGGTTTACCAGACACCCCGGTTCGAAAGCGCCGATCTGAGGTCTCACCCACTTCTGACACTTCTTATCCCAAGGCAGGCTATTTCCAACAACCTCTTAATCCGTCCGATTCGAATTATCAGGTGACACCTCCCTCCTCTTCTGGCGAGTCAATTGCAACACAACTCCCTCCTCTCAAAACCGTAGCTGGGTAAGTACTTCACCCTTTATTTTGATGTTTCATACTTTATATGTTGTGCTAACCTTTGCATCTTGTCCTGTTTAGAGCCAAAGCTAGACCCAGCAAAAAGGCTCGGGTGAATAATCCGCCCGAAGACCAGGTGGTTATTGAATTAGAGCAGACTGCTGAATCGGAGGGTCCAAATCCTGAAGCTACCTTTGATGAACCACCCCCTCAAGATCACAATACTGATGAACAAGCAGAAGTTGATGTTGCTGTGCCTGATGATGAACCGGCAAATCCAATCCGGACTGGTAACAGATCTTCTAGATTGGTGAGAGCTACTGACACTCCATCAACCCCAGAAAAGGCTGCTGGAGACAAAGAAGGCGAGGTTATCATTACTGGTATTGGTCACACCTCTCCTAGCCATCCTATAATCTTGGCCAAACAGAGTGCCAAGGAAGAGCGTGCTGCCATGGAAGAAGGCAAATGGTGCACCGACTTGTCCAGCTACGCCCATCTCAGCGCTCAAGAACTCCACTCTGGTTTTCTAAACCGTCTGCACTCAAACCGTGATTATGAAGCCGATTTGGTGAACCTGATGAAGGAACGCTATGAGGTATTTTCATCACTTTCCCTTTCTTAAATCCAAAGTACAAGTATCAACCCAAGTAGCCCCCAAGGGCCGGTTTATGCTGGCAATCATAAACCGGGACTTTATAATACTTTGACTCTTGCAAATCTGTCCTCCATATACCAACTGATTTTTGAAGTAAACCAGACGTGATTATTGTATTCCTGTAGTTTTCACCTGTGTAGTCCCCAAGGGCCGGTTTATCTTTCCAAGGTGAACCGGGTCTTTAATCCATGCATCCATTAGAACAGATGTACATTAGCCCCCAAGTATCAAGGATAATGCTTGCATTGTACTTGAGACTTGCAAATAAAATTTTGATGATAAAACAAATAGGCATTAGCCCCCAAGTACAAAGTGCATAACTTGTTATACGCTTGGTACTTCAAAATAGACATATCTCATTGCTGATATATCTTGCCTTTTGTGATGCCCCGAGACCGATGCGCCAGGTGTCTTCCAGTTATTCGCTGATGTTGCCATGTCATTTGCTTGCATGTTGCATTTCATCATGTCACCTCTTGCATCGCATCATGTCTTCACGCCATCATATCATTAATCTTATAACTTTATAAATAAACCGTATGGATCTTCGATCCATTTAAATTGAGGGAACTCACATGGTGGTTTCTCTTTAAAACTTATCCTCCTGATATTAGGGAGCTATAATAAATATTCCATTCTTATGGAATAAACCAAAACACACTTTCATCTTTCTCTTGCCATCGATCCCTTATCCAAGTGCATCACCCCATCACTAGTTTCTTTCTTTCAATTCTCACCCATTTATTGCAAGTGGCATTCTCCTCTTTCATAAAAAGTTCAACTTTTCCCTATAAATACTAGACCATGCCAAGACCACCTCCTCCATTTTTTAGGTCTTTTGGAAGTGTTTTGGTTGGGCTAAGGATTTATTCGAGTTTGAGTTATTTTCAAACTTGCATAAAATTGCAGCCTCTAAAAATTGCCAAGGCATTTTATTCAAATACTAGTTAAATCCAGGATCCCAGTGACATTTTTTATATCTTTCATTTTACTGCCAAGCCCCGGATTCTTTTCTCTTTGATCCTATCATTTTTTTAAAAAAACTAAGAGAGAGAGAGAGAGCCTAGCCAGGCCTCTGGCCACCTGGGCCTCCCAACCATCCTCGCGGCCCATCCTTCCTATCCCTAGGCCCATCTCTAACCCTAGGCGCATCCGAACTCTCTCCCTCGCAGACCGATCCCCATCCCCATCTGCTCGAACCCCCTCTCGATCTCCCTCTAGCGCCCCTCAGCCTCCCTCCTCCTTCGATCCAGGGAACCAGGCCGGTGCCTCGTCGGCCTCCTCGCTGCCGTCGCGCCCCTTTCCATCAGCAGCTGCGCCCTCGTCCCGTCCCCCGCATCTGCCGACCTCCGCGCCCAGCAGGAAGTCTGCCGCGAGCTTGCCGCCGTGCTGCTTCGTCGTCCATGGCCACCGCCTCCTTGCCATGGCCTCCTGCCACAGAGCAGCTGCTGCCCGCGTCCACCTCCTCGCCCATGCCGCCCCGTCGCTCTCCCTTCACGTGAGCCGCCTCCGCGCTGCACCCTCAAGTGCCCCGCCTCCGCGCCGTCGTCCTCCATGGCCACAGCCGGCCGAGCTCGAAGCTCCCGCCACGGCACCTCGTCGCCGGGCGCTGACCCCTTCTCTTCCTCCGGCTCCATCCGGCAAGGGCCTCGTGCCCGCTGCCTCTCTTGTTGCGACCAAGACCACTTCCTCACGCCCCTGATCGCCTCGCCACGACCATCTCCTCCCTGACACCCTGGCTGCTGCTACAAGACCACCACGGCGCCATCATGGAGCCTAGGGCCAAAGATGACCACAGCTGTGCATCTCTCCTTGTACCACTTTGGAGACCGAGACCATCAAGATCAAGATTGCCCCGGACCATGTCGTCTCGTCGGATCGTCAAAAACCCCGGTTGTTGCCAAGTACCTCGACGCCCGATGCCTGGAACGACTACCGTTGCCGAAGACTCATGAACCAATAACTTCAAGTTCAACTATTGTCGCAAGAACGAGACCGGCGGGTTCGAGGACCCCAAGTACCACGACAACCCCGAAGGGATTCGAGTTCGTCAAGTTGACCTTCGAAACGTGTACCACTACCGATGACTGAGACCCTGGATTAGACAAGTTCCTCAAGGTGACCGTGAACATCTACGAGACATTCACGACTTCAAACCGTCTACCACGTCGAACATGTACGGCTACACGACGAACCGCCAAGACCCTGAACGACTACCGCCAAGAAAGTCTGTGAGTACAACTACTTTCACAACGCGTCATGTACGACTACCGTCGCTTGGGTTTGACAAGACTCTGAGTACCACTACGTTTGCCATGTACAACCACACCAAGTCCGGACCGACAAGTGCCTTGAGAACGTATATACCTCTTCTGTCGCCGAGGACCGAAAGTACCACTATGTCCCATCGAACCCGAACCGTCTCGTTTGCACGCTTCAAAGGTATAACCCCGAGACGACGTTCGTGGACGAATGCTTGCGATGTTTGGGATGCTCGTGTTTGCACCTTGTCCAAATTGTCACTCATTTCCTTATCGCCAACTCGTGGGACACCCGGAATCCGGGATCACCCCACCATCTCTAGCATATTCCGAACATCCGCACCCTTGCTTCCTTTGCACCGGTATCTCCGTGAGCTACCGGAACCGATATGGTGCCATGGCATCATTTTAGGATTCGTCGCCGTGGCACCCTTTCTTTCCACCACGGTGACAAATGCTTCATAACGCTCTTATCAACTTTTAATACAAAATGCATAAACTTGCACATGTCATCCGCATCATGATAACAACAATTAAAATGTTTAAAATTATTGTTTGCTTTAAATTCCTAAATGCATATGGGGATTTATCGGAATTGTTGTTTGTTCCGGCCTCATTTAAACTTTTTAGATAGAGGTTTTACTTTTGCTTCTTCTCTTGCCATGTTTAACAACGTTTAATATTGTTGGGTATCTAAACGGGAGAGAACTAAATAATTGATTTGGTGTTCCGTCAATATGCAACTCGTTGCATATTGAGCTCCACTTAACTTGTAGAGTTGTTTATGCACTTTTTCATGGCATGCATATTTAAACCGGACATGCATTATACTTGGTTATGCATCATGCCATGTTTATGTGGTGGTTGTTTACTATATCGTTTGCTTCTTTCCGGTGTTGCTTCTTCGGTTTAGTTCCGATAACGTCGCGTTTGTGAGGATTCCTTCTACTATGTCCGTTTTTCTTCTTCATGGACTCGTTCTTCTTCCTTGCGGGATCTCAGGCAAGATGACCATACCCTCGAAATCACTTCTATCTTTGCTTGCTAGTTGCTCGCTCTTTTGCTATGCCGCGATACCTACCACTTGCTATATCATGCCTCCCATATTGCCATGTCAAGCCTCTAACCCACCTTGTCCTAGCAAACCGTTGTTTGGCTATGTTACCGCTTTGCTCAGCCCCTCTTATAGCGTTGCCAGTTGCAGGTGAAGATGAAGTTTGTTCCATGTTGGAACATGGATTTGTTGGGATATCACAATATCTCTTATTTTAATTAATGCATCTATATACTTGGTAAAGGGTGGAAGGCTCGGCCTTATGACTGGAGTTTTATTCCACTCTTGCAGCCCTAGTTTCCGTCATACCGGTGTTATGTTCCTTGATTTTGCGTTCCTTACGCTGTTGAGTTATAATGGGAACCCCTTCACAGTTCGCCTTGAATAAAACTCCTCCAGCAAGGCCCAACCTTGGTTTTACCATTTTCCACCTAAGCCTTTTTCCCTTGGGTTCTGCAGACTCAAGGGTCATCTTTATTTTAACCCCCCGGGCCAGTGCTCCTCTGAGTGTTGGTCCAAAACAGAGCCACTTGCAGTACCACCTCGGGGAAACTTGAGGGTTGGTTTTAGTTGTACGTAGTGTTCATCCGGTGTGCCCTGAGAACGAGATATGTGCAACTGATATCGGGATTTGTCGGCACATCGGGTGGCTTTGCTGGTCTTGTTTTACCATTGTCGAAATGTCTTGTAACCGGGATTCCGAGTCTGATCGGGTCTTCCTGGGAGAAGGAATATCCTTCGTTGATCGTGAGAGCTTGTGATGGGCTAAGTTGGGACACCCCTGCAGGGTTTTGAACTTTCGAAAGCCATGCCCGCGGTTATGGGCAGATAGGATTTGTTAATATCCGGTTGTAGAAAACCTGACACTAAACTTAATTAATATGAATCAACCGCGTGTGTAGCCGTGATGGTCTCTTTCCGGTGGAGTCCGGGAAGTGAAAACGGTCTTGTGTTATGCTTGAACGTAAGTAGCTTTCAAGATCACTTCTTGATCACTTCTAGTTCACGACCGTGCTTTGCTTCTCTTCTCGCTCTCATTTGCGTAAGTTAGCCACCATATATGCTAGTGCTTGCTGCAGCTCCACCTAACTACCCCTTTCCTACCCATAAGCTTAAATAGTCTTGATCTCGCGGGTGTGAGATTGCTGAGTCCCCGTGACTCACAGATTACTTCCCAAACCACTTGCAGGTGACGTTGATACCAGTGCAGATGGCGCGGCTGAGCTCAAGTGGGAGCTCGATGAAGATCATGTTCGTTGTGTTGTTCGTTTCCTTTCGATCGGTAGAGGAGCCCAGTTGGGGCAATCGGGGATCTAGCATTTGGGGTGGTCTTTCTTTATTTGGTTTCGTAGTCGGACCTTGATTGTATTCTGGATGATGTAATGCTATATTTATGTATTGTGTGAAGTGGCGATTGTAAGCCAACTCTTTATCCCTTTCTTATTCAGTACATGGGATGTGTAAAGATTACCTCTCTTGCGACATGCCTACTATGCGGTTATGCCTCTAAGTCGTGCTCCGACACGTGGGAGATATAGCCGTATCGTGGGTGTTACGAGTTGGTAATCAGAGCCTTCCCTGACTTAGGAGCCCCCTGCTTGATCGAATCACTGACATTGTTGAGTCTAGAAAAATGTTTTGAGTCTTATAGGATTATATATATCGGAGAGTAGGATTCTTTTTACTCCTCAGTCCCTTCGTCGCTCTGGTGAGGCCTCCTGACGAAGAGTTTTGACACTTCTCTCCTCAAATTTCACTAAAAAAATTTAGGATCACGCGGGAATCTTGGAATCATTCCGATGGTTTTGTGACGAGAACATTGTTCTTTATGCCTCCTGACATATAGGGGTTGTGGCAGTGTCCCGGGGAGTTGAGCTCTGAGGTGTTGTTGTCACAATTTTATTGTTGCAGTTCTGGAATACCTGAGTTCACCGACATCGAAAATCTCTTTTATGCAGTTGTTGGTGAGATAACCTCGACGCCACCCAGTACTGGGGCGGGAGTTCGGGAGTATTGCCATAACTCGTATAAAGGATGCTTTTCGAAGGTTGAGGTAAATGATTTCCGAAGGTTTCTTGGTTATGTGTTGAAGGATGGATACAACTGGATGTAGGAATTGTTAGTTTGGGTGAGATATTATGCTTCCCGTGTATCCCCAACACCTGATTGCATAACCAAAAAGTTTCGGGAGTTTATAAGTGGGAATTCAAGTATATCCTAGAATATCTCTCCAACACACACATGATACGATTGGGATTTATCATATGTTTGTTTCTGGCTTATTCTGCAAGCTAATCCTTTGTTTTGTTTTGAGTTGTGGTATTCGAGTTGCTTCAATGTCAAGTGTTGATTTCATACCTTTCCTAAGCGGTGTTCTCATACTCCTATGTGAATATCAATCCTTCGTGATAATCAAGATTGTCATGTCAATCCTTTTTCAACTGGCGTGTTTCTCTTCAAGTGGATCCGATCATTTTCAACATCCACAAGATCCAATCTCAGTTTTCTCAACGGTGTTCATTTCATCCATCCCAAGTTGTCTTTGTTTTCCCACCCTCCCACCCTTTTTCTTCGAGGACTAAGATTTCTTAATCAAGTATCCATCTTATTGATGTGAAGTCTCTTCATTCTTTTCCGTCAATGTTCTTATCCAGTGATTCTCAGGAAGATACTAACGGGGCTTCAAGTTGATCATTATTCGTTCTCTTTCTTCTCCGGTGGATTCAATTCAAGCTTTGTCGATCATATCTTTTCCTCGTTTCAAATGTTTTTTTCTCATGCCGATGCACCTCTTAATCATCCACTTCCCGCTATTCAATTGTTCCGAAGTGCTGAAGATATCTCACAAGATTTGTGTCTCCATTATCAATCCGTTCAAGATATCTCGAGGTTGTTATCTCATTCAAGCCATTTAATTCAATCGGTGCAATCTCTCTTTCGAGCAATCATTTCAATGGTGTTTCTTTTGAGTGGGCCCTAACCCACAGGTCTTTTCCCAGGATCTTACCTCACTCTTCTAATTTTCCTGGAGCTATTCTAAAATTCATTTCAAAGTTTGACATAAGAATGAATTGTCATCAGTCAAATATCTTTCTCCAAGATCTTTCAAATTCTTTTCATCTTTGGCTCAACCTCCTCGCTTTTGATTCAACTGGAGTGTCGAAACAATTCTTGATGGTGTTTCCGTCATCATCCTCAGATTTTAAAAACCGAGGAAGAGTTTCTCTTCAATCATATCTGTTCTCGTGAAGACTCATGGTTCTAGCTTGTGGCCACCCTCTCATAATTATTTTCGATTGTGAGAATTCTTTTCACCCTTCCGGAGCAAATCAGGAGCCTTTTCAGTTTGATTCTCCGAAGGCCATCATTTCGGGATTATTCATTCCAGCTTTCAGCTATTGTTCTCTAAATCTTACCGGTGCTTCATTTAAGTATTCTCTAATCAACTCGTGATCTCTGCGTTCTCTTGTATCAAATCCCCTCAAGTATATTCATTCGTTCTCCAATTCTTCCCGGTGTTTCTTTATCTTTTCTTCGTTCATTTTTTTCAATTCTTACGGTGGTTCGTTCAAGAGTTCTTTTCCTTGGTTATCATATCATTCATTCATTCTTTCCAATCCTACCGGTGGTTCGTAGAAGACCTTCCTAAGTTTGCGCTATATCTCTCTTAATCCTTTCTACGAGAATAAGTAGTATGCCAAATCCGTGGCTCGTCATCAATTTAATTGGTGAAGGATACGCATAATGTAATTCTTATTCTTGTTTTCTTCCAAGTGTTAAATCCCTTCTTCCGGAGTTTTCATCACAATGAGTAAATTCTCGGTTCAAGTGCTTCATACTTTCCCGGAGTTCCAAGATCTCTCAACTATATCATCGCGAAGCTTCATCTAATCTTTGCAAGGCTTCAATCTTGTTTGCTTCAAACCTTCAATTCTTTAATGTTATCTTTTCCTATCCGGAGTTCTTCATGGAGGCTCTACATGGTGGTTCGTCAAGGATTCCTTTCATTCTTCAATTGTCCTCAAGATTTCTCTCGAAGTTAAGATCCGCCAAGATATACTCTTAAATAAACATGGTGCTCAACACATGTCTTGTTTTGAGGAGTTCAAGCATTCTTCATCTTGCATTCCGAAGTGCAATTTGTTCTCTCTTATCTTTTGAGGTGGTAATATATCATTCTTCATTCACTAGAATGAGGTATTTAAACCCATCATTTTTCTTCCATGGAGTTACCATTGGGAATCTTGCTCCTTGTGGTGTTTACCTATGATCCAAGTTTTCTTATCACCTTGGTGGAAGAAGCTTCCTATTGTTTTCTAGCTATCAATCCAATCTATTGTTTCCGTTAGTGGCGAAATTTCACCTCATAGTTTTGAGAGGTGCTCCATAAGCCCACTACAACCTTGTTCTTTTCATTGTTGGTGTTCCAACAACTCCGTTCGACCCTTCTCGTAAAGATGCTTTTCAAGCTCATTTGAGGTAGAATATGTTGTTTTATCCTCCGTTCATTCCATTCCATTCTCTCATTTCTTCCGGAGGCTTTGTGATGTTGCTCTTTTCAATCATCATCTCGAATAGTGAGGATCGTGTTCTTTTCGTGCCTATCCATTCAACCGGAGTATCGTGTTCTTCATTCAAGTTCTCTTATCTTATCAAGTTTTGCCTCCATTCCCAACCGGAGTGTTGTCGTAATTGATTTTTATCATTCCTTGTACATCTCGTTTCTACCGGAGTGCTTGCATGTATGTCTTGTCCATTGCAACCCTTCTCTTATGGCTGTCAACTTACAAGGCTCTAGTAATGTTCCATGTTCCTCTTTTCTAACGGAGTGTTTTCAACTTTGTTCATCTTCATTGTATCCTTTCTTTCAATTTGTTCAACCTATCAAGATTCTTTGTTTTCTTTCAATTGTCAAAGAAGCAACCTAGTTTTACCTCTTCTCTTCCTCTTCCGTTTTCCCTCCGGTGCCATCCTAGATCCCGGGACGAGATCCTCTCGTAGTGGTGGAGTGTTGTGACGCCCCGAGACCGTTGCGCCAGGTGTCTTCGAGTTATTCGCTGACGTTGCCATGTCATTTTCTTGCGTGTTGCATTTCATCATGTCACCTCTTGCATCGCATCATGTCTTCATGCCATCATATCATTAATCTTATAACTTTATAAATAAACCGTATGGATCTTTGATCCATTTAAATTGAGGGAACTCACATGGTGGTTTCTCTTTAAAACTTATCTTCCCGATATTAGGGAGCTATAATAAATATTCCATTCTTATGGAATCAACCAAAACACACTTGCATCTTTCTCTTGCCACCAATCCCTTATCCAAGTGCATCACCCCATCACTAGTTTATTTCTTTCAATTCTCACACATTTATTGCAAGTGGCATTCTCCTCTTTCATAAAATGTTCAACTTTTCCCTATAAATACTATACCATGCCAAGACCACTTCCTCCATTTTTTCAGGTCTTTTGGAAGTGTTTTGGTTGGGCTAAGGATTTATTCGAGTTTGAGTTATTTTCAAACTTGCATAAAATTGCAGCCTCTAAAAATTGCCAAGGCATTTTATTCAAATACTAGTTAAATCCAGGATCCCAGGGACATTTTTTATATCTTTCATTTTACTGCCAAGCCCCGGATTCTTTTCTCTTTGATCCTGTCAGTTTAAAAAAACTAAGACAAAGAGAGAGAGCCCAGCCAGGCCTCGGGCCACCTGGGGCTCCCAACCATCCTCGCGGCCCATCCTTCCTATCCCTAGGCCCATCTCCCGCAGCCCACCTGCTCTAACCCTAGGCGCATCCGAACTCTCTCCCTCGCAGCCCGATCCCCATCCCTAGCTGCTCGAACCCCCTCTCGATCTCCCTCCAGCGCCCCTCAGCCTCCCTCCTCCTTCGATCCAGGGAACCAGGCCGGAGCCCCGTCGGCCTCCTCGCCGTCGTCGCGCCCTCGTCCCGTCCCCCGCATTTGCCGTCCTCCGCGCCCAGCAGGAAGTCTGTCGCGAGCTTGCCGCCGTGCAGCTTCGCCGTCCATGGCCACCGCCAGCTCGCCATGGCCTCCTGCCATGGAGCAGCCACTGCTGGCGTCCACCTCTTCGCCCATGCCGCCCCGTCGCTCTCCCCTCACACGAGCCGCCTCCGCGTCGTGCCCTCAAGTGCCCCGCCTCCGCGCCGCCGTCCTCCATGGCCGCAGCCGGCCGAGCTCGAAGCTCCCGCCATGGCACCTCGTCGCCAGGTGTTGAACCCTTCTTTTGCTCCAGCTCCGTCCGGCAAGGGCCTCGCGCCCGCTGCCTCTCTTGTCGCGACCAGGACCACTTCCTCACGCCCCTGATCGCCTCACGACGACCATCTCCTCCCTGACGCCCTGGTTGCTGCTACAAGACCACCATGGCGCCATCACGGAGCCCTAGGGCCGAAGATGACCACGACCATGCATCTCTCCTTGTGACACTTTGGAGATCGAGACCATCAAGATCAAGACTGCCCCGGACCATGTCGTCTCGCCGGATCGTCAAAAACCCCGGTTGTTGCCAAGTACCTCGACGCCCGATGCCTGGAATGACTACCGTCGCCGAAGACCCATGAACCAATAACTTCAAGTTCAACTATTGTCGCAAGAACGAGACCGGCGGGTCCGAAGACCCCAAATACCACGACAACCCTGAAGGGATTCGAGTTCGTCAAGTTCACCTTCGAAACGTGTACCACTACCGACGACTGAGACCCTGGATTCGACAAGTTCCTCACGGTGACCCTGAACATCTACGGGATATGCACGACTTTGAACCGTGTACCACATCGAACATGTACGGCCACACGACGAACCGCCAAGACCCTGAACGACTACCAGCGCCGAAGTCCGCGAGTACAACTACTTCCACAACGTGATGTGTAAAACTACCGTCGCTTGGGTTTGACAAGACTCCGAGTACCACTACGTTTGCCATGTACAACCACACCAAGTACGGACCAACAAGTGCCTTGAGAACGTCTGTACCTCTTCCGTCGCCGAGGACCGAAAGTACCACTACGTCCCATCAAACCTGAACCGTCTCGTTTGCACGCTTCAAAGGTATAACCCCGAGACGACGTCCGTGAACGAATGCTTGCGATGTTTGAGATGCTCGTGTTTGCACCCTATCCAAATTGTCACTCGTTTCCTTGTCGCCAACTCGTGGGACACCCGGAATCCGGGATCACCCCACCATCTCTAGCATGTTCCGAACATCCGCACCCTTGCTTCCTTTGCACCGGTATCTTTGTGAGCTACCGGAACCGATATGGTGCCGTGGCATCATTTTCGGATTCGTCGCCGTGGCACCCTTTCTTTCCACCATGGTGACAAATGCTTCATAATGCTCTTATCAACTTTTAATAAAAATTGCATAAACTTGCACATGTCATCCGCATCATGATAATAACAATTAAAATTTTTAAAAGTGTTGTTTGCTTTAAATTGCTAAATGCATATGGGGATTTACCGGAATTGTTGTTTGTTCCGGCCTCATTTAAACTTGTTTAGACAGAGGTTTTACTTTTGCTTCTTCTCTTGCCATGTTTAACAACATTTAATATTGCTGGGTATCTAAACGGGAGAGACCTAAATAATTTATGTGGTGTTCCGTCAATATGCAACTCGTTGCATATTGAGCTTCACTTAACTTGTAGAGTTGTTTGTGCACTTTGTCATGCCATGCATATTTAAACCGGACATGCATCATACTTGGTTGTGCATCATGCCATGTTTATGTGGTGGTTGTTTACTATGTTGTTTGCTTCTTTCCGGTGTTGCTTCTTCGGGTTAGTTCCGATAACGTCGCGTTTGTGAGGATTCCTTCGACTACGTCTGTTTGTCTTCTTCATGGACTCGTTCTTCTTCCTTGCGAGATCTCAGGCAAGATGACCATACCCTCGAAATCACTTCTATCTTTGCTTGCTAGTTGCTCGCTCTTTTGCTATGCCGCGATACCTACCACTTGCTATATCATGCCTCCCATATTGCCATGTCAAGCCTCTAACCCACCTTGTCCTAGCAAACCGTTGTTTGGCTATGTTACCGCTTTGCTCAGCCCCTCTTATAGCGTTGCCAGTTGCAGGTGAAGATGAAGTTTGTTCCATGTTGGAACATGGATTTGTTGGGATATCACAATATCTCTTATTTTAATTAATGCATCTATATACTTGGTAAAGGGTGGAAGGCTCGGCCTTATGACTGGAGTTTTATTCCACTCTTGCAGCCCTAGTTTCCGTCATACCGGTGTTATGTTCCTTGATTTTGCGTTCCTTACGCTGTTGAGTTATAATGGGAACCCCTTCACAGTTCGCCTTGAATAAAACTCCTCCAGCAAGGCCCAACCTTGGTTTTACCATTTTCCACCTAAGCCTTTTTCCCTTGGGTTCTGCAGACTCAAGGGTCATCTTTATTTTAACCCCCCGGGCCAGTGCTCCTCTGAGTGTTGGTCCAAAACAGAGCCACTTGCAGCGCCACCTCGGGGAAACTTGAGGGTTGGTTTTAGTTGTACGTAGTGTTCATCCGGTGTGCCTTGAGAACGAGATATGTGCAGCTCCTATCGGGATTTGTCGGCACATCGAGTGACTTTGCTGGTCTTGTTTTACCATTGTCGAAATGTCTTGTAACCGGGATTCCGAGTCTGATCGGGTCTTCCTGGGAGAAGGAATATCCTTCGTTGACCGTGAGAGCTTGTGATGTGCGAAGTTGGGACACCCATGTAGGGTTTTGAACGTCCGAAAGCCGTGCCCGTGGTTATGGGCAGATGGGATTTGTTAATATCCAATTGTAGAAAACCTGACACTAAACTTAATTAAGATGAATCAACCGCGTGTTTAGCTGTGATGGTCTCTTTCCGGCGGAGTCCGGGAAGTGAACACGGTCTTGTGTTATGCTTGAATGTAAGTAGCTTTCAGGATCAGTTCTTGATCACTTCTAGTGCACGACCGTGCTTTGATTCTCTTCTCGCTCTCATTTGCGTAAGTTACCACCATATATGCTAGTGCTTGCTGCAGCTCCACCTAACTACACCATTCCTACCCATAAGCTTAAATAGTCTTGATCTCGCGGGTGTGAGATTGCTGAGTCCCCGTGACTCACAGATTACTCCCAAAACCAGTTGCAGGTGCCGTTGATACTAGTGCAGATGGCGCAGCTGAGCTCAAGTGGGAGCTCGATGAAGATCGTGTTCGTTGTGTTGTTTCGTTTCCTTTCGATCAGTAGAGGAGCCAAGTCGGGGCGATCATGGATCTAGCATTTGGGGTGGTCTTTCTTTATTTGGTTCCGTAGGCGGACCTTGATTGTATTCTGGATGATGTAATGATATATTTATGTATTGTGCGAAGTGGCGATTGTAAGCCAACTCTTTATCCCTTTCTTATTCAGTACATGGGATGTGTAAAGATTACCCCTCTTGCGACATGCCTACTATCCGGTTATGCCTCTAAGTCGTGCTCCGACACGTGGGAGATATAGCCGCATCGTGGGTGTTACACCTTTTCAGGCCGAGCTGAGTAAAAGGGATGCTCAAACCGCTGACCTTCAGGAGAATGTCAAACTCAGCAAGCAGAAGCTTCCAGGGCCAAGGAAGAGTTGACAAATGCCTTAGCAGCCATGGAAAGGCTGAAAGAGACCTTTAACAAAGAGCGTGCAAACTGGAAAACAGAAAAGGCTGGTTTAACAAAGAAGGTCGAGGACGCAGAGGCAGCCCTGAAGCCGGTGGTTGAAGAGTTGACCGGCTTAAAGCGGCAGATTAATGCCATGACTTCTGCTGTGTTTGGTAAGTACTCTCTCATGAAGTTTTTGTAATTTGTAATGTCTTATGAATGACTTTTTTGCTGATGTTTAACCATGACAGGGACCTGCATTACTCATCTGGGCTCCGACATGCGGATGAAGCTTAAAGCGGCCTACACTTTGATCGAACAACTATTTTCTGGATCCCAGCGAGCCATTTGCACTGCAGCTTATAACAAGCCCCCGCCATCGCTAATAAAAGAAACTATCGAAAAGCTAGCCATGCTACCTGCCCAGATCGATGAATGAAGAGGTCAGCCGCAAGGTCAGGTGCACTGACCACGCTAATCCGGGCCAAGGCGTGGATTCCGGATCTTGAACCGGTAGATATCATCAAAGGCTATCTTGGTGTGAAAGAAGACGGTTCAGACTTCAATAATGACAATCTTCGAAGGCTGACAAAGGAGATGCGGCCTATAGCAAGCAAACTGGCGGAGGATACAGATTTGTCACATTTTCAGTTGGTTTACGACGTTGGAGGGAAAAGACAGCCCGCACTGATTCATAATGTAGAAGAGCTTGTTCCGCCAATCCGTAAGCATATTTACGCTCCATATATTGACCCTTCCAACCTTATTCATGAAGAAGCCGTTTTTCAAGCCTTAACTAGAATCGACTGGTCAACAACTGATTTCCAGCGACTGGGGAGGGATGAAGAGAATACGCCCACTCAAGAAGACCCTCAATCGTCAAGCCGTCCAGATGAGGAATCCTAAACCGGTGGCCGGTTTACCAGTTGCAGTATTCCACTCTTGAAAACAATTATTCAATTTGGGCTGTTTAAAGCGCCTTGTAATAGGATAGCGTGAACACCTTTATCTGTCATGCCATCGAGCATGTTTGTTTTGCTTGTTACTTAAAACTTGCCATGCCTTTGGGAGTTATGATATGCATAGTCCATTATGGCTTTTGTTCCTGCATATAAAAACTTGAAAATGTCCTAGTGGTTTACCACTGGACGGGTCATAATGCCCAAAATATATACATAACTTGGATGGATAACCAAGATTGTAATAACCAGATATAAAATAGATGATACCTGTGACATACCTTGTTGGCTGACCAACTGTTTGTATAATAAGGGTGAAAAACACCAATCTGGAGTGTTGATGACTCCTTGCCCTCTTGCCAGTTCATATAAAACCATACCGGGCTATAATAGCCACTGATTTGTTCGTATAATGCTGGTGACATCTAGTCAAAACCAGACCGGAGCAACATACTGCCGGGTTAGAACTGATCATGTACTGACAACTGAGCGTTGAAAGCCATGCCGGGTTGTAATAAACACCGGTTTATTAGAAAATATTCATAAATCCCTTATCAAAAGATTCTAAAATAGCAAAGACAACAGAAATATGCAAGGCTTTTCATGGGCTGCCAGGTCCTAAATCGAGGCTTTTCATGGGATGCCAGGCCGCTGAGTTAAACCATTTTGCAAAGCCTTTTAAGATGGACCTCAATCTTTAACCAATCACCGTTTTAACTTTGACAAGTTCAGGGTCTATGAGATTGACTTGTCAAACGTTCGATGGGTCATACCAGGTTTACCTGGATGGAGTGGCTTACTTAAAGAGGCAGCATAACCCGGGGTTTTAGGTGAATACACATGGCTTCCAAGCTTGGCTTGATAGCCTACTACAAGGGTGCAAGCTCGTTCTTCTTTGAGAAGCAAGGACCCCCCAAGTAATATTTGAGCAATGCTCAGTGGTGACCTATGTTTGAGTTGTGCTTTATGCAACAGACTCTCTTTTGTTCCACATAATTTCCTTTGGATTTTAAGCCTATCAAAAAGGTGTAGCTATGGTGTAAATACAACCCAGCCCCCTAGTGATTTCCCTTTTTGGTTTTAAACCGATCAAGAGGTGTAGCTATGGTTCGGATACGACCAAGCCCCCTAGTGATTTCCTTCATATTTGTGTGGCTTGATAGGCCGGGTTAATAGAACTCCGCTTTGTAAGTAGAAGCCCCCATGGAACCACACATGATGTAAAAAGAACAGAGACCCCGATTTAACTGAGGCTCCGATTTATTATATAATATATACATTGTCATAAATATGTCCATAGGAAGAGCCTGTGGCTCAAGTATAGTAAGGCTGAAGAAGAGCTATATTCCACGGCCACTGGGTCTCTTCCTCCGATTTGTGTGAGTCTTTGTGCTCTCGAACATCGTTAAGGTAGTATGACCCGTTGTGTAGGTTGATAGCTTGTGCATATCAGTTTGATCCTGGATGAGCCAGAGCACCAGATCGCCTTCTTGAAAGGTTCTGGTCTTAACCCGGTGGCTGTGATAACGTCGGAGATCTTGTTGATAAGTCGCCGAACGTGCTGCTGCTAAATCACGCTCTTCATCTAATAGGTCCAGTGAGTCCCGACGTGCTTTCTCATTCTCCGTTTCAATGTAAGCCGCCACCCGGGGCGAGTCATGACGGATGTCACTGGGAAGAACCGCCTCTGCTCCATAAACCATGAAGAAAGGTGTGTAACCCGTCGATCTGTTTGGTGTGGTGTTGATACTCCATAACACAGAAGGTAACTCCTCCACCCAACAACCCGGCGTCCGCTTTAAAGGAACCATAAGCCGGGGTTTGATACCTCCCAAAATTTCTTGATTTGCCCTCCCTGCTTGACCATTAGACTGGGGGTGAGCCACTGATGCTACATCAAGCCGGATGTGCTCACGTTGACAAAATTCCTCCATATCTCCTTTGGACAGATTAGTACCATTATCAGTTATAATGCTATGTGGAAAACCAAACCGGAATATCACTTTTTAGTGAATTGAACCGCTGTGGCTGCATCACACTTACTGACTGGCTCTGCCTCTACCCACTTGGTAAACTTGTCAACCGCCACTAACATGTGGGTCTTTTTGTCCTTGAATCTCTTAAAGGGTCCAACCATATCGAGCCCCCAAGTTGCAAATGGCCAAGTAATTGGAATCATTCTCAACTCCTGAGCCGGAACATGAGCGCAGCGTGCAAATTCTGACAACCGTCACACCTTTTGACTAGATCCTCAGCATCAGCATGAGCCGTCAACCAATAAAAGTCGTGACGAAAAGCCTTAGCCACCAAGGATTTTGAACCGGCGTGGTGACCACAATCTCCTTCGTGGATTTCTCGCAAAATCTCACAACCCTCTTGAGGAGACACACAACGCTGAATTGCTCCTGTGACGCTGTAATGATGTAACTCCCCATTGATAATGGTCATTGACTTGGATCGCCGGATTATCTGCCGGGCCAAGGTTTCATCCTCCGGTAACTCACCCCGGTTCATGTAAGCCAAGTACGGGACTATCCAATCCGGTATAACATGCAAAGCTGCCACCAACTAGGCCTCCGAGTCAGGAATAGCCAACTCCTCCTCTGTGGGTATCTTGACCAACAAATTATGCAGTACATCGAGGAAGATATTAGGTGGCATCGGTTTACGCTGAGAGCCTAGACGACTTAAAGCATCCACCGCTTCATTCTTTCGCCGGTCTATATGGTCAACTTGATAGCCCTTGAAATGACCAGCCACTATGTCCACCTCTCGTCGATATGCAGCCATGAGTGGGTCCTTAGAATCCGAAGTGCCAGATACCTGTTGAGCCACCAGGTCCGAGTCACCGAAGCACTTAACCCGGCTTAAGTTCATCTCCTTAGCCATCCAAAGACCATGTAGTAAGGCCTCATACTCAGCTGCATTATTAGTGCAAGGGAACATTAAGCGAAGAACATAACAAAACTTGTCACCTCGTGGGGAAGTTAATATGACTCCAGCCCCCGAGCCTTCCAATTGCCTAGACTCATCAAAGTGAATAGTACAATACGTATTGTCAGGCCTTTCCTCTGGTGCCTGCAACTCGGTCCAATCATTGATGAAGTCCACGAGTGCTTGAGATTTGATCGCTGTGCGAGGTGTATATTTGAGTCTGTGAGGTCCAAGCTCAATAGTCCACTTAGCAATCCGGCTAGTTGCTTCTCTGTTTTGAATGATATCTCCTAGAGGGGCTGGACTGACCATTGTGATGGGATGACCCTGAAAATAATGCTTGACCTTCCGGCTTGCCATAAACACCCCATACACCAGCTTCTGCCAATGCGGATACCACTGCTTTGATTCGATAAGCACCTCACTGATATAATAAACCGGCCATTGAACCGGATACTCCTTTCCAGCCTCCTTGCGCTCCACAACAATAGCCACACTAATAGCCCGGGCATTAGTAGCCACATACAGCAGTAAAGGCTCTTTATCGACCGGAGCCACAAGAACAAGCGGTTCAGTTAACTGCCTCTTCAAATCCTCAAACGCTTTATCGGCCGCATCGCTCGAGACGAAGTCATCCGTTTTCTTTAGCATCTGATATAAAGGGATAGCCTTCTCCCCTAGACGACTGATAAATCGGCTCAAAGCTACAATCCGGCCCGCCAGATGCTGAACGTCATTAATACATGCCGGTTTTGCTAGAGAGGTGATAGCTGTGATTTTCTCCGGATTAGCCTCAATGCCCCTGTTACACACCAGAAAACCCAAAAGCTTGCCTGCCGGAACACCAAAGACACATTTGTCCGGATTAAGCATCATCTAATAAAGTCGGAGGTTGTCAAAGGTTTCTCTCAAGTCATCTATCAATGTTTCCTCCTTCATGGACTTTATCACAATATCATCCACATATGCATGAACATTGCGCCCAATCTGCTTATGAAGACAATTCTGAACATAGCGCTGATAAGTCGTCTGGGCACTCTTGAGCCCAAAGGGCATAGAGACATAGCAGAAAGCTCCAAAGGGAGTTATAAAAGCTGTCTTCTCATGGTCCTTAACTGCCATTTTGATCTGATGATAACCAGAGTAAGCATCCAAAAAACACAAACGGTCACGACCTGCCGTAGCGTCAATAATCTGATCAATGCGAGGGAGGGCAAAGGGATCTGGTGGGCAAGCCTTGTTCGAATCTGTGTAGTCCACACACATACGCCAAGTGCCATTTTTCTTAAGGACCAGCACCGGATTAGCCATCCACTCTGGGTGAAAGACTTCCATGATAAACCTTGCGGCCAACAGCCGAGCTACCTCCTCACCACTAGCCTTACGCCTCTCTTCGTTAAAGCGGCGGAGAAACTGCCTGACCGGTTTAAACTTAGGATCTATATTAAGTGTGTGCTCAGCGAGTTCCCTCGGTACACCTGGCATGTCAGAAGGCTTCCATGCAAAGATGTCCCGGTTCTCACGGATGAACTCGATGAGCGCGCTTTCCTATTTGGGATCTAGGTTAGCGCTGATGCTGAACTGCTTGGATGAATTGCCAGGAACAAAATCAACCATCTTAGTGTCTGTAGCCGATTTAAACTCCAACGCCGGATCATGCTCTGTAGTTGGTTTTTTCAAAGAAGTCATGTCGGCCGGATCAACTTTGTCCTTATAAAACTTCAGCTCCTCTGTGGCACAAACCGACTCAGCATAAGCCGCATCACCCTCTTCACATTCCAAAGCAATCTTTCTGCTCCCATGTACTGTGATGGTCCCTTTATGACCCGGCATCTTAAGTTGTAGATAAACATAACACGGCCTTGCCATGAACTTGGCATAAGCCGGTCGTCCAAACAGGGCGTGATACAGACTCTTGATTTTCACCACCTCAAAAGTCAACGTTTCTGACCTTGAGTCATGATCATCTCCAAAAGCCACCTCTAGGGCTATCTTGCCCACTGGATATGCAGACTTACCAGGCACCACACCATGGAAAACGGTGTTCGACGGTTTAAGATTCTTATCTGTCAATCCCATATGGCGGAAGGCATCATAGTAAAGGATGTTGATACTACTTCCACCATCCATAAGCACCTTGGTGAACTTATACCCCCCAACTTCAGGTGCCACCACTAAGGCCAGATGGCCCAGATTATTAACCCGGGGTGGGTGATCCTATCGACTCCATAAAATTGGTTGCTTAGACCAGCACAAATACTGAGGCACTGCCGGTTCAACAGAGTTCACGGCCCTCTTGTGAAGTTTCTGATCACACTTGCACAAGCTAGTGGTGAAGACATGATACGGCCCACTATTCAACTACTTCAGATTGCTCTGATAACCTGACTGCTGCTGCTGATTCCCCTGATGGTTATAACCTCCCTGATTGCCCTGGTTCCCCTGATTACCATGTCTGGTTTGATTGCCTTGAAATCCTGAACCGGAGCTGCTGCCTCCATAACCCGGCCCATGAAAACCACCTCCTGAACCGCCGGGTGGGCCATTGTCGTATTGGAACATATTGGAGTTCTTGAACTCTCGCATGATGAAACAATCATTCCAAAGATGTGAAGCTGGCCTCTCCTTCGATCCATGCTTTGGACAAGGTTGATTTAACAGGCGCTCCAGATTGGGGCCTGACCCTCCGCCCCTCTGGGGCTGTTTGCCCTTACGACGCTGACCGTTATCCTGAGCATTGGTGTTAGCCACAAAGTCCAAACTAGTGTCTGCTTTGCGCTTACCATTGTTCCCATGACTTGCCGGGTTATGCTGTTGTCCCTTGGCATTGTCGTTCTTCTTCCCTTTCCCCGGTTTGTCCTCCTCTGAGTCAGGATCTTTGGTACTATCTGAATCAACATATTTAACCAAAGAGGCCATAAGCATTGACATGTCATTGCAGTGACGTTTGAGCCTTCCTAACTTCAGTTTTAACAGTAGAAACCGGCAATTGCCCTCCAACGTCAAAACTGCTGTATCCGCGTTGATGCGATCCGACGAATGCAAAATAGCTAAGACCCACTTCACCCAATGGGTTGTAGACTCCCCATCCTCTTGAACACAAGCGGCCAGGTCCACAATCGACATAGGCTGCTTACAAGTATCTTTAAAATTCTGGATAAACCGGTGTTTTAACTCGGCCCATGACCCGACAGAGTTAGCTGGTAAGCTCTTTAACCAAGTACGAGCTGTCCCTTCCAACATCATGGTGAAGTATTTAGCACACACCGCTTCATCCAAATCCAGCATCTCCATTGCCATCTCATAACTCTCAACCCATGACTCTGGTTGCAAATCGGCGGTGTAATTGGGCACCTTACGAGGGCCTTTAAAATCCTTGGGCAGTCATACATTATGCAACGCGGGGGTAAGACATGGCACACCTAAAGAGCTGAAGACGACGCCCGGCTCCACTGAAGCGGTAGGACAAATCGGAGTAGGTTGATGAGCTGCGTGCTGAGCTGCTAACTCGGCTTCTCACGTGCACGACCATGATCCACCACATCCTGCGCATTAGCACCACCACCTGTCGGGTTATGCCCTCGCGGCGAGTTACGGTGACGTGCACTGCTTGACACGGCCGGCTCATCCTCAACATGCCTGCTGTAGCTCCGACTCGGGCGGGGGGTGGAATGAATCCTCTCGCGACTATGCGAATAGGCCTACTGCTGGTTTAAAGCTGTTTGAAGGAGCTCTCTGGCCCGTCGTGTCTCAATCGCCACTGGTGACTCGCCGTCCATTTGGGAGGGCTGCCAATCGTGAAGCGGCGTCCATAATGTTATCCAACGGGTTGGAGTAATGCCCTGGAGGCGTCGGAACATACTATGGCACAATGTTGTTCTGACGAGGGGGGTTCATCGTGCGTGGCTGAACCGGCGCTCCTGTTCCCGGTGCCTCAGTCCGGTTTCCCACTACTGGTTACTGATTCCTGCTCCTGGTGTGTTGAAGAGATTTCTTGGCTCATAACCCTGTGGGAGGTGCGACCGGTATCTCCTCCTCATGACATCATCTGAGGCACTTTGATCCAGCCTAAGCCGGTAGGCCTGAGCTTCCAACTCGGCCCATTCTGTAGCCATCCTGGCGTTCTCTGCTGCTAGGTCCGCTTTAGCCTGAGTTATCTGATCCTTCACCTTCGCAATCTCCACATTGTGCTGATCTCGGGTTGCTGCATCCACCTCTGCCGCCATCAATGTTGCCAAAGCGTCAAACAAATCGGACAAAACCTGAGCCGGAGGAGGCACAGAGCCCCCTGCTCCCACTGGTGTTGCTATTGCTGAACCGGAGAGCATTGCCGTGGCGGTAGAAGAGTGCTGTGCTGGTTGTGTACCAGCCATGAAGACTGCGACCCGTCCTGGCACATCGAGGGGGTCTGGAATACTATTGCCCTTGGAACCTCCACTAATCCGGCCGTCCTGTAGCTGATACAGCGACTCGGTCTCTCCGGTTGAAGACTCGTCATCCGAACAGACAACGGTTTCTCCATCAGATGCCGGTCCATCCTCATATTCCGCTCCATGTATGGCACCTACGAAAACATGCCTTGCTACGGGCTGAACCTGGGTAGGGCTTGCACGCTGAGCCGTCTTGATGATGTCAGTGCAGGTGTCCGGCTCAGGGCCCAGTTCGCCGATCTTGCCGATGAAGACGTGAATCCCACCAAAGGGGACCCGGTACCCATATTCAATTGAACCGGCCTCCGGACCCCATCCTGCGTCGTCCATGTAGAGCTTGCCGTGACGACTCTTCGTCATCCGGCCCACAACGTATCCCTTGAGTCCTTCGAAGCTGCCCTTCAAGAACTCGAAACCATCATGCGATAGCCCCACGGTGGGCGCCAACTGTCGTGGTTTTGTCACGGCAGATGTCCTCGTGAAAGGACTTAGTCGTGGAACCATCGTTATAGGTTATCTTAAAGGGGTTAAACCGGACAAGGGACACAAGGGTTTTTATACTAGTTCGGCCCCTTTGATGAAGGTAAAAGCCTACGTCTAGTTGTGTTGGTATTGCTGGGATTTCGATGACCAGGGAGCGAATCTGCTTGCCTGGCTCTTGAGTTGTTGTGTATTATCCCTAAACCGCTGCCAGGTCGTCCCTTTATATACATAGGTTGACGCCCCCCGGTTTACAGAGTCTCGAGGCCGGATCATAAACGTGTCTGGCTCGGTCTCTATCCTTCGTATCTTATAATGCAAGTTACATAATAAGGTCAGTCTACATCTACAGGCCTTAACTCGCCTTTGGGCCTTGGGCCTTCGTGAAGCGCCATCATTCTTACGTCCTCATGGGCTTCTAATCTTCATAAAGTTAATCCGGCTACTCCTGGCCGGTTTACGTCGAGTAGTAATATCCCCCACACCATTGCACTTATAACTTTCGGTCTGACCAAAACTTGCAAATCGTGTGACCGAGTTCAACTATCAGTGAAACCCTAGCAATCTTAGACTCACCGAACTGTGTCTCGGTCTGACCGATGTCACTAGTTCAGACTCCAATATTGCTTCAGTGGCACCGAGTTTAACGAATCGGTAGCTCCGAAATGTTTTCTGTGTAAAACTAAAACTAAGTTTTTGACTCAATTATTTTGCAAAATCTCCACACTTTGTGATGCTCATCCACTCTACCTCATCTACATCTATTCACAGGGTCGGCTTTCAGTTTGCAGTGTCAGAAATGTCTGATCAAAGTGACAGCCAGAACAAGTCTGAGGAACAAGTTAAGATGAGTGAGGGCACTAGTCCCTCTGACAGCTATGATGTAACGCCCCGAGACCGATGTGCCAGGTGTCCTCCAGTTATTTGCTGTTGTGACCTTGTCATTTGCTTGCGTGTTGCATCTTATCATGTCATCTTGTGCATTGCATCATCATGTTTTCAAAACCTGCATCCGTCCGGGTTCTCCGAGTTCTCTTCGTTGTCCGTTCTGAGCCCAACAACACTTGCACGCGCCCGCGGCATGTCCGAAATATTATTTTTATAAGTGGCCGAAAAATGTTCTTGGAATGGGATGAAAGTTGACGTGCGGTGTTGTTTTATTGTCAGTAGACCGCCTATCAAGTTTCATCGCATTCGGAGTCCGTTTAACGTCCCAACGTTAAACTATAGTGGCATTATAGTCGGGCACACGTCGGACATTTTCGGTCTTCGAAAACTGTTGCCGGGCTTTCCCTCTCTTTCCTCTCTAGTCCGTCTGCACAGTCCGCTATCACCGCCAGGCCCCGAAACCCCTCCTTGCACGGTGCATCGACCCCCTCACGTGCGCGTCCGAAAGTTGCCCCTAACCCGACCCGGACTGTCGCCACCGTTGTGTCCGGATCATCCCCGAACATCTACAAAACGTCTCTGTTTTCTTAATTGGGATCCCTAGCCTATTTAACCTGACCGTCCGATTTTAATCGGAGGGACGAGATAGCCCCTAATCTAACCCACTCACTATATAAACTAGACCAACCCTAGATCCTAGGCAGTTTGTCCCTTCCATCAAATCCTAGCCGCCGCCACCCCAGTCTCTGCTCTGTTTCCGTGCCCGACCAACCATCGCGGCTCGTTCCCACAACCGCCTCTTTCCAGCTTCAGCGCCTCGTCCCCGAGATCTCGGACGCCGCCGTTCCGGTCCATCACAGGCGACTGAAACCAGCAGGCCCTAGCGCTGTAGCACCTGATCCTCTTGGCCTCCACCCGCAGTCGACGACACCCCCCCCCCCCGTAACCCCGTGCCTCATCCCGATTCAGGAGGAGAGGAGCTCCTCCCGAAGCCTTTTCCTCGCCATCGCCGTTTGGCGCCGTCGGTGAGCCGTCCGCCAGGAACTGCCTCGCGCCCTCGTCTCTCTCTGTCTCCTTCTCCTCCCTCTATCGATTTTTCTTTTCTCTCTCATGTATCTCTCTCTCCCTGTACTACAGCATCAGGAGATTCCGCCGCCGTTTCGTGTCAGATCCGGCCGAGGACCGCCGGATCCCGCCGCCTTCGCCATGGATCCCCCATCCCCAGACCTCCTGCCCCTCGCCGGAGTCCTCAGCGCCGCTGCTGCCCTTCTTCCTGTCGAAAAGAGGAGGACAAAGCCTCTGCCTCAAGTCGTTCCATGCGACCATGTTGACTCCCTCCATTTTGACCGAGCCGGCCCACCGTTTCTTTTCCAGCGAGGCCGGTTGACCGCGTCTCTGCCTCCAGATCCTGGGCCAGTTACGCGCCCCTGCAGGCCTCCCCTCTCCACAGTTCCGGGCCGAGGCCCAATGTGAGGAACTTCCCCAGCCCAGCTCGGTTCCATTTCAGCCCATGTTTATTTTTTCCCCTCTCTGCGAATTTAGTTATTTTTCCTGAGACTGTAGATTTGCAGAAAAGTCCCTAGACTTCATGCATTTAATAACTTCACAACCGTGCATCGGATTAAAACAAACTTCATATGAAACTTGCTTAGTTTTTCATCTAGTTTAATAATATGCCACTTTCATCCATGTTTAAAATGTTTAAAATGATGTTTGTTTAAATTTGCTCCTATGTCATGCTAAAATGATTTATTTCATAACTAATTAACCGTAGCTCCAAATTTAATAATCTTTATATGTAAATGGGGTAGAAAAAAGCCTAGTTTAACATGGTGACCTTGCTTTGCATGTTTAATAACTCTAAAATTATGTTGAGGGCAGAACAGTACCAAACCTAAAATATGCACATGAGGAGTTTCCAGACTTGTTGTTTTGTTGTTCCGGCCTCATTTAAACTTGCCTAGATTAGATAGTTTTATTATGCTTCACCCTCTTGCCATGCTAACAACATTTAATCTTGTTGGTTACATAGACGAGAGAGAACTAAATAATTGATGTGGTGTTCCGTCAATATGCAACTCGTTGCATATTGAGCTCCACTTAATTTGTAGGGTTGTTTGTGCACTTTGCCATGCCATGCATATTTAAACCGGACATGCATCATACTTGGTTGTGCATCATACCATGTTCATGTGTTGGTTGTTTACTATGTTGTGTGCTTCTTTCCGGTGTTGCTTCTTCGGGTTGGTTCCGGTAACGTCGCGTGTGTGAGGACCCGTTCGTCCACGTCATTTTGTCTTCTTCATGGACTCGTTCTTTTTCCTTGCGGGATTTTAGGCAAGATGACCATACCCTCGAAATCACTTCTATCTTTGCTTGCTTAGTTGCCCGCTCTTTTGCTATGCCTATGCCGCGATACCTACCACTTGCTTATCATGCCTCCTATATTGTTGAGCCAAGCCCCTAACCCACCTTGTCCTAGCAAACCGTTGTTTGGCTATGTTACCGCTTTGCTCAGCCCCTCTTATAGCGTTGTTAGTTGTAGGTGAAGATTGAAGTTTGTTCCTTGTTGGAACATGGAGATGTTGTTCCTTGTTGGAACATGTTTACTTGTTGGGATATCACAATATATCTTATTTAATTAATGCATCTATATACTTGGTAAAGGGTGGAAGGCTCGGCCTTATGCCTGGTGTTTTGTTCCACTCTTGCCGCCCTAGTTTCCGTCATATCGGTGTTATGTTCCCGGATTTTGCGTTCCTTACGCGGTTGGGTAATAATGGGAACCCCTTGACAGTTCGCCTTAAATAAAACTCCTCCAGCAATGCCCAACCTTGGTTTTACCATTTGCACTAACAACCTACCACCTTCCCTTGGGTTCTGCAGACTCAAGGGTCATCTTTATTCTAACTCCCCCGGGCCAGTGTTCCTCTGAGTGTTGGTCCGACCGAGCAGACTACGGGGCCACCTCGGGGCAACTTGAGGTTTGGTTTTACTCGTAGGATGTCTCATCTAAGTGTGCCCTGAGAACGAGATATGTGCAGCTCCTATCGGGATTTGTCGGCACATTCGGGCGGTGTTGCTGGATTTGTTTTAACCTGTCAAAATGTCTTGAAGAACCGGGATACCGAGTCTGATCGGAATGTCTCGGGAGGAGGTCTATTCCTTCGTTGACCATGAGAGCTTGTCATGGGCTAAGTTGGGACACCCCTGCAGGGATTTGAATTTTCGAAAGCCGTGCCCGCGGTTATGGGCAGATGGGAATTTGTTAATGTCCAGTTGTAGAAAACCTGAAGTTGACCTTAATTAAAATGCATCAACCGCGTGTGTAACCGTGATGGTCTCTTTCCGGCGGAGTCCGGGAAGTGAACACGGTGTTGGAGTTATGTTTGACGTAGGTTGTTCTAGGATCACTTCTTGATCATAGTTGTTTAACCATGCTTTTGCCTTCTCTTCTCGCTCTCTTTTGCGAATAAGTTAGCCACCATATATGCTAGTCGCTTGCTGCAGCTCCACCTCATCCTTGTACCTTACCCATAAGCTTAAATAGTCTTGATCGCGAGGGTGCGAGATTGCTGAGTCCCCGTGGCTCACAGATACTTCCAAAACCAGTTTGCAGGTGCCGATGTTACCGAGCAGGTGACGTAACCGAGCTCAAGGAGGAGCTCGATGAAGATCTTGTCCTTTATCTTGTTCTGTTTCAGTTGATCAGTAGTGGAGCCTAGTCAGGACGATCGGGGATCTGTGTAGCATTTGGGGTAGTCTTCTTTTATTTTGGTTCCGTAGTCGGACCTTGATTGTTTTTGGATGATGTAATGCTTTATTCATGTATTGTGTGAAGTGGCGATTGTAAGCCAGCTATGTATTCTTTTCCCTTATGTATTACATGGGTTGTGTGAAGATTACCTCACTTGCGACATTGCTTTCAATGCGGTTATGCCTCTAAGTCATGCTTCGACACGTGGGAGATATAGCCGCATCAAGGGTGTTACATATGATGAGGGTAGTATAAGCACCCCAAGCAACTTTCCCAAGGCAGCTACAAGGACAAGGAGAAAGAGAAACTTAGACTCTGAGGATGAAGACTATGTTGCTGCCGAGGAGGAGGTCAGCTCCAAGACGAAAGTGGTTAAGAAGGAATTTGGCACAACTGCTTCAACAAAGCCTGGTGTGAACAAGAAGGCTCCTGCCAAGAGAGTGACCATGTCAAAGGCCAGAGCCTCAACTCTTGAAGCCTCCAAATCAACTGAAGAAGAGGTTGCTGGTGAAGGCAAGAAGAGGAAGGAAAGGGACAAGAAAACTATGGCAAGAGTTATTGGAAAGCCCTCAATGATGATTCAATCTAATGAGGAAGAAGAGGAAGAAGAGGATGGTGCACCAGCATCAAAGACTCAGAAGCTGATGGGGGATGCCATCAAGTCTGGGGCTGCTCCTTCAAAGCCGAAGACTAACCCCAAAGCTACTTCTCTAGCCACCAAGTCTACACCAAAGAGGAGCACCAGAAATATACCAGCTGCTGAAAAGAACAAGGTCACAGTGCCTGAAATAGAAGAAGATGAAGCCCAAGTGCTCAAAAAGTTGAAGCCCAAAATCCCTGATTATGATGACAATCACCCAGTGGCTAAAAACATGAAGGAGAGAAAGGATGCAGGTCTCAGACTGTGGAGACAATCAGACCCTTATGCTATGAGGAGAGGGACTGCTGTTGACTATAGATTTCACACCAAGGAACAACAGACTTATATGAGACAGACCTTCTGGATAAGAAGCCAATAGTGTGTGACATGACTTGGGTTGATTGGAAGTAGATTGACAATAATGAAGACCACTTCCCTGGAGTGCACGGAAGTTTCAGACTCAATGGAGTAGACATCTTTTTGGGTTAGAAATTGACCAAGTGGATGATGAGCTCCTTATGCAGTTCTATTCAATAGCACACTTCTACCCTGATGGAAGAATTGTATGGATGACTGTAGGAACAAGATATCAGTCTACTGATGCTGAGTTGGCCAAGCTGATCAATGCACCTGAAGAGCATGAGGATGACATTGATGTCTATGCTAAACCTAGTGAGGGACACAACTCCATGGCCAACATGTACAAGGAAATACCTGACAAGGCCTTGGAGACACACAAGATAGGCTCAGTATATTATCTATTGTCTGGACTGGCCAGCATGAACACCATTTTGAGGCACACCTTGCTACCCAAATCAGGAGATCACAAGATAATCAGAGGCCACTCCATCAATTTGCTTCAGATATTTGATGTGCCCCAAAAATTTAAAGTGATGAGTTTGATTGTTGAAACCATCAAGAGAACTGCAACAGACCAAAAGAGATCATGTGGGTATGCTCCACACATATAGATGCTCATCAACTCCAAGATGGGCAAAGGCATATACTTGTTGGACAAAGAGCACCTTCCCTTGAGGCCTGATCATGAGGACAACACAGTTGTTATGGATGCTTCAGATCCTACATATGCAGATGCTCAGGAGAAGAGGGAGAAGGCAAAAGCAGAGAAGGCAGCCAAGATGCCAAGTGCTGAAGAGGCTTCACAAGTTTCTCCCAAGTCAAAACAAGATGAACTTGGATATATTATTCAAGCCACTTTGCGGATTGAGAAAGGATTGGCCACCCTGACTCAGAATCAAGAGAGTCTTGAAAGGATCATTGAAACAAAGTTTTATGATCTAGACTTGAAGGTCACAAAGATGCAAACAACTATTGAGCAGCTCCAGGATGTTAGCTGAATGGAGGAAAGGGAAAGCTACCACTGAAGCTTTTCATAGAGTGCCTAGGGCACAGAGATCTATAGCAATGCTAGTGACAAACACTAGAGCTACTACTTCAGCACCTGCAGCCACAACTTTAGTTGCCCCTCCAGTTGCAAATCCACCAGCTCCTACAACCTCAACATATGCAGTTGTCACAGGAGTCCTCTCCACGCCACCTCCCGAAGATCAAGCTTAGAGAGCCGCCTGGCACTATGCATTTTTTAGCTTTTTGGTAACTTGTTGCCAAAGGGGGTAAAGTGTATAGATCATAGGCTTTGAGAGAGAGAGGTTTGCTTCTTTTTGCTATCTTGTTTGCTACTTATTTGTTTGCTTGCTTGGATGATACTTTATGTGTGTGTGAGATACTTGTATGGTCATGTGTTTGATCATATCATACGTTAATGCTTGTGCTTGGATGATGATATTATCTTTCTCTCATGTATGATCATTCACATCTCGCCTTGGTGATGAGTGTTTTTATTATTCTATCATTTTGAGCGCTCCACCAAGATGCATGTGGCATGGAAGAGTAACCCATGATCCTAGTTGATTGTGCGTTTGCATTCAAAAGCAAATTTCAAATAATGCACAAATTTAGGGGGAGCTCTTGCTTATCACATACTTCTCAAACCGACGATATATTTCATTCTTATTATCCTTTGTCGAAGCTTTGATGTATATCATCAATTACCAAAAAGGGGGAGATTGAAAGTGCAACTAATCCGTGGGTGGTTTTGGTAATTCTTAACAACATATAGCTCATTGGACTAATATTCTTTCAAGATAATCATTTCATAAAGTTCAATGACTGGCATGGCATGGACTAGAGATGTGGACCCCTCAAAATGCTAAGGACACATATTGGCACAAGCTCAAGACTCTACATTTTCATTTTAGTGATCCAAGATCACATTGAGTCCATAGGAAAAGCCAATACTATTAAAAGGGGATGAGGTGTTTCTTCATGGCTTGCTTGCTCAAAATGCTTAGTGATATGCTCCAAAAGCCCTGAACCACTTTCTCATATCCTCATATGTCCCAAAACAAAAGTCAAACTCGGTCCCACCGATTTGATCTATCCCGCGCCACCAAGTTCATTTGACATAGCCATAACCAGAAACCCTAATCAGTTTGGTCTCACCGATAGGGATCTTGGTCTCACCAAGATGGGATTGCAAACTCTCTATTTCCCTTCGTAACGTTTCGGTCTAACCGAGATGAGCGATCGGTCCCACTGAGTTCGCAATGCAAACTCTCTGTTTCCTTTTCGTAACGTTTCGGTCTCACCGAAATGAGCGATCGGTCCCACCGAGTTTGGATGACCAACTCTCTGTTTTCCTATTACAGAAATTGGTCTCACCGAGTTCATGTGATCGGTCTCACCGAGATTACGTTATGCCCTAACCCTAACACAATCAGTCCCACCGAGATGACATGTCGGTCCCACCGAAAAGCCTAACGTTCACATTTTGAACTAAATCGGTCTCACCGAGTTTCACTATTTGGTCCCACTGAGTTTGGTAAATTGTGTGTAATGGTTACATTTTGTATGGAGGCTATATATACCCCTCCACCTATCCTCCCTTTATGGAGAGATCGATCAGAACGTGCCTACACTTCCAATATTCATTTTCTGAGAGAGAACCACCTACTCATGTGTTGAGACCCAGATATTCCAATCCAACCACAAGAATATTGATCTCTAGCCTTCCCCAAGTTCCTTTCCACTCAAATCATATTTACACCATATCCAAAGCTGTGAGAGATAGAGTTGAGTGTTGGGGAGACTATCATTTGAAGCACAAGAGCAAGGAGTTCATCATCAACACACCAAGTATTACCTTTTGGAGAGTGGTGTCTCCTAGATTGGTTAGGTGTTACTTGGGAGCCTCCGTCAAGATTGTGGAGTTGAACCAAGGAGTTTGTAAGGGAAAGGAGATCGCCTACTTCATGAAGATCTACCCAAGTGAGGCAAGTCCTTAGTGGGCGATGGCCATGGTGGGATAGACAAGGTTGCTTCTTCGTGGACCCTTCGTGGGTGGAGCCCTCCATGGACTCGCACAGCCGTTACCCTTCGTGGGTTGAAGTCTCCATCAATGTGGATGTACGATAGCACCACCTATCGGAACCACGCCAAAAATCTCTGTGTCTACATTGCGTTTCCCTCCTCTGAACTCCTTCCCTTTACCTTCATATGCAATGATTTACATACCGCTGCTATACTCTTAGAATTGCATATGTAGGTTGATTGCTTGACTTGTGATAAGTTGCTAAAATCTACCAAGACTTAAAATTGGGAAATGGATATATTTTTATTTTGTCAAGTAGTCTAATCACCCCCCCTCTAGACATACTTTCGATCCTACACCCACATCCTGCGATTGCGCACATTTGTGTGGAATGCGGTAATCACAGTTGCCGAGTGTATCTTTGGGATGTTGTGGTGTACTCAAATGAACTTCTGCAAATACTTGCGCAAACTTTCCCCTTCTTTTTGTAGAAGATCTTGCAAATCACTAGGTTGCCTTGGTTCTTGATGGCCACCTATGAAGGCGCCAATGAACTCGGTGCACAAGTCTGCACAGGAGGAAATGGAATCCTCCGGCAAGTGCATCAGCCAAGACTTCACATTAGGCTTGAGAGCCAACGGGAAGTAATTGGCAAGCACTTTGTCATCCCTTCCCCTGGCAGCTTGAACGGTGATCATATAGATGGCCAAAAACTCCGTCGGGTTTAGTTTTCCATCATACTTCTCTGGCAGGTCAGGCTTGAAGGTGCGAGAATATGGCCAATGGACTTGCCACAACTCACGAGTGAAAGCGGGGTACTCTACCTCATAAGGTAAGTACCCACCAACATTGGGCGCGGGTTCATCAACATTGGGTCCATTACGCCTATCAGACTGACGGTGTGCCTCACGACGTCGCTCAATGGTGACACGGGTGTCTTCCTTTCTCCCGTCCTTCAATACCCGACGTTGATCTTGCTGGAGTCGTGGAGCAGATGAGGCCATCGATGCCTCATCAGGATCATCGGCATCTTGGGTTTGTTGAGCTTGCCGTGGTTGCCCTTGGGTGGGCTGCCACGGAGGGGACTTCACCGTGGGTGCGGTCCTCTCAACTCGGCCACCAGTGAGGGCTGCCGGCGTCACCCGCGGGCGCCACGAAGGCTCCGCATGTGGTGACTTGTTGGCCTCAGCGAAACCAATGAGACTTTGGATGGTAGCTCTCAATTCATCCATCTTGTTTATTACTGGTGGGAAGTTCAGCAACAACTGAGCCCTGGCCATCGCTTCCGCCACTGTCCCTGGCATGGCGTGGGAGGCAGAGCGCGATAACGCCCAACTTCTGTACGAGCCAGAAGGAGCGCTGTTGTTCTCCTGCCTCCTTGGACCAATCACCAGGGCAGTCAATCACAGCGGACGTAGCCATGCGGACGTAGCCATTGTGGATCGACGGCACCACTCGGGGTGTTCTCGCGCTTGCCCAGAATGGGACGAGGCAGGCGTCCTGTTGCCGCCCCTCTAGACGGTGCGACCAGTGGATCTTGGCTTGCATCGGAGTGGGCATCCACGCCATGTTGGCTGAGCTTGCCAGTGGGGTGAGGAGGAGGAAGCTAGGCGTCTCCATGACCCGCATCGACGGAAGCATGATCGCGAACAGGTTGAGGAGGTTGGGCCGCTCCTACGGCCCCGGCCCCCACTCTAGTTGTAGTGAGAGTGATAGCGACACCGCCCGTGGTGCTTGCTCTGACCGCCGCAGCTGCCGTGTCTGCTGCACCTGCAGCTGTAGGTGACGAAGCCTTTGAAGCATAAGGATGTGTCGCCGCATCGCTTCTCTTGTTGGGAGCCATGGACGATGTAGAAAATGACGAAGATCGACGCGCCGGTTGTTGCTTCAGGTTCGCACAAGTGACGCTCCCTACTTGGCATGCCAAAGATGTCGGTGTGGAAGCATGGTCACCTTTGAGGCATGGGTGCCCCTTTTTGTTTTGGCAAAGGGACGGTCACATTTCACAAAGAGAAAAAACAACAGGGCAGAATGACGATGGACAACTATCTTTTACCCAGGTCCGGGCCGCTATGTAGTGTAAAACCCTACTCCTGCTGTGGTGGATTGATAGGAACACGAAGGCACGACGTGTTGTAGCCCGGGAAGGGTGCCTTGGGGGGAGCAACATGCATTGATTATCCACAAGTATAGGGGATCTATCGTAGTCCTTTCGATAAGTAAGAGTGTCGAAGCCAACAAGGAGCAGAAGGAAATGACAAGCGGTTTTCATCAAGGTATTATGTGCAAGCACTAGAATTATTGGTAACAGATAGTTTTGTGATAAGATTATTCATAACGGGTAACAAGTAAAAAAGTAACTAAGGTGAAGAAAGGTGGCCCAATCCTTTTTATAGCAAAGGACAAGCCTGGACGAACTCTTATATAAAGCTAAGTGCGCCCGAGGACACATGGGAATTACTGTCAAGCTAGTTTTCATCATGCTCATATGATTCACGTTCGTTACTTTAATAATTTGATATGTGGGTGGACCGGTGCTTGGGTGTTGCCCTTCCTTGGACAAGCCTCCCACTTATGATTAACCCCTCTCGCAAGCATCAGCAACTACGAAAGAAGAATTAAGATAAATCTAACCATAGGACGAAACATATGAATCCAAATCAACCCCTTATGAAGCAACACATAAACTAGGGTTTAAGCTTCTGTCGCTCTGGCAACCCATCATCTACTTATTACTTCCCAATGCCTTCCCACAGGCCCAAATCATGGTGAAGTGTCATGTAGTCGATGTTCACATAACACCACTAGAGGAGAGACAACATACATCTCATCAAAATATCGAACGAATACCAAATTCACATGATTACTTATAACAAGACTTCTCCCATGTCCTCAGGAACAAACGTAACTACTCACAAAGCATATTCATGTTCATAATCAGAAGAGTATTAATTATCATTAAGGATCTGAAAATATGATCTTGCACTAAATAAACCAACTAGCATCAACTACAAGGAGTAAACAACACTACTAACAACCCACAAGTACCAATCTGAGGTTTTGAGACAAAGATCGGATGCAAGAGATGAAGTAGGGTTTGAGAGGAGATGGTGTTGGTGAAGATGTTGATGGAGATTGATCCCCTCCGGAAGAGAGGATCATTGGTGATGACGATGGCTTCGATTTCCCCCTCCGGAAGAGAAGTTCCCCCGGCAGAATAGCTCCGCCGTAGCCCTAGATTGGTTCTGACCAAGTTCCACCTCAAGATAGTGGCGCTTCATCCCGAAAGCTTCCGTATGATTTTTTTCCAAGTAAAAACACACTATATAGCAGAAGATGGGCATCGGGGGCCTGCTAGGTGGCCCACAAGGCAGGGGGCATGCCCAGGGGGTAGGGCGCCCCCAACCCTTATGGATGGCAAGTGGCCCCCCTCTGGTGCTTTCTTCGCCTAATATTTTTTATATATTCCAAAATAATTCTCCGTTAAGTTTCAGGACTTTTGGAGTTGTGCAAATAGGTCTCTAATATTGGCTCCTTTTCCATTCCAGAATTCCAACTACCGCCATTCTCCCTCTTCATGTAAACCCTGGAAAATAAGGGAGAAAAGGCATACATATTGTACCATAATGTGTAATAACAGCCCATAATGCAATAAATATCAATATAAAAGCATGATGCAAAATGGACGTATCAACTCCCCCAAGCTTAGTCCCCGCTTCTCCTCGAGGGAAAGCCGAAATCAAAAAATATGTCCACATGTTTAGAGATAGAGGTGTCGATAAAATAAAACGGACATGAGGGCATCATGGTCATCTTTAGAATAGCAACATACATTGTCATATAATTTCTTACACCAAAGTAACAATTCGTTCACAAGGTAAAGTATGAATCAAAAACTTCATTGAAAAACTAACGAAGTATGATCTTAGTCATTGAAGCCATTGCAATTTATCACAACATCGGAAAGAGTCAAAAAAAAGAGCTTTTTCAGCAAGCCCACATACTCAACTATCATTTAGTCTTTCACAATTGCTAACACTCACACGATACTTATGGGTTCAAAGCTTTAATCAGACACAAAGAAAGACATTGGCTTATTGTTCCGCCTCCCAACCTTTTACCTCAAGGTTAATGTCAGCAATACTAGTTTATGATAACCTACATCTAAGTGGATATATATATATCCGGATCTCTCCAACACATGGTACTTGCCAAAAGAAAAAGTGTAAAAAGGAAAGGTGAAGATCACCATGACTCTTCTATAAGGGTAGAAGATAAAAGTAAAATATAGACCCTTCGCAGAGGGAAGCAGAGGTTGTCATGCACTTTTGTGGTTGGATGCACAAAATCTTAATGCAAAATAACGTCACCTTATATTGCCGCTTGTGATAAAGAACTTTATTATGAAGTCCGTCACTTTTATTTATTCCATATCACAAGTTCGTATAAAGCTTATTTTCTCCACACAATAGATCATACATATTTTAGAGAGCATTTTTTATTCCTTGCATGGATGACAACTTACTTGAAGGATCTTACTGAATCCATAGGTAGGTATGGTGGACTCTCATGGCAAAACTGGTTTAAGGGGTGTTTGGAAGCACAAGTAGTATCTCTACTTGTGCGAAGAATTTGGCTAGCATGAGAGGGAAAGGCAAGCTCAACAGGTTGGAGGATCCATGACAATATAACTTCTATTCAGATATAAGCAAACATAACCCATTATGTTGTCTTCGTTGTCCAACATCAACTTAGCATGTCATATTTTAATGAGTGCTCACAATTACAAAAGATGTCCAAGATAGTATATTTATATGTGAAGCCTCTCTTTCTTTAGTACTTCCTATTAATTGCAACAATGACCAGAACTATGTTTGTCAACTCTCAACAATTTTTATTCATCATACTCTTTATATGTGAAGTCATTACTCTCCATAAGATCAATATATGACTTTTTATTTCTTTCTGTTCTTTAATTCCCTCAAGATCATAGCAAGAAAGCAAAGCCCTCAACTCAAAACTACTCTTTATTATATAACTCACGAAATCGATTACATAGATATATCTCGAAACAAACTCAAAGCTAGATCATACTAAAAACTTTATTTTACTAGATCAAGATATAATCAAATAGATTGGACTAAGAAAATCGATAAAGGTAAAGCTGTGATGGTGATAAGCCGAGACACCTCCCCCAAGCTTGGCAGTTGCCAAGGGGAGTGCCCATACCCATGTATTTATGTCCCTTTCTTTGGAGGTGGTGATGATGGAGTTGTTGATTTAGTAGGTTTGTCATCCATCTTCTAAGGCATAGGCTCACCATCATACTGATATGAACGAGTCTTCGAGATCCTCATATCTGCAGCCAAACTCATCCTCTTAAATTTGTATTCATACTCACAGTTTTGGCTTTGCAAGTCATAGATCTGGGCTTGGAGATGCTCTATTTTCTCAAGAAGCTTGAAGATGGCCACCCCGATGTTCTTGGAATCCAGCTTGTGATTGTTTGTGAACTCTGTGATCATCATGTGATTGGCGTTGAGTCCATGTTCCACCATCCCTTGGCACTTGAAACCTTGTTGCTCCATGTTACGTCCATTTTGCATCATGCTTTTATATTGATATTTATTGCATTATGGGCCGTTATTACACATTATATCACAGTACTTATGCTTATTATACCTTATTTTACAAGGTTTACATGAAGAGGGAGAATGCCGACAGCTGGAATTCTGGACTACAAAAGGAGCAAATATTAGAGATCTATTCTACACAACTCCAAAAGTCCCGAAACTTCACGGATCTTATTTTGGAATATATAAAAAATATTGGGCGAAGAAAGAACCAGAGGGGGGCCACCAGCCAGCCACAAGGGCAGAGGGCGTGCCCTACCCCCTAGGCGCGCCCCCCCGATCTTGTGGGCCCCCGGCAGGCGTCCGGTGCCCATCTTTGGCTATATAGTGTCTTTTACCCTGGAAAAAAATCAAGACGAAGATTTTGGGACAAAGCGCCGCCGTCTCGAGGCGGAACCTGGGCATAACAATTATAGGGCTCCGGCGGAGCTGTTCTGTCGGGTAAACATGCCTCCGGGAGGGGGAAATCGTCGTCATCGTCATCACCATCGATCCTCTCATCGAGGGAGGGTCAATCTCCATCAACATCTTCACCAGAACCATCTCCTCTCAAACCCTAGTTCATCTCTCGTATTCAATCTTGGTTCGAAAACCTCAGATTGGTACCTGTGGGTTGCTAGTAGTGTTGATTACTCCCTGTAGTTGATGCTAGTTGGTTTATCTGGTGGAACATTATATGTTCAGATCCTTAATGATAATTAATACTCCTATGATTATGATTATGAATATGTTTTGTGAGTAGTTACCTTTGTTCCTGACGGCATGGGAAAAGTCTTGTTATAAGTAATCATGTGAATTTGGTATTCGTTCGATATTTTGATGAGATGTATGTTGTCCCTCCTCTAGTGGTGTTATGTGAACGTCGACTACATGTCACTTCACCATTATTTGGGCCTAGGGGAAGGCATTGGGAAGTAATAAGTAGATGATGGATTGCTAGAGTGACAGAAGCTTAAACCCTAGTTTATGCGTTGCTTCGTAAGGGGCTGATTTGGATCCATATGTTTCATGCTATGGTTAGGTTTACCTTAATTCTTATTTTGTAGTTGCGGATGCGTGCTAGAGGGGTTAATCATAAGTGAGAGGCTTATCCAAGGAAGGGAAGCACCCAAGCACCGGTCCACCCACATATCAAATTATCAAAGTAACGAACACGAATCATATGAGCATGATGAAAACAAGCTTAACAGTAATTCCCATATGTCCTTGGGAGCGCTTTGCTTTATATAAGAGTTTGTCCAAGCTTGTCCTTTGCTACAAAAAGGATTGGGACACCTTGTGCACCTTGTTTACTTTATTTACTTGCTACCTATTACAATTTACCCTATCACAAAACTATCTATTACCGACAATTTCAGTGCTTGCAGAGAATAGCTTGCTGAAAACCGCTTGTTATTTCCTTCTCCTCCTCATTGGGTTCGACACTCTTACTTATAAAAAGGACTATGGTAGATCCCCTATACTTGTGGGTCATCAAGACTCTTTTCTCGCACCATTGCCAGGAGTGAAGCGCCTTTGGTAAGTGGAAATTGGTAAGGAAACATTTATATAGTGTGTTGAAATTTACTTTCACTTGTTACAATGGAAAATAATCCTTTGAGGTGTTTGTTCGGGGTATCTTCACCTCGACCGGAACCACAATTAGCTACTCCTCAACCTACTGCACCTATTGGAATTATTTATTATTAAATTCATTCGAGTATGATAGAGAAACTGCTAGCTAATCCTTATGCAGGAGATGGAACATTACATCCCGATATGCACCTAATCTATGTGGATGAAGTTTGTGGAGTATTTAAGCTTGCAAGTATACCCGAGGATGTTGTCAAGATGAAGGTCTTCCCTTTATCTTTTAAGAGAAAGGCATTGACATGGTATAGGCTATTTGATGATATGGGATCACGGAACTACAACCGATTGAAATTGGAATTTCATCACATGTTTTATCCTATGCATCTGGTTCATCGTGATCGGAATTATATATATAATTTTTGGCCTCGTGAAGGAGAAAGTATCGCTCAAGCTTGGCGGAGGCTTAAGTTAATGTTATATTCATGCCCCAATCATGAGCTCTCAAGAAGAATTATTATTCAAAAAATTTATGCTCGGCTTTCTCATAATGATCGATCCATGCTCGATACTTCTTTTACTGGTTCTTATATGAAGAAGGATATTGAATTCAAATGGGATTTATTGGAAAGAATTAAATGCAACTACGAAGATTGGGATCTCGACGAATGTAAAGATTCAGGTATAAACCTTAAGTTTGATTGTGTTAAATCTATTATGGATACCGATGTTTTTCATGATTTTAGCACTAAATATGGACTTGACTCTGAGAGAGTAGCTTACTTTTGTGAATCTTTTGCTACTCATGTTGATCTCCCTAAGGAGAAGTGGTTTAAATATCATCCTCCCATTGAAGTTAAAGTAGTTGAACCTATTAAAGTTTAAGAAACTATTACCTATAATGTTGACCCTATTGTTCCTACTGCTTATATTGAGAGACCACCTTTCCCTGATAGAATAAAGGATCATGCTAAAGCTTCAAGTGTGGTTCATAAGAGTTATATTAAAACACCTACATCCTCTGAGAAAATTAATGTTGAACCTTGTATTGCTATGGTTAAAGATCTCTTGGTTGATAATATTGATGGGCATGTTATTTATTTCTGTGATGAAGCTGCTAGAATTGCTAAACCCGATATGAAAGGTAAACATAGACCTGTTGTTGGCATGCCTCTTGTTTCTGTTAAAATAGTAGATCATTGTTATCATGGCTTATGTGATGTGGGTGCTAGTGTGAGTGCAATTCCTTAGACCTTATACAAAGAAATTATGAATGAAATTGCACCTGCTGAGATAGAAGATATTGATGATACTATTAAAGTTGCTAATAGAGATACTATATCACCAATTGGGATTGTTAAAGATGTTAAAGTCTTGTGTGGGAAAATTAAATATCCTACTGATTTTCTTGTTCTTGGTTCCCCACAAGACAATTTTTGTCCCATTATATTTGGTAGACCTTTCTTGAATACTGTTAATGCTAAGATAGATTGCGAGAAAGACATTGTTACTGTTGGTTTGGGAGATATGTCTCATGATTTTAATTTCTCTAAATTTCGTAGACAACCCCATGATAATGAATTGCCTAGTAACGATAAATTATTGGTCTTGCTGCTATTGTCGTGCCTCCTGCTGATCCTTTAGAACAATATTTGCTAGACCATGAAAATGATATGTTTATGAATGAAAGAAGAGAAATAGATGAAGTATTCTTTAATCAGGGACCTATTTTGAAACACAATTTGCCAGTTGAAATCCTTGAGGATCCTCCTCCACCTAAGGGTGATCCCGTGTTTGATCTTAAACAATTGCATGATACTCTGAAATATGCTTATCTTGATGAAAAGAAGATAAATCCTATTATTATTAGTGCTAACCTTTCAGAGCATGAAGAAAAGAAATTGTTGAAAACTCTGAAGAAGCACCATGCCGCTATTGGATATACTCTTGATGATTTTAAAGGCATTAGTCCCACTCTATGTCAGTATAAAATTAAACTGTAGAAAGATGCTAAACCAGTTGTTGATCATCAATGACGGTTAAATCCGAAGATGAAAGAAGTGGTAAGAAATGAAATACTAAAGCTTCTGTAGGCAGGTATAATTTATCCTATTGCTGAGAGTCAATGGGTAAGTCCTGTTCATTGTGTCCCTAAGAAGGGAGGTATTACTGTTGTTTCTAATGATAAGAATGAATTTATTCCTCAAAGAAATGTTACAGGTTATAGAATGGTAACTGATTTTCACAAATTAAATAAAGCTACTAGGAAAGATCATTACACTCTACCTTTTATTGATCAGATGCTAGAAAGACTATCCAAACATACTCAAATTTTCTTTTTAGATGGTTATTCTGGTTTCTCTCAAATACCTGTGTCGAAAGAGGATCAAGAGAAAACCACTTTTGCTTGCCCTTTTGTTACCTTTGCTTATAGACGTATGCCTTTTGGTTTATGCAATGCACCTGCTACCTTTCAAAGATGTATGACTGCTATATTCTCTGACTGTTGTGAAAATATTGTTAATGTTTTCATGGATGATTTTCCCTTTACGGAACTTCTTTTGATGATTGCTTGAGAAACCTTGATCGAGTTTTGCAGAGATGTGAAGAAACAAATCTTGTCTCGAATTGGGAAAAGTGCCACTTTATGGTTAATGAAGGTATTGTCTTGGGGCATAAAGTTTCTGAAAGAGGTATTGAAGTTGATAAAGCTAAAGTAGATGCTATTGAAAAGATGCCGTTTCCTAAAGATATCAGAGGTATAAGAAGTTTCCTTAGTCATGCTAGTTTCTATATGAGGTTTTTTAAAACTTCTCTAAAATTTCTAGGCCTCACTATTCTCTTGCAAAAATATGTTCCTTTTGTTTTTGATGATGATTGTGTGGAAACATTTGAAATACTTAAGAAAGCCTTGATTTCTGCACCTACTATTCAGTCACCTGATTGGAATTTACCCTTTGAAATTATGTGTGATGCTAGTGATTATGTTTTTGTGCTGTTCTAGGACAAAGAGTTGATAAAAAATTAAATGTTATTCAATATTCTAGTAAAACCCTAGACAGTGCCACTACAAAAAATACACTTCTGTGATGATACATGTTTGTCATAGTAGGTCACTTTTCCTGTCATGCATGTACATCCATGGCAATTTTATCTAAAAATCAAGATAGTCATACCTGTGCTGTCGTAGAAGTGTTCCATGACATTACCAAAATTATCATCACAGAAGTGTCCACTTCCATGATGATAAATGGCGCGTCATGGAAGTGCTTTCGTCAAGGGTGACCGACACGTCGCGTCCACTGTAACGGGTCGCCGTTAAGCTACCAAGTCCGGTTTTGGATCCGATAACCCGCTAAGAGCCCGGACCAATAAGGATTTTCCACGTGTAAAATTCTCATTGGCTGGAGGACACACGTGTTGGCTCACCATTGAGACAGATGTCATCCATTCATTGGGCAGGAGGCGCCTATGATACGTCGACACGTGCCACGACCCAACAGAAAGGTAACGGGATGGCCCACGGAAAGCCTGTTTGACTTGGTCAAAAGGTAACGGGCCGGCCCACAGAAAGCCTGTTAACGGCCTGTTCGTATATAGCCCATTTACGGCCCTCTAACTCACGACCCGTTATGGCCTATCAGAATTAAGCCTAGTAGCTTCATCTGGGCCGTCCAATATGATTCCAGCCCGTTGTAACTTATGGCCCATGTATGGCCATGATGTCTTTCGGCCATACGAGGACATTTGTAACTCTTGGCCCATTAACGGCCCATGGCGAATCTGGCCCGCAATGAACAGTGTACCGTTTTATACCCATTAACGGCCTGTGGCAAATCTGGCCCGCAATGAATAGTGTATCGCTTTATACCCATTAACGGCCCATTATTCCATTGGGCCGTTTCCAACCCATGTTATCTTTCGTCCTTCTTAGGGCCCATTTATTGTTGGGCTCATTTCCAATATTTGGTTACTTATGACCCGTTACTGGCCTTTTCTGCTTATGGGACAAATTCAGCCCGTGGTTACAATCGGCCCATTTGTGGCCCATTAATCCGTTGGGCCATTTTCATAGCGTCATCAAATACGGCCGATTAGCGACAGCCTATTATTGTCGGCCCATGAACAGACGATTCCAAATCTAGCCCGTTTACAGCCCATAATGCGGTCTGTTATTGGCCCATGTTTGGCCGATCAATCATACGGCCCATAGAAGGCCCATTGATGCTACGACCCATAGAAGGCCCGTTGATGGTACAGCCCGTAGAAGGCCCATTGGTGCTACGGCCCGTAGAAGGCCCATTGTTTCTACAGCCCATAGGAGGCCCATGGGAACAATAGTAAATATGTAGACCCTGGTTATCGTGGCCTAGTTTTAAAAAATAGGTTATTGCGGCCACTAGCAAACCGCAGAAAAAGAACTGCACTAACTACATGCAAACAAATAAACAAGACAACAAGGAAATAAATAAGCAAGCAACTTACGCTAGGCTATCACGGCTATTACACATATTACATCCACTGGGCATCAAAGTTCGTCACCAGTGCAAATATCAGGAACATAGCAGCATATCATATACACTAGTTGTTAAAGTTGGCGACCAGTGCAAATAAACGCCACAACAAAACAAGTCCAAAACTGAAACCACTTCAGAAGAGCTCAAGAAACAATATCCTGGGTAGCCATAATGCTGGCAAGATGCTTAGCAAGCTTATTAACTTTCTCTTCTTTGGCGCTTAAATCCTCCAGCACTTGCTGTTGCACCAGAAAGTATGAATCTGAATTCTACAGGGACTTCCTGTCGCATAACATCTGATCGATGTCTTTCAACTTGAAGTTGAGACTCAAGAAGCCGAACTGATTCAGGCGACGAATTCGAAGAGATGGTGCCAGCAGTAGTAGCCAGTAACTCAAACACTACATCAAGACAGGACTTTGGGGTTGTCTCAGTGTCTTCAATATAGTTTTTATCAGCTTTCTTGGAGACCAACAGGGATGTCTCACTATCTTCAACCTTATCTGCATTACTTCCTTTACCATTGCATAACGGGGTACTCATCTCCAATATATTATCCGCGTTCTAAAAGAGAAACAAAGAAACACATCACAGGTTTACCATGTTGTATATGAAACTCATTTTGGTAAACCAGTTCACTAGTAAGGTGGACAGGATAACAACATGAAACAAACATATATCTATGTAGTATGGTCACCGTATGGTCTATATCATTCTAGTTTATGTTGCCAAATCAAGATAGAGACAGTTCGAATCATATCTATTTAAGACAAAGCAGCATAGACAGAATATAAGTGTGGGAAACTACACAACAATAACAACACTTGTAATGTGCATGGCATGAGAACATAACTGTTTATTCAATTGAAACTGAAATCAACATAGAGCAAGTTACAACAGCAAACACGTTAAAGAAACATGTTTAAAACATACCTGTTGCACCATTGGAGTTTCAATTGCATCCTTCAAATTTGAAATTAGTTGGCATGAGTAAATACAGTGATGCAAGAGCAAAGTAGTATGAACCATAGCTATGGAAACTAACCTAAGAACAATTCTTCTTCTGCTATAAGCGTTGACTTGGGGTTCGGAGTGGTGGTCCTCGTGCATTGGGCACTGCAGCTTCCTTCCTTACTGCTCATGTTTGGGTGCTCTGTGGTGGAGACAGTGTTGTGTCAACTGGAACTGGGTTACTATCTACTAGGGTTGGGGTTAGAAGGGTAGTAGCTGGTTCTCTATCCAACTAGGTAGGGGTACAATCTGCGTGAGTCTGGGTTATGTGTGGTGGGGCTGGTTCTTGGGCAAGTACAACCATGGTTCTATCTGCATCGACAGGTAGCACGATCTTTTCTGAAGACCGTGTTTTTACTCCCACAGATACTACCATCACCTCCTCCAATTGAAATGGCTAATAAACAAGAAAATTAATTGAATGTACAAACATTGTAAGATAGACATGTGCAATGGATATTAGGGAAGACAACATGGCATGAAATAATTCACATTTATGTTGTCTAACCAAATGGAATAGCGGGACATAATTTCACATATATGATGGCTAATTAAACAGGATAGCATGACATAATTTCACATGTATGATGGCTAACTAAACAGGATAGAATGACATACTTCAAAATATGATGACTATGTAAACAGGATGACATGCGCTTCGTCAGATAGCATTTTCTGCTCTGAAGACCTTGTTTCCACTCTAGATTTTTCCATGACCATGCCGAATGGCTGATGCACAGGAAGAGTAATTGAATGTACTAAAATTGTTGACAAATTTAACACGTAATAAAAAATGATGGCATGATATAAGATCACAGGATAACCAGGGTGGCACTGCAAAAATTCACATATATGATGCCTGGCTAAACATGATGGCATTGCATGATTCACATATACGATAAAGAAACTAAACATATGGCATTCACACAAAGCATGTATAAACTAAGAAGATGACATATTTGATGTATAAAGTAAGCAATGCAATGCACCATATGCATGATAGTACCAACATCAGCATGCCAAGTTGGAGCGGAGACCTCAGGGGGTAAATAGGAGTGGTCTTCTCCTTCTGAATCCCCCTTAGAATAGTTATCTTCCTCTTGATTACAATCCGAAATGGGTGGAGGGGGGGCTGCCTTTGCGCCCACCATGGAGCGATGTCTGCATGAAATTTTATTGCCACGCAAGGCTCGTCTCTTTTGCTCTACATGTCCAGTTCCATTGTGTACAATAACTGACATGCATAGGAATAAAACATAGTGAGATTATGTAAGGAGTGCATGCACAAATCAAGAGTTATGGTAGCGAACTGTGGATAGACCCAAAACCAATGATAGCAGGCATATAATAGCTTTAGTTAAAAAATACAGATAATGGCTCCTTTAATGTTTACTTTCACCCAACATGAAACTCATAGTAGACACCCGAGATTAACCAGATAGTAGACATATAGTACTGATTGCTGCCCCAATATGTACCCCACAACCATTTAAAAACTCAAGTTTCAGCATTAGTTTGGACCTGACTCGGAGTCTAATAGGTGAACAAGATGATAAAGTAGCATGTCATCATATTAAGCCATGCATAACATAAGCAGACACGAAAGAGTGCGACCTCTTTTACGGACCCATGTAGTCCTCAAGGTCATCTGCTAAGTTGATGATGGTAATGCAGTTGTCGTGGCTACCGGTGGTGGGGAAGAAGATCTGAGGCGGCGAAAGACAGTCTGGAGAGCGGATCCCTGTTATGGTGAACCCTTCCGACATTGGAGCAGCTGAGCTGGGGTGGAACACAACGCATCAGGAGCAGGACAAACCACACAATGTTTTCATTGACACATATCTATAACAGAAGTAATTGTGTAATGGCTTGTTTGAATTTGAGGATTCTAACAATGCAGGGATAGGAAATAGACAGGAATAGGATAGGAACGCACGTGCAAAACAGAGAATTTAAAATCACATGATTTCTGCCAATCTCGGTGTTTCGTTCACAAGAATTGGAAGATCACATGATGCAAAGAAGCATGGTGAGATTAAGTCAAACCACAAGAAAATGTACGGTTATAATGCTATTGTGCTACTATCTCTTAGTCTTGTGCTTCATGAATAGGAATTTGAAAAGGAGGACAAGTGGAAATTAAAATTCCTATGGTTTTTCTTTCAAGGAGACACTAAAGGAACAAATCCTACAGTTTTCCTTTGCTCCGTTCCTTTGAACCAAATGCATGAATAGTAGTACCATAGGAAACTTTCCAATTCCTATGTTTTTCCTTCACTTTTCGTTTCAAGTACCGGCGATTCTAGTAGGCGGGCTTGAGCAAGGAAAAACCTACACTCAAAAAATGGTTTTGTGCTAATTCTACTACTTTGGACCTATGCCACTACCCTACTAGCTCAACTCCCAGGCCCATCGACAAATGCACAGCTCAAACGCGCAGAGATAAATAATGATGGCATTCAAGAGAGTCCATCACATATAGCTAAGTTTCCTAGTACCTCACTGCTTGTCATATAGTAGGATAAAATAATCGTATTTCATGTTACTACGTGTGCTCAGTGCATAATATATATAACATGTAGAGTAAAAAAAGATGCAACAAGTGTACAACCTCTTTGCCGAAGCTATGTCGATCTCAGTGTGATTGGGTTGGTCAGTGAGGATGCTCTAGCTGAGTTGGCTGTCGGAGGAGGGGAAGAAGATCTTAGGTGTCTGGAGATTGAGCCCGGGGTACTGCTCCACTGTGATGGAGGGTTTCGTCGTTGGAGCAGCTCTGGTGAGTTGTACGACACCGAGGCTGAAGCAGGACAAGAGAGACAACATTAACCTGAGTGAAATTTTAATAGCATCTACAAATAGATGATATAAAATACATAACCACAAAGTGCTAGATGTAAAATACATCAGCCGCTCATCTCCAAATTTAACTGTCGAAACTGAATTTAACTGTTGAAACTGAACTTAACTGTCGAAACTGAATTTTGCTATCGAAACCGAATTTCACTGTCGAAATTGAACGCACTAGTAGCAGAAAAGCAGTAGCAGTAGGGCATGCGAGAGCCGGGGCAGCTGGTCATGTAGCAGTTCATCTTCAACCTCCACCCTCCTGAGCCACCAGCCACCACCGACCAAACCGTCGCACCTCGCCGCCCGCGGCCGGCGGCGCGCCGCCCCGCCCGCCCCGAAACCACTCCCCACTGCCCGTCCGCCACCGCCCCGGCCATCCCTCTTGGCCCCCCGTGTCGAGCTCTTTCTCCAGTGATCCCCACGCCACTGCCCCACCACCGCCGGCGACCACCGCCCCACCATGAACCCTAAGATAGATAGTGGGGTACCTCTCTGGCAAGCCCCCCCGCTGCGATTGGTTCTTCCTTAACTCCAGCGAGCCCCCACCCCTTGAAAATTTATTGACCCAAAAGTTGATTCAGTCGACTGAAGTGTAGCCAAATCGGAGCAGCATCGCAAGCAAGAGCAAGAGCGAGAGCAGCAGTGCGAGCAAGAGCAAGAGGAATAGCAAGAGCAGACCAGGCAGGGGACCAAGAGAAAGAGTAGAGCAGCAGCGCGAGTGAAAGCCAAAGTAGTAGCAGCTCCTACTGATGTGGACATCGCCACCGATGGATCGACGTCGTGGAGGAAGTGGCCGGCGACGCCACCGTGGATGGAGCCGCGCCATGTCAGCTCGGGACCGAGCGCCGGTAGCACCCGAGATCGAATCAAGAAGAAAATGCGGCGATTAGTGTACGACCTCTTTGGTGGCACTGATTAGGCCTTAGCTTCAGCCGAGTAAATGGTGATGATGCTGCTCTTTCCGGTGGTGCAGGTGAAGATGGCGGTGTGTTAATGGAGTTGGTGCGAAAGATGAGGGGAACATCGGGGCAGCTCCTTGGAGGTGGAGGAGGGGGTGGATGAACCGGTGAGACGACGAGATCGACGATGGATCCTCATCCGGTACGGTGGATGAGGTACGTCGAGGTGTTGTTGTGGACAACGTCGTCGGGGAAGAGGCTCTGGCTGGGTGGCAGACGGAGGAAGGTGTGGGGCTTCGTGGGTTTTCGTAGCCTCGGTGTACGAATGGGTGGGCGGATGGGATGGGCGTGGTGAACCATGGCTTAGGGATGCGCTTGTCCGAAATGTGGGGTAAGTTACGAAAGTACCCCCACCAATTTGAGCTAGGGGGTTCCTTCGGTTCAGGTGTATTATGGGCATTTCACATGTCGGGATTTCATAGGAGGTGGGAGTTTTCGCGCGCGTTGTAATTTTGGGATAGCAAGGCGCGGGTTAAGATGGAGGAAGTTTTTGGAGCACAATGAGACAAAGGTATATCTTAAAATATTTTAGGGTAACAAGGCGCGGGTTGAAGAGGCGAGAATTTCGCAGCATGGTAGACAGAGATGCTAGCTTGAAATTTCGGCATAACAAGGCAAGACCTGAAATTTCGGGAGAACAAGCTTAACGTGTACACAAAAAAAGACAATTCGTATCTCATCACTAGAGAGAGCCATGTCCCGTTTTACTATATTACTAGAAGTGCATTCAAATACAACAAAAAAACTAAAAAAATTGGGATAACAAACATAATGTTAGTACCAAAACAATTTGCACTTCCCTCAACAATAAAAAACAATGTGTCTTGTCTAGCATATGGACTAAATTTACATTTTCCCTGTTTGAATGGGATTGTACTTGGGTTAGTTATACAACCATCTAAATATTACCTTCACAACACATGACATGAATATAGGAGAAGTTAATTCCTATAAAAATACAAACTACATGTACATACGATCTCAAATTCAAATGTATGTATCCATTTTATGTTGAATTCAAATCATAGTACATGTATGCTCTAGCTACATGTTCGGAATCTAAACCATGTATGATACTACGTACAATGTATTCAACACGCACAACACACACACAAACACCATTTAGACTAGTAAGGTACACGTGCATTGCACACATAAGATTTGGCAACCAAATTATGAATAAATACCACATTATAGCATGTAAGCTTTTGAGTCATATATGCATGATGTAGATGTTTGTTTAATTCTTATAGTTCATTTCATTCAAAATCATCTAGTTTTTATAAGAAAGCTAATCTATTTTAAGATTCATGGAATTGTGCGCTGTAACGCATAAAGTAGAAACAAAGAATGGCAAATCATGTAGAAAAACATTTGGGCAATTCTGATACGGAAGATTCTAGAACAAAGAAGAAGTGCTTGTGTTTTGATGTTTGTGCATTATGCTTAAGTTCAACCATGGAGTCTTCTAGATTGTACATGTGGCAAAAGCTGGTGGAATCTAGTTGATATCCAACGGCCAGTAGTGCTCAAATTTGTCGTCTCTGCACCATCGGATTGGCTTCATCCAACGACCATCTTTCAAAGTTAAAGTTATCCGCACACTATATAAAAATATAACTTTAGAATAGTGTGTCCATGCACGGATGCAATGTGGCCAAACGATGTCTGCCATCGGTATCTCAAATTCAAATCAGTCTGACCATGTTCAATGTGTATACAATACAACATGCTCGTTTCCCAACCACACCACGCATATCTCAGTAATATTCATGCATGCATGGGTTTCAAACATCATGATCTCTTATTCAAATATTTGAATTCAACTTTACATTGATTATGGCCTCACCTAGTCTTTTACACCCACACAGTTGTCTTCTCTTTATAATTGTACCACTAAATTTCTCTCGTGCATGCATGCACACACACTACCAGTCGACATTATCCATCGCACACATGCAATCTTTTTCTTTAGGTCGGTCTCCCATACATGCACACACACACACCTTCCCCTCTCCATCAAATCGGGCATTCTTTATCTCTCACGTGCATGAGCAACGATTGATGTTCCTCTATGTGTGTGAATATATTGCTAGGTCTTTCACAGTTTTCCACACAAACCGATCAATCTATATATCTAGTGAGGTCTCACCCTCTTTCCCACGTCCACAACGATCAATCTGTACCTCTCTATATAGGATTACATAGCTAATACACCCACATTAATTATATATCCAATGTCCCCCTCTCATCATCCATGCCTTCCGCTTCATCTCTCAGACGCGCGCACTGTGGCGAAGACAAGGGGCAGCAAGGGCCTTGCCCCCCTAACATCACTATATATCGAGGCTAATATGAATGTGATCATTAGACAATTGCTGGTAAAATGGTTTAAGTTGATGAATTGTCCCTCCTCGTAAAGGATTAGCAATGCTTGGCCCCCTAGCTCATTTATTTTTCATGGCTCCACCACTGCGTGCAACAGCGCACGTTCTCGCCCCCTCTCTTTAAATATCGATCTTGCACTTGTGCACTCGTTCATAGTCTCCCTCCACTTGGACCCTCACACCATTTTCTAGCCCCCACCGGATTTTGCCACATGTACAATCTAGCAAACTCCATGGTTGAACTTAAGCATAATGCACAAACCTCAAAACACAAGTGCTTCTCCTTTGTTCTAGAATCTTCCGTATGATAACCGCCCAAAATTTTTTTCTAGTTGAATTTCCATTATTTGTTTTTACTTTATGCTTTACAACGCACAATTCCATGAAACATAAAATAGATTAAGGGCTTCTTTGATCAAAGAATTCTCAAAGGAATTTGGGAGGATTCTAATACTTAGGAATTTTTCCTATCTTGGTTGTTTGATTCGTAGGATTGTAAACCATAGGAATTTTCCATAGGATTCATTTGCACTAGATTTCATAGGAAACATCCCATCCACTCAAACCTCTTCGAGAGAATCCTGCCTTTTTTCTATGCACAATCAAACACTCATACAATCCTGTAGGATTCAAGACGACATTCCACTCTAATCCCATGTTTTTCCTATTCCTGCATTTTGGAAATCCTATGAATTAAAGAGGCCCTAGCTTTTTTTTATAAAAACTAATTGATTTTTGAATGAGATGAACTATAAGAATTAAATGAACGTCTACATCGGGAATATATGACTCAGAGCTTACATGCTATAGCGTGGTATTTATTCATAATTTGGTTGCCAAATTTGATGCGTGCAATGCACGTGTACCTTACTAGTACTTCGAGTATGTGCAAAACACGTAAATTAGAATTCCAATGGCACACTACACAGTTTCTCTCTTATAGTTCATGAAGCCATGTGGCACATGTGGAGGCGTTGTCGCGACCTCCTTGTGTGGATTGATCACAGTGATGTGCTGCTGGTTCCAGAAGAATGTACTCATCCTTTCGGAGGCACACTGGCGGTACATGCATGAAGCGAAGATGTGCATGCATGCCACACACACACACACACTCATTCTCTCGCACGCACACGCGGGTACACGGGGGGACGCATTTTTGTACGAAGATCCACCCCATGTGATAATTTGACGCATGTAAAGTCCTTCACTTCTTTGATGGTCAATTAATACAACGCATGCAAATTGAGTGGACATGAGGGAGGAAGAAAGACATTACTACTCTACTGCGTGAATGCGAGTAGTTAAATCACGGGTTGCTACTTCCATTGGTCTCCTTCATATTTTGTGCCAATTTTGACCATATTTTTAAGTAACATAATATTTATGCATGTCATAAAAAGTGGCACAAAAAAGGGGCCAATAAACCAGGATGCAGGCAGCATGATCAATTTTTGCCAGGGCTACTGTTGGTGGCCTTTGTATTTAAATATGGACGAAGTGGAGTAGTACTATCTTTATCTTAGCCTCGTACGGCTCTCCCAGCGCCTAGGCTCGCCTCCCCGCCTCGCCCACCAGATCCTGCCATGGATAATCCCTTAGATCCCAAGATCCCGCGGGCAGCCCTCTCGCTGCGGCCCGCAGCACTGCCGTCTTTGAGCTAAACCGACATGTGTTTTAGAGGGGACCCATTGCTCTAGAATCACATATCGGTGGCATCGGAGGATATGCCAGGGCTGCGTTTCAGGTGGTGGGCATCAAGGGCAAATCGGATCGAGGAAGCGTCGCATCGATTGGAGAGAAGTTCCAAGGAGCTGCGCCTGGCGTAGCACAAGGCGGAGGCACAAGTCGATCTCAGGGGAGAGATGCTGAGGGATGTCAGCATCTGGCAGCATCGCGTTGATTTCGAGCTAGGGCTAGTGGTAGAGATCATATTCACGGAGTCGACTGCGGAGGAAAGAACGCGCATGCCTGCGCAATGGCATGAGCAGCCAATCGAACTGTTCAAATGGGCGGTAGGAGGAGGCAAATCTCGGGACCAGCTGCGGCGGCGCCGCTAGGCATGCATCGTAGGCGAGGTGAGCTACCCTCCTTCCCCGCCAGCGATGCAGTGATCTAGTAGTCGGTTGCTGCTGTAGTGAACTTGCAACGCCATGTCGGTTTGCAACCTTGACAATAACTCCATCTACATGTATTATATTCCTGTGAAAATACTCGGTCGTTTGGAAAAAGATGGTAATTGATTTATCACTAGTTTTAGAATGCTTGCTCGTGATAATCAACTGAAGCCATCATCACGTAATACTTTACGGTCGGTCGCACCAACAGACGGTCAGTCGGACCCGCGTCTCACCGAAGGGACACACATCGGCTTGGTCTGACATGCACGACCAGTTACATCATTGACTTGTGCAACCGCATTTGAACTTCAAATATTCTATTTTTGTAATGATATATTTTTTATGTTAAACAATTTATTTTATATAAGTTAGATTGATGACCTAGATACACGTGCAAGCCTTAAACTGAGATGGAGGGAGTACTTGAAATCTATGTTCCACTAAACTCATCGGGAGCCGTTTCAGGCCTCGAAACCAAAACCATCAATTAATCTTTACCTTGTTCCCATCACATTCCAATGTACTAGTGCTACAATTAACTGCAAGCCTGCTCACACCTACTAGTACGTACCAAGCCTGAATGTGTTCCCACTATGCAGGTTTTAGTACAAGTACTAGTACTTAGGTTATAAAAAGGGGAACTACCTAACCGAAAATTACTCTACCTTCCTCCTCATAAGTCCTTCTTCGTCCCTCCATGCCATGGCCGGTGTGCAGAGCTCTAGGTCGAGAACTACGCATAACAAGGGAGCGACAACCAAGGCTGCAGGAATAAAAGAGGGCTCTCCGCCTCGCAGAGACCTCGAAAGATCTCTCACGGGCAGGCGATGGCTCCCAGGAGCGCCCTAGTCGCGAAGGTGAACATGCCGACATGCCTGATCAACCCAATAAGCACCTCAATAAGCAGAAGGAGTTCATCCACGACTTGGTGGAGCTGCTGAAGGAGTGCCTCGACGGCATGCCTGCTGAGCTCAATGAGCAGGGGGAGTTGACCGCCGGCTTGGTGATGCTGCTGAAGAAGAGCATTGCCTCGGAGAAGAAGGCGACCAACGAAATCCTGCAACTTTAGGAGGACAAGGCGAAGCTCTGCCACGAGCTCGACCTGCTGAAGGAGGAGAACATCGGCTAGAAGAAGCTGCATGAGAATAGTAGTTCCTCGATGAAGATGATGCAGGCCCTCGTCATGGAACAGAAGGAGGAGTTGGCGAAGCTCCGCATCGAGCACCCGGCTGCTATCAAGGTACGTAATGCGGCCGTGGAATAGATGATGCAGGTTCGCATCATGAAATCCCGCATCATGGATAGAATGAAGAAGATGGCGGAGGAGACGCGCAAGGATATGGAGGTCGTGGAGGCGATGAAGAAGTAGTTACGACTATGTGGCCAGCAACCCTTCATGTAGTAGAGAGCAGCGCCCCAGACTTGTGTGTGCGTCTTCCTTTTTTTGGGGCTGATAATCTTCCTTCTTCTTTTGCTCCTGTGTTTCTTCTTTTGCTTCAGGTGTTTCACCGCACATGTCATGTTCTCTGCAAGGCATGAATAGAACAATGCTAACAATGAGATGACTAGCAAATTAGATCATTTTTTATCGCCATATGGCACAATGCTGCCGTGTTTTGTGCTCCTCCGTCATACTCCAGTGGAAAACTTGAGTATACCGCACAGTTCTTTGCCTCGCCTTCCAGCAGTAATGAGCCGTCAAATCACAAAGGCCCTCGCCTCTCTTGAAACCGACCAAGCTAGACTGCCCCGCCTCTAGCCTTTTCAAAAATGTATACTTTTGTTCAGTAGTAGTATCGATGGATTGCGCCATGGAGCAAAACTAACAAGATGAAATTAAAGAAAAAAGGCGGTACATATAGAGAGCGCTCGTCGCCAAATTATGCATATAGTACTATTAAAATAGCTAGTACGTGCTTTAATGGGGTGCTAAATTCTATTAAAGAAATTAGCATACCTATTTAATTATTGGGTTCTTATTAGTTATGCCAGTAGTTGTGTATCACTACTCACTTTTGCCATTAGAAGTTACAACTACTCAAATATGCCATCGATTCGTGAGATGCCTGCTCAAAAATGCAATTAGATATCTCAAAAATGCCATCGTTAAGTTAGATGTTTGCTCAAAAATGCCATTAGACATTGTTATTTTCACGTCAAACCCATTGACCATGTTATATGACAAAAACAAGCCGATTCTCACAATGATAAGTGTGGCCCCGCTTGTTAGGAGTAACCAAGCGAATAATTTTACAAGAAAATAAGAACGTTGTCGGGATCAAGTAGGCCCCACACTTTATTTTACTATAGTGAGATAGAGGGAGAGCTGGCTGTTGGGTTATGCAGTAGGGTGCGTCGGCTGCAAATTAAAATTTTTGTATGCGCAGAACAACCAAGAACATGCTACGGGAGATGGATCACGGATCGTTACCACTATACGCGCAGTGCCGTGCAGCGGAAGAAGAGTTGGGGCAGCGCGTCTGCGTGGATGGTCTCCTTCTCATCCGATCTCCCTCGAATAGCCGGTCGTCGGTTCCCACATACAGGTTCGCCAGAGCGGCGCAAGTACACCGCCTCTAATGGTATCCACGCGTGCTGGAGGAACATCGTGTGGCGGACTGCTAAGTCCAATCACACAACCGTCGGCGAGTGGAGGTGTCTATTCGCAACACATGCAAACCCTAGTGACAGTGCCGAAGCGATCAACCGCATGAGTGTGCCGCACCCCCACTTTATATAGGCGTCCATCGCGGGCTCAATACTTGGGCCTCGCACGGACCCTAAATCCCATAAGTCTACTCGGCCACAATCCGAATACAGCTCGGATCACATCCGACCAGTGTCCCCGGATCTGACCTCGTAGGTTCCTTCCCTTAAGCGCGCGACCCCTTAGGTTCAAGCCGGCTTGGTCGCAATTTGGATCACCTCCGAACCACACGGTTGGCAGCAGCCCCTAGCAAGGCATGCCGAACACCAAGCAGACTATGAAGCTGGTTAGGCGAACCTGTACATCATAATTCCATTCCTTTTGCCACACAATATATGTTGTCGGGCTCAAGGAGAGTCTGTCATCCATGTGCTAGCCCGACCTCTTTCTCGTTCCAGTGATGTCGACCATAAACCAGATTATCTCATAATCCTTGTCGCATGGCCATGCTTATCTTGGTCGGATCACACGAGTGGCCTAGAGTATATCTCTCCTGATCGGAGGTGCAAATCCCATCTTGCTTGACCATGTCTCGCAGCATGGGTCCGGACAAGCCCGAAACCTACCTTTGTAACTACCCAGTCACGGAGTAGCGTTTGGTTGGCCCAAAGCAAGTTTGTCACCATCCCGAGTACATGCGCCAGCTCAGGTCTTATGACATAGAACATATGTTGTACTAGAGACTCATAGATGACATATCGCTGCGTCTCATAGTTGGGTCTGTCTGACTCGGACCTTATCTCAACACGGATCCGACTACGTTCAATACGACTAGATCCTTCCGAGTCCATATTATCTAGTTAGCATCCAATGCTTCATGGCTAGTGAGACCAAGCCATCGACCATGTCATATGCTAGTCTAGTCGGCTGTGCATCCACACAACCCTTTCGACCAGGGACCTCTTAGGACAGTCATCATACAATGCATAGTCCCACAAACAAGTCACGTACTTGCTGATACACATCATTGATAATGTCCAAGGACTATCTTTATTCATAAACACATAGGAAATATCATCACACATGATTGCATCTAGGGCATATCTCCAACACTGGCATGTTCGTCCTTCAGTATTGATGTCATTATAACATGGCAAAAGAGATTTGAGTCACAATAATGGTGTCCAGCACAACACACCCCTCAAATAAAACTAAGCACCCTGAAATTCTTTGACAAAACTAAGCACCTTGAAATTCTTTGACAACTAAACTGCTGGCTATATGATGTTGGCCATATATTGTACGTATATAATGTGAAGAAACGAGTGGTAGTATTACACAAACTAAAATATGAACTGTAAGAAATACTAGTATGTACATACTGAAGAGTTAAAGTAACAAGAAGAAACATAACGTAGTTCTACTGGGGGCTTAGCACAACACACCCCTCAAATAAAACTAAGCACACGTCAAATTAAACTAAGCAATTAGTCCAGTAGACACTTCATTAGAACCACCATGAGCAACGACACTGCCACCTTACTCGGAGTCCTCGTCCTCGACTTCATCCTTGTCCCTCTTCCTCTTGGCTGATACTTCTTTGCTTGAACCGCACACTTGGCTCTTACTCTTCATCCAACCCTTGTAGATATTGAAACAAAGGTAGCCATCCATTACAGCATAGTGGATGTGGTCTATATCAAGTACATTCCACTGCCATGCACGATGAAACATGTGTGGAGGTTTCTTTAGTTTACCATATGAAGGATGAACCATGGCTCCTGCCAGGGTCAGCATTAAAGGCTGATCAGGGGAGGGCACCAGCCCATTCTTCTAGAGGTCGAAGGGGTTGCCTACAACGAGGCCTATCCAATCCAGGACTCTTCTGTCGTTCCTAAAGTCTACATTAACGAATTTGACTCGGCCGCCCTTGAGGAACTTCTTAAATTCCTCGCACTCAACATCGGCATGGCATATGTGGTAGACCAAGCATAAGTCATGCACGCAAACCTGGATCACAGCGGGCTTCATCTTCTCTTCCTCCTTTAGATTCTTCTCTTTTTCTAGGGTTGTGATGTACTCAACATCTAGCCCAGTGACCCACTCATCATTTAAGTTTTGGAACAAGCTTCTGAAGCGACCAAGGCATCTTTTCACCATCGCGGAAGAATGAGTGTAGATGGCGTCGAGCTCATTGTCGAGGATGGTTGTAACCTTGTAATCACCGCTGATCATGGAGATTTGGGACGCCATGGATTTGGGAGGAGGGTTAGGATTAGTGGAACTACCATAATGTGAAAGGACGGGACGACTAAGAGCAAACTGCCGTAATGTTAAAGGACGTCCGGGGACGAGTAGGAGCGAAATGCCAGCGGTTTTTCGATTGTAAAAATGCTGAGTGGGGCGTGCGAATGGCAGGGTAGTGGCTTGCCTGGTGCATAAATGGATTCATGCACAATACTATGGTGGCCCAATTAGATGTCATGTCTACTCGACGCCCAATTAATTGGCTTTCGATGTCATGTCAAGCGTCGGGAAAATTACAGGTGATACGAAGCTTTCCATTCTCCCATGATATGGGCTTCCGAGAGCCCATGGATCTGAGATCGAACGGTTGCATGGCGTGATTCTAGACCTATGGGTGAATATCCTATCCTGGAGGGTTATTCTGCAATTTTTCAGCAACTTACCATGCGACCGTTCGATCTCAGATCCAAGGGCTGCCAGCAGCCCGTGTCATGGTCGCGCCTACCACGACCGTCGCCTTGCTCGTGCGGTCGCGCCCTTGGAGATTTAACACGGTGCGTTAGGCTAGCTGATGTTTGCATGTCATACATAGCCATCACTTAGTCACTCATACAACAATGTTAGCTATAAGGTTGGCTATACGAGTACTCTTTTACTTCCCTCTATCTCTTTCTTCGTAGTATTTATTGCATTTGCGCGTGCAGGAGGAACATCGTGTTGCGGAATGCTAAGTCCAATCACACAACCATCGGTGAGTGGAGGTGTCTATTCGCAACACATGCAAACCCTAGTGACAGTGCCAAAGCGATCAACCGCATGAGTGTGCCGCACCCCCACTTTATATAGGCGTCCGTCGCGGGCTCAACACTTGGGCCTCGCACGGACCCTAAATCCCATAAGTCTACTCGGCCACAATCCGAATACAGCTCGGATCACATCCGACCAGTGTCCCCGGATCCGACCTCGTAGGTTCCTTCCCTTAAGCGCGCGACCCCTTAGGTTCAAGCCGGCTTGGTCGCAATTTGGATCACCTCCGAACCACACGGTTGGTAGCAGCCCCTAGCAAGGCATGCCGAACACCAAGCAGACTATGAAGCTGGTTAGGCGAACCTGTACATCATAATTCCATTCCTTTTGCCACACAATATATGTTGTCGGGCTCAAGGCGAGTCTGTCATCCATGTGCTAGCCCGACCTCTTTCTCGTTCACGTGATGTCGACCATAAACCAGATTATCTCATAATCCTTGTCGCATGGCCATGCTTATCTTGGTCGGATCACACGAGTGGCCTAGAGTATATCTCTCCTGATCGGAGGTGCAAATCCCATCTTGCTTGACCATGTCTCGCAGCATGGGTCCGGACAAGCCCGAAACCTACCTTTGTAACTACCCAGTCACGGAGTAGCATTTGGTTGGCCCAAAGCAAGTCTGTTACCATCCCGAGTACATGCGCCTGCTCAGGTCTTATGACATAGAACATATGTTGTACTAGAGACTCACAGATGACATATCGCTGCGTCTCATAGTTGGGTCTGTCTGACTCAGACCTTATCTCAACACGGATCCGACTACGTTGAATCCCACTAGATCCTTCCGAGTCCATATTATCTAGTTAGCATCCAATGCTTCATGGCTAGTGAGACCAAGCCATCAACCATGTCATATGCTAGTCTAGTCGGCTGTGCGTCCACACAACCCTTTCGACCAGGGACCTCTTAGGACAGTCATCATACAATGCATAGTCCCACAAACAAGTCACGTACTTGCTGATACACATCATTGATAATGTCCAAGGACTATCTTTATTCATAAACACATAGGAAATATCATCATACATGATTGCGTCTAGGGCATATCTCCAACACTGGCATGTTCGTCCTTCAGTATTGATGTCATTATAACATGGCAAAAGAGATTTGAGTCACAATAATGGTGTCCAGCACAACACACCCCTCAAATAAAACTAAGCACCCTGAAATTCTTTGACAAAACTAAGCACCTTGAAATTCTTTGACAACTAAACTGTTGGCTATATGATGTTGGCCATATATTGTACGTATATAATGTGAAGAAACGAGTGGTAGTACTATACAAACTAAAATATGAACTGTAAGAAATACTAGTATGTACGTACTGAAGAGTTAAAGTAATGAGAATAAACATAACGTAGTTCTACTGGGGGCTCAGCACAACACACCCCTCAAATAAAACTAAGCACACCTCAAATTAAACTAAGCAATTAGTCCGGTAGACACTTCATTAGAACCACCATGAGCAACGACAGTGCCACCTTACTCGGAGTCCTCGTCCTCGACTTCATCCTTGTCCCTCTTCCTCTTGGCCGATTCTTCTTTGCTTGAACCGCACACTTGGCTCCTACTCTTCATCCAACCCTTGTAGATATTGAAACAAAGGTAGCCATCCATTACAGCGTAGTGGATGTCGTCTATATCAAGTACATTCCACTGCCATGCACGATGAAACATGTGTGGAGGTTTCTTTAGTTTACCGTATGAAGGATGAACCATGGCTCCTACCAGGGTCAGCATTAAAGGCTGATCAGGGGAGGGCACCAGCCCATTCTTCTAGAGGTCGAAAGGGGTTGCCTACAACGAGGCCTATCCAATCCATGACTCTTCTGTCGTTCCTAAAGTCTACATTAACGAATTTGACTCGGCCGCCCTTGAGGAACTTCTTAAATTCCTCGCACTCAACATCGGCATTGCATATGTGGTAGACCAAGCATAAGTCATGCACGCAAACCTGGATCACAGCGGGCTTCATCTTCTCTTCCTCCTTTAGATTCTTCTCTTTGTGTAGGGTTGTGGTGTACTCAACATCTAGCCCAGTGACCCACTCATCATTTAAGTTTTGGAACATTCTTCTAAAGCGAGCAAGGCATCTTGTCACCGTCGCGGAAGAATGGGTGTAGATGGCGTCGAGCTCATTGCCGAGGATGGTTGTAACCTTGTAATCACCGCTGATCATGGAGATTTGGGACGCCATGGATTTGGGAGGAGGGTTAGGATTAGTGGAACTACCATAATGTGAAAGGATGGGACGACTAAGAGCGAACTGCCGTAATGTTAAAGGACGTCCGGGGACGAGTAGGAGCGAAATGCCAGCGGTTTTTCGATTGTAAAAATGTTGAGTGGGGCGTGCGAACGGCAGGGTAGTGGCTTGCCTGGTGGATAAATGGATTCATGCACAATACTATGGTGGCCCAATTAGATGTCATGTCTACTCGACGCCCAATTAGTTGGCTTTCGATGTCATGTCAAGCGTCGGGAAAATTACAGGTGATACGAAGCTTTCCATTCTCCCATGATACGGGCTTCCGAGAGCCCATGGATCTGAGATCGAACGGTTGCATGGCGTGATTCTAGACCTATGGGTGAATATCCTATCCTGGAGGTTTATTTTGCAATTTTTCAGCAACTTACCATGCGACCGTTCGATCTCAGATCCAAGGGCTGCCAGCAGCCCGTATCATGGTCGCGCCTACCACGACCGTCACCTTGCTCGTGCGGTCGCGCCCTTGGAGATTTAACACGGTGCGTTAGGCCAGTTGATGTTTGCATGTCATACATAGTCATCACTTAGTCACTCATACAACAATGTTAGCTATAAGGTTGGCTACACGAGTACTCTTTTACTTCTCTCTATCTCTTTCTTCGTAGTATTTATTGCATTTGCGCGTGCAGGAGGAACATCGTGCTGCGGACTTCTAGGTCCAATCACACAACCGTCGGCGAGTGGAGGTGTCTATTCGCAACACATGCAAACCCTAGTGACAGTGCCGAAGCGACCAACCGCATGAGTGTGCCGCACCCCCACTTTATATAGGCGTCCGTCGCGGGCTCAACACTTGGGCCTCGCACGGACCCTAAATCCCATAAGTCTACTCGGCCACAATCCGAATACAGCTCGGATCACATCCGACCAGTGTCCCCGGATCCGACCTCGTAGGTTCCTTCCCTTAAGCGCGCGACCCCTTAGGTTCAAGCCGGCTTGGTCGCAATTTGGATCACCTCCGAACCACATGGTTGGTAGCAGCCCCTAGGAAGGCATGCCGAACACCAAGCAGACTATGAAGCTGGTTAGGCGAACCTGTACATCATAATTCCATTCCTTTTGCCACACAATATATGTTGTCGGGCTCAAGGCGAGTCTGTCATCCATGTGCTAGCCCGACCTCTTTCTCGTTCCAGTGATTTCGACCATAAACCATATTATCTCATAATCCTTGTCGCATGGCCATGCTTATCTTGGTCGGATCACACGAGTGGCCTAGAGTATGTCTCTCCTGATCGGAGGTGCAAATCCCATCTTGCTTGACCATGTCTCGCAGCATGGGTCCGGACAAGCCCGAAACCTACCTTTGTAACTACCCAGTCATGGAGTAGCATTTGGTTGGCCCAAAGCAAGTCTGTTACCATCCCGAGTACATGGGCCTGCTCAGGTCTTATGACATAGAACATATGTTGTACTAGAGACTCACAGATGACATATCGCTGCGTCTCATAGTTGGATCTGTCTGACTCGGACCTTATCTCAACACGGATCCGACTACGTTGAATCCGACTAGATCCTTCCGAGTCCATATTATCTAGTTAGCATCCAATGCTTCATGGCTAGTGAGACCAAGCCATCGACCATGTCATATGCTAGTCTAGTCGGCTGTGCGTCCACACAACCCTTTCGACCAGGGACCTCTTAGGACAGTCATCATACAATGCATAGTCCCACAAACAAGTCACGTACTTGCTGATACACATCATTGATAATGTCCAAGGACTATCTTTATTCATAAACACATAGGAAATATCATCATACATGATTGCGTCTAGGGCATATCTCCAACACTGGCATGTTCGTCCTTCAGTATTGATGTCATTATAACATGGCAAAAGAGATTTGAGTCACAATAATGGTGTCCAGCACAACACACCCCTCAAATAAAACTAAGCACCCTGAAATTCTTTGACAAAACTAAGCACCTTGAAATTCTTTGACAACTAAACTGCTGGCTATATGATGTTGGCCATATATTGTACGTATATAATGTGAAGAAACGAGTGGTAGTACTATACAAACTAAAATATGAACTGTAAGAAATACTAGTATGTATGTACTGAAGAGTTAAAGTAACGAGGAGAAACATAACGTAGTTCTACTGGGGGCTCAGCACAACACACCCCTCAAATAAAACTAAGCACACCTCAAATTAAACTAAGCAATTAGTCTGGTAGACACTTCATTAGAACCACCATGAGCAACGACACTGCCACCTTACTCGGAGTCCTCGTCATCGACTTCATCCTTGTCCCTCTTCCTCTTGGTCGATACTTCTTTGCTTGAACCGCACACTTGGCTCTTACTCTTCATCCAACCCTTGTAGATATTGAAACAAAGGTAGCCATCCATTACAGCGTAGTGGATGTGGTCTATATCAAGTACATTCCACTACCATGCACGATGAAACATGTGTGGAGGTTTCTTTAGTTTACCGTATGAAGGATGAACCATGGCTCCTGCCAGGGTCATCATTAAAGGCTGATCAGGGGAGGGCACCAGCCCATTCTTCTAGAGGTCGAAGGGGTTGCCTACAATGAGGCCTATCCAATCCATGACTCTTCTATCGTTCCTAAAGTCTACATTAACGAATTTGACTCGGCTGCCCTTGAGGAACTTCTTAAATTCCTCGCACTCAACATCGGCATGGCATATGTGGTAGACCAAGCATAAGTCATGCACGCAAACCTGGATCACAGCGGGCTTCATCTTCTCTTCCTCCTTTATATTCTTATCTTTGTCTAGGGTTGTGGTGTACTCAACATCTAGCCCAGTGACCCACTCATCATTTAAGTTTTACAACATTCTTCTGAAGCAAGCAAGGCATCTTTTCACCGTCGCGGAAGAATGGGTGTAGATGGCGTCGAGCTCATTGCCGAGGATGGTTGTAACCTTGTAATCACCGATGATCATGGAGATTTGGGATGCCATGGATTTGGGAGGAGGGTTAGGATTAGTGCAACTACCATAATGTGAAAGGACGGGACGTCTAAGAGCGAACTGCCGTAATGTTAAAGGACGTCCGGGGACGAGTAGGAGCAAAATGCCAGCGGTTTTTCGATTGTAAAAATGCTGAGTGGGGCGTGCGAACGGCAGGGTAGTGGCTTGCCTGGTGGATAAATGGATTCATGCACAATACTATGGTGGCCCAATTAGATGTCATGTCTACTCGACGCCCAATTAATTGGCTTTCGATGTCATGTCAAGCGTCGGGAAAATTACAGGTGATACGAAGCTTTCCATTCTCCCATGATACGGGCTTCTGAGAGCCCATGGATCTGAGATCGAACGGTTGCATGGCGTGATTCTAGACCTATGGGTGACTATCCTATCCTGGAGGGTTATTCTGCAATTTTTCAGCAACTTACCATGCGACCGTTCGATCTCAGATCCAAGGGCTTCCAGCAGCCCGTATCATGGTCGCGCCTACCACGACCGTCGCCTTGCTCGTGCGGTCGCGCCCTTGGAGATTTAACACGGTGCGTTAGGCTAGCTGATGTTTGCATGTCATACATAGTCATCACTTAGTCACTCATACAACAATGTTAGCTATAAGGTTGGCTATACGAGTACTCTTTTACTTCTCTCTATCTCTTTCTTCGTAGTATTTATTGCATTTGCGCGTGCAGGAGGAACATCGTGTTGCGGACTGCTAGGTCCAATCACACAACCGTCGGCGAGTGGAGGTGTCTATTCGCAACACATGCAAACCCTAGTGACAGTGCCAAACCGATCAACCGCATGAGTGTGCCGCACCCCCACTTTATATAGGCGTCCGTCGCGGGCTCAACACTTGGGCCTCGCACGGACCCTAAATCCCATAAGTCTACTCGGCCACAATCCGAATACAGCTCGGATCACATCCGACCAGTGTCCCCGGATCCGACCTCGTAGGTTCCCTCCCTTAAGCGCGCGACCCCTTAGGTTCAAACCGACATGGTCGCAATTTGGATCACCTCCGAACCACACGGTTGGTAGCAGCCCCTAGCAAGGCATGCCGAACACCAAGCAGACTATGAAGCTGGTTAGGCGAACCTGTACATCATAATTCCATTCCTTTTGCCACACAATATATGTTGTCGGGCTCAAGGCGAGTCTGTCATCCATGTGCTAGCCCGACCTCTTTCTCGTTCTAGTGATGTCGACCATAAACCAGATTATCTCATAATCCTTGTCGCATGGCCATGCTTATCTTGGTCGGATCACATGAGTGGCCTAGAGTATATCTCTCCTGATCGGAGGTGCAAATCCCATCTTGCTTGACCATGTCTCGCAGCATGGGTCCGGACAAGCCCGAAACCTACCTTTGTAACTACCCTGTCATGGAGTAGAGTTTGGTTGGCCCAAAGCAAGTCTGTCACCATCCCGAGTACATGCGCCAGCTCAGGTCTTATGACATAGAACATATGTTGTACTAGAGACTCACAGATGACATATCGCTGCGTCTCATAGTTGGGTCTGTCCGACTCGGACCTTATCTCAACACGGATCCGACTACGTTGAATCCGACTAGATCCTTCCGAGTCCATATTATCTAGTTAGCATCCAATGCTTCATGGCTAGTGAGACCAAGCCATCGACCATGTCATATGCTAGTCTAGTCGGATGTGCGTCCGCACAACCCTTTCGACCAGGGACCTCTTAGGACAGTCATCATACAATGCATAGTCCCACAAACAAGTCACGTACTTGCTGATACACATCATTGATAATGTCCAAGGACTATCTTTATTCATAAACACATAGGAAATATCATCATACATGATTGCGTCTAGGGCATATCTCCAACACTGGCATGTTCGTCCTTCAGTATTGATGTCATTATAACATGGCAAAAGAGATTTGAGTCACAATAATGGTGTCCAGCACAACACACCCCTCAAATAAAACTAAGCACCCTGAAATTCTTTGACAAAACTAAGCACCTTGAAATTCTTTGACAACTAAACTGCTGGCTATATGATGTTGGCCATATATTGTACGTATATAATGTGAAGAAACGAGTGGTAGTACTATACAAACTAAAATATGAACTGTAAGAAATACTAGTATGTATGTACTAAAGAGTTAAAGTAACGAGAAGAAACATAACGTAGTTCTACTGGGGGCTCAACACAACACACCCCTCAAATAAAACTAAGCACACCTCAAATTAAACTAAGCAATTAGTCCGGTACACACTTCATTAGAACCACCATGAGCAACGACACTGCCACCTTACTCGGAGTCCTCGTCATCGACTTCATCCTTGTCCCTCTTCCTCTTGGCCGATACTTCTTTGCTTGAACCGCACACTTGGCTCTTACTCTTCATCCAACCCTTGTAGATATTGAAACAAAGGTAGCCATCCATAATAGCGTAGTGGATGTGGTCTATATCAAGTACATTCCACTGCCATGCATGATGAAACATGTGTGGAGGTTTCTTTAGTTTACCGTATGAAGGATGAACCATGGCTCCTGCCAGGGTCGGCATTAAAGGCTGATCAGGGGAGGGCACCAGCCCATTCTTCTAGAGGTCGAAGGGGTTGCCTACAACGAGGCCTATCCAATCCAGGACTCTTCTGTCGTTCCTAAAGTCTACATTAACGAATTTGACTCGGCCGCCCTTGAGGAACTTCTTAAATTCCTCGCACTCAACATCGGCATGGCATATGTGGTAGACCAAGCATAAGTCATGCACGCAAACCTAGATCACAGCGGGCTTCATCTTCTCTTCCTCCTTTAGACTCTTATCTTTGTCTAGGGTTGTGGTGTACTCAACATCTAGCCCAGTGACCCACTCATCATTTAAGTTTTGGAACATGCTTCTGAAGCGAGCAAGACATCTTTTCACCGTCGCGGAAGAATGGGTGTAGATGGCGTCGAGCTCATTGCCGAGGATGGTTGTAACCTTGTAATCACCGCTGATCATGGAGATTTGGGACGCCATGGATTTGGGAGGAGGGTTAGGATTAGTGGAACTACCATAATGTGAAAGGACGGGACGACTAAGAGCGAACTGCCTTAATGTTAAAGGACGTCCGGGGATGAGTAGGAGCGAAATGCCAGCGGTTTTTCGATTGTAAAAATGCTGAGTGGGGCGTGCAAATGGCAGGGTAGTGGCTTGCCTGGTGGATAAATGGATTCATGCACAATACTATGGTGGCCCAATTAGATGTCATGTCTACTCGACGCCCAATTAATTGTCTTTCGATGTCATGTCAAGCATCGGGAAAATTACGGGTGATACGAGGCTTTCCATTCTCCCATGATACGGGCTTCCGAGAGCCCATGGATCTGAGATCAAACGATTGCATGGCGTGATTCTAGACCTATGGGTGAATATCTTATCCTGGAGGGTTATTCTGCAATTTTTCAGCAACTTACCATGTGACCGTTCGATCTCAAATCCAAGGGCTGCCAGCAGCCCGTATCATGGTCGCGCCTACCATGACCGTCGCCTTGCTCGTGCGGTCGCGCCGTTGGAGATTTAACACGGTGCGTTAGGCTAGCTGATGTTTGCATGTCATACATAGTCATCACTTAGTCACTCATACAACAATGTTAGCTATAAGGTTGGCTATACGAGTACTCTTTTACTTCTCTCTATCTCTTTCTTTGTAGTATTTATTGCATTTGCCAAGGAGTGACCTCTTGCAATGAAATGGTGCTTAGATGAGGTGCTAAGGGCATTAAATGGCTTAGCAACTCAAGTCCCCAATGCATAGGTGCTTAGTTTTTTGTTGCTAAGTTTGCTTCATTTAATTAGCTATAGACTCAAAATTGTCTTTTCACCTAGGTACACGTGCTTAGCACCGTTTCTTCTTGAGGTCACCAAACTAGTCTCTCTCTTCTTAATTTACTTGCCACATCAGACATTATGCCTATGTGGCTGGCTTAGCACATGTACGAGCAAGTACAATAGTGGGCTATCAGCCCGCTTATATGGCATTTTTGCATATGTGGAGGAAAGAGGCAAGGAAAAAGTGGAGGAGTGGGCTCTCATGCAAGAGCCAGCCTCTACATCGTGGAGCATTGGGAGAGGCACCTGTATACCACGGAGGTGGTCAGGAATCGGGAGACTCACGCCGGTCGTTGCGCTGCAGTTAAAATGATAATGGCAAGTCAAATCATGGGGCCCCACCTGTCCAGCAGTAACTCGCTATCAAATCACATAGCCCTATGTTTGTAGCAGCCTACTCCCTCGTCTTCCCGCGTCTCTGCCAAACTGACTAGGTGGAACTGCCCCGCCTACTGCGCAGGAAAAGCCCCGCCCTCGACTTTTAAATAGTATAGTATACTAATTTTGTATCCATGGATTGCGCCATGGAGCAAAGCCACAAGAAAACGGCGATACACATGTACGGAGTATACAGCACGCCCGTCGTGTTCGCGTGACACCCCAGACAGTCGGTCGGTCCGGCACGCCACTCTCCAAATGGAACGCGCGTCATATTGCGTTCACACACATGTGGGACCAATATTGAGAACCGACCATAGGCACACTCCCCGGCCCCGCAAGTCGAGTGAGTTAATAGAAGAAAGAGAAGAGAGATAGTACTAGAGAAGTGTTGTACAGATGTTGGTGCTTGGACGATCCCTGCATGACACGGAAGATCGGTTCATCCATGCATGTGACCAGACTCTAGCAGACATGCCTGGATTGGCTATCGTCTACATATTGTGCTGGCTGTGTTGTACAGGGCTGTAGTTCTATTGAGAAATCTAAAAAAGGTTTCTTGTCATCTCACAATATTAGGTGTTATGTGCTTCGGATCACCGTGAGGGTTAAACAGTGACAACTGAGTTCCTCCAAGGCGCTGGTCATTGGGGGCACATGCACGAAGACTACTCGGCTGCCATCTAGGTCAAGCCGGCTATGTTAATTAGGACATCTATTGATGGACCCCTTTTCTACGAGTTTATCTTGAATTTGAGCTTTGATCCTCATCTAGTTTGTCCGTCAGGATTCATGTTGTTGTCTCCTTTGGGCAGTGAGGTTATGGTTTCTTGTCATGTGGTATTTTTTTGTGTTATACGTTATAATCCAGTGCCTCAGATCAAAATGACGACAACTGCGCCTACGGGGCACATGCATGAAAACTTCTTGACAGTCATTGACGAGGTCAAGCCGGCTCTGGTAGACAAAAGAAAACTAGTAGTACTCCACTTTATAGGCAGGAGCCTCCGCGCTTGCTTTCTAGTGTTGCTCTCTTCACACTGTCTCCTCCTCTCTATATCTAAACACGACAACGGTGGCCACACACCCTCTCTCTCTCTACTCACTGCTGGTCACAAATCCAGCCGAATCCTCTTTGCCGGGGAAGGTGAGAAGGTGCAATGTTCACGCGGTCGTCCTTGGTGACAGCTCTTACCCACTGCTGGTGCGTCCCGATCAGCGTGCCTTGCCCTTCTCTCCCAAGCACCGCTGGCTAGGGAGGGCTTCCGACCCCTTCTTCCTTGCTGCCGTAGTGTGGGTAGATCCGACTTCCTGCCTGTCAGGACCCCGACTCAATGCCACATCGATCTAGCATGTAACACCTCATATCACTTTGCGGCCTCACGCACGGTATTCCCACGGGTGTCGCCTTACCTCTGCCCGGGACCGTTTGCGCCTTTTGGCACACGTATATGACAGTGTCGCTAGCATCCATATGATAAGGAGCCCGGGCTGACATGGCTAGTCGTAAACCCAAAGCGGCACAGACTTACAGGGACAGGCATTCATGACCCAGCATCGAACGTGTCGGTCATCAGCGAGTGAATCCAGGCTGTAGCACTGGGCTAGCAGGACTCCGGTGAACCGGGCTGTAGCGGGCTAACAGGACTCCGGTATTCACCGCGTGACATTTCCCCGAAGGGACAGACACAGGAACGAAGAAGGACACATGCCGGCCAGCCTAAGTGTTCCGGAGCAGTAGCAAGCTACCATGGATCGGTGGAAACACTAGGAGACATTTCCCCGTAAGAGAGGCTACTAAAGATAAACAACTAGATGGTCAGATCCCACACATACCAAGCATTTCAATAGCATACACACAATATGCTCGATATGTGCAAATACAACATGGCATCACAACATGACTCTATGACTCAAGTAATCTATTCAATAGGCTCCGAGGAGCGAGATATTACAAACATGGGTCTCATGACCCAACATTCAGAGCATACAAATCAAAGCACAAGCGGAAGCTATCATGTCTGAGTACAGACAACTATAAATGAAAAAGGCTGAGAAGCCTGACTATCTATCAGATCCTGCCGAGGGCACAAGATCGTAGCTGAGGTATCAAGCTAAACGTCGAAGTCCACGTGAAACTACTAGCGAGACTGAAGTCTCTCTGCAAAACATAAAATAGGCAAACGTGAGTACAAATGTACCCAGCAAGACTTACATCAGAACTAACTACATATGCATCATTATCAACAAAGGGATGGTGGGGTTTAACTGCAGCAAGCCAGCTTTGACTCGGTGGCTATCCTGAACTACGACTGCGAGTAACTTTTTGAGGTGGCGCACACGAGTCCACATATTCACCATATCAATACACCACTATGGATCCGCTCCCGTCTCCCTACGAGAACGCCATCCATAGCACTCACGCTTATCTTGCGTATTTTAGAGTATCCACTTTCACTTGTCTATGAACTGATATAAGCAACCCAGAAGTCCTTTTCCGCGGACACGGCTATTCGAATAGATCATATTAACCCTGCAGGGATGTACTTCTTCACACACGCTCTCACCACTTACCGCCGTTTACACGACATGTACTCGGCAACCTTCAAGCGGAAGCCCAACGTGGGTGTCGGCCACGACCTACCTAATCACTCAAGTCTCTAGTCCAGGTTTATCGCCTATTCGGGTTCCATCCATGAGGAGATCCGGCCGGAGTTTCGCTCACAGCCCCAAACGATGTGTACAGGGTTCCGTGACACCAAACGGGTGCCCGGTTTACCCGGCCACGTGCCTACCGCATCACAGCCCACCCCTACGGTCAGCGCTGTCCACGGCCTCCAGCATACTACAAACACCAGAAACTACTTGCAACTCCTGGACAGAGGACAAGGGTGATTAAGAAGCCGAGAGGGTCCATTGGTTTCGGGCCCAATGCGTGGTAGTAGCTGAATCATGGATCACAAACACAGAACTCAGTTCCTGAGGACGGCTGCAATGAGACAACCCACCATGTACTCCTACATGGCCTCTCACCGCTACCTTTACCAAATCGTGTTCACACACTTAGCTCACACACAGTAGGACATGTTCACACACCTCTGATTCATCCCCGATGAATCAGACCTGACTCAACTCTAAGCAGTAGCAGGCATGACAAACAAGCATGAATGAGTAGGCACATTAGGGCTCAAACAACTCCTACTCATGCTAGTGGGTTTCATCTAATTACTGTGGAATGACAGGTCATGCAGAGGATAAAGGGGTTCAGCTACCGCAGCAAGTAACAAATATGTCGCTGTTGTCCTAATGCAGTAAAAGAGAGCAGGAGCGAGAGAGTAGGATTGTATCGGAATGGACAAGGGGGTTTTGCTTGCCTGGCACTTCTGAAGATAACATTGAGTCTTCATCAGTGTCAACGATCACATCATCGGTATCACGTCTATCGAGAGGGGACAATTACCGGCAACACAGAAGGAAACACAATCAATGCAATGCACAATATGATGCATGCTATGACATGGAAATATGAATGTGTTTTGGGCTAATGCAACTAGCAACAGATTAAATGAAGTTGGTTTGAATATAAAATTCAAATTCAAACTCCATATGTGATTATTCAAATGCCATTTATATGATTTGTGCTAAACAGCATCTATAAGTTGTTCTAACATGCATGAAAATGGTACATATGGATTCCTTGAATTTTTCTGATAATTTTTCATATATAAATTATTTAATTTGGAGTTACGGTTAATTTTCTATGATTTTTAGAAGTTTTAGGCATTTTCTGGAATTTCCTGGATATTAATAAATCCAGTAATTGAATTAATGAGCCAGCCTGACGTCATCATGACGTCAGCAGGTCAACTGGGCGCCTCCAGGTCAAACTTGACACTGGGACCCACATGTCAGTGTGATTAGCTTAACTAAAATTAATTAAAACTAATCCTAATAGTCAACAGGGCTGGGCCCCACCTGTCATTGACTCAGGAGAGTCAACCGGGGCCCACCCGTGGTCAAAGTCAAAGTCGGCTGCCGGCGTTTAGCCGCCGGCGAGCCCGACGCGGCGGCGAGAGTGGTTTTGGCCACTCCGGCGACCAAATGGGCCGCGGAGGGCATCTAGGAGGAGCTGGGGACGAGCCGAAGCTCCTGGTGGAGTCAGTTGCGCTCGGGGCGGCCGGAATCGGTGCCGACGGCGAGCGAGGCGGCGGCCGGAGCTCGGGTGTGCTCGGTTTCGGCGTTACACGGCACGGCGGGCGCGGCCGATGGGCTCTACGGGATGCTGGGGTCACCAGGAATACCCGGAGGCAACGAGCGCAGGCGGAGAAGCTCGGGAGCACGGAGCTCACCGGCCATGGCGGACGGCGGCTTCGGGTGCTCGTGGGGCGGCGGCTACAGGGCACAATCGAAGGGGGAAAAGGGAGGGGAGGCGTAGGAGCTCACAGCGGTGCCGTAGGGATGGTTGGCCGGCTCGGGGGCGCGCCGGAGTGGCCGAATCGACGGAGAAGCTCCTCGGCGGCCGGCGAGGGGAAAACGTCGGGGGTGGCGTTCCGGGGCTCTCCTGGTCGCGTGACACGACGAGGAGGTCGAGGGAGGACCAGCGGAGCTTCCTGGGGCGTCGGCGAGGCTAGGGGTGGCCGGTGGCCATGGGTACGGCGACGATGGCGGCGAGCTCCGCTCGGTGGTGTGCGCGAGAGGGAAACAGAGGAGGGAATGGGGTCCAGGGGGAGAGAGGGGAGGTGCAGGGGGCGAGGGCGTCTTCGTGGCGTCGCGAGGGGGTCGGGGAGGAAGCAGGAGGTGGCTAGGGGGGGGAAGCAGGAGGTGGCCGAGGCAGCGTCGGCGAGCGCCACGCCTCGCCTCTGCTCGTCCTCCTGGCAGAGGAGGAAGAGGACAAAGGAGGAGGAGGTGGGCTGGGCCGGCTGGGGGGAACTGGGCCGGCTGGTGGGCTGCACGGGTGAGGCCAGGTATGTCCTTCTCCCTCTTATTTTTGTTCTGTTTTATTTTTTTCTATTTCTGCAATTTGTTTTTGATTTGTTTTAAATATCAAATCATTTTATAAAATCCTGGAAATAAATATGGGTGCTTTCTGAATTATTCCAGTGACCCTTATCAATTTCCAACATTTATTTGAGCATTTAAAATATTTATAGTATTTAAATGCCCAAAGTCAAATACAATATGATTTAATTCAAAAATCCAAAAATGACCTAAGGATATATTCATCATTTTTGGCAGAGGTTTCCACCTTAACCAGAAATCATGAACTTTTCTTAGGGGCCTTTTGGGTTTATTGAAAAGGTTTTAACTTACCCTAGTTGAGTTGATTTAATGCTAGGGTTTGAACATCCCCATTTCAATTTTAGGCAAAATTTAAACATGATGCAACACATGGCTAGCTAGCTCAGAGCATTACCAGAAGCTAGGGATGTGACACTGCCGCCCACCTAGCGACATCCCGGTGACCCTCAGGTATAACTTCCTTCGAAACCGGCCTTGCTCTACTTCCTGAGCTCCTGATGTCGCTGCATTTGTATCTTTTATATTTCTCAAGCCCCCTCGTAGATAGGATCGATTGACTGCTCGAAATCCACCTAAATGTTTACTATTAAGAGGTAAAAGTAGTTCATGCACTCAAATCTAGTACTACTTGGTTCAAACAAGGAAGAAAGGGGGTGGGTGGCGGAAGATTTGTTACCTGAATCTAGGACTTGGTCGAAAGAGGAAATAATGGGGGCGAAAAGTAGCAGAGATTGGCTATCCAATTGGTCTCTTGGTCTAATAGGGAAATAAAGGGAAACGTAATACAAACTCAATATAAACCCGGTCTATTGGTTGAAAAAGTATAGAAAGTGGGGACTGGGGGACAAGTCAACAGAGTAAGTCCAGCACTAGATTTGCTATCCTCACACAGTATAAGTGGGCTATACCAAACAAAAATGGGACCAACTAGAAATCCTATTCTGATGTTTGTTGCCCCGAGCCACTCTTATGTAATGCCACTGGTAAAATGTAGTAGTCGCACTGTTAGAAGTAAGGACACGTTAAACAAATGTTGTTTTCAATGTAATGCCTCCAGTAATATGAATCAATGGCACTTTTTTCATGTCCTGCTAAATTTCCCATTAAGATTAGTTGCTTCTTTTCATTAGATATGCAACTGTCCTGGTCCGCCTACTCCCCCGTGCCCAAATACCAACTCTGTAGCAGCTGTTAATGTAATGTTGGTGGTAAAATGAAGCAATGGCACCATTAAACTAATGTCGTATTTAACGGTTGTCATAGTTAATCTTAATGCCCACACTAATATCTAGCAATGATGCTGCTTTAGAAATTGCTACTGTCCTAGTAGGATTGCCATTCATATAAGGAACATGCTTCTTTTCATTTGATGTACTATGTTTCATCACTTGTTAGTCACCCTCCTTTCCACCTTTTTTGTGCAAACAGTGATATACATTTCATGCTTGATCTTAGTTGAACTACACAAATGATATCCAAATTATAGTTGAACATTCCAAGAGCTTCACAACCAACCTTGATGTTGCTCAATTTTAATGCAACTAATGAAGAAGAAGCTCTGTGGGTTTCATTTTCTGATGGAAATGGAGCCGGGGCTGGAGCCCTTATTTTAAAAAATGAATGAAGAAGAAGCTGCTAGCTCATGGGACATTGCTTCATTTTAGGTGAACTGCACCAAAAGGGCCCATGAATTGAACCCTCCATGTTGGTGACTGGTGTAATCCCTTCTATGATGGCGTTGACTGCAGATATGGTTCCCATCACGAGGTATGTTCCTTTTTGGTCTGACCGTTTGCCAAAGATCCTGCATGTTGAGTCTGCTCTTGTGCTACTGTTCTGGCACTGCCATGATAAAGGAGTAATGTTATTATTTTGCACCTTAATCGAGTGGCATTATTAATTTGAGGCAATGTTTTGGCACCGCTAGTGCCACTGATTTTTTTTTATATATCGAAAGAGGGGGTTTCCCCCGATTTCATTAAAGAAACCCAACCATAGAGAACCATTATCCGATAACATCTCAATGTAAACGGGCAGTTATGCAACTACTACTAGAACAGACTGAGAACTAGCAGGAGACAAGTTCGCCACATAAGCTAGAGAGGTAGGTGGACGGAGCACCAGCTCGACCAAGTTTGGATTACAACCCAAATTCTACCACAAAAACATCAGGGGGGAAGATAGGGACTGAAAAAGCCAGCTTCAGCATCCCAGTCTAAGCACCCCCGGCCTCCATCCTTGCGACACATGGTACACCTCGTTTGCCACCTGCTCGACCCTAGTGCCACTGATAAAATGAAGTAATAATACAGTTAAAATAGAGCGAGTGTCCTCTCTATCATTTCATTTCCAATGTAGATAAAGGAAGTGCTTCTCTTTGATTTTTTTGACTATGAAGATAGTAGGAAAGGTTCCTACTGCATATATATTATCAAGCCCAGGGGGTATAATTACATGTTTGTGTTACATACATGGGGTGGTGGGGCCACCACTCAAATGCACCAGCAGGTCCAAAGCACCTATTGTATGGAGTCAAGTAAGGCAATAATAATATGCTCTTTGGAGGGTTTCACTCTATATCTAAGATTAGATAAATCCAACTTAAATCTTTGTTTCCAGGCTGTGAGCGAAGGCGTGATCTTCCTGAAGTGGTTGTTGTTGCGCTCCTTCCAGAGACTCCAGGATGACCTCAAGAAGATATCCATCCACATCTTTCTGGGCTGCATGGTTTTTTGATGTTTGATCATATTGAGTCTATCATGCTGCGTAGTCCAGGTGAAACCCAGAGATCTCCAGCATTCCTGACTGAAAGTGCGATGAAAGAATAGGTGTTCCATCATTTCTTCTACATGTTGGCCACACAAGAGGCAGTTAGTGATGTTTCCAATGTTGTAGTGTCTCCTCTTGAGCATGTTTCTGGTGTTGAGACGATCAACAAGTAGAAGCCACCCAAAGATCTTAATCTTGGGAGTACATTTTGCTTTCCATAGCCATCCGAAAGCTTCATGGGCAGTCACATTTCTGAAATAGAATTTGTAATATGAGGATGTTTTGAAAGTTTTGTCTCCCCATACACATTGCCAAGTGTCATGTTCCTCTGTAAGAGTGAATTCGGCCACCTCAGCTTGGATGGAGCACAGTTCGTTACGGGCTTGAATAGAGAGTGGGAGTTGGAAGGTTTCATGCAGATCAGTGGACGTCAGGAGTTGTTTGACCGAGATGTCTTCACTAATAGCATACGAATAGGCCCTCGGGCAAATATCAGCATATATGGACTGGCTCCAATTTTCTTTCCAGAACAGGGCAGAAGATCCATTCCCAATTTTTATGCGTGTCACACCATGATATGTGGGCATTAGATGAGTTAAGTCTTTCCACCAGAAGGAGCCACAGGAGTCATGAGCATGTGGAATGGAGTCACCATAGTAAGATTCCCAGATTAGATGGACCCCAGGGATATCATGCATGTCATAAAACTTGTGGAGAAACTTGAGGAGCAAGGCATCGTTCTGTATTCTGAGGTTAATAACACCTAGTCCACCATTTTTCTTGGGCGTGCATACCATGTTCCAGGCAGCAAGAGAGTTACTCTTAATCCCATCGTCAATCCATTTTTTCCATAGGCAGTGTCTTCTGATCTTGTCAAGTTCAGTAATAATTTTTGGTGGGATACGAATGGTGCCCATTGTGAACATGATAAGGGAGGTGATCATGGAGTTCATGAGAGCAAGTTTCCCCGCATACGACATTAGAGACATAGCAGTCGTAATGTTTCTTTCTGCTTTGCAAACAAGAGGAGCCAAATCTTGGACGGGTCGGACGAGTGGTGCCTAGGGGTAGGCCAAGGTATGTGAACGGCATGGAACCCACAGTGCAACCCAACAAATCAGCCAGTTCTTTGCATTCCTCAGGAGGCGTGTTAATTGGTACTAGCGTGGATTTATGGAAGTTGATCTTGAGTCCTACGGACGTGGCATAATCCTCCAGGATTTCCTTAATCTTGGCAAGTTGGCGGGTGCATGCTGGAAGGATGATCATCGTGTCATCTGCGTACTGGATAACGGGGTAGTCACCATTAGTGTTGCGACGGATGGGTAGTTCCAGGAGGTTATTTCTAAGTGCCTCATTAATTGCAGACTGGAGGAGGTCTACAGCGATGACAAAGATCAAAGGCGAGAGAGGGTCACCTTGTCGTACACCACATTTGCATTGCAAAGATTTCCCCAGAGTACCATTGAGCAATACCGAAGATTTACCGGAAGTGAAGATACATTGTATCCATTGGAGCCACTTGTCATTGAAACCCACTTTTATCATAATGTGGAGCATAGCAGAGTGTTGGATAGTGTCAAAGGCTTTGGCGAAATCCAACTTCAACAAGATTATCTCTTTTTGCGAGGATTCACACTGGTGTATGTACTCGAAAGCCCACGCCAGACAGTCATGTATGGATCGGCCATGTAAGAATCCGTACTAATTACAGTGGACTATCTGCAAGATGATCTTTTGAAGATGATTGGCCAGCAGTTTTGTGATCAGTTTAAGGCAACAGTTTAACAAAGTGATCGGGAGGAAGTCATTGACCATCTCTTAAGAGGAATTCTTTGGGATCAAGGTTATATAGCCATAGTTTAAGCAATCCAGATTCAGATCCCCTATATGAAATTCATTGCACATATTGTAGAAGTCATATTTAATGATAGGCCAGCATGCTTTCAAGAAGGTGACATTGAAACCATCAGGGCTTGGTGCTCTGTCCGGGGGCATCTCCTTAACCACAACATTGATCTCATCATGTGTGAACGGGGTAGTGAGGCTATCAAAATCAACTTGCTATCAAAGCAAAGACGAGAGATTAAACTACATGTTTGGTTTCAAGCATGAGTCCAGTCTTTGTTTGAAGGCTTGGAACAGAATATCTTCTTTGCCAGCATGATCCTCCACAACAGTCCCTTGTTCAGTTTTGAAGGTAGCAATGCAGTTTCTTATGAATCTTTCCGTAGCTACAGATTGAAAAAACTTTGAATTTTCATCTCCAAACTTGATCCAACAGATTGTGCATATTTTCTTCCAGTATTCCTTTTGGTAGTTAAGAAGTCGTAGGAGGTGCTTATTTAGAATATTCCTGAAGTTACGTTCTGGAATCGATAGGGCACGACACTCTTCAATACCATCAAGCTCAAGTAGGGCTTTATTTGAATTTTTGATGGCAATTTTTAGGCGGGAAATCATTTTGCTCCAGTGAGATAGGGCATAGCGGACGGCTTTCAGTTTTTGGCAGAGGATAGCGGCGGCATTTTTATCTTTGCCAAATTTAAGGGGCTTATTCCAAGCTTCCTCAACGACATGCAGGAAACCTGGGTGAGCAATCTAGTAGGTTTCAAATCTGAAGATTCTGCTCTTGGGGATCTTTGATTGTAATGTGTTTAATCTAGTAGGCTTCTCTTTGTTAGTATATGTTTCACCAACTAGTCCCATTGTTAATGTTTAAGCGTTTCTGCAAACTAGGGTGCTTAATTTTAGTTGATCTGCACAAAATAGAGATTGGAATGTCTCAAGGCCCCTCCTTGTACTACCGCTGTACACTGATGTTCATCACTGGCAGAAGGTGTATCGGGGAGACTTGGGTCGACTTCCAGTATGAGGCATACCATATGAGGCATCATAGGGCCCATCTCGCCCTCGCATCATGGCATAGTACGGTACTATCGCAATATTTTCTTCTATTTATTAGTGTATGTTTCATCAACTAGTGCCACTATAATGTAATCATGCTTTTTCATTATCTGTGCAAACAGGGTTATTCAGCTGCATTTTGGTGGGACTGCACAAATGTACAGATGGAACCGGCATATATGGAGAGTGCGAGGGGTGCCAAGTAAAAATTACCGACACCAACCATGCTCCATGCACGCATTGGCATCCACCACCACGAGTGGGACGTGTGGTGCTCTCTGTGGACAGATCTTCATCGGCAGTAAATCCTCTAACCAAATACTAGTAGCTTATATTGGTAGTTTTCTAGGGAGTACTATTTTCTGAAAGAAACACCAATCTATTTTTCTTTATTTGTACACAGTGTCAGAACTTTGACCCAAAGGTCTAGAGCTATTTTAGGGTGATTGGCGTAGTACTCGGAGACTGATTGTAAGCATGATTTTCATTAGCTGTCACACTAATTGTAAGCTTGAGCAGATGGAAGATTAGGTTAGTGCGAAGCTTACCTTAAACCCTACCGCCGCCGTTGAGACAAGGCGAGCGTCGAGGGAACTGTGGAGAATGGCGGGGAAGCGACATCACACCATCCGGCCTCCTCTTGCGGTGGGAGAATGAATACTCATGTGGCTCCGGCTGGGTTTGCACCCTCACGAATGGCACACCATACTCGATCGATTCGTTATCCTCTGGGTGCTCAACCTTCGACCTGTATTCCCACCACCTCCGTCTGACTTTCACCTCAGTCGAATCTATCTGCTCCATCGCCCAGAGGAGATACTCGATGAACTCAAAGGACTGCGGTGTGACTGCCGCCGAGGAGTACATCACCGCTGTCTCGCTCTTTCGCATACATTGCCACATGGCCCTCAGCATCCTCAAAATCTCCCACTCATTGTCAAACCAAATAAGGATCTCCTTCAACCTGGCTAACTTTACCTAGTCGCTGGCGGCGATCTGCCTGATTCGCTGCTGCATCCTCTCCATAGATGTCCTTCTGAGTGGTCCGGTGCTATCTTTGGATGATGGGAGGAGAGACGATGCTCTTGCAATAGAGAAGAGCGAGAGGCGAGACGGTGGTTTTGCAATGGAGATGATGGAGAGGAGAGGGGGTGGCTTTGCAATGGACAAGAGGGAGAGGCGATACAGTGGTTTTGGAATGGAGATGATGGAGAGGAGAGGAGGTGGTTTTCCAATGGAGAAGAGGGAGAGGCGAGACAGTGGTTTTGGAATGGAAATGATGGAGAGGAGAGGAGATGACAATGGGAACCCACATGTCAATAATGGCAGAGGCAAAAAATTTGGAGATATTTTCCCAGCATCAGGTGGAATCGAAATCGGGCAGAACAGCTGTCGGGTAGTGTCACTTGGCCACTGGGCTAGTTTAGTACTTTCGTTACAAACAAGGCACTACCTCAGGTGGTCCGATATCCTCCCGTGCCTTGGTGCTCCCGCCATGGCGCCACTGTCTACCATTGTGAACATGCTGAACAAACGAGAGGAATCTAGAGAGGACTGTACGTGGAGAGGCGGACAGTCGGGACCCACCAGGTCTATGGCCGTAAGCAAGTAAGTGCCTCATTGAAAACATACTTCCTCCTAATGCTATACTGACATTGGGGCCCACAGGTTTGTCAACATAGTTACATTTTTTAGGTGCTTCAAAGTAGTTACTAAAGGAGATAATGTCACAGCCCCAGATTAGCCCTTGCTTGATTTTTCTTGCATCCATGCATCATGTCTAAATTTCTTTTAAATTTGAATTGGGGAATTGGAGAGCCTCAGAAATCATTTCTAAAAATGATCAACATTAAAAAAAATTGCTTCAAATGCTTCCAAGGAAATGTTCCTTTTCAGCTTTGAAAAATATTGGCAAGACTAAAATTCAAACCAATATTTTTGGAGGCTCAAAAGTATTTATCTTCGGCCTTTGAGTTAAATCCTATAGTATTTGAATTGGATTATATTCATAATAATTAGTTTACTAATCCAATAATTCTAAAAATTGGTAAGTGGCTCTGAATATATTATACATAGCCACATGATTATTTTCAAAAGCTAAAAAAAATAGTTTAGTTCCTGAACGAAATCAGAACACAGAAAACAAAATAGAAAACAGAACATACATTATGAAAAGACAGAAACCTCACCTGAGCCTTACTTGGCAGAAGAGGCCTAGCCCACCAGGGGCTGAGTGGTCTTCTTCCTTCGGCCAGGAGGACAAACAGGTGCGTGGCGAGCGCGCCGACGATGCCTTGCCACCTCTTGCTTCAGCCGCACGACCCCGACCCCTCCAGACGTGCCACGGAGACGGCCAACGCTCCCTCTCGCTCTCCCCTCTCGCTCTGGACCCCTCCCCCTTCTCTGCTCTCTCCCCGAACGGGCCCGCCGCCGCCGACGTGCACCACCGCGGCCACCGCCTCCCCCTCGCCTCTCCGACATGCCCAGGAGCTCCGCCACCGATGCCTACGCCTCTCTGTCGACTCACGCGACACCAAACGCCGCCGAACGCCATCTTCGCCTTCGTCTTCAACCTCGGGCACCCGAGCCGTCTCTGGTCGATTTGGCGCCGCCAGGACCTCCCCGAGCTCGCTGACCCCCTCTTCGGCATCGCCGTGAGCCCCTTCTCCCAACCCCTCTCTCCCCTCTATCAATTTACTCCTCTAGCCCCTTTGGCCACCCTGACGGAAGCTCGCAGCCGTTGTGCTTCGTCGCCGCCGTGGCTAGAGCCCACCTCCGCCGCGTCTGACAGCGTCGCTGTCGGTGTCAAAACCGGCGGATCTCAGGTAGGGAGTCCTGAACTGTGCGTCTAGGCCGGATGGTAACAGGAGGCAAGGGACACGAAGTTTTACCCAGGTTCGGGCCCTCTTGATAGAGGTTAAACCCTACGTCCTGCTTGTTTAATATTGATGATATGGGTAGTACAAGAGTAGATCTACCACGAGATCGGAGAGGCTAAACCCTAGAAGCTAGCCTATGGTATGATTGTTGTTCTGTATGTTGTCCTACGGACTAAAACCCTCCGGTTTATATAGACACCGGAGAGGGTTAGGGTTACACAAAGTCGGTTACAATGGTAGGAGATCTGCATATCCGTATCGCCAAGCTTGCCTTCCACGCCAAGGAAAGTCCCTTCCGGACACGGGACAAAGTCTTCAATCTTGTATCTTCATAATCCAGGAGTCCGTCTGAAGGTATAGTCCGGCCATCCGGACACCCCCTAATCCAGGACTCCCTCAATAGCCCCTGAACCAGGCTTCAATGATGACGACTCCGGCGCGCAATTTGTCTTCGGCATTGCAAGGCGGGTTCCTCCTCCAAGTACTTCATAGAAGATTTTGAACACAAAGATAGTGTCCGGCTCTGCAAAATAAGGTTCCACATATTGCCATATAGAGAATAATATTTACACAAATCTAATCTGCTGACGTATTCCATAGTGTGACGCACCACGGCCAAGCCTTTATTCGAATCGTTTTACTATCCCACCTCAGCGCGTCATGCGAGGCGGTTTCCTTGGCACGTCTTGTTAAAGCAGAGATCGTGTCCCCTTATTCTGGGATTCTCATCAATACGGGCGTGGGCGGCATTGATTACGGCGCTTGGAGATAAGCGAGTTTTACCAGGCTGGTGGGGACACGTAGTTGCGTCCACCCATATAAGGGGATAAGGATCCACCTTTTCACCTACGCCTTCTTCCTCCTTTGCCTATCCATTTTCACGCACTCGAGCTCCAGCGCCCAAATCCACACTCCCCACCTCAACCTTCTCCAGCCATGTCCGGAGCAGGAGGCAAGTGGATGGTCTCCTCCGTCACGAGGGACACATCAAAAAACTGAGGAAGGCCGGATACTTGTCTAATGACATCGCGCACCGGCTTCCCGAAGAAGGGCAGCTCCTCCCCACCCCAAGCCCCATGAGAGGGTAGTGTTCCTTCCCCACTTCCTCCGCGGACTGGGCTTTCCTATCCACCCATTCGTCCGGGGACTCATGTTCTACTACGGCCTGGATTTCCATGATCTGGCCCCGAATTTCATCCTCAACATCTCGGCGTTTATTGTCGTGTGCGAGGCTTTCCTCTGCATCCTCCCCCATTTCGGCCTATGGCTCAAGACTTTCAATGTCAAGCCGAAGGTGGTGCGCGGCAACCAGGCAGAGTGCGGAGGCGCCATGGTGGGCAAGATGCCCAACGTCTTATGGCTCGAGGTCTCCTTTGTGGAGACCCTGAAGGGGTGGCAATCGGGGTGGTTTTACATCACCGAGCCGCGCGACCCTGAGTGGGTCGCAGCCCTCGTGTTCCGGTCCGGATCCCCAACGCAGCTCACGTCCTGGAAAGAGACGGGCCTATCGTGGGGCAGCAAAGGAGAGGTGACTGGACTGCAAACATGCATCCAAACCCTGGTGGACAAGTAGCTCAGGCTTGTCAACGTAGTCCAGGTCATGCTCATCTGCAGGATCCTCCCGTGTCAACAACGGGCCTTCAATCTGTGGGAGTTCAACCCGGCACAGCACCGAACTCTGAACAGGCTCTTCGACACGACATACGAAGACGTCTGGAAGGTGCTTTTCAAGGGCGCCGAGGCTCCCGCATTTGCTACCGAGGATTGCGGATTCAGCGCGCAGCGTCACGCCAGCGCTGTAAGTTGTTTGTGCCTTTTACAGGGTATTAGTTTTTCATAGTTTAACTCTATGCGGGATCTAAGCTCCCTTACCTTTGACAGGTTTGGCAGGCGAAGTCCGGACAGATCAACTGTCCGGCTCCTTTGCCCGAAGACCCAGCCGATGCCCGCTTGGCGAAGCTGCTGGCTCCGGCACCCTATGTGGTGCCGGAGAAGAAGGCCACGAAGAGGGCCACGGGGACTCGAAAAAGTGCCCGGCACCAGGAGGTGTCAGGTTCATCATCCGACGGCTCCAAGGCGCAGTCCTCCCGTGAAGACGAGGAGGAGGAAGAAGAGACCTCTCGACCTCCAGCGGGGGGAGAGAAGAAAAGGAAGGCCGCCCTCACTGAGGAGGCCGAAGGGTCCAAGAAGGGAAAAACCCTTCCTCTGGACTACTCCACCGATGACGACGATGGCGGAGAGGAGTGGCCGCTCAGGGCCAAGCCCCTGGCGAAATCATAAGTATCCGGTTACCAGAGTAATTCATAGTATTCCTTTATTGCAGAGCTTTCCCTTATGTCGAATATGTTTATGCAGCCCACCCAAAGACCGGCTCGACGCGTCGTCGAGCGGTTCACTGGACTCGTCGGATGTGAATTCGCTTTCGACGGCTTCCTCCCCCCGCCATACGGATGACACCGAAGTGTTGTCCCAACAGGCTCCAAGCCAGGAGGAGGTGGTCCTGGAGGCGCCGCAAGCTGACCTCCCGGACTCCAGGAGTAAGGGGGATAAAACCCCCCAGGGCTCCAAGTCCGGCTCTAGGCCGGACACCGCTCCGGAACCTTCAAAGGTTCCAGAGTCCGGCGGGCAACCTTCTTCCAAGAGGAGCAAGCCCACCGTGCCGGTGACCCCCGTCCAACCGGAGGCACCGGACAATCTGTTGGAGGTGCTCAAAGGCGCCTCCATCGACGAGGAGCACCGCACCATTATGAGTGCGGTGGTCCAGAAGGTCCAGTCCTCCAAGAGCGGACTGACTGAAGCTTGTACTAGCCTTTTAACAGGCTTTGAGGTAAGTAAAGAATGTGTAAATAATATTACCGCATAGACAGTAGCCCCTGATGCTCTGTTTGGCGTTCGGGAAGAAAAGACGAAGAGAGGATCAAATAAAATTCGCAGGAGTCTAGCAAAAGGAGTCAATATGCGTATGCAGGCTTCTCTGCTGGCGTCCGCCGTACTGACTGCGGAAGTGGACACGCTAAAGCAGAACCTCGAGCAGTCCGACCAAGAGCTCGGGCGTGCCAAGAAGCAGCTCGAGGACAAGGAAGGTAAGAAATACCTTGTTTAAATATATATATATATATATATATATATATAAGGTGCAATTGCAAAAAATGACAGGATTATCGTGGCTATTGTAGGGGCCACGTCTGAGGTGGCGACCCTTAAGCAAGCGCTGCCCGAGGCCGAGAAGAGGGCGGCCACAGAGCGCACCGAGCGGGAGAAGTATGAGGCCCAGGTTGGCAAGGTGCAGCAAGAGCTCCAGGCTCTCATGAAAAAACATGAGAGTTTGGAGCTTGACTCGAAGACGCGAGCGTCCGAGCTTGCGATGGCTATTGAAAATGCCAAGTCTGCCAAGGCCGAATCCCAGAAGACCCTCCGGGAGTTGGATGCAGTGAAAAAGATAGCGGCGAGAAAGGCATTCTTTAAGCAAAGCAAATGCATAAGCGTGAGTTACTTGTTACTTACCTGAATCCGGAGCTCTCCAGGAGCGTTCATAGATCTTCCCCGTAGTGTGTCCGATGCCGCCGCATTCTATCGAGCCGAGGAGGACAGCTCGATAGAGAAGGTGTTCTGGTCTCAGTATGCTGAGGCCGGACACCTCATGCCCCTGAGCGACCAGCTGAAGCAACTGGTCGAGCTCCACAAGGCGGCCGAACAGGCCATGAAGGGCCTCATAGTTCGGCTGTGGCCTGGAGAGGCTCTGCCTGGGAGCTATTTCGGGCTGGTGCAGCGGCTGGTGGGGGCCTATCCAAGGCTCGAAGTCATCAAGCGCTCCGTCTGCATTGAAGGTGCCCTTAGGGCCCTTGCCCATGCTAAGGTGCACTGGGGCAAGCTGGATGCTGAGAAGCTTGTGAAGGACGGGCCACCGCCGGGGAAAGAGCATCGCAAGCCCGAGAATTATTATACGGATGTTCTGAAGGGTGCCCGCCTTGTGGCGGATGAATGTTCCAGGGATGTAATATTTGAGTAAAACTCACTCCTTTTGTCCTGTGCGCTGAAAACTTGTTCATATGCGCTGAGCAATGCTGTTGGAATTTAAAATATTACCTTCTGTGCGGCTGTTTATCAATTCTGAGAGATGGCGAGTCGTCGGCTTCTGCCCCCGTGCTACTAGTGCTGGGGTGTTCGGGGATAAACCTGAGCGCTCTTTTTCCCATGTTTGGGTCCTTCGAGGGAGGCGCTCAGCACAACAAACAAGGCAATCGCACTATAATGCGTGAAGACTCTCACTTAGCCATAGAATCCTATAATTTTAAATTTCGGCGAAGCCCCTGGTATTCGGAAGACCGAATTCGGGGCGCTATCCACGCCTTTGCCGGACAGAGCCGACTCCTCGCTCTAAGCGGCATAAGTCTTTAAGGACTCGAAAAAGCTCTCGAACAGCGACCGGCTCTCGCTTCATCATGACAGTCAGTTTTAGCTTCATCATGCCATTCCCGACATTTGCATTTTGTTCCCAGCTTGCACTGCCTTTTGTCAATCTCCCTTGGACTGCCCTTCTCAGCAATACCGTAACACCGGAGGAGTACATAAGGGATACTTTCTAGAATGTTTCAGACACTGAAAAGGAATAGGTATGTGGTACGGTAAGTAAACCGACTCCAAAATGTTTCCAATGATAAATTTCCTCCATTTTGGAATATTTAAAAAATTAGGAAAATTAAAAGTAGTCCGAAAGAGACACGAGGCGTCCACAAGGGTGGAGGGCGCGCCCCCCGACATTGTGGCTACCTGGTGTGCCCTCCGGACTCCATTTTCTTGCAGAATACTTCTTTTGGTCAGTAAAAAATCATTATATAATCTCACGAAGGTTTTGACCAGTGTACCATGCAAAAATCTCCTGTTTTCGTTTTGAGTTGTTTCTGCAGTAGATTAGGAGCAAGATGTCGCCCCAAGATTCAGAGGGGGAAAGCTACGTGGCTGATTTTATCACAAACCCAAAAGTATATGGGGATGTGGAACATTATGGTTGGACCACGGAGGAAATAGAAGACTATTTGCCAAGGGGGAAGGAGGAGACAAGTTCTGATGAAGAGGATGATCCACTACCCCTACCTGGCGATATGCATGTGGAGTTCAAGAAGTTAAGCCTCCCTAAGGTATGATCTATCCCACCATGTTTTTCGCAGGATAGCTAGGCAACACCATGCAAAAAGATATTGAAGCTTGAGCTCGATAACGAGGAGCTAAGGGAGAAAAAAATTATCCTTTGATGCCAGTTGGAGAAGAAGAATACAACTCCTTCATCACCAAACCGAAGAAAGAGATCTAATTACATGGGTATGGGATCTCCCCTTGGCAACTGCCAAGCTTGGTGGAGTGCCCTGGTATCGTATCACCATCACATCTTTATCTTTAGCGCTTTTCTTAGTTCGATCCTTTTGGTTATATCTTGATCTAGTAGAATAAAGCTTTTTTTAGTATGATCTAGCTTTGAGTTTTGCCTTATGTTCCCTCCATGTAATCGAGTCCGTGAGATATATAATAAAGATTAGTTTTGAGACAAGGGCTTTGCTTTCTTACTATGATCTTGAGGGAATAAAATAAAATAAATAATAACAAGAAATAAAAAGTTCATATATTGATCTTATGGAAAGTAATGACTTCACATATAAAGAGTATGATGAATAAAAGTTGTTAATGGTTGACAAACATAGTTTTGGTCATTGTTGCAATTAATAGGAAGTAATAAAGAAAGAGAGGCTTCACATATAAATATACTATCTTGGACATCTTTTGTAATTGTGAGCACTCATTAAAATATGACATGCTAAAAAGTTGATGTTGGACAAGGAAGACAACATAATGAGTTATGTTTTCTTACATCCAAATAGAAGTTATATTGTTTTGAATCATCCAACATGTTGAGCTTGCCTTTCCCTCTCATGCTAGCTAAATTCTTTGCACCAAGTAGAGATACTACTTGTGCTTCCAAACATCCCTAAACCTAGTTTTGCCATGAGAGTCCACCATACCTACCTATGGATTGAGTAAGATCCTTCAAGTAAGTTGTCATCGGTGCAAGCAATAAAAATTGCTCTCTCTAAATATGTATGCTATATTAGTCTAAAGAAAATAAACTTTATATGAACATGTGATATGGAAGGAATAAAAGCGATGGACTCCATAATAAAGGTCCTTATCACAAGTGGCAATATAAAGTGACATTCTTTTGCATTAAGATTTTGTGCATCCAACCATAAAAGTGCATGATAACCTCTGCTTCCCTCTGCGAAGGGCCTATCTTTTACTTTTATCTTCTACCCTTATACAAGAGTCATGGTGATAATCACCTTTCCTTTTTACACTTTTTCTTTTGGAAAGCTCTATGTGTTGGAGAGATCTGGATATATATATCCACTCAGACATACGTTTTCATAAAGTATTATTGTTGACATTACCCTTGAGGTAAAAGGTTGGGAGGCAAAACTATAAGCCCCTATCTTTCTCTCTGTCCAATTGAATCTTTGTACCCATAAGTATGACATGAGTGTTAGCAATTGTGGAAGATTATATGATAGTTGAGTATGTGGACTTGCTAAAAAGCTCTTATATTGACTCTTTCCGATGTTATGGTAAATTGCAATTGTTCCAATGACCAAGATCATGGTTTGTTAGTTTTCAATGAAGTTTCTGATTCATACTTTAACCTGTGAATGAATTGTTACTTTAGCGTACGAAATTATATTACAATATATGTTGTTGTTCTAAAGATGATCATGATGCCCTCATGTCTGTATTTTATTTTTATCGACACCTCTATCTCTAAACATGTGGACATATTTATCGATATCGGTTTTCGCTTGAGGACAAGCGATGTCTAAGCTTGGGGGAGCTGTTACGCCCATTTTGCATCATGATTTTATATTGATATTTATTGCATTATGGGCTATTATCACACATTATATCACAATACTTATGCCTATTCTCCCTTATTTTACAAGGTTTAGATGAAGAGGGAGAATGCCGACAGCTGGAATTCTGGATTAGAAAAGGAGCAAATATTAGAGACCTATTCTGCACAACTCCAAAAGTCCTGTAACTTCACGGAGCTTATTTTTGGAATATGTAAAAAATATTGGGCGAAGAAAGAACCAGAGGGGGCTACCAGCCAGCCACAAGGGTGGAGGGCGCGCCCTACCCCCTGGGCATGCCACCAACCTTGTGGGGCCCCTGGCAGGCCTCCGATGCCCATCTTTGGCTATATGGTGTCTTTTACCCTGGAAAAAATCAAGAAGAAGCTTTCGGGATGAAGCGCGGCCGTCTTGAGGCGGAACCTGGGCAGAACCAATCTAGGGCTCCTGCGGAGCTGTTCTGTCGGGGAAACATCCCTCTGGGAGGGGGAAGTCGTCGTCACCATCATCAACCATCGATCCTCTCATCGAGGGAGGGTCAATCTCCATCAACATCTTCACCAGCACCATCTCCTCCCAAACCCTAGTTCATCTCTTGTATTTGATCTTGGTCCCAAAACCTCAGATTGGCACCTGTGGGTTGCTAGTAGTGTTGATTACTCCTTGTAGTTGATGCTAGTTGGTTTATCTGGTGGAAGGTTATATTTTCAGATCCTTAATGATAATTAATACTACTCTGATTATGATTATGAATATGTTCTTTGAGTAGTTACGTTTGTTCCTGAGCACATGGGAGAAGTCTTGTTATAAGTAATCATGTGAATTTGGTATTCGTTTGATATTTTGATGAGATGTATGTTGTTTCTCCTCTAGTGGTGTTATGTGAACGTCGACTACATGACACTTCACCATTATATGGGCCTAGGGGAAGGCATTGGGAAGTAATAAGTAGATGATGGGTTGCTAGAGTGACAGAAGCTTAAACCCTAGTTTATGCGTTGCTTCGTAAGGGGTTGATTTGGATCCATATGTTTCAGGCTATGGTTAGGTTTACCTTAATACTTCTTTCATAGTTGCAGATGCTTGCGAGAGGGGTTAATCATAAGTGGGAGGCTTGTCCAAGGAAGGGTAGCACCCAAGCACCGGTCCACCCACATATCAAATTATCAAAGTAACGAACGTGAATCATATGAGCATGATGAAAATAGCTTGACAGTAATTCCCATGTGTCCTCGGGAGCGCTTTGCTTTATATAAGAGTTTGTCCAAGCTTGTCCTTTGATACAAAAAGGATTGGCCACCTTGCTGCACCTTGTTTATTTTATTTACTTGGTACCCGTTACAATTTACCCTATCACAGAACTATCTATTACAGATAATTTCAGTGCTTGCAGAGAATACCTTGCTGAAAACCGCTTTTCATTTCCTTCTGCTCCTCGTTTGGTTCGACACTCTTACATATCGAAAGGACTACGATAGATCCCCTATACTTGTGGGTTATCATTACTTTGAGTCTTTTCTCCATGCATTTGGTCTTCTTTGGCCCCTCAACATCGCAGATGTACAGCACCCCCTCATGCATCTCAATGGCTCGAGGGTGTCGCAACACCTCCGCAAGGTACGGGTTGATGACCTTATTAAAAAACTTTTCCTTGGGGGTGCTTGGAGATGTTATGGTGATCTGGATCTGTCAGAAAAACAGCTCGAAACAAGGACAGAGGATTTTGTCGTGGTATGGTGGTCAAAAGCTTCGGGAGATTATATAATGAATTTTTACCGACCAAAAGAAGTATTGTGCAAGAAAACAGAGTCCCAAGGGCACACGAGGTGGCCACAAGGCAGGGGTTGCACCCTCCACCCTTGTGGTCTCCTCGTGCATCTTTCAGACTACTTTTAATTTTCCTAATTTTTTAAATATTCCCAAATGGAGAAAAATTGCCATTAGAACAGTTTTGGAGTCGGTTTACTTACCGTACCACATACCTATTCCTTTTCGGAGTCTGAAACATTCTGCAAAGTGTCCCTTATGTACTCCTCCGGTGTTACGGTATTAACTATATTGGTCTCAACATTTATGGGAGTACCTGAGATATAATGTTTAATTCTTTGACCGTTTACCACCTTCGGATTTGTGCCTTCAACGTTGTTGATTTTGATGGCACCGGAACGATAGACCAACTCGATAATGTAAGGACCTTCCCATTTAGAGAGAAGCTTTCCTGCAAAAAATCTTAAATGAGAGTTGTATAGCAAAACATGATCACCTACATTAAACTCACGCTTTTGTATCCTCTTATCATGCCATCTTTTAACCTTTTCTTTAAACAACTTGGCATTCTCATAGGCTTGGGTTCTCCATTCATCAAGTGAGCTAATGTCAAATAGCCTCTTTTCACCGCAATTTTGAAATCATAGCTGAGCTCTTTAATAGCCGAATAAGCATTATGTTCTAGTTCGAGAGGTAAGTGACATGCTTTTCCACAAACCATTTTATACAGAGACATACCCATAGGGTTCTTATAAGCAGTTCTATAAGCCCATAATGGATCATCAAGTTTCTTAGACCAATTGTTTCTAGATCTATTAACAGTCTTTTGCAGAATCAATTTAATCTCTCTATTGCTCAATTCTACTTGACCACGAGACTGAGGATGATTTGGAGATGCATTCTATGGTTAACATCATATTTGGCAAGCATTTTATGGAAACCATCATGAATAAAATGCGAAACACCATCAATCATCAAATATCTAGGGACTCCAAACCTCGGAACAATAACTTCTTTAAGCATCTTAATAGAAGTGTTATGATGAACACTACTAGATGGAATAGCTTCTACCCACTTAGTAATGTAATCAACAGCAACTAAAATATGTGCATTCCCATTAGTGGAAGGAAAAGGTCCCATATAATCAAAGCCCCAAACATCAAATGGTTCAATAACAAGTGAATAATTCATAGGCATTTCCTGACGTCTACTAATATTGCCAATTCTCTAGCATTCATCACAAGATAAGAGAAACTTACGAGCATCCTTGCAGAGAGGAGGCCAATAAAAACCAGATTACAATACCTTATGTGCAGTTCTATCTCCAGCATGGTGTCCTCCGTAAGACTTGGAGTGGCACTTGCGTAGGATCTATTCCTGTTCATGCTCGGGTACACATCATCTAATAACACCATCTACTCCTTCTTTATAAAGGTGTGGGTCATCCCAAAAGTAATGTCTTAAATCATAGAAAACCTTTTTCTTTTGCTGGTATGTGAAACTAGGTGGTATAAATTTAGCAACAATGTAATTAGCATAATCAGCATACCATGGAGTATTACAAGAAGCATTTATGATAGCTAATTGTTCATCAGGAAAACTATCATCAATAGGCAGTGGGTCATCAAGAACATTTTCTAACCTAGACAAGTTGTCTGCAACGGGGTTCTCATCTCCCTTTATATCAATAATATGCAAATCAAATTCTTGTAGCAAGAGAACCCATCTAATAAGTCTAGGCTTAGCATCTTTCTTTTCCATAAGGTATTTAATAGAAGCATGATCAGTGTGAACAGTTACTTTGGAATCAACAATATAAGATCGAAACTTATCACAAGAAAATACAACCGCTAAAAATTCATTTTCAGTAGTAGCATAATTTCTCTAGGAACTGTCTAGGGTTTTACTAGCATAATGAATAACATTCAACTTCTTATCAACTCTTTGCCCTAGAACAACACCAACAACATAATCGCTAGCATCACACATAATTTGAAAGGGTAAATTCCAATTAGGTGGTTGAACAATAGGTGCAAAAATCAAGGCTTTCTTAAGTATTTAAAATGCTTCTACTCAATCATCATCAAAAACAAAAGGAACATCTTTTTGCAAATGATTTGTGAGAGGCCTAGAAAATTTAGAGAAGTCTTTAATAAACCTCCTATAGAAACCAACATGACCAAGGGAACTTCTTATACCTTTGATATCTTTAGGACACAACATTATTTCAATAGCATCTACTTTAGCTTTATCAACTTCAATACTTGTTTCAGAAATTTTATGCCCCAAGACAATACCTTCATTAACCATAAAGTGGCACTTCTCCCAATTGAAAACAATGTTAGTTTCTTCACATCTCTGCAAAACTCGATCAAGGTTGCTTAAGGAATCATCAAAAGAAGTTCCATAAATGGAGAAATCATCCATGAAAACCTCAACAGTCTTTTCAAAAAAGTCAAAGAATATAGCAGTCATACATCTTTGAAAGGTAGCAGGTGCATTATATAAACCAAAAGGCATACGTATATAAGCAAAAGTACCGAAAGTGCAAGTAAAAGTGCTCTTTTCTTGGTCCTCTTTTGACACAGGTATTTGAGAAAAACTAGAATAACCATCTAGAAAGCAAAAATGTGTATGTTTGGACAGTCTTTCTAGCGTTTGATCAATAAAAGGAAGAGGGTAATGATCCTTTCTAGTGGCTTTATTTAATTTGTGAAAATCAATTACCATTCTATAGCCTGTAACAATTCTTTGCAGGATCAATTCATTCTTATCATTAGGAACAACAACAATAATACCTTGCTTCTTAGGGACACAATGAATGGCACTTACCCATCTACTATCAGCAATAGGATAAATTATACCTGCCTGCAGAAGCTTTAGTATTTCATTTCTTACCACTTCCTTCATCTTGGGATTTAACCGTTGTTGGTGATCAACAACTGGTTTAGCATTAGGCTCCAAATTAATTTTGTGCTGACATAGAGTGGGACTAGTGCCCTTAAGATCATCAAGAGTATATCCAATAGCTGCATAGTGATTCTTCAGAGTTTTCAATAATTTCTTTTCTTCATGCTCTAAAAGGTTAGTACTAATAATAACAGGATATATCTTCTTCTCATTAAGATAAGCATATTTCAAAGTATTAGGTAATTGTTTAAGATCAAACAAGGGATCACCCTTGAGTGGATAAGGATCCCCAAGGATTTCAACAGGCAAATTGTGTTTCAAAACATGCCTTGATTAAAGAATATTTCATCTAATTCCTTTCTTGCATCCATAAACATGTCATTTTCATGGTCTAGCAAATTGTGTTCTAAAGGATCAGTAGGAGGCACAACAATAGAAGCAAGACCAATAATTTCATCCTTGCTAGGCAATTCTTTATCATGGGGTTGTCTACAAAATTTGGAGAAATTAAAATCACGAGACATATCCCCTAAACTAACAGTAACAATATCTTTATCGCAGTCTATCTTAGGATTAACAATATTCAAGAAAGGTCTACTAAATATAATGGGACAAAAATCATCTTGTGGGGGTGCAAGAACAAGAAAATCAGTAGGGTATTTTATTTTCCCACACAAGACTTAAACATCTCTAACAATCCCAATTGGTGATATAGTATCTCTATTGGCAAGCTTTATAGTAACATCAATATCTTCTATCTCAGCAGGTGCAATATCATTCATAGTTTCTTGATATAAGGAAAAAGGAATTGCACTCACACTAGCACCCACATCACATAAGAAACAATGATCTCCTATTTTAACAGAAACAACATGCATGCCAGCAACAGGTCTATGTTTATATTTAATATCAGGTTTTAGCAATTGTAGCAGCTTCATCACAGAAATAAATAGCATGCCCATCAATATTATCAACCAAGATATCTTTAATCAAAGCAATACTAGGTTCAACTTTAATTTGTTCAGGGGGTGTAGGTGTTCTAGTATAACTCTTACGAACCATAGTTGATGCTTTAGCATGATCCTTTATTCTATCAGGAAAAGGTGGTTTCTCAATACAAGCAGTAGGAACAGTAGGATCAACATTTTAAGTAATAGTTCCTTCTTCAACTTTAATAGGTTCAACTACTTTAATTTCAATGGGAAGATGATATTTAAACCACTTCTCCTTAGGGAGATCAACATGAGTAGCGAATGATTCACCAAAAGAATCTACTATCTTGGAGTCAAGTCCATATTTAGTGCTAAAATCACAAAAACCAACGGTATCCATAAAAGATTTAGCACAATCAAACTTATGGTTTATACATGACTCCTTACATTCGTCGAGTTCCCAATATTCAGAGTTGCATTTAATTCTTTCCAATAAATCCCATTTTAATTCAATAGTCTTCTTCATAAAAGAACCAGTACAAGAAGTATCGAGCATGGATTGATCATACGAGAAAGCCGAGCATAAAAATTCTGGATAATAATTTCTCTTGAGAGCTCATGATTGGGGCATTAATATAACTTTGACTTAAGCATATGCCAAGCTTGAGCGATAATTTCTCCTTCATGAGGCCAAAAATTATAAATATAATTCCAATCACGATGAACCAGATGCATAGGATAAAACTTCTGATGAAATTCTGATTTCAATCGGTTGTAGTTCCATGATCCAATATCATCACATAGCCTATACCATGTCAATGCCTTTCCCTTCAAAGATAAAGGGAAGACCTCCTTCTTGACAACATCCTTGGGAAAACCTGCAAGCTCAAATATTCCAGAAACTCCATCCACATAGATTAGGTGCATATTAGGATGTAATGTTTTGTCTCCTGCATAAGGATTAGCTAGTAGTTTATTTATCATACCCGAAGGAATTTCATAATAAATATTTTCAGTAGGTGTAGTAGGTTGAGGAGCAACTCTTTGCTCTTCCGGTTGAGGTGAAGATACCCCGAACAAGCCCCTCAAAGGAATATTTTCCATAGTAACAAGTGACAGTAGATTTCAGCACACTATCTAAATGTTTCCTTACCAAATTCCACTAACCAAAGGTGCTTCACTCCCCGGCAACGGTGCTAGAAAAGAGTCTTGATGAAACACAAGTATAGGGGATCTATCGTAGTCCTTTCGATAAGTAAGAGTGTTAATCCCAATGAGGAGCAGAAGGAAATGACAAGCGGTTTTCAGCAAGGTATTCTCTGCAAGCACTGAAATTATCAATAACAGATAGTTTTGTGATAAGATAATTCGTAATGGGTAACAAGTAACAAAATTAACTAAGGTAAAAAAATCTGGCCCAATCTTTTTATAGAAAAGGACAAGCCTGGATGAACTCTTATATAAAGCAAAGCGCTCCTGAGGATAGATGGGAATTACTATAAGCTAGTTTTCATCATGCTCATATGATTCACGTTCGTTACTTTGATAATTTGATATGTTGGTGGACCGGTGCTTGGGTGCTGCCCTTCCTTGGACAAGCCTCCCACTTATGATTAACCCTCTCGCAAGCATCCGTAACTACGAAAGAAGAATTAAGATAAATCTAACCATAGCATGAAACATATGGATCCAAATCAGCCCCTTACGAAGCGACACATAAACTAGAGTTTAAGCTTCTGTCACTCTAGCAACCCATCATCTACTTATTACTTCCCAATGCCTTCCCCTAGGCCCAAATCATGGTGAAGTGTCATGTATTCGACGTTCAGATAACACCACTAGAGGAGCGACAACATACATCTCATCAAAATATCGAACGAATACCAAATTCACATGATTACTTATAACAAGACTTCTCCCATGTCCTCAGGAACAAACATAAATACTCACAAAGCATATTCATGTTCATAATTAGAGGAGTGTTAATTATCATTAAGGATCTGAAGATATGATCTTTGTAGCGACCCAAACCAAAATTGGTCAAGTCTTTGTGTAGCTGTACCATCCCCAAATCATGCTGGCACACACAACACATTCATGAAAAGATTCAAAGTTCAATCACACCTGAATTTATTACACGATTCTCATATCGAGTCTTTATTACATCATAATAAATTCGACCGAAGGCCAACTTATTAGAAATAAACTAAATAAAGTTGAGGAAGCGTAGACGATAAAGTGAGTCCATCCGACTCCATAGGGCAATCACCGAGCGTAAATTGCAGCCTCACTCCTGATCGGAAAACTCCTCTGCAACATGAGACATTGCAGCCGTGTAGGTCAGCATTTTGAATATGTCGGCAAGTCATAGAGAGAAGAACAATAATAATGCTAAGACTATATGCAATTTGGCTGCAGGGCTCTAAGTTTTATGTTTTTGTGAAGAAGCCAATTTTCCCCTACAACAAAGGACTTGCTTGCAAATACTACAAAATGTTGGTTGTTAATGAGATGGTTCCGCCAACCAGTGTCTCATACCCGAAATCATTAATAACCCATCAATTACTTAATTATGTTCGGTGTCGGTGCACAAAAGTGGGGGCTCTCTTTTGTACCCCTTTACTTGTGCGCGGGTAGTTAGAGTCGCGCCTGTGGCCACACTTAGCAGGGCAAAGGAGGGAAGCCGAAGTGCAAAGACAACCAGAACAATGCCAAGCCAGAAACACGAAGAGCAGGAGGGTGAGGTGGACTCCCCCAGCAAGGCCCTTGCCGGGGCAGCCTCCGCAGCCCCGGCAAGAGCCTTGCCGGAGCAACTTGCCCGACACCAGCAGAGCCGCCACCCTTGAGCCCAAGGGTTCCAACACCATCGACCACTTTGGAACCAAGTCTCGGGACGCACCTCCATGGTGGCATGCAAATCTTTGTGAACACATAGAGCCTACAAGACTAGATGATGACCAGAAGAGAAGACAATCACAAGACTCCTTGCCGAGGATGCCCACGAGGCCCCGGCAAGGCTCCCTGCTGAAGACGCTCGCAAGGCCCCGGCAAGACTCTTGCCGGGGGCGCTCACAAGACCCTGACAAGACCCTTGCCGGGAATATACGCGGGACCGTGGCAAGACATTGCCGCCCTCATCGCCGCCCCAGCTCAGCGGCCAACCCACCAACTGAAGCAAGTACCCACGTTGCAGTACGTGGATACTAATCCAACTAGCCAAACACCAGCGTGGCGGCATGCAGATCTTCGTGAAGGCCCTACCACCACGCCAACTCAGTAGCCTGCCAGCCTATGTGGCGATGCATGCATCATTGGCCTGGATGCGTGTCGAAGTAAGGCGAAGCGGCGACGGACGGGACGGGCCTTGTTACCTCCCCCGATAAAGCAAGTGGACACCTAAGAAGTGCATTTAATGCACTTTTGTCTTGTGATGACAGGCGATAAACTTGTACACTATATACCTTTCCACCTCCTGTGTGACACTGTGGCAGCCCCTTTTGACTATAAAAGGAGGCCCGCGACATACAGAGGGGGGATTGGGGACCTTTTGGACGAGGCATGCATCGTAGCTAGTTCAAGAGCTCAAGAACACTCAAATATACACAAAAGAAGGCCTAGGGTATTACGCATCCTTGCGGCCCGAACCTGGGTAAACAATCCTCGTGCTGGCTTCTAGACCCGCTCTTTGCACAACCCCGCACCCGCCAACCGTAGCAAAAAGTGATCCCAGCGGTCCCATAGGTGTCGTTTCCCCCAACATCTCTAGCGCGCTAGGTGGGGGGCACAGTTATGAAAATCTGGTCTAGCAGTTAGTAGAGCAGTTCTTCATCACCATGGCCCCCAAGAAGAAGACGATCACGGCGGTCGGTTCATCTGGGGCCGAACGGCCCGCGCCACTGTGGGCGAGCGATGGGGTGGTCGCAGACGGAGGCCGAGGCGCGGCGCGCGAGCACCCACATCGCTCTGGCAGCAAAAGCCTGGCGAGCGGCGTTGTTCATGCACGAGGCAACAAGCTGCATGCCACAAAATCAAAAGACAGAGCCGTGCCCCCCCCCCCGCGGGCGGCGCGGGGCCCTCCAAGGGCGACTTTATACCACCTACGGGCGACGCGGCGACTTCCAAGATGCCTACGCCGGCGCCCGCAATGCACTCTTCCCAGGCCATGCACGATGAGCAACGCCACCGGAGCGGAAGCAGCGAAACTAAATGGAGTAGTGCAGAAGAAGATGATGATGCAGCACCCGGTCTACTTTGTCAGCTCCCTTTTTGCAGGGGGCTAGATCAAGGTACTCCGATGTGTAGAAATTGCTCTTCGGCCTACTTATGACCTCAAGGAAGTTGCATCTTTACTTCCAAGCACACGAGATCACCGTTGTCACCCGCCTCCCGTTGCGATGGATATTGCATAACCCAGACACAACCGGGAGGATTGTGGAATGGGCCTTGGAACTGTCGAGCTTTGGTTTGAAGTTTAAAGGCACTTCGACAATCCAGAGTAGAGTCTGGGCAGAGTTCATTGCAGAATGAACCTCAACACCCGACGAAGAGATCCAAGAGACCACTCTCTCCAGGAAGGAAACAAGTCGCGACTGGATTATGTACTTTGACGGGGCTTTCTCGCTGCAAGGCACCGGTGCTTGTGTGCTTCTCGTCGCACCCACCGGAGAGCACCTCAAGTATGTAATCCAGATGCACTTTCCTAGGGAGATGAAAACAAACACCACTGTCGAATACGAGGGGTTGCTTGCCGGTCTCAGGATCGCGGCTAACCTCAGAATCAAGAAGCTCATCGTCAGGGGTGGTTCACAACTTGTCGTCATGCAAGTTAACAAGGATTACCACAGCCCGTTGATGGAGGCCTACGTAGATGAATTAAGGAAGCTGGATTAGCGTTTTGACGGTATACAAGCGGAGCATGTTCTGCGAGCGGAGAATGGCGTCGCTGACTACTTGTCGAAACGCGCTTCCCTCAAACTACATGTGGAACCGCCGAGCTCCCAGGAGCTGCCGCAGAAATGTTGCCGGGGACGCTGAGCCTGCCATGGTGCAACAAACTCCGGCAGGGTGTCAAGCCCTGGCTGTGGAGACAGCCCCCCCCCCCCCATGGCAGAGGAGATGCCTTTAGTCCTTGCCGTCGAGCCTCAGGATCCGGCATGGGCACATCATACAGTTTGTTTTATCCAAATAGGGGAACTCCCTGAGGAGCAGGAAGAATTGGAGAAAGTAGACCGTCGTTCTGCCATGTATCAGTTCGTCTACGATGTTCTGTACAGGAAAAGACCAAACAGTGTGGAATTGAAGTGCATTCCTCGGGAGGAAGGACTGGAGCTGTTGGTAGAGATACACGGAGGCATATGTGGCTCCCACATAGGGTCGAGAGCCCTTGCCGGCAAGGCATTCTGGCAAGGTTTCTTCTGGCCCACTGCCCTCCAGGATGCAACGGCACTAGTAACCAAGTGTGAAGCGTGTCAGTTTCCATTCAAAGAAGCTTCATCAACCAGCTCAAGCTCTACCATGAAGCAACGACCATACTGAGAGGGCAAATGCTGGAGTATTGCGAGGCCTCCGGACAAGGACTTTTGACAGGCTACAGAAGTGCGGAAGGCGCTAGATTGATGAATTGTCGGCGGTTCTTTGGTCAATCAGAACGACACTAAATGAAGCCATCGGCCAAACACCCTTCTCCCTCGTTTACGGGGCAGAAGCAGTTTCCCCCATGGAACTCACATACGGGTCACCCCGAGTGCTCGCTTATGATGAGCTTGAGCAAGAGCAATTGCGGCAAGATGACGCAACGCTCCTTGAGGAAGATCGTCTTCAGGCGGCTGTGCAAGCAGCAAGCTACCCGCAAGCCTTGTGCCGCTACCATAGCTGCAAGGTTCATGCCCGAAGCTTTGAGGAAGGCGACCTTGTTCTTTGGCACGTTCAATCGGCCAAGAATTCCAACAAGTTGACACCAAAGTGGGAAGGCCCTTATCGGGTAATACGAGTCACCAGGCCCGGCGCAGTCCGCCTGGAGACTGAATATGGTATTCGAGTAAGAAATTCTTGGAACATTGAACATCTTCGCAAGTTTTACTCGTAAGGCGCGGTTGCCGGGCCTCCCGGCAGGCCACCTTTTTGTACAAGCCTTGCCGGCAAGGCGTGTAACCCTTTGTACAAAGCTAGGCGCTGACCCCGAGCATAAATAAATGAAGCACTAGCGCCCTAAGTCTTAAATAAATGCATGCTAGGTTAAGTCTCTCCCTCGGTTAGGTTCGATAGTGCTTAGCGGCGACTAACCCCTAGCATAGAGTTCGAGTGCGCGTCTCTCTGTCCCTTGCCTTCCTTTTTGGTTCGCGGGATACATGAACATTTCTGCCGAGCTATTTGGAGGAAAGAGAATAGGCCGGCGCACCGACACCGACAAGCCAAGGTTGCCGGGGGATGCAGATCCAAAGATCCGACCACGGCAAGCCAAGATTGCCGAGGGCTACAAATTCAGATAAGTCTTTCGTCCCCCACTCCCTACTTTCGTATGGAACTTGAACGCATGAGACTTCGCTCTCCCTTCTACCTGCATGTTCCCTCTTTCCAGTGTCCAAAAACCTTACTTTGGACCGGGACTTGGTCGTAGCACGGTGGGAAGGGAACGAGCGAAGGGACCAATCCTACTTTGGCCCTACCTCCGCCGAGAGCGTGAGTGTAGTCGAGCTATGGGATAGGAGGACGGCAAGGTCTGTTGCCGGGTCACAATGTTTATCTTAAGATAACGAGGACTCGTTCCTTGGTGCGGGCCTTGCCCACGCGCAAAAGAAACCCAGCAAACACCCTTCTCTTCATTAATGCATTGTTGACAAGTACAATCCATACGGAATGCATATATGAGCAGCGGGGTTACAAGGTTTAAATCTTACTAAGGCCCGTAGGCTTAAAAACTAAAAAGAGATTAGGTGCCCGTAATACCTTTCTTGTCCCTCTCCCCAGGAAATAGAAAAAGAAGACAGATGGGCAAAAGGAGCGCCTAGGCGAGGTACGAGCAACAGAAGATACCAAAAGAACATCCCAGTGGCCGTCCAGAAGAAGGCTGGTGATGATGGTGCCGGGAGAAGAGCCGAAAGATGAGGCAGCGGGCCGCCAATACGTGACGAAGGCATCGGTGCCCACGTACTCCGACTTGACGGCCCACCACCCGCCTTCTTCGTCTTCCCCGGCCTTTCCACGCCAACCGCCCAAGGAGGCAACACCGAGAAGTTCAAGGAGTTGATGATGTAGATGATGGTGCTGTTGGCGTCCCCCAGGGAGGGTGTGTCTGATGCCTAGTCGGACCTGTCATCCTCCCGCCCGCTACCCTCATCGTCGTTGTCGCTGTCCTCCTCGTCACTCTCGCTGGAAGAGGAGCTTTTGCCATCGGTCAAGCTCCCGGCACAACACCCTAGCCTGTGTCCCGAGCGCCCGAAGACCTTGACGGAGAGCAGGCCGCTCTCCGCTAGCTTGAAGTAGAGGATGTGCCCATCCATCAAGCCATGGGCACGTGCGAAAGTCTTCCAGCCCCGATGAAGGAGCATCACATGAGGGGCGGGGAACCCTGTGTTCACCCGCATGTCGCCATGGCAACAACCCTCCATGTGAAGCCTTATCCTCGGTGCCTGGTCGATCTCCAGCACCCTCGCAAACGCTTCGGGAAGACGAAGACGACTGCGTGGCAACCCGCGTAGTTGCAGAATGAACTCCAGCGCCGCATCCCAGACGTGGCCGCTCGATGGAGCAGGAGGAGACGGCAGAGGAGATGGAGACAGGGATGATGACGACCCGGGTGTCCCCCATCCACGCCCACCTCTGCCTCGACCACCTCGCCGACCGCGGCCCCGGCCTGCGCCTCTGCCTCTAGCGTGGCATTCATCTTAGACGTCTGTCTCTTCTTTGATTATCGCCGCCCTCTGGCGGGAGGAAGACCTGGTCGCGTCCGTAGGGGCACGGCCCCGACCACGCCCTCTCACCATGACAACAGGAAGAAAAGAGATCAGATTGAGAGAAGATGGGTGCGAGAAGGCGCTGTCCCTCTCCCCTTATATAGAGGGACGAGGCTGAACGAGCCTGAACGCGACCACCCTAGTCGACCAATCCAGCCGCCGGAGGCAGAATGGCACGAGGCTGACCCGCTGCCCCAATCAGCGGCGCCCGGCCCCCCGCCCCAGCATTAAAGCACACGCCTTCTATATCTGCCGCTCGCCCTTCCCGACGCATGGAGGACATGTGGCGGGCGAGCCAAAAATCAGATGGCGAATGGAGCGGCTGTTTCGTGCCCCGTGATCGTAAAGAGCGGGTGCCATGATGGCGTCGACCCAAGTCTACTTAGTAAATGAGCCGCGCCTCTGCAGTTTCCTCTATTTTTGTGAGGTGAACGTGAACCACCTCTTTACTATTGAAACCGCGGAGTGACGCAAGCATGCTGAGGTCACGCCACGCACGCCCCCCACATCACGCATTCAATGTGGGACGTGGGGAAGCACAACCAATGGAGAAGTTACAGCAGTAAAAGTCGGCCCCGCATGCCCACGCACCATTTTGGGCCTAGCCCAATAATGCGTCGCGCTTATGTATGGCCCAGGCCCGGGGGCTCCTGTCGGTGCACAAAAGTGGGGTCTCTATTTTGTACCCCTTTACTTGTGCGCGGGCAGTTAGAGTCGCGCGTGCGACCACACTTAGCAGGGCAGAGGAGGGAAGCAGAAGTGCAAAGACAACCAAAACAACGCCAAGCCAGAAACACAAAGAGCAGGAGGGCGAGGTGGACTCCCTCGGCAAGGCCCTTCCAGGGCCAGCCTCCGCAGCCCCGACAAGAGCCTTGTCGGGGCAACTTGCCCGATACCAGCAGAGCCGCCACCCTTGAGCCCAAGGGTTCCAACATGATCGACCACTTTGGAACCGAGGCTCGGGAGGCACGTCCATGGTGGCATGCAAATCTTTGTGAACACAGAGAGCCTACAAGACTAGATGATGACCAGAAGAGAAGACAATTGCAAGACTCCTTGCCGAGGATGCCCACGAGGCCCCGGTAAGGCTCCCTGCCGAAGACGCTCGCAAGGCCCCAGCAAGACTCTTGCCGGGGGCGCTCATAAGACCCCGGTAAGACCCTTGCCAGGAATATACACGGGACCGCGACAAGACCTTGCCGCCCCCATCGCCGCCCTAGCTCAACGGCCAGCTCAGCAACTGAACAAGTACCCACGTGGAAGTACGTGGATACTAATCCAACTAGCCAAACACCAGCGTGGTGGCATACAAATCTTCGTGAAGGCCCTACCACCACGCCAACTCAGCAGCCTGCCAGCCTATGTGGCGCTGCATGCATCGTTGGCCTGGATGCGTGTCGAAGTAAGGCGGAGCAGCGACGGATGGGACGGGCCTCGTTACCGCCCCCGATAAAGCAAGTGGACACCTAAGTAGTGCATTTAATGCACTTTGTCCTATGATGACAGACGATAAGCTTTTACACTGTATACCTTTCCACCTCCTGTGTACCACTTTGGCAGCCCCTTTTGACTATAAAAGGAGGCCTGCGGCATACGGAGGGGGGATTGGGGTCCTTTTGGACGAGGCACACATCATAGATAGTTCAAGAGCTCAAGAACACTCAAATATACACCAAAGCAGGACTAGGGTATTACGCATCCTTGCACCCCGAACCTGGGTAAATGATCCTCGTGCTGGCTTCAAGACCCGCTCTTTGCACAACCCCGCGCCCGCCAACCATAGAAAAAAGGGATCCCAGTGGTCCCATAGGTGTCGTTTCCCCCGACATTCGGTGTTGAGATTTCCGAAATACTCCAATTCTAGAGGCTCAGATGTCCGTAACCGGGGACACGACTATTCGATTAGGTTTCTACTCTGCAGATTCTTGTGCACTTTACCTGCAAGGATTGTTCCCTCTTTTATGTCCTCGTGCCGCCTTGTGTTTGAAGATGGGACGAACGAAACATGGTCTTCCATAGAGTTCCTCTGGGCTACTGCCAGTGCCCATCCAATCCTACCGTTCTTCTACATCTCGTAGCACTGTCCGGCCAGAGTCACGCCTAGGGATGACCAAGCCAGAGCCCATAATGGATTGTGGCTGCATAGGTAAGCTTCCGGTCAAGGTGTATTCATCCGTCTCTTCATGGCTGGGTGAAGCTTTCCGCAAGATGTCATGGAGCTTCTCCATGCATCCAAGCCATCCACTGGTTGCTCCAGGGTGTCCGTCAACCGTCCTCCACCCAGTAGTGAATTTGAAGTCCATCTTGAGCTTGAAGTCATGGGGTTGTCATCATATTGACTCTCACATCTCCCTTATGAATCTCTCAACCAACCCCGTCTACAAGCATAGCAGAATAAACTACCTCGTCTCGGGCAATGGTAGCAAGGGAAATTGGGTTCAACCTACCACATGATACTACTCAAGAACATAACTTACAATTCTCCTACTGCATGCATGGTAGGGAGAATAATTCTAGTGCAACAAATCATAGGTATTGTAAAATATGATCAAATGACTTTCCTGGCTGACGGTCTTCGAATGCTAGTGACTCGTGATAGCAAGCTTCGCACTCCAAAAATTCTATCAAGTCAAACATAGCACAAATAAGTATACTACCATAAAATTTCTACTACAACAGCAAGTAAATTATAATAACACACAATCATACATACAAAGAAATCCGACAATAAAACCAACAAAGTCATAGAATCAAAGTAAGGTTTTACTACAAGTAAGACAACCCCCAAAAAATTCTTCTTCAATTTTTTTCTTAAATAGAGCCAAAACAAAAGCTTTGTTAACTAACAGAAGGGAAAACACTATAAACTAGGTGCAAAAAGAATCACATCAAAAGCTATTATAGAACTCCTATTATGCCTAAAACAAAACTAGTAAGAAAATAAAATAAAACTTTTTATTTTGCTCTAAATAAAAGTTCACCCTCTGTAGCTATAGAAACTAATCTAAAATAAATTTTAACAGAGGTGGAAATAAAATTTAAAATAATTAGAACAACAGAAAACAGCAGAAAGCTAAAAAAAACTAGAAAAGCTTGTTTTCGTGTAAAACTACTTTTAATAAAGACTTAAATTACCCAAATAAATTCTTACTGCTAGTTAAGGTAAAAACAAAGCACTGAAAAAAAGAATCACAAAAAAGAATAATCCTAGCTTAATTTATAGCAGAAATACTAATCTGACTAAAACTAATATAAAATAACTTTCAAAAACTAAAATATGGCCGAAAATACTTTATACAGAAACTTTAGGAAATTTGCAAACTAGGAAAAAAAGAATCAACTAAAAATATTAAATAACCTAAGAGAAACAAATTTTACAATATTGGAACTTTTCTGTTTTTAAAACATAACGAAATTAAAACAAAAAACATAAACAGGCGCTACTAGGCCGAAAGGTGTGCGAACTGAAACTAAACAGTGGTCAGGAGTCTTATAGGCTAAAAGTCTATGGGCTAAATAGAATAAAACCACTCGGCCAGTCTAACTAAACCGCAATTAAATAAACCGATCTAACTGGGAAAAACCGGTCTACTAAAAAAACCAAAATCTTCGCGTCATCTAATCAAGGCCCTAGATTCGAGACCTAATGGTGGAGGAGAGGCTGGCGGCTTACAGCGGCGGTCGACGGCGAGGTTGGCTCGGGCGTTGGTGGCGGAGGTGCTCCGATGGTCCTAGGCGTCGGCGGAGGGGTCGGGGTGATGCGGCGGATCGAGGCGATGTCGAGGGTGGTGTCGGTGGCGCTCGGGGACAGCGGAGACGAGTGGAATGAGCTCGGCAGAAGCTCTGTGCCCGTCGTGCTCCGGCGAGGGTGCGGAAGCTCCGGTGACTCTCTATAGGAGACGACGACAGGCAAAACCATGTCAATACGATGCGCAACATCGAGGGAAGCTCATAGGTGGAAGAGGTAGTCGTGGTGTTGCTCACCGGCGGTGGGGGTGGCGATGAACTGAGGCGGCAGTGGGGAGATGCGATCGGCGAGGGCGCGAGCTGCGGTGGGACTTTAGCTAGGGTTTTTGGGGGGTTCGGGAGAGGAGAGGTAGGGGCTTTTATAGGGCACATTACTTGGGTGAGGGGAAGGCTCGGGGTAGGGTTTTGGGAGAGCGCGGACATCGAGGGCGTCGAGCACGAGCGAAATCCTAGCGCGGGAGGATCAGGAGGTTGGGGATGGCATGGGCCCCGCGAGTCAGTGAGAGAGGGAGAGGTGAGACGGGTCGAGCGAGCGAGGGGGGGTTCAGGCGCGGCACGGGTGGAGTAGTCCGGCTCAGTCACTGGTGGGCTGCGACTCGGGTGCTGGCTGGGCCGGTTGACCTGGCTGGCACCTAGGTGTTTTTTTTACAGAGAGGAAAATAAACTATAACTAGAAAAGAAAAGAAAATACTTTTATATAGGACATATACATATATCAAAATTCTCAGAAAAACATAGCCTATAGGATGAATATTTTTACAGAGGCAAAAGCCAAACTTTATAAAAAACATTTTTTGAAAATTACAAATAAAACTCAAATTTGAATTCAAAACTTTTGGAATTAATTTCTTCTGACATTTTGGAGTGTCATGTTATCTCCTCTCATACGTATGCTCAAGTATTTGTCAGGGATATAGGAAATGAATTTCAAATGCCAATTTAAATCCAAATTCAAACAAAACTCAAATGCCTCTGAAAATTTCCAAATGTCACCCAATTCAAACAAAATGCATAGATGGTTAACTAATAATTTTAAAACACTCCAAATTGGGAATTTGGGATGTTACAAACCTACCCACCTTAAGATGAAGCTCACCCTCGAGATTCGGGTTGGCCTGCAAATAGGTGCGGGTGGTCTCGACGGAGATCTTCTTCTCGCTCCCAAGTGGCTTCCTCCTCGGAATGATGACTCCACAGAACCTTGCAAAACTTGATGATCTTGCTGCGGGTCACTCTGTTCGCAGTCTCGAGAATTCTGACGGGTTTCTCCTCATAAGTCAGATCACTGTCAAGCTGTATGGCCTCTAGGGGCACTGTGTGTCTCAAGGGAATATCGGCCATCTCAGCATGGCATTTCTTCAGCTGGGAAACGTTAAAGACATCATGAACTCCTGACAATCCTTCCGACAATTCCAGCTTGTATGCAACTTCTCCTCTATGTTCAAGGATTTTATGGGCCTATGAACCTGGGTGCTAATTTTCCTTTAACACCAAACCTCTTGATTCGTCGAAGTGTGGACACATGGAGATACGATCGGTCTCCCACTTCGTACGTTACTTCCTTGCGTTTACTATCGACATAACTCTTCTACCTCGATTGAGCTATCTTGAGTCTATGTCGAATCAGCTTGACCTTCTCTTCGGAGTCTCTAATAAGATCGGGACCAAAGAGTTTTTGGTCTCCAACACCATCCCACAACAATGGTGTTCGGCACCTCCTTTCGTATAGAGCTTCGAAAGGGGCCATCTTTAGACTGGTCTGATAGCTGTTGTTGTACGAGAACTCTGCGTATGGTAGATTGTCCTCCCAACTAGACCCATAGTCTAGCGCACAAGCTCTCAACATGTCCTCCAGAATCTGGTTGACTCTCTCGGTCTATCCACGTGTCCACGGATGAAAAGTTGTACTGAACTCCAGCCTCGTACCCAAAGTTTCATGCAACTGATTCCAAAACATTGAGGTAAATTGTGTTCCTCTATCTGACACGATACTCCTTAGAACTCCATGCAGACATACGATCCTAGTCATGTATATCTTGTAACTTAGCGCTGGTATATGTGGTCTTCACGGGAATGAAATGAGCTACCTTGGTCAAGCGATCCACTATTACCCAGATAGAATCATAACCTAAACGAGTCCTGGGTAATCTTGTGATAAAATCCATTCCAAGTTTTTCCCATTTCCACTTGGGTATCGGCAAAGGTTGAGGTAACCCTACCGGCTTCTGATGTTCCACCTTTACTCGCTGACAAACATCGCATACTGTTACATACTCGGCAATATCCTTCTTCATACCTGTCCACCAGAAACTTCCCTTCAAATCCAGATACATCTTGGTGTTGCCTGGGTGAATCGAGTACTGTGAATCATGGGCCTCATGAAGAATTAACTTCCTGACCTCTAGGTCATTGGGCACATAGATGCGATCCTCAAACCATAAAGTTTCATGCTCATCTTCACGAAAACCTTTAGCCTTTCTATTACTCATCTTTTCCTTTATCTCTACAATTTCCTTGTCCTTCTTCTAGGCTTCTCGAATTCTTTCGGTCAAAGTGAATTGTATATCCAAGGTGGCAACAAATCCTCTTGCTACTATCTCCAATCGGAGTTCTCTGATATCGTTGGCTAATTCCTGGGGTAATCCTCCAGCTATGAGGGTGTTCACATAGCTTTTACGGCTCAAGGCATCTGCTACAACATTTTCCTTCCCTGAATGGTAATGCAATCTCATGTCATAGTCCTTTATAAACTCTAGCCATCTCCTCTGTCTGAGGTTCAACTGCTTCTGCGTGAAAATATACTTCAAGCTCTTATGATCCATGTAAACATCACAACTGTTTCCGACAAGGAAATGTCACCATGTCTTGAGTGTGTGCACTACAGCTGCTAACTACAAATCATGTGTGGCATAATTCATCTCGTAAGGTCGTAGCTGTCTGGAGGTATAAGCTACAACTTTTCCTTCTTGCATGAGAAATCCATCGAGTCCTTGACAAGAAGCATCACAATATACCTGGTAATCCTTGTATATGTCCGACAAAATGAGCACTAGGGCTGTAACCAGACATTTCTTCCGCTCCTGAAAACTGGCTTCACAATCCTCGGTCCAAATGTACTTGGTTTATTTCTTCAACAGCTCGGTCATGGGTTTAGCAATCTTGGAGAAATTCTCAATAAATCTCCGATAATATCCTGCGAGTCCGAGAAAACTACGGATCTGCTTGTCTGAGGTGGGGGACTTCCAGTTGGTGACCTATTAAACCTTGGTGGGGTCGACTGCTATTCCTTCTCCTGGAATAACATGTCCGAGGAATCCGACTTCCTTCAACCAAAATTCACATTTGCTGAATTTGGCATATAACTGATGTTCTCGGAGTTTCTCCAGAACTAGAGGCAGATGTTCCTTATGCTCTTCCTTGCTCTTGGAGAAAACCAATATGTCATCGATGAACACCACAACAAACTTGTCCAGATATTCCATAAATACCTTGTTCATCATGCTCATAAAATAGGCAGGGGCATTAGTCAATCTGAATGACATGATGGTATACACATATAAACCATACCTGGTGGTGGAAGATGTTTTGGGTATATCCTATTCACGAATCTTCAACTGATGATACCCTGATCGAAGAGCAATCTTGGATAATACTTTGGCTCCAACTAGCTAATCAAATAAGTCATTAATCATTGGCAAAGGGTAATTATTCTTGATGGTCACGTCGTTCAATGAACGATAATCCACAACCATTCTCGGGGTTCCATCCTTCTTCTCTACCAAAAGAACTGGGCTCCCCAAGGTGACGAACTTCGATGAATATATCCTTTATCCAATAATTCCTTAATCTTCTTCTTGATCTCTTCCAAATCATTCGGGGTCATCCGACAAGGTCTCTTGGATATTGGGGCTGTGCCGGGCAATAACTCAATTAGAAACTCAATGTCTCTGTCCAGTGGCATTCCAGGTAATTCCTTCGGAAATACATCGGGAAAATCTTGCACTACAGGCACTTCCTCCTGAACAACTCCCATGAGGGAATTCACCTGATTCTTCATTGGTGTGCGTCTGGATACATACTTTATCCTCTTCTGCTCTGGGGTGGTGAGCAAAATCGTCTTGCGGGCATAGTCGATGTTTCCTTCAAACTTCGTCAATCAGTCCATGCCTAGGATCACGTCCAATCCCTGGGATTCCAATACTACGAGGTCTGCAGGAAAATCATGATTTTTGATGTTGAGGGTCGAATGACAGCCTAAGCCTGCCGTCATCTCTCCTCCTAGGGTGGTGACCTGAAGAGGGGTGCTAAGGGTTCTAGTGGGAAACCTGTACTTTTCCACAACTACCCTTGATATGAATGAATGTGTTGCACTAGAATCAAACAGTACCAATACTGGACGTGAATTTAATAAAAAACTTACCAACCACGGTGTCTGGCTGATCATGGACGTCCTCCACGTCGATGTGGATCACCTGGGCATGAGGAAAAGGATTGGGCTTCTTGGTAGCTGAGTTTCCATTTCCATTGCCGTTTCCATTCCTCCGCTTGGCCTCCGGACAATCGGTGGCATAGTGTCCTGTCTTCTGGCACTTGAAACAGGTGATATGACTCAGATCCTTCTGAGCCAGAGCGGGACGGTGCTGGTTGCCATTGCCTCCATTTCCTGACTTGAAGTTGTTGTTGTTGTTGCGATTGTTCTCATTCCCTCCATGGTTGTGTCCTCCATGGTTATGTCCTCCATGGGTGTGATGGGTGTGACCTCCCGGGTATGGGGTGTAGCGAGGCTTCTGCTAAGATCCCGAGTTGTACTCCCCCTAACTATACTTCCGCTTGCGGCTCTCAATCTGCAGTTTCTTTCCTTCAAGGATGATGTCCTTATCTACCAGCTCCTGGTAGTTATTGAAGGTGGCCACCATCAACTGCATTCCCAGATCATCATTAAGTCCTTCGAGGAACTTCTCCTGTTTTGCGGCATCTTTGGCCACATCACCCGGGGCATAGCGAGCTAACTGGCTGAACTCATCCACCTAGTACCCCACAGTATGATTTCCCTGGCGTAAGTTGTGGAACTCATGCTTCTTCAGACTCATGGCTCCAGCTGAAACATGAGTGCTGTAGAAGGCCTGCTAAAACTGATCCCACGTGATGGTGGTGATAGGATAGGTGTTGGTGTAGTTATCCCACAAAGCGGTTGTGGGTCCATCCAGTTGATGTGCGGCAAAACGCACTTTCTCAACATCTATGCATCCAACAGTTGCTAGCTCCCTTCCGATCTTGCTGAGCCTATCATCAGGTACAATCGGCTCGGTGCTGCTAGAGAACACCGGCGGATTCAGCCTTAGGAACCGGGTCAGGTTGTCGACAGGGGGTGGTGGCGGTGGATTGTTGTTGTTGTTGTTGCCTTGGTTCTGGATGAGCATTTGCAATAAGGCATTCTGCTGTTGGCTCATCTGGGTGAGCTTCGGCGGGAAAGTGAATCCGGGGTCACGTCTCGGAGGCATTTGGTGTTTTGGAGTGGATGAGAAATTAGAATAGAACAAGGGTCTAATGAGAAAATAGCACTACTCAAATGAATGCACAATCATTATCACACCAATCATTTATTCATTCATCTCAAACAAGGTTCAATCTCGGATAACAAAATCTCACGACTAATAAAAAAATATCAGCCTAACTGACCGACGAAAAATAAAATAAAATAAAATGGCGGTCGACTAAATGACTTCATCAATTATCCCTGTGTCCTCCGGTGCGGCATCCTCTGGTACGGCACCTCCTCTTGCGGCTTCCTTCCGTGGAGCTCTCTTCATAATCCTGGTTGTTGCTCACGAGGGGTCCGTCATCTCCACTCGTGAAGAGGTCTTCTCCCTCATCCATCTTTTCCACCAGTGTGGCAATATATTTCTTCAGGTCCTCAATTCTATCCATAAAATCCTTGACTTCTTCTTCCTATTCAAGGAAGTCCGTGCGTGCCTTCTCCTCCAGTTCTAGTTCACGGAACAAGAGCCTCCTGTGTACCTTCGAGCTTCGGCACGTCTGGATTTCTTGGTTCCTGATGTGACTCTCCAAGTCTTGGACATATGAAAGAATGGAGTCGTCCTCCATGGTACGGATGATATCTCCATTCCTAGCTCAGCGAGAAATCATGGCGAGATTTGATGGGTCGAGCTCGGCCCTGTACTCTTCTCGGAGATGTCCAAGTGCACGATAAATCTCCATGTCTCTTCTGAGGATCCAAGTGAAAGCGCTAAATTCAAAGACGATGGGCTCTGAATGTCCTCCAAAGGTCCGCCCTCGAATGTTCACCTTAATCCCGTAGCGGGTATCCGTCGGAAGTGCATTGGTAGGCTTCCCGATGATTGAGGGCAGAGCAATCTTCAGCTTCTTCATGATCAGAACCAGCTTCTTGCCGAAAAGCATCGTCTCTTCCGGCTGGCAAAACTCCGGTAGCAGAACTGGGGTGAACTCGGCGGCCATCTAGAATGTTGAAAATCAGAGAGAAGTCAGAAATGAACAGGGGAGAATTACAATGATAAGGACATAAAATAAAATAGTTTCTTCCTATGGCTTTCCAATCCTAGGGGTTACGTTCTACGGTCAACGTGTGCTCTGAATACCATCTCTCTAGCGACCGAACCAAAATCGATCAAGTCTTTATGTAGCTATAATAAATACTCCATTAGTTTGGAATTAACCGGAACAAACTTGCAAATATTCCCCATGCCTTTTCTACTTCGAGTTTGACCTTCAAATCTTGTCTGCAATTCTTATTACTTTTACCAAGGTTCCTCAAAAAATCCGAACATTTTTGTGCACTTCTAAATCCAAGTCCTAGTTCAAACCCATTTGAATTAAATTCAAATGAGTTTGAATTACATCTTTCAATCATGCCTCTCCTATTTTTTGTTGACCGTGCACAGTTTTACGAGTCCGTGAAAATTATCCCCATGCGCAGATTCCACCCCTACCTTCTCTTTCTTTCCTTTATCTTTTTCTGTTTTGTTTTAATATGGGAAAAGAGAGAGAGGGCGAAAGGAGCCCAATAGCCCCAGTAGGCCTCTGGCCACTTCCCTCTCCCTGGGCCGGCCTCCAAGGCCTAGTCTCTCCCCTGCTCTAACCCTAGGCGTAGCCGTTCCTCTCCTCGATCCCCCTCGTCCTCATCCCGAGCGCCGCCTTCGCCCGATCCCTATTCTCGCTCGCAGGGCCTCTCCTCTCCTTGCGCTCGATTCTGACCCCCTCGGACTTCGGCCATGGCGCCGCGTCGCCGGCCACCAGCAAGACACCGCCGCAGCGCCGACCAGTGCCGGCCTCGACCTCCTCCCTCACATGCGGCTCGCCTCGCCTCCTTCATCTTCTACGCCTCCATGCCGTCTTCCGCACCCCGGCCTCCTCGTGATTGCTGCCCCCATCCCCGGCCACCGGTGCCCTTGCCGAAGACACCTTGCCTCGCCTCCTCCTGCGGGTCCCGACGACACAAGCCCCGACGCGACCACTCTTTGCTCGCCTGCCTTGCCTCGCGTGCCCCGCATGGCCGTTGGCCATGGAGGCCACCGTGCTGGCCTGCAGCTTCGCGCGTGCCGCCTCTGCCCTCCTCTGCTCCGCCTCCCTTGCGCCAAGGCACCCTGGCCATCTCCTGCTCCTCGCCGGCCTTCGTTGTGTGCACCGCTGCTTCCCTGCTTCAGGCCAAGGCCGACGCCGGCCACTTCTTCTAGCCGCAGCACGGCCACACACCAACAACCAACAGCTCGAGCTGCCTCCATTCATCTTCGGTGAGCTCCTGAGGCAGAGCCGTGCAAGTCCCTCGATGCCACTTTAGTTCATCAAGATCCACAGGTCCAGGGATGCGTCAAGTTCCTCTCCGATGCGTGTACGGCTACCGTTTTCCTGGATTCGCCAAGTACCACAACCATCGCGTTCCGTTCCATCACCGTCAAGCCCGAGAGGACGCCAAGTACCAGGACGACGAGGACCGCCGCCGTCGTCAAGTGAATGAATGCCATCATTCCAAGACCCAAATGACTACGACGACATGAACATCTACGAACCGTGTTCAGCTACCGTTTCCTACCTAGAACGACTACCGTCGACGTGCATTTTGCCCGAAGGACTTGGAGTCATCAAGTACCTCTCGAAACGAATGAGAATGACTACTGCCGCCGAAGACCCGTATAACGGAACCGTCAAGTTCAACTACCTTCGTGTGTACGACTACTTCCACGATGATCCGTGAACACCTCAAAATGCACGCTACGAAGGTATAACCCCGAGATGATGACCCATGGACGAATGCATGTGTGTTGTATGAGATGCATGTTTAGATGTTGTATTCGTCTGTGAATGTTAGTTGTTCCTCCTCGTTGCCATGTTGTCCACTCGTGGGAACCCGGTAACCGGGATGACCCCACCATCTTTTGCACGCTCCCGCCACACTTACTTTGCACCGGTATCTCCATGAGCTACCAGAACCGATATGTTGCCGTGGCATCATTTTCGGATTCGTTGCCGTGGCACCCCTTTCGTTTCCGCCCCGATGACAAATGCTTCATAATATGCTTGTTAACATTTTCATAAAACTTGCAAAAAACTACACATGTCATCCGCATCATGATAATTACTTTTAAAATGTTAAAATTGTTGTTGCTTTAAATTTCTAATGCACATGAGGATTTACCGGAATTGTTGTTTGTTGTTCCGGCCTCATTTAAACTTGTTTATATAGGTAGTTTCCATATGCTTCACCTCTTGCCATGTTAATCAACTTTTAATATTGTTGGGTACAAAAACAAGATCGAACTAAATAACTTGAATGTGGTGTTTTCTTCAATATGCAACTCCGTTGCATATTGAGCTCCACTTAATTTGTAGTGTTGTTCGTTGCACTTTGCCATGCCATGCCTCTTTAAAGTAGACATGCATCATACTTGATTGTGCATCATGCCATGTTCATGTGAGGGTTGTTCACCATGTTGTTTGCTCCTTTCCGGTGTTGCTTCTTCTTGTTACTTTCGGTAACGTCCCGTTTGTGAGGATCCGTTCGACTTCGTCCGTTCATCTACTTCTTGGACTTGTTCTTCTTCCTTGCGGGATCTCAGGTAGGATGACCATACCCTCGAAATCACTTCTATCTTTGCTTGCTAGTTGTTCGCTCTATTGCTATGTCGCACTACCTACCACTTGTTATATCATGCCTCCCATATTGCCATGTCAAGCCTCTAACCCACCTTCCTAGCAAAACCGTTGTTTGGCTAAGTTACCGGTTTTGCTCAGCCCCTCTTATAGCGTTGTTAGTTGCACGTGAAGCTGAAGTTTGTTCCATGTTAGAACATGGATATGTTGGGATATCACAATCTCTTATTTTAATTAATGCATCTATATACTTGGTAAAGGGTGGAAGGCTCGGTCTTATGCCTGGTGTTTTGTTCCACTCTTGCCGCCTTAGTTTCCGTCATACTGGTGTTATGTTCATTGATTTTGCATTCCTTACGCGGTTGGGTGTTATGGGAACCCCTTAACAGTTCGCTTTGAATAAAACTCCTCCAACAAGGCCCGACCTTGGTTTTACATTTGCCACCTAAGCCTTTTCCCTTGGGTTCTGCAGACTCAAGGGTCATCTTTATTTTAAACCCCCGGGCCAGTGCTCCTCTGAGTGTTGGTCCAAACTAGAGCACCATGCGGGACTGTCCCTTGGCAACTTGGGTTATGTTGGTACATGTACGCTTAGCTTATTCGGTGTGCCCTGGGAACGAGATACGTGTGACTCCTATCGGCATTTGTCGGCACATCGGGCGGGTTTGCTTGTCTTGTTTTACCATTGTCGAAATGTCTTGTAACCGGGATTCAGATATTGATCGGGTCTTCCGGGGAGAAGGAATATCCTTTGTTGACCGTGAGAGCTTGTGATGGGCTAAGTTGGGACACCCCTGCAGGGTATGAACTTTCGAGAGCCGTGCCCGCGGTTATGTGGCAGATGGGAATTTGTTAATATCCGGTTGTAGAGAACATAACACTTAACTTAATTAAAATTAATCAACCGCGTGTGTAGCCATGATGGTCTCTTCTCGGCGGAGTCCGGGAAGTGAACACGTTTCTTGTGTTATGCTTGAGCGTAAGTAGTTTCAGGATCACTTCTTGATCACTTCTAGTTCACGACCGTTGTGTTGCTTCTCTTATTTCTCTACTTTGCGTATGGTAGCCACCATATATGCTTAGTGCTTGCTGCAGCTCCACCTCACTACCCTTTTCCTACCCATAAGCTTAAATAGTATTGATCTCGCGGGTGTGAGATTGTTGAGTCCTTGTGACTCACAGATACTTCCAAACAGTTGCAGGTGCCAACGATACCAGTGCAGGTGATGCTACCGAGCTCAAGTGGGAGCTCGATGAAGATCTTGGTCGTTCTTATGTGTCTTTTCCATTTGATCAGTAGTGGAGCCCAGTTGGGACGATCGGGGATCTAGCATTTGGGGTTGTCTTCTTTTATTTTGGTTCCATAGCCGGACCTTGATTGTACTCTTGATGATGTATGCTTAACTTGTTATTTGTGTGAAGTGGTGATTGTAAGCGAATTCTTTATCCCTTTCTTATTCAGTACATGGGATTGTGTGAAGATTACCCCACTTGCGACTAAACCACCATGCGGTTATGCCTCTAAGTCGTGCCTCAGCACGTGGGAGATTTAGCAGCATCGTGGGTGTTACAAGTTGGTAATTAGAGCCATCCCCGACTTAGGAGACCCCTGCTTGATTGAATCGTTGACGTTATTGAGTCTAGAAGAAAATGTTTTGAGCCTTAGGATTATATATATTGGAGAGTAGGATTCTTTTTACTCCTCATTCCCTTCGTCGCTCTGGTGAGGCCTCCTGACGTAGAAGTTTTATCTTTTCTCTCCTCAAATTTCACAAAAAAAATTTAGGATCACGCGGGTATCTTGGAATCGTTCCGATAGTCTTGTGATGAGAACATTTAGGAGTTGTGGCAGTGTCCCGGAGAGTTGAGCTCCGAGGTGTTGTCGTCACAATTTTATCGTTGCAGTTCTGGAATACCTGAGTTCGCCGACATCGAAAATCTCTTTTATGCAGTTGTTGGTGAGGTAACCTCGATGCCACCCAGTACTGGGGTGGGAGTTTGGGAGTATTGCCATAACTCGTATAACGGATGCTTTTCGAAGGTTGAGGTACATGATTTCCGAAGGTTTCTTGGTTATGTGTTGAAGGATGGATACAGCTGGATGTAGGGATTGTTAGTTCGGGTGAGATATTATGCTTCCCCTGTATCCCCAACACCTGATTGCATAACCAAAAAGTTTTGGGAGTTTATAAGTGGGAATTCAAGTATCACATAGGATATCCTTCCAACAGACACATGATACGATACGGGATCTATCATATGTTTGTTTCCGCCTTATTTTGCAAGCCAATCCTTTGTTTTGTTTTGAGTTGTGGTATTCGAGTTGCTTCAAAGTCAAATGTTAATTCCATGCCTCTTTCTAAGCGGTGTTCTCATATTTCTATGTGGATGCTAACCCTTTCGATCATCGAGATGGTCACGCCAATTCTTTTTCAACCGACGTGCTTCTCTTCAAGTGGATCCGATCATTTTCAACATCCGCAAGATCAACTCTAAGTTTTCTCAATGGTGTTTGTTTCATCCGTCCCCAAGTTTCCTTTGTTTTCTCGCCCTCCCACCCTTTTTCTTCAAGTACTTAGAGATATTCAAATCAACTATCCATTTTATTCATACGAAGTCGCTTCATTCTTTTCCTTCAATGTTCTTACCCGGTGATTCTCATGAAGATACTAACGGAGCTTCGAGTTTATAATTCTTGATTTTTTTTCTTCTCTGGTGGATTCAATTCAAGCTTTGTCGATCATATCATTTCCTCGGTTAAAATGCTTTCTCATGCTGGTGCACCTCTTAATCATTCACTTCTCGCTATTCATTTGTTCCAGAGTGCTGAAGATATCTCAGAAGGCTCGTCTTTTCATTCAAGATCCGTTTAACCTATTTCGAGGTTGTTATCTCTTTCATGCCATTTAAATCAATAGCTGCAATTCCCCTTTCAAGTAATCGTAATCGTTTCGAAAGTGTTTCTTGTGAGTGGGCCCTAATCCACAGGTCTTTTCCCAGGATATTACCCGACTCTTCTAATTTTCCGGAGTTATTTTCGAATTCCTTTCAAAGTATGACGTAAGTATGAATTGTCATCAGTCATATGTCTTTCTCTAAGATCTCTAAAATCCTTTTCGTCATTGGTTCAACCTTTCCATTCTTCATTCCAGAGTGCCTCAACAATTCATGAAGGTGTTTCTCGTCGTCATTCTCGGATTTTGAAGACCGAAGAAGAGTTTCTCTTAAATCTTGCTCCGTTCTTTTGAAGATGTGTAGTTCAAGCTTGACGCCATTCTCTCATAATTGTTTTCGATTGTGACAATTCTTTTCACCCATCTGGAGCAATTCAGGAGTCTTTTCAGTTCGATTCTCTGGAGCCCATCATCTCAGAATTATTCATTCCAACCGTCAACTCTTGTTCTCCAAATTTTACCGGTGCATCGCTCAAGTATTCCCTAGCCAGCTCGTGATCTCTTCATTCTCTTGTATCCAAATTCCCTCAAGTATTTTCATTCATTTTCCAATTCTTCCCGGTGAATTGTGTCTCTGCTACTTTCATTTTCAATTCTTACGGTGGTTCGTTCATGGTTCCTCTTCATACATTATCATATCATTTCATTCATTCTTTCCCATCTTACCGGCGGATCGTTGAAGTCTTTTCTCAAGATTGCGCTATATCTTTCTTAATCCTTCTCAACGAGAATAAGTAGTATGCCAATCCGTTGCTTGTCATCAATTTAAATTGGTGAAGGATGCGCATAACATAATTCTTATTCTTGCTTCATCCAAGTGATTGATTCATTATTCTGGAGTTTGTTCACGATGAGTAAATTCTCGATTCAAGTTCTTCATACTTTTCTCGAGTTCCAAGATCTCTCAATTATATCACCACAAAGATAAATCTAAATCATTACAAGGATTCACCTTGTGTTTTCAACTTCTCTTTCTTTCTATCATCCTTTTATTAGCGAAGTTCTTCATGGAGGCTCTACATGATGGTTCATCAAGGATTTAGTTCATTCTTGAACTGTTCTTCAAGATTCTTTTTGGAGCAGTTCAAGTATTCTTCATCTTGTATTCCGAAGTGCAATTCTTTCTATCTTATCTTTTGAGTTGGTGTTATGTCACTCTTGACAATTTCCTTCATGTTTCATGATTCACAAGTTGTTAGGAATGAGATAATTAAATCAATTAATTACTTCGTTGGAGTATCTTGGTATAGATTTCACCTAAAGCCTTCCATTGGGAATCTTGCTATTGTGGTGCTTATCAATGATCCAATCTTCTCCTTCCTATCTCGATGAAGAAGTTTTCCATCTCTTCTTAGTTCCCGATCAATCATTGCTTTCGGTGGCAGAATTTCACCTCAGTTTTGAGATGTTTTCCATAAGCCCACTACAAGCTTTTTCGTTTCATTGTTGGTTTTCCAGCAACTCCGTTTTAACCTTCTTCAAAGGGTGCTTTCCAAGCTCATTTGTGGCAGAAGTTGTCATTTTGTTCTCCATTTTGTTATTCCAATGTTACATCTTCTATTCTTCTTTCCGGAGGCATTGGGATGTTACTCTCTTCACTCATCATATCGGATTGTGAGGACCATGTTCCTTTCGTTCTTATCCATTCAACCGGAGTGCTGTCTGAAATCTTTTTTTACCCCTTGTGCCATTCTTTCAATAGTTCTGGAGGCAGTGTGTTGTTGATTTCATCAAGAATCCTCTCATCTTGTCAAGTTCATGTTCAATTCCTTCCATTTACAGTCAGAGTGCTATCCAAATTATATCATTCTTATTCCTTCTCTATCTTGTTTTAACCGGAGTGGTTTCAATATCTATCTTGTCACTTAACCTCTTGGTTATCGTAATGTTCCTTGTTCCTCTTTTCTAACGGAGTGTTTTCAACTTTGTTCATCTTTGTTGTATTCTGTCATTAAATTTGTTCAACCTCTCAAGGTTCTTTGGTTTCACTCGTTTGACAAAGAAGCAACTTAGTTTACCTCTTCTCTTCCTCTTCCACTTCTCTCTGGTGCCATCCTAGATCTTGCGACGAGATCCTCTCGTAGTGGTGGAGTGTTGCGACGCCCCAAGACCGGAGCTTCAGATGCCTTCCATGGTATCCAATATTCGTGGTGTGATTTTTTTGCTTGTTGCATTCATCATTGCATCATGTGCATTGCATCATGTCATCATGCCATCATTTTCTCAAAGCCAACTAAAACTCACTTAAATAAATTGCATGGATTTCTGATCCATTTAAACCGAGGGAAGTACACGTATCCTCCCAGTATTAGGGAGCTATAATAAATATTCCATTAGTTTGGAATTAACCGGAACACACTTGCAAATATTCCCCATGCATTTTCTACTTTGAGTTTGACCTTCAAATCTTGTCTGCAACTCTTATTACTTTTACCGAGGTTCCTCCAAAAATCCAAACATTTTTGGGCACTACTAAATACAAGTCCTAGTTCAAACCCATTTGAATTAGATTCAAATGAGTTTGAATTACATCTTTCAATCATGCCTCTCCTATTTTTCGTGGACCGTGCACATTTTTACGAGTCCGTGAAAATTATCCCCATGCCCAGATTCCACCCCTACCTTCTCTTTCTTTCCTTTTATCTTTTTCTATTTAGTTTTAATATGGGTAAAGAGAGAGAGGGCGAAAGGAGCCCAACAGCCCCAGAAGGCCTCTGGCCACTTCCCTCTCCCTGGGCCGGCCTCCAAGGCCCAGTCTCTCCCCTGCTCTAACCCTAGGCGTAGCCGTTCCTCTCCTCGATCCCCCTCGTCCTCATCCCGAGCGCCGCCTTCGCCCAATCCCTCCTCTCGCTCGCAGGGCCTCTCCTCTCCTTGCGCTCGATCCCGACCCCCTCGGCCTTCAGCAATGGCGTCGCGTCGCCGGCCACCGGCGCCGACCTCGACCTCCTCCCTCACGCGCGGCTCGCCTCGCCTCGTTCATCTTCTACGCCTCCATGCCGTCTTCCTCACCCCGGCCTCCTCGTCACTGCTGCGCCCGTCCCCGGCCACCGGTGCCCTTGCCAGAGCCACCTTGCCTCGCCTCCTCTTGTTGGTCCCGACGACACAACCCCCGACGTGACCGCCCTTTGCTCACGTGCCTTGCCTCGCGCGACCCGCATGGCCGTTGGCCATGGAGGCCACCGTGCTGGCCTGCAGCTTCGCGCGCGCCGCCACCTCCCTCATCTGCTCCGCCTCCGTTGCACCAAGGCACCCCAGCCATCTCCTGCTCCTCGCCAGCCTTCGCTGTGTGGGCCGCCGCTTCCCTGCTTCAGGCCAAGGCCGACGCCGACCATTTCTTCTAGTCGCGGCTCGGCCACGCACCAACAACCAGCAGCTCGAGCTGGCTCTATTCATCTCCAGTGACCTCCTGAGGCTGAGCCATGCAAGTCCCTCGATGCCTCTTCAGTTCATCAAGATCGCCAAGTCCAGTGATGCGTCATGTTCCTCTCCAATGCGTGTACGACTACCATTTCCCTGGATTCGCCAAGTACCACGACCATCGCGTTCTGTTTCGTCACCATCAAGTCCGAGAGGATGCCAAGTACCAGGACGACGAGGACCGCCAAGTTCGTCCACCGCCGTCAAGTGAACGACTACCATCATTCCAAGACCCAAATGACTACGGCGACATTAACATCTACGAACCGTGTTCAGCTACTGTTTCCTACCTAGAACGACTACCGTCGACGTGCATTTCGCCCGAAGGTCTTGGAGTCATTAAGTACCTCTCGGAACGAACGAGAATGACTACTGCTTTCGAAGACCCGTATAACGGAACCATCAAGTTCAACTACCTTTGTGTGTACGACTATTTCCACGACGATCCGTGAACACCTCCATTGCTTTGAACTCGGTCTGCCTCAAAACACACGCTACGAAGGTATAACCCCGAGATGATGACCCGTGGACGAATGCATGTGTGTTGTATGAGATGCATGTTTAGATGTTGTATTCGCCTGTGAACATTAGTTGTTCCTCCTTGTTGCCATGCCGTCCACCCATGGGAACCCGGTAATCGGGGTCACCCCACCATCTTTTGCACGTTCCCGCCACACTTCCTTTGCACCGGTATCTCCATGAGCTACCGGAATCGATATGTTGCCGTGGCATCATTTTCGGATTCGTTGCCGTGGCACCCCTTTCGTTTCCGTCACGATGACAAATGCTTCATAATATGCTTGTCAACATTTTCATAAAACTTAGATAAAACTTGCACATGTCATCCGCATCATGATAACAACTTTTAAAATGTTAGAATTGTTGTTGCTTTAAATTGCTAATGCACATGAGGATTTACCGAAATTGTTGTTTGTTGTTCCGGCCTCATTTAAACTTGTTTAAATAGGTAGTTTCCATATGCTTCACCTCTTGCCATGTTAATCAACATTTAATATTGTTGGGTACAAAAACGAGATCGAACTAAATAACTTGAATATGGTGTTTTCTTCAATATGCAACTCCGTTGCATATTGAGCTCCACATAATTTGTAGTATTGTTTGTTGCACTTTTCCATGCCATGCCTCTTTAAACTGGACATGCATCATACTTGGTTGTGCATCATGCCATGTTTATGTGAGGGTTATTCACCATGTTGTTTGCTCCTTTCCGGTGCTGCTTCTTCTTGTTAGTTCCGGTAACGTCGCGTTTGTGAGGATCCGTTTGACTATGTTCGTTCATCTACTTCTTGGACTCGTTCTTCTTCCTTGCGGGATCTCAGGCAAGATGACCATACCCTCGAAATCACTTCTATCTTTGCTTGCTAGTTGTTCGCTCTATCGCTATGTCGCACTACCTACCACTTGTTATATCATGCCTCCCATATTGCCATGTCAAGCCTTTAACCCACCTTCCTAGCAAACTGTTGTTTGGCTAAGTTACCGCTTTTGCTCAGCCCCTCTTACAGCGTTGTTAGTTGAAGGTGAAGCTGAAGTTTGTTCCATGTTGGAACATGGATATGTTGGCATATCACAATATCTCTTAATTTAATTAATGCATCTATATACTTGGTAAAGGGTGGAAGGCTCGGTCTTATGCCTGGTGTTTTGTTCCACTCTTGCCGCCTTAGTTTCCGTCATACCGGTGTTATGTTCATTGATTTTGCATTCCTTACGCGGTTGGGTGTTATGGGAACCCCTTAACAGTTCGCTTTGAATAAAACTCCTCCAACAAGGCCCGACCTTGGTTTTACATTTGCCACCTAAGCCTTTTCCCTTGGGTTCTGCAGACTCAAGGGTCATCTTTATTTTAAACCCCCGGGCCAGTGCTCCTCTAAGTGTTGGTCCAAACTAGAGCACCATGCGGGACTGTCCCTTGGCAACTTGGGTTATGTTGGTACATGTACGCTTAGCTTATTCGGTGTGCCCTGAGAACGAGATACGTGTGACTCCTATCGGGATTTGTCGGCACCTCGGGCGGCTTTGCTGGTGTTGTTTTACCATTGTCGAAATGTCTTGTAACTGGGATTCCGAGACTGATCGGGTCTTCCCGTTAGGAGGAATATCCTTCGTTGACCGTGAGAGCTTGTGATGGGCTAACTTGGGACACCCCTGTAGGCTATAAACTTTCGAAAGTCGTGCCTGCGGTTAGGTGGCTGATGGGAATTTGTTAATATCTGGTTGTAGAGAACTTGACACTTAACTTAACTAAAATGAATCAACCGCGTGTGTAGCCGTGATGGTCTCTTCTCGGCGGAGTCTGGGAAGTGAACACGGTTCTTGTGTTATGCTTGAACGTAAGTAGTTTCAGGATCACTTCTTGATCACTTCTAGTTCACGACCGTTGTGTTGCTTCTCTTCTTGCTCTACTTTGCATATGGTAGCCACCATATATGCTTAGTTCTTGCTGTAGCTCCACCTCACTACCATTTTCCTACCCATAAGCTTAAATAGACTTGATCTCGTGGGTGTGAGATTGCTAAGTCCTCGTGACTCACAGATACTTCCAAACAGTTGCAGGTGCCGATGATACCAGTGCAGGTGATGCTACCGAGCTCAAGTGGGAGCTCGATGAAGATCTTGGTCATTCTTATGTGTCTTTTCTATTTGATCCGTAGTGGAGCCCAATTGGGATGATCGGGGATCTAGCATTTGGGGTTGTCTTCTTTTATTTTGGTTCCGTAGCCGGACCTTGATTGTAATCTGGATGATGTATGCTTAACTTGTTATTTGTGTGAAGTGGCGATTGTAAGCCAATTCTTTATCCCTTTCTTATTCAGTACATGGGATTGTGTGAAGATTACCCCACTTGCGACTAAACCACCTTGCGGTTATGCCTCTAAGTCGTGCCTCGACACGTGGGAGATTTAGCCGCATCGTGGGTGTTACAGGCAATCACTGAGCGTAGATCGTAGCCTCACTCCTGGTCGGAAAACTCCTGCGCAACATGAGATGTTGCAGCCATGTAGGTCAGCATTTTGAATGTGACGGCAAGTCATAGAGAGAACAACAATAATAATGCTAACACTATATGCACTAGGCTAGCCTCATGTGTGCATCATGTTTAATCTTGAAAGAAACTTGAAATGGGGATTGCCTAATCCCCTAGCATAAAAGGAATTCACTAGGTTCACCTAAAATATTTTCAGTAAATCCAAATGGCTTTCAAAAATGTTCATCATTTATGGAAAATGCTGTAAACAGTAACCAGAGGTGATGCACATTTTTCCATGACACATTTGGGCTCTGAATTAAATCATACTCTATTTGCATTTGGGCATTTAAATGCTATAAAATATTTTAAATGCTCAAATAATCATAAACTAAAATGTTTACTGTTGGATATATTCTAAACAGTAGCCATGATTAGTTTCATGATTTTCGGAAACGCCCTGGCATTTTTATTAAAGTCCTAAAGTAACAGGAAAATAGAAAACAGAAGAAAAATAAAAAAGGAAGGAAACCTACCTAACTTACCTATGCAGCCCACCTGGCCCAACTCCTGATGACCCAGCCCACCAGGCCCTCCACCGTCTTCAACCTCCTGCTAGTGGGCAGGAGGGCGTGTGCCCGCCGTGTGCGCACACGCCACGCGCCACCCCGAGCCCCTTTCACTCCTCCCTCCGTGCTCATTCCCTCCCGTGTCCCTCTCGCGCGCACCACCAAACGTCGCCGTCGCCGCCGTTCGCTGGCCACGAGCTCCCCGCCGTCCCTTCGACCGCCCGTCGTGTTTGAGAGCTCTGCCATGTCGTCTTCTTCGTCCTCGACGAGCCACGCGAGCCAGGAGGGCCTGGAACATCGCCACCGCCGTCGTCTTCATCGTCGGCCGCCTGAGATCGCCGTCGTCATTCCGGCCGCACCAGACCTTCCCCCGAGCCTGCTGACGATGCCCTCGAGATTGATGTGAGCTCCTCTACGTTTACCCCCTGCCTTCAAGCTCTAGATTGTCCCGTCGCTGCCTAGAGTCCCTTAGGAGCGTCTAGGAACCCTGCATGCCCCTCCATTCGCTCGCTAGCCAGCTGCAACGCTGCGCCCGCTGGAGGCCGAACTCCGGCCGCCGCCTCCGTCGTCCCTGCCGTCTCTATAGGCTACCTCGGCTCCTGGTGATTGCCCCAGAAGATGCGCCACACCCCCAGCTCACCGTAGCCGCAAACCACGCGCGAAACAGTGCTCTGTAGCACCGTTCTGAGCAACTCCGGCGCGCCACCGCCGTGCATTTGGTCGCCGGCATTATTGCTGACGTGGCGCTAGTTTAGTTCGCACTAATGACCCGGCTAAACACCCTAGAGCCACTTCCATGTGGGGCCATGTGCCTGTTTAGGTTAATTTAATTTCTGTTTAGATTAGTTCATAACCAGTGGGACCCACACGTCAACTTTGACTTTGCCGACGAGGACGTAGACCAGGCCCACCTGTCTGTGACCATAGCTTGCACTGTGTCACCGACGTGTGGACCCCACACGTCAGGTTTGACCTGGACCCGTCCTGTTGACTGGCTGACGTCACAGTGACACAGTGATGAGGTCATAAATGCTTTTCTGGATTTTAAATAAATCAGAAATGATTTATTTAATTCAGAAAATGTCCTAAACTTCAAAAAATCATAGAAAATAAACTGTAACTCCAAATTAAACAATTTATATATGAAAAATAATTAGAAAAATACAATCTATCCATTTATGCTACTTTCATGCATGTTAAACCAACTTATACCCACTGTATAAGTGAAAACATCATAATGGCATTTTAAATGCTAAATATGGAATTTGCATATGAACCCTTGGTTCATATGGACTTCATCTAAATTGTTGCTAGATGCATTAGCATAAATCATAACATCATTGTCATGTCACATTCATGCATCATATTGTGCATTGCATTGATTGTGTTATTCCTTGTTTGCCGGTAATTGTTCCCTCTCGATAGACGTGTTCCGGCGATGAGATCTATGACACCGATGAAGAACTATACTATCTTCAGAAGTGCCAGGCAAGCAAAACCCCCTTGTTCATTCCAATACAATCCCACTCTCTTGCTCCTGCTCTTTTTACTACATTAGGACAATGACGATTCAACTGTTACATGCTGCGGTAGTTGAACCCCCTTTCCTCTGCATGACCTGTCATTTCCATAGTAAATAGATGAAACCCACTAGCATGAGTAGGAGTTGTTTGAGCCCTGACGTGCCTACTCATTCATGCTTTTTGTCATGCCTGCTATTGCTTAGAGTTGAGTTGGGTCTGATTCGTCGGGAATGAATTGGAATGGTGATGAACATGTCCTACTATGTGTGAGCTATGTGTGTGAACACGATTTGGTAAAGGTAGCGGTGAGAGGCCATGTAGGAGTACATGGTGGGTTGTCTCATTGAAACAGTCCTCCGGAACTGAGTTCTGTGTTTGTGAACCATGAACAACTACTACCACGCATTGGGCCCGGAACCAATGGACCCTCTCGACTTATTAACTTCCCTTGCCCTCTGTCTAGGAGTTGCAACTAGTTCTTGTGTTTGTAGGATATGTGTTGGAGGCCGTGCGTAGCGCTGACCCTAGGCGTGGGCTATGATGCAGTACCAAGCGCCTGTTTGATGTCTCGGGAACCCTGCATACATCATTTGGGGCTGTGAGCGAAACTACGGCCGGATCTCCTCGCAGATGGAACCTGAATAGGCGATAAACCTGGACTAGAGACTTGTGTAGTTAGTCAGGTCGTGGCCGACACCCTCGCCAGGCTTCCGCTTGAAGGTTGCCGAGATACACGACATGTACATGGTGGTAAGTGGTGAGAGCGTGTGTGAAGAAGTACACCCCTGCAGGGTAATAAATGATCTATTCGAATAGCCGCGTCCACGATAAAGGACTTCTGGGTTGCCTATAAAAGTTCATAGACAAGTGAAAGTGGATACTCTAAAACTCGCAAGATAAGTGTGAGTGCTATGGATGGCCTTCTCGTAGGAAGACGGGAGCAGATCCATAGTGGTGTATTGATATGGTGAATTTGTGGACTCGTGTGCGCCACCTCAAAAGAGTTACTTGCAGTCATAGTTTAAGATAGCCACCGAGTCAAAGCTGGCTTGCTGCAGTAAAACTCCACCACCCCCTTTGTGATACCGATGCATATGTAGTTAGTTCTGATGTAAGTCTTGCTGGGTACATTTGTACTCACGTTTGCCTATTTTATGTTTTGCAGAGAGACGTCAGTCTCGCTAGTTGTTCCGTGTGGACTTCGACGTTTAGCTTGATACCTCAGCTACGATCTTGTGCCCTCCGCAGGATCTGGTAGATAGTCGGGCTTCTCAGTCTTTTTCATTTGTAGATGTCTGTACCCAGACATGTTAAGCTTCCGCATGTGCTTTGACTTGTATGCTCTGAATGATGGGTCATGAGACCCATGTTTGTAATATCTCGCTCCTCGGAGCCTAATGAATAAATACTTTGAGTCGTAGAGTCTTGTTGTGATGCCATGTTGTATTTACACATATCGAGCATATTATGTGTATGATGGAAATGCTTGGTATGTGTGGGATCCGACAACCTAGTTGTTTATCCTTGGTAACCTCTCTTATGGGGAAATGTATTCTTATGCTTCCATGAGCCATAGTAGTCTGCTACAGCCCGGTTCACCGGAGTCCTGCTAGCCTAGCACTACTACTCTGGAACACTTGACTGGCCGGCATGTGATTCACTTCGTTCCTGTGTCTATCCCTTCGGGGAAATGTCACGTGGTGACATCCGGAGTCCTGCCTAGCCTGCTACAGCCCGGGTTCCCGGAGTCCTGTTAGCCCAGTGCTACAGCCCGGATTCACACGCTGCTGACCGACATGCTCGATGTTGATTCATGTATGCATGTCCTCGTAAGTTACTGCCACTTTGGGTTCACGACTAGTCATGTCGGTCCGGGTTCTCTGTCATATGGATGCTAGCAACACTATCATATACGTGAGCCAAAAGGCGCAAACGGTCTCGGGCCATGGTAAGGCGACACCCGTGGGAATACCTTGCGTGAGGCCGCAAAGTGATATGAGGTGTTATCGGCTAGATCGATGTGATTTGGAATCGGGGTCCTAACAGCTTTGGTATCAGAGCCTGACTTCCTGTAGGATTACCAAGCCAAACTGGTCGAAGTTGAGTCTAGAAATGCTTTAGTTATATAAGGGAATTGATTGTGGAAGGGAACGTAAGGCTCTTTTTACTCATTTACCTTATGCCCTTCTGATCTGAGTCAACCTCTTCTTTTCTACGGGGTTAAGAAACTAGGCCTTCTCCTCTATCTATCAGGATGACGTGTTACTAATCCATAGACTTATATGATTGTTGGTTTCAAGCCCGAGTTCAGTTCCTACTACTTCCGTGTGTTCATAGTTGGTCTCGGAACCTTGATATTGTGCTTCTGAGAGGTTATGCCACCATTTTGCATGATGTGTCAAATCTTTTTTGAGCATTTACAGCCGTTATGCTGTTCGAGTCATCCCAGGTTTCCAAACAATCCGATGCATTTGCAAAATCCTTTCCCTCTGTTTCCGCGTCCCTTTGGGCCAGATTGAGCACACTAACGGTCTGTTGAGGTACTCCATTGCCTCGACATATGTGTTGGAGCTATTATTATGACCCTAGGTGTTTTGGGGAGTCACCTAGTAATCTAGCCATGTTTGTGTTCCCGGTGTGATAATTCTGGCCACCATTCTCAAAAGCATTCCGTGATGCCATTTAGTAGTAGGTATTCTACTCCTGGGTTCTTGACCCAAGATCCACTCTACTTACCTCGTGTTGATAGTGTTGCTCGTACCTTTAGGATATTAGTAATCTTTGTGATAGTCTTCGAGGTCCGCGGTATATCATTCTTCCAAATACCATGAACCATCATGGCAGTTCTTTTGAACCAAAAGATCACAACCAGGGTGCTCTTGAGGAGTACTCCATTCATATTGTGAATCTGCCAGTCCCTTTTCTTCTGCATGGGTTATCCGGAAGAAATATGTTGAACTTGTTTGACATACTAATCTATGCATCCATAACTCAGAAAATCATATGTTCTTTGAGTTGTCCCTCATTAGTTGTTTTCTGATCTCCGACTATCAATTTGTAGTCAGGAGTAGTCGTGCATTCGTGTTATCGATGCCTATTATTCTTGTGGTCTGTCAAGCCATTCTATTCCGGAATGACTAGGAAAAACAAACTCCAGCACCTCATCCATTTCTTGGACTGGTCAAAGTAGTTGTATTTCGCAGATCAAAATGCCAATCCAGCTTTTTCTTTGTTCTACCTTGGAGTGTTTCCATCTTTATGTCAAGAATGTCATGATAATTGCACCACCTCTTATGAATTCTTGACACAGTGATACTTCTCGCCATCATTATTCATTCCTCGGTCCCGTGTTGTTGTAACCGAAATGCCAACAAGTGAATTGTGATGTGTGAAATCAATAGTCCGAGCAACTCGTTGCTTTGCAGTAAATGGACAATATTCTCATTCTTAGAGTGTTGATTATTAAATAATCATCCTAGGATTGATTGTGCTACCTAATCCTTATTTCTGGTGCACTCTTCGATCCATGAGTTGGGATTGTGTCAATCCCTCACTCTTTCGATCATATCGTCTTGCCCTGAAAACGCAAGATTGTTCTCGAGCTTAGAGTCATAGTGGTGGTTCGTGATTTTCTGGATATCTTCACGGAAGTATCAGCAGGTCATCCCCTGACCGATATGGTGAGTTCGTGATCCAGTTGGTTTACCAATAATCCACTCTTTCTCTAAGAATCTGTGTTGGATACCCCTGAGCTAGTTGGTTAAGCTAAATAACAACTTGGAGAGTTGGCAGATAAAAGCTAGCCCAACTTAGTTCATTCCAAAGGGATATCCTTGTGCTTGTGTGTTAGTTGAAGAAATATGATATCTTCATCGATTGTTCCTCGTGATCGGTTATTGGATCTGTTGTCTTGTCAAAACTTTGATTTGAGTGTGGGCTATCCTCAAATCAAATCAGAACCAACGATATTCGTAATGTTGTCTTACTCGTGGTTGACTCCTCAAGCATACACCATTACATCTGTTGGTCTGACCAATACTATCACATTGTTCACATAATGGTGGAAGTCCAGTGATATGGAAATTCTGATGAGTTGCTATTGAAACCATCAGCAACATTTTGTCTCCCGCATGATTCATGTTGAACATCAACCTAGTGTAGAAAACTTTGTAAGCAATGACTTCGTGTTCCGTTCATGAAGCTTACGTTTGGATGAAAGACGTGACTTCCTCTAATTCATGTGCATTTGATGCAAGTTGCCCCCGTGAATTCGAGAAAGCTTGTTTTTGCTTCCTCTTGAGTCATCCCAAGTCAGTCATGCATGTGCGAAGTATTCTTTGGTTCGTAGATTAATTACCTCCATTCCATATGTGTTCCTAGCACACCAAGCCACTGATTGATTTGTTCAAGGAGAAGAAGTTGCCTTTTAAGAGCAAGACTTATGTAAGGGCTTCGATATCCTTGATGATGGTTCCCAACTAGGACTTGGTAGTGTTTCATTGTAAGACTACTATGTGGTCATGCTTGTCTGGGACACCGTGTTCACATGTGTTTAGCAGAACCAGCTCATCTTTTGGAGCATGCTATTGTAGTTCATCTCCCGAGAATCTCGCAATGTCATCTCGTCGGTTTGTGCTGCAAACTTTCTTTTCCAGGCACATTGTCTGAATTATCCTATTACCAACCAGATTTGAATCTCAGGTAGATATGATGGTTGGAACTTCTTCCGAGAACTATGATATAGGTTCCAGTGAAGTGTTTGCACCTAGCTAGAAGCACTATTGTTGTAGTATCTTGATTAAGCCATTTGGTCACCTCCCATGAGGACTTCGCATGACTTATTCTTGAAGTTGTTCCTTAGGGATCCTTGTGCTCTTAGTTTCTTTGATGATTCTATAACCATTGGAACATTGGAAACACTCTCGACTGTTGAGTTTTTCCCCAGTTACCAGAATCATTCCCAGCATTTGCATTTTGTTCTCAGCTTGCACCTCAGTAGTCGTTGTTCAGGATCATCTTCAAAAGTGGACTTACCATGGGTCCCATCCATCTCCGATGATAAGCAAATCATCCATTATGTTGTCTTCAACAAGGTAGTCCACATCATCCATCCTAGTCCGAGTATGTCATTCCTTCGAACTCCTTCAAACGAACGTTTGTAACTTGCCTTAGGCTGGTAAGAAGAGTTCCAATGATCTCCGTATCAAAAGTAATTATTTTTTCCACTTAAGGGAATAATTCTACGAGTCACCTCCTCTAAGATGTCTCGTTATGGTATCATGGCAACTCAACTCCTTGCTACGTTGAGAACCGTTCACCACCTTCTTAAGTGTGGAATTGTTGCCTACCTAGTGAATCTTCATCATCTGTTTCACTCCATCCCTCTGGATGTATGCTTCGTGTCTCAGCTCGAGAGATGTTTTCAATGTCTCACTCCATCAGTTGATCCTGAGTTGTTCGATCTTCAAGAAGATCGATTCTTCTAGAGTTTTCTTTTTTTTTCTCTTGTTGTCATATTGGCTGAAGTTTCTGAAGCAAGACGTCGAGACAAAGATGGTGATGAATCAACATTCTTACGAAGTGCAACCTGGATCGTGAAGATTGTGTTAGTTGTGTTCCCCCTTCATCTTAACCTACGCTTGAATCTTGGGACGAGATTCTTGTTTACTGGAGGTGAGTTGTCACATCCCTAGCTTCTGGTAATGCACTAGGCTAGCCTCATGTGTGCATCATGTTTAATCTTGAAAGAAACTTGAAATGGGGATTGCCTAAACCCCTAGCATCAAAGGAATTCACTAGGTTCACCTAAAATATTTTCAGTAAATCTAAATAGCTTCAAAAAATGTTCATCATTTATGGAAAATGATGTAAACAGTAACCAGAGGTGATGCACATTTTTCCATGACACATTTGGGCTCTGTATTAAATCATACTCTATTTGCATTTGGGCATTTAAATGCTATAAAATATTTTAAATTCTCAAATAATCATAAACTAAAATGTTTACTGTTGGATATATTCTAAATAGTAGCCATGATTAGTTTCATGATTTTGGAAACACCCTGGCATTTTTATTAAAGTCCTAAAGTAACAGCAAAATAGAAAATAGAAGAAAAATAAAAAAGGAAGGAAACCTACCTAACTTACCTGTGCAGCCCACCTGGCCCAACTCCTGATGGCCCAGCCCACCAGGCCCTCCACCGTCTTCAACCTCCTGCCAGTGGGCAGGAGGGCGTGTGTCCGCCATGCGCGTACACGCGCACGCCACCTCCTCCTTGGTTGGCCTCCCCGACCCCTCTAGACGACGCCACGCGCCACCCCGGGCCCCTTTCACTCCTCCCTCCGTGCTCATTCCCTTCCCTGTCCCTCTCACGCGCACCACCAAACGTCGCTGTCGCCGCCGTTCGCTGGCCACGCGCTCCTCGCTATCCCGTCGACCGCCCGTCGTGTTTGAGAGCTCCACCATGTCGTCTTCTTCGTCCTCGACGAGCCACGCGAGCTGGGAGGGCATGGAACGTCGCCACCGCCGTCGTCTTCATCGTCGGCCGCCCGAGATCGCCGTCATCATTCCGACCGCACCAGACCTTCCCCGAGCCCGCTGACGACGCCCTCGAGATTGCTGTGAGCTCCTCTACGTTTACCCCCTGCCTCCAAGCTCTAGCTCGTCCCGTAGCTGGTGCACAAAGAGCTCCCGCGCCACCGTCCGCCATGGCCGACGGCCGCGTTGTCGCCGAGCTCCCCTAGTCTCTCTGTGCTGCCTATAGTCCCTCTGGAGCATCTAGGAACCCCGCACGCCCCTCCGTTTGCTCGCTAGCCAGTTGCAACGCTGCGCCAGCTGGAGGCCGAACTCCAGCCGCCGCCTCCATCATCGCTGCCGTCTCTATAGGCCACCCCGGCTCTTGGCGATTGCCCCAGAAGATTCGCCACACCCCCAGCTCGCCGTAGCCGCAAACCACACACGAAACGGTGCTCTATAGCGCCATTCCGAGCAACTCTGGCGCGCCACTGCCATGCGTTTGGTCGCCTGTGTTATTGCTGATGTGGCGCTAGTTTAGTTAGCACTAATGACCCGGCTAAACACCCTAGAGCCACTGCCATGTGGGGCCACGTGCCTGTTTAGGTTAATTTAATTTCTGTTTAGATTAGTTCATAACCAGAGAGACCCACACGTCATCTTTGACTTTGCCGACGAGGACGTTGACCAGGCCCACCTGTCTGTGACCATAGCTTGCAATGTGTCACCGACGTGTGGACCCCACACGTCAGGTTTGACCTGGGCCTGTCCTATTGACTGGCTGACGTCACAGTGACGCAATGATGAGGTCATAAATGCTTTTCAGGATTTTAAATAAATCAGAAATGATTTATTTAATTCAAAAAATGTCCTAAACTTCAAAAAATCATAGAAAATAAACCGTAACTCCAAATGAAATAATTTATATATGAAAAATAATTAGAAAAATCCAATCTATCCATTTATGCTACTTCCATGCATGTTAAACCAACTTATACCCACTGTATAAGTGAAAACATGATAATGGCATTTTAAATACTAAATATGGAGTTTGCATATGAACCCTTGGTTCATATGGACTTCATCTAAATTGTTGCTAGATGCATTAGCACAAATAATAACATCATTTTCATGTCACATTCATGCATCATATTTTGCATTACATTGATTGTGTTCTTCCTTGTTTGCCGGTAATTGTTCCCTCTCGATAGATGTGTTCCGGCAATGAGATCGATGACCCCGATGAAGAACTATACTATCTTAAGAAGTGCCAGGCAAGCAAAACCCCCTTGTTCATTCCGATACAATCCCACTCTCTCGCTCCTGCTCTTTTTACTACATTAGCACATCGACGATTCAACTGTTACATGCTACGGTAGTTGAACCCCCTTTCCTCTACATGACATGTCATTGCCACAGTAAATAGATGAAACCCACTAGCATGAGTAGGAGTTGTTTGAGCCCTGATGTGCCTACTCATTCATGCTTGTTTGTCATGCCTGCTACTGCTTAGAGTTGAGTCGGGTCTGATTCGTCAGGAATGAATTGGAATGGTGATGAACATGTCCTACTGTGTGTGAGCTAAGTGTGTGAACATGATTTGGTAAAGGTAGCGGTGAGAGGCCATGTAGGAGTACATGGTGGGTTGTCTCATTGAAACCGTCCTCGGGACCTGAGTTCTGTGTTTGTGATCCATGAATAGCTACTACCATGCATTGGGCCCGAAACCAATGGACCCTCTCGACTTATTAACTACCCTTGCCCTCTATCCAGGAGTTGCAACTAGTTCTTGTGTTTGTAGGATATGTGTTGGAGGCCGTGCGTAGCGCTGACCCTAGGCGTGGGCTATGATGCGGTAGATACACCGTGGCCCGGTGTACCAAGCGCCCGTTTGGTGTCTCAGGAACCCTGCACACATCGTTTGGGGCTGTGAGCGAAATTCCGGCCGGATCTCCTCGCGGACAGAACCCGAATAGGCGATAAACCTGGACTAGAGACTTGTGTGGTTAGTCAGGTCGTGGCCGACTCCCTCGCTAGGCTTCCACTTGAAGGTTGCCGAGATACATGACGTGTACATGGTGGTAAGTGGCGAGAGCGTGTGGGAAGAAGTACACCCCTGCAGGGTTATAAATGATCTATTCGAATAGCCGCGTCCACGGTAAAGGACTTCTGGGTTGCCTATAACAGTTCATAGACAATTGAATGTGGATACTCTAAAACTCGCAAGATAAGCGTGAGTGTTATGGATGGCCTTCTCGTAGGGAGACGGGAGCGGATCCATAGTGGTGTATTGATATGGTGAATTTGTGGACTCGTGTGCGCCACCTTAAAAGAGTTACCTGCAGTCGTAGTTTAAGATAGCCACCGAGTCAAAGCTAGCTTGCTGCAGTTAAACTCCACCACCCCCTTTGTTGATACCGATGCATATGTAGTTAGTTCTTATGTAAGTATTGACGGGTACATTTGTACTCACGTTTGCCTATTTTATGTTTTGCAGAGAGACGTCAGTCTCGCTAGTTGTTCTGTGTGGACTTCGACGTTTAGCTTGATACCTCAGCTACGATCTTGTGCCCTCCACGGGATCTGGTAGATAGTCGGGCTTCTCAGTCTTTTTCATTTGTAGATATCTGTACCCAGACATGTTAAGCTTCCGCATGTGCTTTGACGTGTATGCTCTGAATGATGGGTCATGAGACCCATGTTTGTAATATCTTGCTCCTCGGAGCCTAATGAATAAATACTTTGAGTCATAGAGTCTTGTTGTGATGCCATGTTGTATTTACACATATCGAGCATATTGTGTGTATGATTGAACTGCTTGGTATGTGTGGGATCCCACAACCTAGTTGTTTGTCCTTGGTAACCTCTCTTATGGGGAAATGTATTCTTGTGCTTCCATGAGCCATAGTAGTCTGCTACAGCCCGGTTCACCGGAGTCCTGCTAGCCCAGCACTACTGCTCCGGAACACTTGACTGACCGGCATGTGATTTACTTTGTTCCTGTGTCTGTCCCTTCAGGGAAATGTCACGCGGTGACATCCGGAGTCCTGCCTAGCCTGCTACAGCCCGAGTTCCCAGAGTCCTGTTAGCCCAGTGCTACAACCCGGATTCATACGTTGCTGACCGACATGCTTGATGTTGATTCATGTATGCCTGTCCTCGTAAGTTAGTGCCACTTTGGGTTCATGAATAGTCATGTCGGCTAGGGTTCTCTGTCATATGGATGCTAGCGACACTATCATATACGTGAGCCAAAAGGCGCAAACGGTCTCGGTCCATGGTAAGGCGACACCCGTGGGAATTCTGTGTGTGAGGCCGCAAAGTGATATGAGGTGTTACCGGCTAGATCGATGTGATTTGGAATTGGGGTCCTGACATCATAACACCGTCTGGCCAGAATCACACCTAGGGTTGACCAAGCCATAGCCCATAATGGCTTGCGGCTACACAGGTAAGCTTCCGGTCAAGGTGTATCCATCTGTCTCTTCGTGACTGGGTGAAGCTTTCCGCAAGATGTCATGGAGATTCTCCTTGCATCCCGGCCATCCACTGGTTGCTCCAGGGTGCCTGTTGTCGGTGTCAAAACCGGCGGATCTCGGGTAGGGGGTCCCGAACTGTGCGTCTAAAGTTGATGGTAGCAAGAGACTGGGGACATGATGTTTACCCAGGTTCGGGCCCTCTCTATGGAGGTAATACCCTACTTCCTGCTTGATTGATATTGATGAATATGGGTATTACAAGAGTTGATCTACCACGAGATTGTAATGGCTAAACCCTAGAAGTCTAGCTTGTATGACTATGGTATTGAGTATCTCCTTTCCGGACTACACTCTCTGGTTTATATTGACACCAGGGGATCTAGGGTTACATAGAGTCGGTTACATAAGATGGAATCTTCATAGCTTATTCGCCAAGCTTGCCTTCCACGCCAAGGAGAGTCTCATCCAGACACGGGTACTGTCTTCGGTCTTCATATCCTCACAGCACATCAGTCCGGCACATAGATAACAGGCCGGATGCCCGAGGACCCCTCAGTCTAGGACTCCCTCAGTAGCCCTTGAACCTGGCTTCAATGACAAGGTATCCGGCGCGTAGTGCTGTCTTTGGCATTGCAAGGCGGGTTCCTCCTTCCGAAGTTCCGAATAGTCTCCAAACGAATTGAATGTGTCCGGACCACACACAACCACAAAGAGAACATAATAACACATGAGTCCAATCTACTGACAACTTTAGTGATGCGATGTCACGCTTGCCTAGTCATAATTTCGAACCACTTTTCACCCCATGTTCTGAGACACGGTTGTGAAAGCAGAGGTCATGTCCCCTTATTACGGGATTTTCATCAATACAAGCATGGGTAACCCAACCGTCCCATGAGAAAGATTCCTCGGGGATAGGTAGGTTCTTAGGCTTAGGAGGAGACGTTCAATACCGGAGGTGTATATAAAGGAACCAAGGGCCGTATTTTTATGCCAAACCTCTCCTAAGCCTCCCCCACCTCGAGTTCCAGCACCCAAGGTTCGACTCCATTGCTTTCAGCCTTACCATCATGTATGGATCCAGCTCCCAAGGATGATGGGTGGCTTCCTCCATCACAGAGGAGGATATAACAAAGCTTTGGGCAGCCAGATATCTGACCGCAGAAATCCACCACTGGCTTCCAGCATAAGGACAAGTTATCCCGACCCCCAGATCCGGCGAGAGGGTGGTATCCGTCTCCCACTTCCTTCGGGGGTTAGGGTTTGCTCTTCACCCCTTTGTCCGAGGGATAATGTTTTATTACGGGCTAGATTTTCACGATCTTGCCTCAGACACTATCTTCCATGTCACAGCGTTTATCATTACATTCGAGGCCTTCCTTCGAATCCCCCCACACTACGGCTTATGGCTCAAAACCTTTAGTGTGAAGCCGAAGGTAGTCGACAGGGAACAGATGGAGTGCGGCGGTGCTACAATCAGCCAACTTGCCAACACTCCCTGGCCAAAAGGTTCTATTTCCGAGGCTTCCAATTACTCGCAGCAGGAGTGGTTTTATATTATAGAGCCCTGCAGTGCTAAATGGGTAGCTGCCCCCACCTTCCGTCCTAGCGCACCGTGTAACACCCCGGATATGATTTACCCAATATGTACTCCAACTCTTACCGTTTCCGGCCTTAAGTTATTTTATTTTCTCGGGTTCGGGCTTTTGTCTCCGTGTGTTGTTGTCATTGTCATGCATCTCACATCATGTCATCATGTGCATTGCATTTGCATACGTGTTCATCTCATGCATTTGAGCTTTTTCTCCGTTGTCCGTTTTGCATTCTGGCGCTTCAGTCTCCTCCGGTGGTCATTTCTACCTTTCTTTCGTGTGTGGGGATTAAACATTTCTGGATTGGACCGAGACTTGCCAAGCGGCCTTGGTTTACTACAGGTAGACCGCCTGTCAAGTTTCGTACCATTTGGACCTCGTTTGATGCTCCAACGGTTAACCGAGGGACCGAGAAGGCCTCGTGTGTGTTGCAGCCCAACACCCCTCCAATTTGGCCCAAAACCCACCAAAACCCTCTCCATCATCTAGAGCGTTTGATCACGATCGCGTGGCCGAAAACCGCACCTCATTTGGACACTCCTAGCTCCCTCTTTGCCTATTTAAAGACCCCTCCTCGAAAATCCGGATCTCCCCCGTCCTAACCCTAAAATTTCGTCTCCTCCGCCGCCGGACGTGTCCGCTCCCACCGGACACGCCCCGCCGCCGCGCCCGGCCACTCAGGAGCTGCCACGTGGCCCCTGCGCTGCCTCCCACCGCTCCGGCCCGGGAGGCCCAAGTCGGGCCCCTGTGAGCCCATCGTCTGCCGCCGCCGATCCACGCCCGCGCCGCCATCGACTCCGGTGCCGGCCCGCTCCACCACCGCGTCGGCGAGCGCCGCCCGTTTCTGGTGTTCGCCTCCCCGCCGCCATGATGCAGCTCGCCGCCCCGGCCTCTCTACCGACCCGAGCCGGCGCCGCTCCGCACCTCCGCCGGCCTCGTCGCGTCCGGCCACCGCCACCGCCGGCGCCGCCCCCGACCTCCACCGGAGCTCCGGCCACCTCGCCCCCAGCTCCGGCCTTCTTCTCCGGCGACGACTATCGACTTCGGTGAACAGTGCTGCTACAGTGTCCGGATCCCGATCTGAATCTAGATCCAGTTGACTTTTGCCCCGAAACCCTAATTATTTTGCCCATGTTCATCGTGCCGTAACTTTGCATCTGTAACTCCGTTTTGGGCATATAGCATATCAAAATGTTCGTATCAGAGAGTACATCATTTCATCTCATTGCATCATTTTCGTTTGAGTTCATATTGATGCCCGAAATGCGGTTGGAAGAGTGCTATTTGAGATATTTGTCAGATCTGCTGCTCCAATTAGATATTTGTCATTTTGCCATGATTATTGTCTGCATGATATGCCCCTGAGCTCTTCATGAGTTTTTTTATATGCTTTGCCATCTTTCCAGAGGTGCAATCCATGTATTTTTGTGATGTGTGTGGTGACTAGCACAAGCTTGCAAAGTGGAGCATTCATTAATGCTGATTTCAGGGACTTAGCATTTCCACTAAGTCCTTGACCTGTTTATCTCATATGGCCATATGTTCATGTTGTTTCTTAGTGATACGTGCCTCTTTTGAGGATGATCAGTAAGGATGTTTTGTTAATATTGTAGAGCTATATCCATCCATGCCTTTGTTTGCAATTATGGAGCACCCTAGCTTGAGTCAATCGAGCTCTACTTTTGCTATTTCGTGAATCTGGGCAGATTGTCTACTTGTTAGCGATTTTGCCGAGGATGTTGTAGTTGATCCGTGCATGCTATGTGATTGTTCTTGCCATGTCTAGTTTGTATTTTGTGTATTCTTGATGGGTGTATGCTTAGATTGTGATGACATGCTCTGTAGTGAGCGCATCGAGCTCGTAAACATGCCTACTTGATATCTGTTTCAGCATGCTCCAGTTTTCACTAAGTCTGTGATCTGATTATGTTTTTGCCATGTTCACATGCTTGCAAATGTATTTTCTTATCATTTTTGGCTCAAGGTCACTAAGGGATTTTTGTTAATCTCTTTGAGTAGCTCCATCCATGCTTTACTTTGTCATGTTCAGATCCTGTAGCATATTGTTTTCATGCTCCAAAGAGGGCTATCTGATCTGAAATTCCAGACAACTGTTAATTTCACTAAGTCTGAGATCTGTTTACCAAATGCATTTTTGCCATGCTTGTTTCAACGTGTTAATGGATGAATTGGCCGTAGCTCAGTGCTAGTCTTTTGTTAAGCATCATGAATGGATCCCTGCCATGGATTTTGATGCCATGTTTGGGTGCTGTAGCATGTTCATCTTGTTGCATTTAGATGGCTACTTGCTGTAAATCGCAGAACATGGTCATATTTGAATTGCTTGCCATTTCCAAACCGTAACTCCGATTCCGGTGATCTTTATATCGTTTTCAAGCGATTTCATCTCACCTTTCCAGTGGCACACTTGGATTTCCAGGTTGATGCCAGGTTCATTCATTCCTTGTCAAATCTTGCATATGCATCACATATTGCATCCCGCATAGCATACCATCTTTGCATCATGTTGTTTGAGTTTGCACGTGGTTGATTGTGTCCTTGTTGCTTGTTTGTCTTGTTTGGGTAGAGCCGGGAGACGAGTTCGCTAACGAGGAGCCCTTTGAGTTTGCTTTCAAGGGTCCAGTCAACTCTGACAACTTTGCAGGCAAGATGATCATACCCTCGAAATCACTACTATCTTTGCTCTGCTAGATGCTCGCTCTTTTACTATGCCTATGCTACGATACCTACCACTTGCTTATCACGCCTTCCAAATTTCCATGACAAACCTCTAACCCACCATGTCCTAGCAAACCGTTGATTGGCTATGTTACCACTTTGCTCAGCCCCTCTTATAGTGTTGTTAGTTGTAGGAGAAGATTGGAGACCGTTCCTTGTTGGAACATTATTTACTTGTTGGGATATCATTATATTGCCATGTTATCTTAATGCACCTATATACTTGGTAAAGGGTGGAAGGCTCAGCCTCTCTCCTAGTGTTTTGTTCCACTCTTGCCGCCCTAGTTTCTGTCATATCGGTATTATGTTCCCGGATTTTGTGTTCCTTACGCGGTTGGGTTATAATGGGAACCCCTTGATAGTTCGCCTCGATTAAAGCTTTTCCAACAATGCCGAACCTTGATTTTACCATATGCCACCTAGCCTCGTTTTCCCTTGGGTTTCTGGAGCCCGAGGGTCATCTTATTTAGACCCCCCCCGGGCCAGTGCTCCTCCGAGTGTTGGTCCAACTCGTCAGCCGCCGGTGGCCACCAAGGGCAACTCTGGGCTGGCCTATCGGAAGTTAAGACAATATGAGTGTGCCCTGAGAACGAGATATGTGCAGCTCCTATCAGGATTTGTCGGCACATTCGGGCGGTGTTGCTGGATTTGTTTTAACTTGTCGAAGTGTCTTGAAGAACCGGGATACCGAGTCTGATCGGAATGTCTCGGGAGGAGGTCTATTCCTTCGTTGACCGTGAGAGCTTGTCATGGGCTAAGTTGGGACTCCCCTGCAGGGATTTGAACTTTCTAAAGTCGTGCCCGCGGTTATGGGCAGATGGGAATTTGTTAATGTCCGGTTGTAGATAAAGTGAACCTTAACTTAATTAAAATGAATCAACTGTGAGAGTTACCGTGATGGTCTCTTCTCGGCGGAGTCCGGGAAGTGAACACGGTGTTGGAGTAATGCTTGCGCAGGTTGTTCTCTAGTTACTCGCTTGCGCTTTGCCTCCTCTTCTCGCTCTCTTTTGCGAACAGGATAGCCACCATATATGCTAGTCGCTTGCTGCAGCTCCACATATTTTTCCTTGCCTTACCTATTAAGCTTAAATAGTCTTGATCGCGAGGGTGCGAGATTGCTGAGTCCCTATGGCTCACAGATTACTTCCAAACCAGATGCAAGGCCTGATGATTCCATTCCAGATGACGCGCTTGAGCTCAAGTGGGAGTTCGACGAGGACTCACGCCGATACTACGTGTCTTTCCCTGATGATCAGTAGTGGTGCCTAGTTGGGGTGATCGGGACCGTGTCGCATGTTGGGTTGTTCTTTTATTTTGGCGCCATAGTCGGGCCATGAGTGTTTGAATGTTGTAATGCTATTTATGTACTTTGATTGACGTGGCGAGTGTAAGCCAACTATGTATCTCCCCCCTTTATTATCTATATTACATGGGATGTTGTGATGATTGCCTAACTTGCGACATTGCTTTCAATGCGGTTATGTCTCTAAGTCGTGCCTCGACACGTGGGAGCCATAGCCGCATCGAGGGCGTTACAAGTTGGTAATCAGAGCCTTCCCCGACCTTAGGAGCCCCCATTGCTTGATCATTTTTAGCAGCCGTTGTTGAGTCTAGAAATTTTTTTTGAGTCATTTAGGAATTATATATCGGAGAGTTTAGGAATTCTTTTACTTCTCAGTCTCCTCATCGCTCTGGTAAGGCATCCTGACGTAGAGTTTTGACTCTTCTCTTCTCAAATTTCACTAAAAAAAATTAGGATCACGCGGGTATCTTGGAATCGTTCGATGGTTTTGTGACAAGAGCATTGTTCTTGGTGCCTCCTGTCTTTAGGGGTTGTGGCAGTGTCCCGGGGAGTTGAGCTCCGAGGTGTCGTCGTCACAATTTTATCGTTGCAATTCTGGAATACCTGAGTTTAGTACGCCGACATCAAAAATCTCTTTTATGCAGTTCATTGGTGAGATAACCTCGACGCCACCCAGTACTGGGGCGGGAGTTCGGGAGTATCGCCATAACTTGTATAACGGATGCTTTTCGAAGGTTGAGGTAGATGGTTTCCGAAGTTTTCCTCGATTATGTGTTGAAGGATGGATACAGCTGGATGTAGGATTTGCTAGGTTTGGGTGAGATATTATGCTTCCCCTGTATCCCCAACACCTGATTGCATAACCGGAAAGGTTCGGGAGTTTCATAGGTGGGAATTCTTGTAGCTCTAGTTCTTCTTCCACGGATATTTGGTTTGAGATTGGGATTTCTTACCGAGTATTCGTTCTTGATTCGTACATTGTTGATTTATTTCTCTACCTAAATTCTAAGTGGCTTCTCAATTATGGATATGTGACCATTTCAAGAGGAATGCATTCGTTCTTATGTTCAGATGTGAAGACTATATGTTGCAATTGTCATTCTGTTGGATTCAGCTTCATTTTATCTGACAATGTGCTAACGGTTGTCACCCTCTTCAGGATGGCTGCTGCTAAGAGTACCAATCAGAATCAGAATCAGGATCCGCCACCACCTCCACCTCCTCCGGAGGCATGGCAAGCTGTGATGGGCGCAACCAATGCAAACACACAGTTGATCATGCAAATTCTTCAAGAGCGCAATCAAGCGAACCAAGGCAACCAAGGCAACAATCAGAATCACTTTGCTACACTCAACCAGTTCCTTGCTAACAGGCCAAAGACTTTCAGCAATTGTGTTGAGGCAACTGATGCTGACGATTGGCTCGTGGATCTGTGCAAGCATTTCGAGTGCAGTAACGTTAGGCCTGAGGACTTTGTCAAGTTCGCTTCCTTCCAACTCAAAGACCAAGCTGCAGAATGGTTCCAGCAGTACAAGGATTCTAGAGGTGGATGTGTGATTACCTGGGATGAATTCCGTCAAGACTTCAAAGCTCATCATATCCCTCAAAGCGTGGTTGAAAGCAAGCGTGAGGAATTCCGCAACCTGAAGCAAGGCTCTTTGTCTGTCTATGACTACAACAAGTTGTTTCAGAAGCTCGCCCGCTTTGCTAAGCAGGACGTCCCTGATGAGAAGAGCATGATATACCAGTTCAGGGGTGGTCTCAGAGAAGAAATCCAGCTAGCTCTTGTTCTCTTTGAGCCTTTGAGGTACGATGAGTTCTACAACATGGCATTGAAGAAAGAGGCTGCTCAACTGAGGTGTGATGCTTCCAAGAAGCGAGTCAGAGACACTACTCCTTCCTCTACTCAAGTGGCCAAGCAGCAGAAGTATTGGATTCCTCCTCCTCCTCCGTTTCGTCAGCCGTATCAGAAGAGCAAAGGTGGCAGTGGATCTTCCCACCCACCAACCCTGGCTTTCAGAACAAGACTTCGTCTCAAGCTCCAAGCTCAAGTGCTCCGTATCACCGTCCGCTTTCAGAGGTCACGTGCAAAAGTGCCAACAGAAGGGTCACTATGCCAACAAGTGTTTCAATCAGAGGCGTCTTCCTCCTCCTCCTCCTGTGAGATTGGCAAGTACAGCTGTGGTCAAGCATAACCCCAAGCACGCCAAGGTCAACTTGATGAACGCAGCTCAGGCAGAGGACTCGCCAGATGTCATCATGGGTAACCTTCCTGTTAACGATGTTCCTGCAAAAGTTCTTTTTGACACTGGTGCATCTCATTGTTTTATCTCGAGACCTTTTGCATCTAAGCATGGGTGGTATTCTCAAGTTATGCATAAGCCATTAGCAGTTGTCTCTCCGGGTAGATGTTTGCTCGCTAACTACGAGGTTCCAGATATTTCTATCTCGATGGGTGATTTCAAGTTTTTGGCTTCTCCAATGATCCTTGGTAAGTCGGATATTGATCTTATTCTCGGGATGGATTGGCTTTCTAAGCACAAGGCTCAGCTTGATTGTGTAGCCAGGCAGATTCAATTGACTCATTCGTCTGAGGATGTAATTGTCTTTGCCGATTGGGATAATACAATCCGTCTATTTTCTCTCAATGAGAAGGGTGAACTGGATGCTACCTCGCAAATTCCAGTCGTTTGCGAATATCAAGATGTCTTTCCAGAAGAGCTTCCAGGAATGCCTCCGCACCGGCCAGTTGAATTCGTCATCGATCTTGAGCCTGGCCCGGAACCAGTGTGCAAGCGTCCTTACAAGCTCGGACCTGAAGAATTGAAGGAGCTGAAGAAGCAACTCGATATTCAAGAGAGAATGGGTCTCATCCGGCCTAGTTCTTCTCCGTGGGGTTGTGGTGTTCTTTTTGTGAAGAAGAAGGATGGAACGGACCGACTTTGTGTTGATTACCGTCCATTGAACAAGAAGACCATCAAGAACAAATACCCACTTCCCAACATCAACGAGCTGTTCGAACAACTCAAAGGCGCCCAAGTATTCTCCAAGATTGATCTCCGTATGGGTTATCATCAGATTCGAATCCGTGAGCAAGATATTCCCAAGACGGCTTTTAGGACAAGCTATGGTTCATCTGAATACACTGTCATGTCTTTTGGCCTCGTCAACGCTCCTCCGACGTTCTCTCGCATGATGAACTTCATCTTCAGCGCCTACACCAATGAATTCATTTTGGTCTATCTCAACGACATTCTGGTTCTCTCGAAGAACAAGGAAGATCATGCCAAGCACTTGCGTCTGGTACTCGATAAGCTCAGAGAACACCAGTTCTACGCCAAGTTCTCCAAGTGCGAATTTTGGCTCGATGAGGTTCTTTATCTTGGGCATATCATCTCTGCCAAGGGCATTGCGGTGAATCCTGAGAAGGTGTCTGCAATTGTGAATTGGGAACATCCTCAGAATGTGAAGCAACTCCGTAGCTTCCTCGGTCTCGCAAGCTACTGCCGAAGATTCGTTGAAAACTTTTCTAAGATCGCGAAGCCTCTCTCAAATCCAGAAGCACGTCAAGTACGTTTGGTCTCCGGAGTGTGACATTGCTTTCAACACTTTGAAAGAGAAATTGGTCACTGCTCTAGTTCTGACTCCGCCTGATGAATCCAAACCATATGAGGTCTTTTGCGATGCCTCTCTCCAAGGTCTTGGCACAGTGTTGATGCAAGCGAAGAAAGTTGTGGTTTATACCTCTCGCCAGTTGAAGCCCAATGAGAAGAACTACCCCACTCATGACATCGAGTTGGCGGAAGTTATGCATGCTCTTTTGACTTGGAGACATCTCTTATTGGGAAGAAAAGTGGACATTTTCACTGATCACAAGAGTCTCAAGTACATCTTCACTCAGCCTAATCTCAACCTCAGGCAAACTCGATGGGTTGAAATGATTCAAGAGTATAATCCGAGTATCGAGTATACTCCAGGCAAGGCCAATGTGATTGCTGACGCACTGAGCAGGAAGGCTTATTGCAACAGTCTTATTCTCAAGCCTTATCAACCCGAGCTTTGTGAAGCTTTCCGCAAACTTAATCTGCAAGTTGTTCCTCAAGGTTTCCTCGCCAACCTTCAAGTCTCTCCTACCTTGGAAGACCAGATTCGCCAAGCTCAACTTCTTGATGCTATGGTGAAAAAGGTGAAGATTGGGATTGCCAAGAGTCAACCCAAGTACAAGTGCTACCGCCTTGATGACAAGGATACTCTCTTCTTCGAGGATCGTATTGTTGTGCCCAAAGGTGATCTTCGTAAGGTTATCATGAACGAGGCTCACAATTCTCTCCTCTCCATCCACCCTAGGAGCACGAAGATGTATCAGGACCTCAAGCAGGCTTATTGGTGGACTCGAATGAAGCACGAGATTGCTCAATTCGTGAACGAATGTGATGTCTACAGAAGAGTGAAGGTAGAACACCAAAGACCAGCTGGTCTCCTCCAACCTCTTGCCATTCCAGAATGGAAGTTTGACCACATTGAGATGGACTTCGTGACTGGGTTTCCAAAGTCCAAACGTGGCAATGATGCTATATTCGCTGTCATCGACAAACTCACTAAAGTGGCTCATTTTCTACCTATCAAAGAGTCAATCACTGCAGCTCAATTGGCAGAACTCTATACCTCTCCTATTGTCTCTCTGCACGGTATTCCACAAGTGATCTCTTCAGACCGTGGCAGCATCTTTACCTCCAAGTTTTGGGATTCTTTTCAGAAGGCCATGGGCACCAACATCCGCTTCAGCACAGCTTTCCATCCTCAAACTAGCGGTCAAGTCGAGCGTGTCAATCAGATTCTTGAAGATATGCTTAGGGCTTGTGTGATCTCCTTCGAAATGAAGTGGGAGGATTGTCTTCCTTATGCTGAATTCTCCTACAACAACAGTTTTCAAGCAAGTTCGGGCAAGGCCCCATTTGAAATTCTGTATGGCAGGAAGTGCCGTACCCCTCTCAACTGGTCCGAAACCGGTGAACGTCAGCTTTTGGGAAATGACTTAATCACAGAGGCAGAGGAAATGTGCAAAGTCATTCGAGATAACCTCAAAGCAGCCCAATCCCGCCAGAAGAGCTACTATGATAGTAAGCACCGTGATTTGGTTTTCGAGATCGGAGATCATGTTTACCTTCGTGTCTCTCCTATGAAAGGTACTCGTCGCTTCGGTATCAAAGGGAAGCTTGCCCCTAGATATGTGGGACCTTTCAAGATTGTCGGCAAGAGAGGCGATCTCACCTACCAACTCGAGCTTCCTTCAAACTTTGCAAATGTGCATGACATGTTCCATGTCTCTCAGCTCCGAAAGTGCTTCAAGACTCCTGACCGCACCGTCAACTTTAAGGACATTGAGCTCCAAGAAGATCTCTCATATCGTGAGCACCCCGTTGCTATTCTTGAAGAGACTGAACGCAAGACTCGCAACAAGTCAATCAAATTCCTCAAAGTCAAGTGGTCACACCATTCCGACCGTGAAGCTACCTGGGAACGCAAGGATCACCTCCGTTCTGAGTACCCGGCGTTCTTTCAGTCCTAGATCTCGGGACGAGATCCTTTCGTAGTGGTGGAGTGTTGTAACACCCCGGATATGATTTACCCAATATGTAATCCAACTCTTGCCATTTCCGGCCTTAAGTTATTTTATTTTCTCGGGTTCAGGCTTTTGTCTCCGTGTGTTGTTGTCGTTCTCATGCATCTCATATCATGTCATCATGTGCATTGCATTTGCATACGTGTTCATCTCATGCATTCGAGCTTTTTCCCAGTTGTCTGTTTTGCATTCTGGCGCTTCATTCTCCTCCGGTGGTCATTTCTACCTTTCTTTCGTGTGTGGGGATTAAACATTTCCGGATTGGACCGATACTTGCCAAGCGGCCTTGGTTTACTACCGGTAGACCGCATGTCAAGTTTCGTACCATTTGGACCTTGTTTGATGCTCCAACGGTTAACCGAGGCATCGAGAAGGCCTCGTGTGTGTTGCAGCCCAACACCCCTCCAATTTGGCCCAAAACCCACCAAAACCCTATCCATCATCTAGATCGTTCAATCACGATCGCGTGGCCGAAAACCGCACCTCATTTGGACACTCCTAGCTCCCTCTATGCCTATTTAAAGACCCCTCCTCGAAAATCCAGATCTCCCGTGTCCTAACCCTAAAATTTCGTCTCCTCCGCCGCCGGACGTGTCCGCTCCTGCCGGACACGCCCCGTGCCGCTGCGCCCGGCCACTCAGGAGCTGCCACGTGGCCCCTGTGCCGCCTCCCACCGCTCCGGCCCGGGAGGCCCAAGTCGGGCCCCCGTGAGCCCATCGTCCGCCGCCGCCGATCCACGCCCGCGCCGCCATCGACTCCGGCACCGGCCCGCTCCGCCACCGCGTCGGCAAGCGCCGCCCGTCGCCGGTCTTCGCCTCCCCGCCGCCACGACGTAGCTCGCCGCCCCTGCCTCTCCACCGACCCGAGCCGGCGCCGCTCCGCACCTCCGCCGGCCTTGTCACGTCCGGCCACCGCCGGCGCCGCCCCCGACCTCCACCGGAGCTCCGGCCACCTTGCCACAAGCTCCGGCCTTCTTCTCCGGTGATGACGATCGGCTTCGGTGAACAATGCCTCGAAAGCCTAATTACTTTGCCCATGTTCATCCTGCCATAACTTTGCATCCGTAACTCCGTTTTGGGCATATAGCATATCAAAATGTTCGTATCAGAGAGTACATCATTTCATCTCATTGCATCATTTTCATTTGAGTTCATATTGATGCCCGAAATGCTGTTGGAAAAGTGTTATTTGAGATATTTGTCAGATCTGCTACTCCAATTAGATATTTGTCATTTTTGCCATGATTATTGTGTGCATGATATGCCCCTGAGCTCTTCATGAGTTTTGTTATATGCTTTGCCATCTTTCCAGAGGTGCAATCCATGTATTTTTGTGATGTGTGTGGTGACTAGCACAAGCTTGCAAAGTGGAGCATTCGTTAATGCTGATTTCAGGGACTTAACATTTCCACTAAGTCCTTGACCTGTTTATCTCATATGGCCATATGCTCATGTTGTTTTCCTAGTGATACGTGCCTCTTTTGAGGATGATCAGTAAGGATGTTTTGTTAATCTTGTAGTGTTGTATCCATACATGCCTTTGTTTGCAATTATGGAGCAACCTAGCTTGAGTCAATCGAGCTCTACTTTTGCTATTTCGTGAATCCGGGCAGATTGTCTACTTGTTAGCGATTTTGCCGAGGATGTTGTAGTTGATCCGTGCATGCTATGTGATTGTTTTTGCCATGTCTAGCTTGTATTTTGTGTATTATTGATGGGTGTATGCTTAGATTGTCATACATGCTCTGTAGTGAGTGCATCAAGCTCGTAAACATGCCTTCTTGATATCTGTTTCAGCATGCTCCAATTTTCACTAAGTCTGTGATCTGATTATGTTTTTGCCATGTTCACATGCTTGCAAATGTATTTTCTTATCCCTTTTGGCTCAAGGTCACTAAGGGATTTTTGTTAAGCTCTTTGGGTAGCTCCATGCCATGCTTTACTTTGTCATGTTCAGATCCTGTAGCATATTGTTTTCATGCTCCAAAGAGTGCTATCTGATCTGAAATTCCAGACAATTTTTAATTTCACTAAGTCTGAGATGTGTTTACCAAATGCATTTTTGCCATGCTTCTTTGAACCTGTTAATGGATGAATTGGCCGTAGCTCAGTGCTAGTCTTTTGTTAAGTATCATGAATGGATTCCTTCCATGTATTTTGACGCCATGTTTGGGTGCTGTAGCATGTTCATCTTGTTGCATTTAGATGGCTACTTGCTGTAAATCGCAGAACGTGGTCATATTTGAATTGCTTGCCATTTCCAAACCGTAACTCCGATTCCGGTGATCTTTATATCATTTTCAAGCGATTTCATATCACCTTTCCAGTGGCACACTTGGATTTCTAAGTTGATTCCAGGTTCATTCATTCCTTGTTAAATCTTGCATATGCATCACATATTGCATCCCGCATAGCATACCATCTTTGCATCATGTTGTTTGAGTTTGCACGTGGTTGATTGTGTCCTTGTTGCTTGTTTGTCTTGTTTGGATAGAGCCGGGAGACGAGTTCGCTAACGAGGAGCCCGTTGAGTTTGCTTTCGAGGATCCAGTCAACTCTGACAACTTTGCAGGCAAGATGATCATACCCTCGAAATCACTACTATCTTTGCTCTGCTAGATGCTCGCTCTTTTGCTATGCCTGTGCTACAATACCTACCACTTGCTTATCATGCCTTCCAAATTGCCATGACAAACCTCTAACCCACCATGTCCTAGCAAACCGTTGATTGGCTATGTTACCGCTTTGCTCAGCCCCTCTTATAGCGTTGTTAGTTGCAGGTGAAGATTGGAGACCGTTCCTTGTTGGAACATTATTTACTTGTTGGGATATCATTATATTGCCATGTTATCTTAATGCATCTATATACTTGGTAAAGGGTGGAAGGCTCTGCCTCTCGCCTAGTGTTTTGTTCCACTCTTGCCGCCCTAGTTTCCGTCATATCGGTGTTATGTTCCCGGATTTTGCGTTCCTTGCGCGGTTGGGTTATAATGGGAACCCCTTGATAGTTCGCCTCGATTAAAGCTTTTCCAGCAATGCCCAACCTTGGTTTTACCATTTTCCACCTAGCCTCTTTTTCCCTTGGGTTTCCGGAGCCCGAGGGTCATCTTATTTAGACCCCCCCGGGCCAGTGCTCCTCTGAGTGTTGGTCCAACTCGTCAGCCGCCGGTGGCCAGCAGGGGCAACTCTGGGCTGGCCTACCGGAAGTTAAGACAATCTGAGTGTGCCCTGAGAACGAGATATGTGCAGCTCCTATCGGGATTTGTCGGCACATTCGGGCGGTGTTGCTGGATTTGTTTTAACTTGTCGAAGTGTCTTGAAGAACCGGGATACCGAGTCTGATCGGAATGTCTCGGGAGGAGGTCTATTCCTTCGTTGACCGTGAGAGCTTGTCATGGGCTAAGTTGGGACTCCCCTGCAGGGATTTGAACTTTTGAAAGCCGTGCCCGTGGTTATGGGCAGATGGGAATTTGTTAATGTCCGGTTGTAGATAACGTGAACCTTAAATGAATCAACTGTGAGAGTTACCGTGATGGTCTCTTCTTGGCGGAGTCCGGGAAGTGAACATGGTGTTGGAGTAATGCTTGCGCAAGTTGTTCTCTAGTTACTTGCTCGCGCTTTGCCTCCTCTTCTCGCTCTCTTTTGCGAACAGGATAGCCACCATATATGCTAGTCGCTTGCTGCAGCTCCACATATTTTTCCTTGCCTTACCTATTAAGCTTAAATAGTCTTGATTGCGAGGGTGCGAGATTGCTGAGTCCCTGTGGCTCACAGATTACTTCCAAACCAGATGCAGGGCCTGATGATTCTGTTCCAGATTACGCGCTTGAGCTCAAGTGGGAGTTCGACAAGGACTCACGCCGATACTACGTGTCTTTACCTGATGATCAGTAGTGGTGCCCAGTTGGGGTGATCGGGACCGTGTCGCATGTCGGGTTGTTCTTTTATTTTGGCGCCGTAGTCAGTCCATGAGTGTTTGAATGTTGTAATGCTATTTATGTACTTTGATTGACGTGGCAAGTGTAAGCCAACTATGTATCTCCCCCCTTTATTATCTATATTACATGGGATGTTGTGATGATTGCCTAACTTGCGACATTGCTTTCAATGCGGTTATGTCTCTAAGTCGTGCCTCGACACGTGGGAGCTATAGCCGCATCGAGGGCGTTACACACCGTTATAGCTCGCGTCATGGGTCAATAAGGGGCTAGACTGGGGATTAGTGGATGAAGTGCGGACCTTACAAAGCCGCATCCGAACCCTCCTCGAGAGAGATATCGATCTCATCAGTGTGATCCAAGTGATGTTAGTTCGCCGAATCTTGTCCTGCCAGTGCAGGCCTCGCCGAATGTGGGAGTTTAATCCAGAAGGACCACAAACCCTCCAACACTTCTTCGGCGCCACATACGAAGGGATGTGGAAGTTATTTTTCGGGAAGCGGAAACATTGGCCGGATACTACTGAGGACGCCGATGTCAGGACCCCGACTCGATGTCACATCGATCTAGCCGGTAACACCTCATATCACTTTGCGGCCTCACGCACGGTATCCCCACGGGTGTCGCCTTACCTTTGCCCGGGACCGTTTGCGCCTTTTGGCTCACGTATATGATAGTGTCGCTAGCATCCATATGATAAGGAGCCCGGGCTGACATGACTAGTCGTAAACCCAAAGTGGCACAGACTTACAGGGACAGGCATCCATGACCCAGCTTCGAACGTGTCGATCATCAGCAAGTGGGTCCGGGCTGTAGCACTGGGCTAGCAGGACTCCGGTAAACCGGGCTGTAGCGGGCTAACAGGACTCCGGTACTCAATGCGTGACATTTCCCCGAAGGGACAGACACCGGAACGAAGAAGGACACATGCCGGCCAGCCTAAGTGTTCCAGAGCAGTAGCAAGCTACCATGGCTCAGCGGTAACACTAGGAGACATTTCCCGGTAAGAGAGGCTACTAAAGATAAACAACTAGATAGTCAGATCCCACACATACCAAGCATTTCAATCATACACACAATATGCTCGATATGTGCAAATACAACAAGGCATCACAACATGACTCTATGACACAAGTACTTTATTTAAGGCTCAGGGAGCCATACATAACATACACAAAGGTACGGGTCACACGACCCAGCATTCAAGTCATACAGTCATACAAACCAGCAGCGGAAGTAACTTGTCTGAGTACAGACAACTAGTAAAATAAAAGAGGCTTGGAAAGCCTAGCTATACTACGTGGTCCTTCACAAGCTCAGGATCACCACCTGGGCCTTAGCCTACTCATTGATGTCAACGTCTACGTAGAACCCATCAGAAGGGGTTGCAGCGTCTTCTGTAAAAATGTAAATTATAGCAACATGAGTACAAAGGTACTCAGCAAGACTTACATCAGATCCTACATACATGCATATTATCAAGAAGGGTTGGTGGAGTTATTGCAGCAAGCCAGCTTTGACTCTTGGCTAGGCTAACCTACGAGACTCCAACTTGAAATGGTTTTGCGCACACGAGTCCACTACTCTCCACTTCAATACACTACCGAGGATCCACCTCCGTCTTCCTACGGAAGAGCCATCCTCGGCACTCACACTTATCTTGAGGCTTTTAGTAGTTTCCATTTACTTGTCTATGAACTGTATAGGCAACCAAGTAGTCCTTTACCGCGGACGCGGCTATTCGAATAGATCATGATAACCCTGCAGGGGTGTACTTCTTCATACATGTTTCCACCACTTAGCGTCTGCACACGACATGTGCTCGGCAGACTTCAAGCGAAAGCCGACGTGGGTGTAGACCACGACCTACCTAAACACTTAAGCCTCTAGTCCAGGTTTATCGCCTATCCAGGTTCCATCCGCAGGGAGTCCGGCCGAGGTTTCCCATACGGCCCCGAACGATGTGAACAGGGTTCCCGAGATACCTAACGGGTATTCGGTACACCCGGCCACGTACCTACCGCATCACAGCCCACCCCTACGGTCAGCGCTGTCCACGGCCTCCAGTAGGCTACAAACACCAGAAACTACTTGCAACTCCTGGACAGAGAGCTAGGGTGAATAAGAAGTCGAGCGGGGTCATATTTCAGGGCCCAATGCATGGTAGTAGCTGTATCTTAAATCACACATACAGATCTCAGTGCTTAAGGTCGGCTTCAATGAAACAACCCACCATGTACTCCTACATGGCCTCTCATCGATACCTTTACCAAATCGTGTTCACCACACCACTCTCATTACCGACATAATCATTTCACTCTAGCCATCACCCAGATGAACCAGACCTGACACGACTCTAAGCATAGCAGGCATAGCAAGGTAGGAACAACACATACATATGGCTCAATCAACTCCTACACATGCTAGTGGGTTTCATCTAGTTACTGTGGCAATGACAGGTCATGCAGAGGAAATGGGTTCAACTACCGTAGCACACAGCAGTTTGAAACGCGTTGTCTTAATGCAGTAAAAGAGAGCAGGAGCGAGAACATGGGATTGTATCGATATGATCAAATGGTTGGTTGCTTGCCTGATGGTTCGATGCACTGATACGGTTCTTCGTTAGGGTAATCACGGTACTCCTCGGGGGCAGAACCTGCCGCAAAGAACACCGATACACAACCATCACCAAACAATGTGCAACAATATGATGCATGCATGAAACATAGCAATATGAGTGTGTTGGGCTAATGCAACTAAGACCAGAAGGGTTTGAACCAATTTGAATCAAAGATTCAAATTTCAAACTCAAACATGGCCTTTTAAAGTGCTTTTCCTTGTTCTGCATTAAACATCAGGTTAACTTGTTTAATCATGCATGAAAATAGTACAGATGGATAGATTGGATTTTTCTGATCATTTTTCATATATAATTTGTCTGATTTGGAGTTACAGAATAAAAGTTATGAATTTTTGAAGTTTAAACTATATTCTGGAATTTCCTATATTAGATTAATTCCAGAAAATCAATTATTGCGTCAGCCTGACGTCAGTGTGACGTCAGCAGGTCAACGGAACACGTCCGGGTCAAACCTGACAGTGGGTCCCGCGTGTCAGTGTGATTAGATTAATTAAAGTTTAATTAAAACTAAACCTGTTTAATTAACAGGGCTGGGCCCCACCTGTCATTGACTCAGGGGAGTCAACCAGGGCCCACCCGTGGTCAAACCCGGGTCGGCTGCACCGGCGTTTAGCCGCCGGCGAGCCCGACGCGGCGGCGGAAGTGGTTTTGGCCGTTTCGGCCACCAAATGGGTCGCGGAGACCACCGGAGTGGAGCTGAGGACGAGCCGCAGCTCTTGGTGGAGTCCGTTGGGGTCGGGGTGGCCGGAGTTGGCGCCGGCGACGACTTTGGCGGCCACCGGGGTTCGGCCGAAGACGAACTTGACGCTAGAGGGGTCGGTGAGGCTCGGGGAGTGGCTAGCTAGGTGCTAAGTGACACGGTGAGCATGATGGACACCGTGGAGTGGTCGGAGGGTGACCGGGAGCACGTCGGCGACGAGCTCCACGGCGGTGGGTGCGGTTGAGCTCCGGGAGGTCGCTACACGGCTCGGGAGCAAGAACGGAAGGGAGGGGAAGATGGCTAAGCTCACAGTGAGTGCGACGAAGCCCTTGGTGTGGCCGGAGATGGACCGGAGCGACGACGGCGTTGAAGGGGATCTCCGGCGACGGCGGTTCGGGCGAGGTCGTTGCGGTGGACTCGGGCGTTGCGAGCGCTCGGGGCTCGGCTTGCTCGATGGAGTGGACAGCGGCGGAGCTCCTGGACACGATGAGAGGACGCACGGGTGGCGGGGAGCACGGCTACGACGAAGGCACGGCGATGGTGGCGTCGGCCATGGCGGGGGAGCGCGAGGGGGAGGAGCTGGAGAGGAGAGGGGGTGTCTGGGGGGTTCGGGGGAGCGAGAGAGGCTGATCCACGACGTCACCGGGCGAGGGGAGCGGCGAGGCGGCGAGCAGGTGCGTGGCGCGCGCTGCGGTCGCCGTCGGGCACCTGCCTGCCTGCCTGGCCGGCAAGCAGCTCGCTGGAGCGGCGCTGGGCTGGGCCGGCAGGTGGGCCGGGTGCTGGGCGCCAGGTAAGTTTTTTCCATTTCTTTCTGTTTTCTGTTTTTTTAATACTTCTGCAACTTTGTTGAATTAAATAAAATACTTAGGCTACTCCTAAAATCACCAAACTACTCCTGGTCCATAGTTGGATTATTTCCAACATGAAACATTTTAGTTTGGAGATATTTGAGCATTTAAATATTTTATATAATTTTAAATGCCCAAATTCAAATATTTATGATTTAATTCAAAAACCCTAAGATGGCCTAGGAAAATGTGCACCACTTTTGGCAGAGGTTCTGAACCAAGACAAAAATGATGGGCATTTTAGAAGGGCATTTCAGGTTCATTGAAAAAGTTTTTAGTAAACCCTAGTTGGTTTCAGAGGGGACTGGGGGTTCTGTCATCCCCATTTCAGGTTTCTGGTGAAAGAATAAACATGATGCAACACTCTAATGCATGACTAGCTAGGGTGTGACAACTCACCCCCACTCAAAAGAATCTCGTCCCGAGATTTGGGTTCCTCCGGGAAGAAGGCGGGATACTCGAGTCGAAGACGATCCTCCCTTTCCCAAGTTGCTTCATCCTCAGAATGGTGCGACCATTGAACTTTGAGAAACTTGATATTATGACGTCGAGTGGTACGCTCGGCCTGATCGAGGATACGAATGGGGTACTCTCGATATGTAAGATTATCTTGGAGATCAAGCGTTTCGTAGTCCACTCCACGGATAGGATCCGAGAAGCAACGCCTGAGTTGAGAAACGTGGAAGACATCGTGGACTCTGGAGAGGTGCGGAGGTAGTTCCAACTGGTAGGCAACTTCTCCTCGTTTAGCGAGAATGCGAAAAGGTCCAATGTAACGAGGAGCCAATTTGCCTTTGATACCGAAACGATGGGTTCCCTTCAGAGGGTTAACCCGAAGGTAAGCCTTCTCGTCAACCTCGAAAGTCATAGCCTTATGTTTTCGGTCATATTGACTCTTTTGACGAGATTGGGCTGTTTTCAACTTTTCACGAACGATGCGAACTTGCTCTTCTGCTTCATGAATCATATCCGGGCCAAAGAATTGTCTTTCCCCGGTCTCTGACCAGTTAAGGGGTGTTCGACACCGTCGTCCATAGAGAACTTCAAAAGGGGCTTTACCCAAGCTAGATTGATAGCTGTTGTTGTAAGCAAATTCGGCAAATGGAAGGCATTTCTCCCAATCCATTCCGAATGAGATAACAGAGGCTCGAAGCATGTCTTCTAGGATCTGGTTGACGCGTTCTACTTGACCACTCGATTGAGGGTGAAAAGCGGTGCTAAAGGAAAGGCGGGTTCCCATAGCGTTTTGGAAACTTTCCCAAAATCGAGAGGTGAAAAGACTTCCTCGATCCGAGTTAATTTCCAAAGGAACACCATGGAGAGACACTATTCGGGAGATGTATAAGTCTGCCAGCTGACTAGCGGTTATACTCTCACGAACAGGTAAGAAATGGGCCACTTTGGAAAGACGATCGACAACGACAAAGATAGCATTATTCCCTCTCTTGGTCCTGGGAAAACCTTTATTGAAATCCATACCAATTTTATCCCATTTCCATTCAGGAATAGCTAGGGGCTGAAGGGTGCCAGCAGGCCGTTGATGCTCTGCTTTTACACGACGACAGACGTCGCAATTAGCAATATACTGAGCAATTTCTCTCTTCATCCTAGTCCACCAGAACCTCTGGCGTAGGTCCTGATACATCTTGGTACTACCCGGATGAATGGTGAGAGGGGATTCATGAGCCTCCTTAAGGATCAACTGCCGTAGATGCTGGTTCTTGGGAACCACTAAACGGTTCTCAAAGTACACAACACCATGATCATTTGTGGAGAAACAACTAGCACCTCCGCTAGCAATGTTCTCCTTGATCTTAGCTATTCCCTTATCTCGCTTCTGGGCAGCGATGATTTGATCCGTAAGAGTAGGTTTCGCCACCAAGGTGGAAAGAAATCCTTGAGGAACAATGTGAAGGTTAAGCTTCCGAAATTCCTCATGGAGAAGCGGTTGACTTTGTTGTAACATCAGGTTGTTACAATAAGATTTACGACTTAGTGCATCAGCCATGACGTTGGCTTTCCCTGGGGTGTAAGTTATTCCTAAGTCGAAATCTGTGATCAACTCGACCCAACGTCTTTGCCTGAGATTCAAATCCGGTTGGGTGAAGATGTACTTCAGACTTTGGTGATCAGTGAATATTTCGCAACGATTACCGAGGAGGTAATGTCGCCAGGTTTTAAGTGCATAGACTACAGCTGCAAGCTCTAGATCATGAGTAGGATAATTCTCCTCATGTGGGTGCAATTGCCGTGAGGCGTAAGCAATTACATGTCGATCTTGCATGAGAATACAGCCTAGTCCTTGTCGCGAGGCGTCGCAGTAGATAACAAAGTCCTTAGAGAAGTCTGGCGGTACCAGAACGGGAGCAGAAGTCAGGCGTCTTTTCAGTTCCTGAAAGCTGTGCTCACATTGTGGAGTCCATTCAAACTTTTTATCCTTCTTAAGGAGTTCGGTTAGAGGTTTAGCAACTTTGGAGAAGTTCTCGACAAAGCGACGACAATAGCTCGCTAGGCCAAGGAAACTCCGAACTTGCTTGACCGATTCAGGTGGAGTCCAATTAAGGACGGCTTGAACTCGCTCAGGGTTAACAGCAATACCTTTACCAGATATTACATGACCCAGATAGGTCACTTCTGACAACCAAAATTCACATTTGGAAAACTTGGCATAAAGGCGGTGCTCTCGAAGTTTCTTCAACACTAGCCTTAGATGTTCGGCATGTTCTTCCTCGTTCTTGGAGTAGATGAGTATATCATCGAGGTAAACCACGACGAATTTATCCAAATACTCCATGAAGATTGAGTTCATTAACCGAGAAAAGGTGGCTGGAGCGTTGGTTAAACCGAAGGACATGACGGTGTACTCGTATTGGCCATAACGAGTAACAAAGGCCGTTTTAGGAATGTCCCCGTTTCTGATTTTGATTTGATGGTAGCCCAACCTCAAATCCATCTTGGAGAAGACTGAGGATCCAGCGAGCTGATCATACAGGTCGTTGATCCTGGGGAGCGGATATTTGTTCTTGATTGTGACCAAATTGACAGGTCGATAATCTACAACCATCCGGTCCGTACCATCCTTCTTCTTGACGAAGAGGACGGGGCAAGCCCACGGAGATGAACTAGGTCGGATGAAACCCTTTTTCAAGGACTCATCGAGTTGTTTCTTAAGCTCGGCTAGTTCTAGTGGTGCCATCTTATAGGGTCTTCTAGCAATCGGAACGGTTCCTGGAATGAGGTCTATTACGAACTCAACATCCCTGTCAGGTGGAACACCTGGCAATTCCTCTGGGAAGACATCCGGAAAGTCACGGACTACCGGAACGTCCTCAAGGTCTGGCAAAGGGCTGGCGTTAAGAGAATATAATTGTCGCTTGGCTAATCGGGTCAAGACATTGACTATCTTCCCCGAAGGATGAGTGAGTTGAACAGTCCTAGAGAAGCAATCAATTTTGGCATGATGAGCTGACATCCAGTCCATACCCAAAATGATATTAATATCTGAAAATTTGAGAGCTATCAAAGATGCAAGGAAAACAAGTCTGTCGACTTGGATTTCATTTCCATAACTTACCCTGGAGGTCTGCCATCTAGAACCGGGAGTAGAAATTTCCATAGTGGATGGCATGTTACAGAATGCGGTGTTATGCAAACGAGCATAGTTCTCGGATATAAATGAATGAGAGGCTCCTGTATCGAAAAGAACAGATGCCGGGTGGCAATTAACAAGGAGCGTACCGAGAACGACGTTGGGATCCTCTTGAGCTTCTTCGGCAGAGATACAGTTGACATGGCCACGTGTAGCGGTGGCCGGCTTGGCGTGGAACACTTTCCCTGTCGGCTTGCCACGGCCAACAGCTTTAGCAGATTGGTTGGGGTTGGTCTGGGGACACTCACGCATATAGTGACCAGATTCCCCACACTTGAAACAAGTCACGGAACTGGTACGTGGAGGAGCATTGTTGGTTGGACCCCCATAGGGCTTGGCTGGTGCAGACTGTTGAACAGGGCGAGGCGCCTGGAAAGATGGCCTCGGTGTGAACCTGGGTGGCAGGGCGGTGTTGGGCACCCACACGCGGCGCTTCTGAGGACCAGCACCGGATGAGGAACCCATGTCACGGCCATGCTTGCGTGTTGCATCATAATCAGTCTGACCAGTTTCAGCACTGATGGCCTTGTTAACAAGTTTCTGAAAAGATGTGCACTCATGCAGACGGAGGTCGCGGCGAAGCTCAGGACTAAGCCCCTTACGGAACCTTGCTTGCTTCTTGGCATCAGTAGAAACTTCCTCAGTTGCATATCGTGCGAGGTTACCGAACTCCCTGCTGTAAGCATCCACAGAGAGTCGGCCCTGAGTGAAACTGCAAAATTCCTCACGTTTACGGTCCATGAGACCCTCCGGAATGTGATGTTCACGGAAAGCCTCGCTGAATTCAGCCCAAGTAGTGACATGGCCCGCTGGGCGCATAGCTCCATAATTCTCCCACCATAGACTGGCGGGGCCTTCAAGATGATATGCAGCAAAGGTGACCTTGTCAGCCTCAGCTACTAGCGCGGAACGCAGTTTGTGAGAGATACTGCGAAGCCAGTCATCAGCGTCGAGAGGCTCGACGGAGTGGTGGAACGTGGGTGGATGTAACTTGATGAAATCACTGAGTGACACCACGTTAGTCCTCTGATGGTGTGCGTGTTCTGTTCAATACGCTCCAACAAACGGTTGGTCTCCCGCTTGTTTCTTTCGGCTTCCATCATAACCTCGGCTAGGGAAGGAGGATGAGGCAGATTTGCATTCCTGACTTCACTGCCTTCGGCCTGCTCTTGAGGAGCAGGGTTAGTGCGCGTGTTGACCATCCTAGGTAAACAAGACAATGATTTAGTCAGGATGATAAAATTCCGACATAGGATACAAAATGTAAGGAATAACTCGAAATGCAAGATGATCATCCGTATGACATGGTAGATACAGAAACTGCTTCTTTATTCCATCGTCATACACACCATACAGGGTTTAGTACAAGACCAAACAAGGTACTATTACGGTGAAAGAGGATTACATCTCATCGGAGGCATTCCAAGCTCCTATACATTATTTTTCTACACCTCCGGAAGGCGATACAAACTAGGTCATATCCCACGAGTCATGCAGGACGATAGACAACACAGCTAACACGAACTAGTGATACTACCACTAACTCAGACCGATCCGTAGTAGTCCTCGTAGTAATCACCTCCATAGCCTGGAAGCTCAACATGATCATCCGGAAACAGACGATCTCGCGGAGCTTGTGGACCATAGGGACTAGGATGAGGTCTTGGACCAACAGACGGTGGCCTGCGGGGACCGCGAGGTGGGGTGATGCCTCCTACATCACGCCAACCCATCACGTCTGGCAGAGCAGATCTCACAGGATAGAGATCGCGCATATCCGAATATCCAGCTTGCACCGCCGGTGCAAACCGAGTCAATGTGGCCCAATGGTCAGCACGGGTATTGAAGAGCTCTAACCTCAATGCCCGATTTTCACGGTCCTTATCCTCGAGCATCTCAGCAGTAGTGAGAGTCCGTGAATCCTCCTGAGTGGGGTCAGCATAGATAGCCTGGAGATACCCTTGTGCTCCCGGAAGTGATCCTGGCATATACCGGAAATCAGAGTCCCGAAATAGGCCAGACCTGACTCGCATGATGGTCATCATAGAGTAGGCGGCGTCCTGCACAGCCATCTCAATAGTAACCCCGAGTCCATAGGAGCAGTGAAGGGGCTCGGTGGACCCAGGATAAGATGGAAATATCCTGACAGTGCAGAGATACTGGCTTTGATTAAAGTCTCGGAATTGCTCTTCGACCGTGTACTCAGGATACCAACGGTATCCAGCCTCAGTCATTACCCTGACCAACATGGCGGTATGACCGGGTACATCTAGGCATCGAGTCAGGCGAACCACTTGATTGAGGTCGCGAGTGGCCATCTGAAAACACAATCATAATGCAAAGGCATTAGAATTTCTAGCAAAATTTCGGCAGCATAACAGCTGTAAATGCTCAAGAAGGATTTTGAGACATTTGACAAAGGATTTCATACACACTCAACATCATCATATCAAAGTTCTGAGTCCATCCTAACAACATAATGTGGTAGTAGAACTGAACTAGGCTTGTAACCATCAAACCTATAAGGTACTACTGATTAGTAACACGTGATCCTGATAGAGAGAATAGATCCTAATTCCTTAACCCCCGGTGGAAGAATAGACTGACTCAGATCAGAATGTCATAAGATAAAGGAGTAAAAAGAGCCTTACGTTCCAACCCACAAACAATTCCCCTACATATAACTAAAGAATTTCTAGACTCAACATCGACCAGTTTGGCTTGGAGAACCTACAGGCAGTCCGGCTCTGATGCCAACGCTGTCAGGACCCCGACTCGATGTCACATCGATCTAGCCGTAACACCTCATATCACTTTGCGGCCTCACGCACGGTATCCCCACGGGTGTCGCCTTACCTTTGCCCGGGACCGTTTGCGCCTTTTGGCTCACGTATATGATAGTGTCGCTAGCATCCATATGATAAGGAGCCCGGGCTGACATGACTAGTCGTAAACCCAAAGTGGCACAGACTTACAGGGACAGGCATCCATGACCCAGCTTCGAACGTGTCGGTCATCAGCAAGTGGGTCCGGGCTGTAGCACTGGGCTAGCAGGACTCCGGTAAACCGGGCTGTAGCGGGCTAACAGGACTCCGGTACTCAATGCGTGACATTTCCCCGAAGGGACAGACACCGGAACGAAGAAGGACACATGCCGGCCAGCCTAAGTGTTCCAGAGCAGTAGCAAGCTACCATGGCTCAGCGGTAACACTAGGAGACATTTCCCGGTAAGAGAGGCTACTAAAGATAAACAACTAGATAGTCAGATCCCACACATACCAAGCATTTCAATCATACACACAATATGCTCGATATGTGCAAACACAACAAGGCACCACAACATGACTCTATGACACAAGTACTTTATTTAAGGCTCAGGGAGCCATACATAACATACACAAAGGTACGGGTCACACGACCCAGCATTCAAGTCATACAGTCATACAAACCAGCAGCGGAAGTAGCTTGTCTGGGTACAGACAACTAGTAAAATAAAAGAGGCTTGGAAAGCCTAGCTATACTACGTGGTCCTCACAAGCTCAGGATCACCACCTGGGCCTTAGCCTACTCATTGATGTCAACGTCTACGTAGAACCCATCAGAAGGGGTTGCAGCGTCTTCTGTAAAAAATGTAAATTATAGCAACATGAGTACAAAGGTACTCAGCAAGACTTATATCAGATCCTACATACATGCATATTATCAAGAAGGGTTGGTGGAGTTATTGCAGCAAGCCAGCTTTGACTCTTGGCTAGGCTAACCTACGAGACTCCAACTTGAAATGGTTTTGCGCACACGAGTCCACTACTCTCCACTTCAATACACTACCGAGGATCCACCTCCGTCTTCCTACGGAAGAGCCATCCTCGGCACTCACACTTATCTTGAGGCTTTTAGTAGTTTCCATTTACTTGTCTATGAACTGTATAGGCAACCAAGTAATCCTTTACCGCGGACGCGGCTATTCGAATAGATCATGATAACCCTGCAGGGGTGTACTTCTTCATACATGTTTCCACCACTTAGCGTCTGCACACGACATGTGCTCGGCAGACTTCAAGCGAAAGCCGACGTGGGTGTAGACCACGACCTACCTTAAACACCTAAGCCTCTAGTCCAGGTTTATCGCCTATCCAGGTTCCATCCGCAGGGAGTCCGGCCGAGGTTTCCCATACGGCCCCGAACGATGTGAACAGGGTTCCCGAGATACCTAACGGGTATTCGGTACACCCGGCCACGTACCTACCGCATCACAGCCCACCCCTACGGTCAGCACTGTCCACGGCCTCCAGTAGGCTACAAACACCAGAAACTACTTGCAACTCCTGGACAGAGAGCTAGGGTGAATAAGAAGTCGAGCGGGGTCATATTTCAGGGCCCAATGCATGGTAGTAGCTGTATCTTAAATCACACATACAGATCTCAGTGCTTAAGCTCGGCTTCAATGAAACAACCCACCATGTACTCCTACATGGCCTCTCATCGACACCTTTACCAAATCGTGTTCACCACACCACTCTCATTACCGACATAATCATTTCACTCTAGCCATCACCCAGATGAACCAGACCTGACACGACTCTAAGCATAGCAGGCATAGCAAGGTAGGAACAACACATACATATGGCTCAATCAACTCCTACACATGCTAGTGGGTTTCATCTAGTTACTGTGGCAATGACAGGTCATGTAGAGGAAATGGGTTCAACTACCGTAGCACACAGCAGTTTGAAACGCGTTGTCTTAATGCAGTAAAAGAGAGCAGGAGCGAGAACATGGGATTGTATCGATATGATCAAATGGTTGGTTGCTTGCCTGATGGTTCGATGCACTGATACGGTTCTTCGTTAGGTTAATCACGGTACTCCTCGGGGGCAGAACCTGCCGCAAAGAACACCGATACACAACCATCACCAAACAATGTGCAACAATATGATGCATGCATGAAACAGCAATATGAGTGTGTTGGGCTAATGCAACTAAGACCAGAAGGGTTTGAACCAATTTGAATCAAAGATTCAAATTTCAAACTCAAACATGGCCCTTTAAAGTGCTTTTCCTTGTTCTGCATTAAGCATCAGGTTAACTTGTTTAATCATGCATGAAAATAGTACAGATTGATAGATTGGATTTTTCTGATCATTTTTCATATATAATTTGTCTGATTTGGAGTTACAGAATAAAAGTTATGAATTTTTAAAGTTTAAACTATATTCTGGAATTTCCTATATTAGATTAATTCCAGAAAATCAATTATTGCGTCAGCCTGACGTCAGTGTGACGTCAGCAGGTCAATGGAACGCGTCCGGGTCAAACCTGACAGTGGGTCCCGCGTGTCAGTGTGATTAGATTAATTAAAGTTTAATTAAAACTAAACATGTTTAATTAACAGGGCTGGGCCCCACCTGTCATTGACTCAGGGGAGTCAACCAGGGCCCACCCGTGGTCAAACCCGGGTCGGCTGCACCGGCGTTTAGCCGCCGGCGAGCCCGACGCAGCGGCGGAAGTGGTTTTGGCCGTTTCGGCCACCAAATGGGTCGCGGAGACCACCGGAGTGGAGCTGAGGACGAGCCGCAGCTCTTGGTGGAGTCCGTTGGGGTCGGGGTGGCTGGAGTTGGCGCCGGCGACGACTTTGGCAGCCACCGGGGTTCGGCCGAAGACGAACTTGACGCTAGAGGGGTCGGTGAGGCTCGGGGAGTGGCTAGCTAGGTGCTAAGTGACACGGTGAGCATGATGGACACCGTGGAGTGGTCGGAGGGTGACCGGGAGCACGTCGGCGACGAGCTCCACGGTGGTGGGTGCGGTTGAGCTCCGGGAGGTCGCTACACGGCTCGGGAGCAAGAACGGAAGGGAGGGGAAGATGGCTAAGCTCACAGTGAGTGCGACGAAGCCCTTGGTGTGGCCGGAGATGGACCGGAGCGACGACGACGTTGAAGGGGATCTCCGGCGATGGCGGTTCGGGCGAGGTCGATGCGGTGGACTCGGGCGTTGCGAGCGCTCGGGGCTCGGCTTGCTCGATGGAGTGGACAGCGGCGGAGCTCCTGGACACGATGAGAGGACGCACGGGTGGCGGGGAGCACGGCTACGACGAAGGCACGGCGATGGTGGCGTCGGCCATGGCGGGGGAGCGCGAGGGGGAGGAGCTGGAGAGGAGAGGGGGTGTCTGGGGGGTTCGGGGGAGCGAGAGAGGCTGATCCACGACGTCACCGGGCGAGGGGAGCGGCAAGGCGGCGAGCAGGTGCGTGGCGTGCGCTGCGGTCGCCGTCGGGCACCTGCCTGCCTGCCTGGCCGGCAAGCAGCTCGCTGGAGCGGCGCTGGGCTGGGCCGGCAGGTGGGCCGGGTGCTGGGCGCCAGGTAAGTTTTTCCCATTTCTTTCTGTTTTCTGTTTTTTTAATACTACTGCAACTTTGTTGAATTAAATAAAATACTTAGGCTACTCCTAAAATCACCAAACTACTCCTGGTCCATAGTTGGATTATTTCCAACATGAAACATTTTAGTTTGGAGATATTTGAGCATTTAAATATTTTATATAATTTTAAATGCCCAAATTCAAATATTTATGAATTAATTCAAAAACCCTAAGATGGCCTAGGAAAATGTGCACCACTTTTGGCAGAGGTTCTGAACCAAGACAAAAATGATGGGCATTTTAGAAGGGCATTTCAGGTTCATTGAAAAAGTTTTTAGTAAACCCTAGTTGGTTTCAGAGGGGACTGGGGGTTCTGTCATCCCCATTTCAGGTTTCTGGTGAAAGAATAAACATGATGCAACACTCTAATGCATGACTAGCTAGGGTGTGACAGCCGACCTAAACTTTAATCGTCCGGATACCCCGGTAAGCACTTGGCTTTCGAATACTTTGTGCTCATGCATACAGTAATATGGTTCTGAGCAAGCTATCTTTTTCCAGGGTTGTGTAAAGGAGGAACTGATTATGTGTTCAGCCCCTCTGTCGACGGTCCAGCGAATCCTGTCCTAACAAGGATGCTGGCCCGAGCAGCATACCAGATGCCGTAGAAGGAGGACGAGACAGAGGGCAAGAGAACCAAGGGTGGCCTCTATTCCCAGGGAACCTCGGACTTTGCATCCGGAGGAATAAAAATCCCCTCATCCGATGACAAAAGTGATGGGGGCCACTATCTCCTTCCCTCCCAGGAAGAAGAGGGATGCCTTCGAAGATTGGGAGAAGCAGGCTCCTAAGCGAGGCAAGATGCCTCTGGGGGGCAGCCCGGGCTTGGAGGACGTCGAGCGCAGTCTCATGACGAGGACAAGCCTCTGGCCAAATCATAAGTGAACAAGGCTGTTTCAAACCTATCCCATTCTTTTCTTATGATGCCTGGAATATATATATATATATATATATATATATATATATATATATATATATATATATATATATATATATATATATTGTAGCTCAGCGCGCAACCCCCTTCAACAATCCTCTTCCTCGGGGGACCTTCCCCAGGAGATGATGGAAAGTGAGACGCCCCCACCGGCTTCTCCGTCCAATAGGGCAGACGACCTTGAGGTGTCGTCGCGAAGGGTCTCCCCCGACCAAAAAGTGGTGCCAGGGATGACGAAGACGCTACACGAAGGTGATACTTCGGCGGCCTAGGGTCCAGGGAGCAATAATGAAGATTCTGAACAATCCGGAATGCAGCCGGATACAAACAGACAGATCCCTTCGAAGGGTGACCGTACTACTGCGGCTTCCTTCGGAGACCCAGAGGCGCCGGATATCTTGACGAACATGCTTCGGCAGGCATCCATTTCAGAGGAACATCATACCTGGATGGGTACAGTGGTAAAAAAGGTCCTATCTGCAAAGAGCGGATTGAATGAGGCCTTTGCAAGTCTGCTGAGAGGCTTCGAAGTTTGTACTATAATATGTGCAATTGTGTTTTATTTAGAAAATACACCTATGTATAGACAGTAGCCCCTGAGACTCAGGTTGGCTTCCCATAGGAAGCGAATAGAGGATCAAAAGAAATATCCGAGGACTAATCCGATTAACTTTGAACACAAGCTGCTTCCCCCTGGCTACTTCCCGGACTGCTGATATTGTCGAGCTACAACAGAAGCTTGATGTAGCCGGGGATGACATTACGTTAACCAATATGCGTCTTGACGAGTCGCAAGGTATGTATTCGGAACAGTCCTTGTACATACATTTTTGTGATATAAGCATGACGCTGAAAGTTGTGCCTAGCTGCAGATGGGGCTGCCGCCATTGAAATTCTTCGAGCGGAGCTAGCCCGGGCCAAGGAGTAGGCCTGGTGTAGTTATGTGGCTGCCGAGAAGGCATCGACTGAGTTAAAAGCCGAACGAGCTTCTCGGCATCAAGACAAGGAGAAGATATCCACGATGGCGATTGAGCTAAAAAGTGTTGCTAGCGGGTGTGAACTCCTTGAGAAGGAGAATGAAGCCAAAATGGCTGAAATTGAGAAGGTCCTACAAGAGGCGAGAGAAGCGCGGTCTGAATCCAAAGTAGCCTGTGAGGAGATCCGGCAAGCTGGGGAGATTGCAGCTGGTAAGCCATTTTTTCTACAGGCTAAGTTCGGCGATCCGAACTATGCTCAGCTTAACCAATTGTGGAGTTCTCCGGACGAGTTTTTAGACTTGCCGAAGAGTTCTTCTGATGCGGCGCAATATTATCAGGGGCGAGACGGGTACGCAATGGAGAAGCCTTTCTGGTCACAATTCGGCGCCTCGAAGCACCCCCTGTTGCTGAATGAGGAGATGTGCCAGTGGGCCGAGCTTCATAGGATATCCGGTGCTGCCATGAAGAACGCCATAATCCGGTTATGGCAAACTGAGCCTGTTCTGAACAGTTACTTCGGATTGGTGCAGCGACATGTTGACGCAGTGCCGCGTATTGATGCTGTGAAGCGGTCGGTGTGTATCGAAGGTGCACGGATGGCTTTTGCCCGAGTCAAGATGTTCTGGGGGAATAGGAAGGCCATCGACGTTGCAGTGAAGAGTCCACCCAAGGGCGAGGATCTCCACGACCCGGAGCATTATTTTGAAGACGTCCTTGTAGCCGCCCGCTTGATAGAGGGTCAATGCTCGAAAGATATAATGTTTGAGTGAAGTGTATGAGAATTGTACAAGACAATTTTATTGTAAATCTATTTGAATATTTTGCTCGAAAGCTTGTGTTCCTCCTGTGCAGCCGTTTTAACATAATCAGGAAGTTTTCCAGTCATCAGCTTCAGCCCCCTTGTAGGAAGTACAGGGGTGTTCGGAAAAGCATCTGATCACTCTTGACCAAACATCTTGGTCTGAGAAGGAGGTGTCAATGCGGCGAACTAGGCAACCAAACCATAGGGCGTTAACACTTTCACTTACCCATAGGAGTTTTACGGTGGGTCTACAACATAGCCCCTAGTATGCATGCGGCTTACTCATATGATGCATTTACATAATTGTTCGAAAAATAGGTCCTTCATGTGACACAGAGGAATCACTAGAGATTCTGATAAGTCATCGAGTGGTTGACCAGCTCTCACGCATCATGACAGTCAGTTTTCGGCTTTCTCTACTGAGGTGCGTCACCGGGTGAACCGGTAGCACAATCGCAGTAGTTCTCCCTTTGCTACCCTAGCCGATAGAGTAGAACATAGGATAGCAAGCACAGGAGCCGGGCAATCCAACTATTGACCCAAGACATGATTCGGAGCTGATGCATATAAGGACAAACTCGTGACACCAAAGTATGCTATAAAAGCTGTTCGGACTTTGTTGGCAACTCATTTGTTCCCTTGCCGAGCCCTTGGCAAGTTAAGTCGGGGCATATCTATGGAACAACCATAGGAGGCGTATTCATTTTGCGAAAAGACGTGAGTGATTGAACTGGGACCTGAGTGATATGCCAATGGTTACTTGATATACATAAAGGCCACGACCCTGGCGATTTGATATGCCCTGGGTCGAAGGCAGAGGAAAAAGGCATGTTACAGGCTCGAAAAGAGAGTGCGGTCTACAAAAAGTTATTTTGGACCTCCTGTCGCACGTCTGCATCGCCTGTCCTCAACGAGGGGAATCCTTGAAGGGAGTAGCCCCATAGGTGAGTGAACGGATCCGAACTCCTATGGGGTCGGTCGTAGGTGTTTTTCCTTTGTGCCACCTGCTTTTAAGAGATAATGAAACAAAACAAAATAGGAAAGCGGTTAAAGAATGTAACCGGAGTGCCTGCAGAATTGTCCGTATTGTGCTTCCATCAATGCCCATGGTATCTTGAGTGTGTAATTATGTATGCGCGGTATAATTTTAACCGGTGTATGTGATGGGAAGCGGAAGCCGAACTGCTATTTCTGTTCCAGAATTGATCGATCTTTAGGGGGAAATTGCACCCGCCCTCCAACATTTAGCTGGTGAGCCGCTCCGTTGTCCATATTGCCTGGTGGCCCATTTCCATTGTGTCCGGCGTTGAGCCTGCCGCCCTGCTTGAGGACCCAACAGCTTCTGTTGGTGTGATTGGCTGGTTTATTGGGGTGGCCATGAATCTAGCAGGGCCGGTCCAATATCTTGTCTAGTTTGGATGGTACGTCTTTGTTTGCCTTGAATGGCTTGTTTCGTTGACCGGGCTTGGGATTGCTAAATCCGGCGTTGACCGTTGTGTCGCATGATCTTTCATTATCATTGCGACTGTTGTGTATGCTTCGCCGTGGCTTGCCATTGCCGTCTCAGATTTTGGAAGTGCCTGAGTCGCTGGCGCTGTTGCTTCTACGCGCGAGCCAGTTGTCTTCTCTCGTGCAAAAGTGGGTCATTAGAGCGGTAAGGGCTGTCATGGATCCAGGTCCTTCTTGACCGAGGTGGTGTGCAAGCCATTCATCCCGGACGCTATGTTTAAAGGCCGCAAGGGCCTCTGCATCCGGACAGTCGATGATTTGGTTCTTTTTAACTAGGAACCTAGTCCAGAGCTTCCTGGCTGACTCACCGGGCTGATGGACAATGTTACTTAAGTCATCGGCATTCGGTGGCCGAACATATGTTCCTTGGAAGTTGTTGCGAAAGGCGTCCTCCAAATCCTCCCAGCTGCCGGTAGAATTTTCTGGCAGACTGTTTAACCAGTACCGAGTTGGTCCTTTGAGTTTAAGTGGTAGGTATTTGATGGCATGAAGGTCGTCTCCGCGGGCCATGTGAATATGGAGGAGGAAGTCCTCGATCCATATTGCGGGATCCATTGTTCCATCGTATGATTCGATATTCATGGGTTTGATCCTGTCTGGAATTCATGCTCCATTACTTCATTTGTGAAGCAAAGAGGGTGTGTGGCGCCTCTATGTTGGGCACACTGCGGCGTATCTCCGACAGAGTCCATTTCCGATTTTCAATCCGGGTGTGGCTAGGTTTGTCACGTCCGAATAGGTGGCTGTCGTCATGTGTCGAGGTATGTCCTTGCGATCTGTAGATCGCTCATGAGTGTCCTACTTTGCTACCCAAGTCTTGTTGACGGTCGTATGTATAACCTCGAGCTATTTTTTTCTTGCTTTTATTGCGAGGTGGGGCGGTCTGGTGTTTAGCTTGAGTTGTCGCCTTACCTGGGCCCAGTTGTGGCCGACCTGCCGCATTGTACGATGATGGTACAGGCTCTAGTGCCTTATCGTCGCCCTGGGGTAGCCATCTATGCTTCGGGTAGCTTTTGGCTGGTCCACTAAGGCCGTATTCTTCGGCGGCTAGGACTTCGGTCCATCTATCATTGAGTAGATCTTGGTCAGCTTGGAGCTGCTGCTGCTTCTTTTTCAGGTTGCTTAGAGTTACTATTAGTTGGCACTAAAAGCGCTCCTGCTCACGGGGTTCCTTAGGCACGATGAAATCCTCAGTGCCGAGGCCCACCTCATCCTTAGAGAGCGGAAGGTAATTGTCGTCCTCCGAATCTTCGTGTGTGTCCTGTTTAGCAAGGCTAACCTACTCATCTTCCCGTTCATCTTGTTCATTAGTTGTATCAACGGGGTCTTCGTTGTCATCGGCATTATTGTCCATGCCGTCGATATTCTCAGAGTCATAATCAAGTGTATCGGTCGAATCCTCGACTGTGGAAATGAAGTGGGTGGTGGGTGGGGAGCACAATTCTCCACCGTCAACCCCTTGTTCGAGCCGGATATAGTTCGACTGTGAGTCCTCCGCCGAGGACATGTTTTTTAATGAGTTTAGCACATCGCCCAAAGGCAAGTGCTGGAAGATGTCTGCGGCGCTGAATTTGAAGATCGATAAACGATCAAGCTCAGCGTCCATGGGCTCGCGTGGTTCGGAACCTACGGCCGGAGACGAGTCCGGCATTCCGGTAGCCTAGGCATCGTGTGAGAGCGGCTGCAACGCCGTGGGATCTGCGGCCTCTGAGGTGGGGTTAATCCTCCCGTCTTTGGATGGCGCCGCCTGCTCCGGCTCTAGGGCCAGAGCGGTTACAGGAACGATCTCCTGGATGCGGCCCGATGCCAGATTTAGGTCATTATCATCTGGGTGACCGAGAACGGCCACCGCGGTATCGAATTCGGCGAAGATCAAGTCTCCACGGATGTCCGCGACGTAGTTCAAGCTCCCGAATCTGACCTAATGGCCAGGGGCGGAGCTTTGGATCTGCTCTAGATGGCCAAACGAGTTGGCCCGCAGTGCGAAGCCGCCGAACACAAAGATCTGCCCCGGGAGGAAAGTTTCTCCACAGACAGCGTCATTATGGACGATTGAAGAGGCCATCAAACGTTTCAGCGACAACATAGAGGAACTCTCGATGAAAGCACCAATGTCGGTGTCAAAACCGGCGGATCTCGGGTAGGGGGTCCCGAACTGTGCGTCTAAGGTCGATGGTAACAGGAGACAGGGGACACAATGTTTACCTAGGTTCGGGCCCTCTCTATGGAGGTAATACCCTACTTCCGGCTTGATTGATATTGATGAATATGAGTACTACAAGAGTTTATCTACCACGAGATCGTAATGGCTAAATCCTAGAAGTCTAGCCAACATGACTACGGTATTGAGTATCTCCTTTCTGGACCACCCTCCGGTTTATATAGACACCGGGGGATCTAGGGTTACATAGAGTCGGTTACATAAGATGGAATCTTCATAGATTATTCACCAAGCTTGCCTTCCATGCCAAGGAGAGTCTCATCCGGACACGGGTACAGTCTTCGGTCTTCATATCCTCACAGCCCATCAGTCTGGCGCATAGATAACAGGACGGACGCCCGAGGACCCCTTAGTCCAGGACTCCCTCACCCGTCAACCGTCCTCCACCCAGTAGTGAATTTGAAGTCCATCCTGAGCTTGAAGTCATGGGGTTGTCATCATCTTGACTCTCACATCTCCCTTATGAATCTCTCAAGCAACCCCGTCTACGAGCATAGCAAAATAAACTACATTCTCCCAAGCAATGGTAACAAGGGAAATTGGGTTCAACCTACCACATGATATTACTCAAGGACATAACTTAAAATTATCCTACTACATGCATGGTGGGGAGGAATAATTCTAATGCAACAAATCATAGGTATTGTAAAACATGATCAAATGACTTGCCTGGCTGACGGTCTTTGAACGCTAGTGACTCGTGATAGCAAGCTTCGCACTCTGAAAATTCTATCGAGTCAAACATAGCACAAATAAGTATACTATCATAAAATTTCTTCTACAATAGCAAGTAAATTATAATAACACACAATCATACACATGAAGAAATCCAACAATAAAACCAACAAAGTTATAGAATCAAAGTAAGGTTTTTACTACAAGTAAGACAACTCAAAAAAAATCTTCTACAATTTTTTTCTTAAACAGAGCCAAAACAAAAGCTTTGTTAACTAACAGAAGGGAAAACACTATATAAACTAGGTGCAAAAAGAATCACATCAAAAGCTATTATAGAACTCCTATTATGCCTAACACAAACTAGTAAGAAAATAAAATAAAACCTTTTATTTTGCTGTAAATAAAAGTTCACCCTCTGTAACTACAGAAACTAATATAAAATAAGTCATAGCAGAGGTGGAAATACATTTTAAAATAACTAGAACAACAGAAAACAGCAACAAGCTAAAAAAACTAGAAAAGCTTGTTTTGGTGTAAAACTATTTTTAATAAAGACTAAAAATACCCAAATAAATTCCTACTACTAGGCAAGGTCAAAACAAAGCAGTGACAAAAAGAATCACAAACAAATAATAATTCTAGCACAATTGATAGCAGAAATACTAATCTGACTAAAATTAATACAAAACAATTTTCGAAAACTAAAACATGCCCGACACTATTTTATACAGAAACTTTAGGAAATTTTCAAACTAAGAGAAGAAGAATCAACTAAAAATATTAAATAAGCTAAGAGAAACAGATTTTACAAGATTGGAACTTTTCTGTTTTTAAAACAGAACGAAATTAAAACAAAAAAACATAAACATGCGCTACTGGGAAGAAAGGTGTGTGAACTGAAACTAAACATCGCTTGGGCGTCTTATAGGCTAAAAGTCTACGGGCTAAACAGAATAAAACCACTCGGCCGGTCTAACTAAACCGCAATTAAATAAACCGATCTAACCGGGAAAAACCGATCTACTAAAAAACCATCGTGTGATCTAATCTATGCCCTAGATTCAAGATCTAACGGTGGAGGGGAGGCCGGCGGCTTACAGCGGCGGTCGACGGCCAGGTTGGCTCGGGCATCGGTGGCGGAGGTGCTCCAGTTGTCCGGGGCGTCGGCGGAGGGGTCGGGGCGATGCGGCGGACCGAGGCGATGTCGAGGGTGGGGTCGGTGGCGCTCGGGGATGGCAGAGACGAGTGGAACGAGCTCGCCAGAATAAATATAAATTTCTTCTAGATCAATATCGAGGAATTTCTTGAGGTTATATTCTGGAATAAGCTTAGTTTGACATTTCATTTCTTCATAACCCAAAAGCAAACTAACTTCATTATGATGTGCAAGGGAAATCAAGTCATCACAATTTTTGGACACAATACAATCATGAAACAATTTGCATTGGGTACCGAAATGATCACGTTCATTGCAAAGTTCACAAGTAGGGCCAAGAAAGTTTAAATTTTCAGCACAAACATCTAGCCTTTCTTGCAACCATTTAGTTTCCAAATACTTATGCCTCTTGCAAAATCTATCTTCCCTGTTTGGTATGTACTTGCAAACTCTATGCACTCCACAAAAATTGGCATGCTTATAAGAGATATTTTCATCATGGCTAGTGCAATCATCATTAGTACTATGGATATTCAAAGAGATCATACTAATAGTATTGCAATCATGCTCATCATTCAAAGGTTTAGTGCCAAACATTTTATAGACTTCTTCTCCTAGCACTTGAGCACAATTTTCCTTTCCATCATTCTCACGAAAGATATTAAAAAGATGAAGCATATGAGACAAACTCAATTCCATTTTTTGTAGTTTTATTTCATAGACTAAACTAGTGATAAAACAAGAAACTAAAAGATTCGATTGCAAGATCTAAAGATATACCTTCAAGCACTCACCTCCCCGGCAACGGCGCCAGAAAAGAGCTTGATGTCTACTACACAACCTTCTTCTTGTAGACGTTGTTGGGCCTCCAAGTGCAGAGGTTTGTAGGACAGTAGAAAATTTCCCTCAAGTGGATGACCTAAGGTTTATCAATCCGTGGGAGGCGTAGGATGAAGATGGTCTCTCTCAAGCAACACTGCAACCAAATAACAAAGAGTCACTTGTGTCCCCAACACACCCAATACAATGGTAAATTGTATAGGTGCACTAGTTCGGCGAAGAGATGGTGATACAAGTGCAATATGGATGGTAGATAATGGTTTTTGTAGTCTGAAAATATAAAAACAGCAAGGTAACAAGTGGTAAAAGTGAGCGTAAACAGTATTGGAAATGTGTTGAAACAAGGCCTAGGGTTCATACTTTCACTAGTGCAAGTCCTCTCAACAATAATAACATAATTGGATCATATAACTATCCCTCAAAATGCAACGAAGAGTCACCCCAAAGTCACTAATAGAGGAGAACAAACGAAGAGATTATGGTAGGGTACGAAACCACCTCAAAGTTATCCTTTCTGATTGATCTATTCAAGAGTCCGTAGTAAAATAACACGAAGCTATTCTTTCCGTTCAATCTATCATAGAGTTCGTAATAGAATAACACCTTAAGACACAAATCAACCAAAACCCTAATGTCACCTAGATACTCCAATGTCACCTCAAGTATCCGTGGGTATGATTATATGATATGCATCACACAATCTCAGATTCATCTATTCAACCAACACAAAGAACTTCAAAGAGTGCCCCAAAGTTTCTACGGGAGTGTCAAGACGAAAACGTGTGCCAACCCCTATGCATAAGTTCACGAGGTCACGGAACTCGCAAGTTGATCACCAAAACATACATCAAGTGGATCACATGATATCCCATTGTCACCACAGATAAGCACGTGCAAGACATACATCAAGTGTTCTCAAATCCTGAAAGACTCAATCCGATAAGATAACTTCAATGGGAAAACTCAATTCATCACAAGAGAGTAGAGGGGGAGAAACATCATAAGATCCAACTATAATAGCAAAGTTCGCGATACATCAAGATCGTACCACCTAAAGAACATGAGAGAGAGAGATCAAACACATAGCTACTAGTACATACCCTCATCCCCGAGGGTGAACTACTCCATCCTCGTCATGGAGAGCGCCGGGATGATGAAGATGGCCACCGGAAAGGGATTCCCCCCTCCGGCAGAGTGCCGGAACGGGTCTAGATTGGTGTTCGGTGGCTACGGAGGCTTCTCGCGGCGGAACTCCCGATCTATTCTGTTCCTCAATGTTTCTTGGGTATATGGATATATATATATATATAGGTGAAAGAAGTCGGTCAGGGGAGCCACGAGGCAGGGGGCACGCCCAGGGGGTAGGGCGTGCCCCCCACCCTCGTGGTGGCCTCGGGTCTCTTCTGGCCCACCTCCGATACTCCGTGGGCATCTTCTGGTCCAAAAATGATCTCCGTGAAGTTTCAGGTCAATTGGACGCCGTTTGATTTTCCTTTTCTGCGATAGTTAAAAAACAAGGAAAAAACAGAAACTGTCACTAGGCTCTAGGTTAATTGCTTAGTCCCAAAAATCATATAAAATATCATATTGATGCATATAAAACATCCAAGGTTGATAATATAATAGCATGGAATAATCAAAAATTATAGATATGTTGGAGATGTATCAGTGAGACGGGTCGAGCGACCGAGGGGGAGGGGGTTCGGCCGCGGCGCAGGAGGAGCAGGCCGGCTCGGTCGCTGGTGAGCTGCGACTCGGGTGCTGGCAAGGCCAGTTGGCCTAGCTGGCACCTGGGTGTTTTATTATAGAGAGGAAAATAAACTATAACTAGAAAATAAAAAATACTTTTATATAGGACATATATATATATCAAAATTCTCAGAAAAACATAGCCTATAAGATGAAAAAAATTCCAGAAGCAAAAGCCAAACTTTATAAAAAACATTTTTTTTGAAAATTCCAAATAAAACTCAAATTTGAATTCAAAACTTTTGGCATTAATTTCTTATGACATTTTGGAGTGTCATGTTAGCTCCTCTCATACTTTTGCTCAAGTATTTGTTAGGGATATCTGAAATGAATTTCAAATGCCAATTTGAATCCAAATTCAAACAAAACTCAAATGCCTTTGAAAATTCACAAATGTCACCCAATTCAAACAAAATGCATAGATGCTTAACTAATAATTATAAAATATTCCAAATCAGAAATTTGGGATGTTACAATCTTCTACCGAATAAACCAACTAGCATCAACTACAAGGAGTAATCAAGACTACTAGCAGCCCATAGGTACTAATCTGACGTTTTGAGACAAAGATTGGATAGAAGAGATGAATTAGGGTTTGAGAGGAGATGGTCCTGGTGAAGATGTTGATGAAGATTGACCCTCTCTCGATGAGAGGATCGTTGGTGATGACGATGGCTTAAGATTTCCCCCTTTGTGAGGGAAGTTTCCCCGGCAGAACAACTTCGCCTTAGCCCTAGATTGGCTCTGCCCAAGTTCCGCCTTGAGACGGCGGCGCTTCATCCCGAAAGCTTCCTTATGATTTTTTTCTAGGTTAAAACACACCATATAGCAGAACATGGGCATCAGGGGCCTGCTAGGTGGCCCACCAGGCAAGGGCGCACCCCCACCCTTGTGGATGGAAGGTGGCCGCCCTTCGGGGCTTTCTTTGCCAAATATTTTTTATATATTCAAAAATAATTCTCCGTGAAGTTTCAGGACTTTTGGAGTTGTGCAGAATAAGTCTCTAATATTTGCTCCTTTTCTAGTCCAGAATTCCAGCTGCCGGCATTCGCCCTCTTCATGTAAACCCTATAAAATAAGGGAGAAAAGGCATAAGTATTGTACCATAATGTGTAATAACAGACCACAATGTAATAAATATCAATGTAAATGATGCAAAATGGATGTACATGCATGTACGAGTGTTGGGGGATCTAAAATTTGAACCCTTTGCTAGGTTGCCTTGGGCCTCCTTTTATAGCTTAAGGGGCGACCACAATGGCAAAACAGTCATTTTGATTTGATTATATAGCTAATAGTGCTATTAGACCTAACTCTGGCAGTTAGGACAAAGTGCATTAAATGCACTGCTAGGTGTCATGCTGAGGTTGAAGCCCGGCAAGCCTAATGCGTCGCTTATCCATCTTCTCCTTATTAGCATGACACGCCATCTAGACGGGTGTCAATCAAGCTAATCCCTTCTCGAGCATGTTGCCACGTGCCTGACAGGATCCACCTAGTTACTTGAGGGCTTGGCACCGCATTGATTAATGACTTGGGTATGATGAGGTGGAGTGGTGGCGTTTTGGCAAAGGCTTGCCGGCAAGGACCCTGGCGGGTTCTGAGATTGATGGCCCAGGAAGCCTTGCTGGGGTAATCTGGCGTTGTCCCTTTGGTGCAGCCTCGACCCGGCCAGGCTCTCCTGCCCGGCAAGGGAGGCTTCCCTGAGGTGATCTGCTTTCAACTTTATATTCTCAATGCTCTCCTTGATCTCATGAAGAGCGATTTCTCTGGCTTACTTTACACATGTATGTGAGTCCCGGCGGCAAACGTAAATGTTTGCTGCACCGACACAGTTGGTCCCACCAAGATTCCTAACATTCATATTTTTGAACTGATTGGTGCCACCGAGTTTCCTAATCTGTGCCACTGAGATGAGTCAAAAGTGTGTAACAGTTGGACTTTTATGGAGGCTATATATACCCCTCCACCCCTTCTTCCTCATTGAGGAGAGCCATCAGAACGTGCCTACAATTCCACCATACATTTTCTAAGAGAGAACCACCTACTCATCTGTTGAGATAAAGAGATTCCGGTCCAACCTTTTGAACCTTGATTTCTAGCCTTCCCCAAGTTGCTTTCCATTCACATCGTTCTTCCACCATAGCCAAATCTATGTGAGAGAGTTGAGTGTTGGGGAGACTATCATTTGAAGCACAATAGCAAGGCATAATCTACACATCATATATTACCTTTTGGAGAGTGGTGTCTCCTAGATTGGTTAGGTGTCGCTTGGGAGCCTCCGTCATGATGTGGAGTTGAACCAAGAAGTTTGTAAGGGCAAGGAGATTGCCTACTTCATGAAGATCTACCCCAGTGAGGCAAGTCCTTCATGGACGATGGCCATGGTGAGATAGACAAGGTTGCTTCTTAGTGGACCCTTCATGGGTGGAGCTCTCCGTGGACTCGCGGAACTGTTACTTTTCATGGGTTGAAGTCTCCATCAATGTGGAAGTACGATAGCACCACCTATCAGAACCATGCCAAAAATCTCCATGTCTCCATTGCGTTTGCCTTCTCCAAACCCTCCCCTTTACCTTCATATGCAATGTTTTACTTTCCACTGCTATACTCTTAGAATTGCATGTGTAAGTTGATTGCTTGACTTGTGCTAATTGGGAAAATCTGCCCACAACTAAAATTGGGAAAATGATAGTTTTTTATTTGGTCATGTAGTCTAATCACCCCCCTCTAGACATACTTCCAATTCTACAAGTGGTATCAAAGCTTTGGTCTCCATTAGCCCTGATTTACATAGCTTTGGTGATCATAGCCTTGGTTTCACAACCTAGGAGCATATGGCGTCTAGCAAGGGTAACTATCACCACAGAGGTCATTATTTTGATGGTACAAATTTTGGCTAGTTGGAAGCATAAAATGAAAATGTATTCTTGGTCATAATCCCGCTGTTTGGGTTGTTGTGCGTGTTGGATTGCAAGGTGAATTCTTTGAAGATGGTAAAGAACCAGTTCATGAAGCAACCACGAAATAATTGAAGATCTTGCAATACAATGATCAAGCTTGCGATATTCTCCTCAATGGATTGTGCCCCATGGAATTCAACAAAATCAGCCGCCTTGAGAATGCAAAGAAAATTTGGGGTACTTTGGTTGATCTGCACTAAGATACTGAGTCCATCAAGGAATCCAAGTTGGATGTGCTTCAAAGTCAACTAGACAGGTTCAAGATGAAGGATGGTGAAGGAGTCGCCAAAATGTACTCTAGGCTTGCTCTCATCACAAATGAGATTGCCGGCTTATGAAGTGAAGAAATGACTGACAAATTCATCATCAAGAATATCCTTAGAGACTTGTATGGAAAATATGATACCGTATGCACATTGATCCAAATGATGCCCAATTACCAAGATCTCAAGCCCACGGAATTCATTGGTAGAATTATTGCTCATGTGATGTCACTCAAGGATAAGGAAGAGCTTCATAATAAGTCAAGTGGGGCTTACAAAGCTTCAAGTGATGCCCCTACAACATCAAGTGATACGCAAGTCTCCAATGAAGAATTGAGCTTAATGGTGAAGAACTTCAACAAATTCTACAAGAGTAGAAGCAAAGAGAGAAGCTCCAAGTCAAGGTCGTACAATGACAAAAGATCGTCTAGTCGTGATCGTAATTGCTACCATTGTGGAAGACTCGGACACTATTCCAATAAGTGTACGACTCCCTACAAGAAAATAGAAGACTCACCAAAAAGGATAGGTAAAAGGGATGAATCACCTCCAAGAGAGAGAAGGAGTAGAGATGATCGTTATGAACGAAGACCGTCTTGAAGAAGCAAAGATTCAGAAAGGAAAGACAAGTCATCCAAGAGCTACACAAGATGAAGACATCAAGCTCACGTTGGTGAATGGGTGTCCGGTTCCAACTCCGACAACTACTTCGAGAGAAGCTATCACTCCAAATCCGACTATACTCCAGATGAAGGTGTTGCCGGCCCTGCACTAGTGTCATCCAACTCCTATGACATATTTGACTCACCAAATGAAGGAATTGGAAGATGCTTCATGGCTAAAGGCCCCAAGGTATCACACCCCGAGTATATTGATTTTGATAGTGATGAAGATGATTTGCTAGGTGATGATGATTTACTTGTTGGCAAAACTAGTGATGAAAACTATAATGAACTTGTTAATAATCATGCTAATCAAGATGAAATGAAAGACAATTATAAGAAGGAGATTGAGCGTCTAACTAAAGAACTAAACTCTCTTAAGTTAGCTCATCAAACAACTCAATAGGACCATAGACAGCTCCTAAGGACTCATGAGAAGCTACACTTCGAGAAGCTAAATTTAGAGCAAGAGCATGGGTTCCTAAAATAAATCAATGATGAACTTCGAAAGAAGAGTTCTTCTTAAATTGCCAATTGTCTCCTCTTGTCCCAAGTAAAATCTAGCAACAAGAGAAAGAAATATTCTTCTTCTAGTAGTAACAATAACCATGCTAAATCCAATATTGTTTCTTCTAGTAGTTCTCTTGATTCCACTAATGATTCTCTTAGCCAAGTTACACTTGAGCAAGAAAAAAGCTTATTGAAGGGAATTATAGAGAAGGGTGTTTACAAGAGCCTTGTCGGGAGTAAGCAATTTGAGGAAATTGTATGCAAGCAAGGGAGGCAAGGCTCTTGTAAACACCTTTCTCTATAATTCCCTTCAATAAGCTCTTGCACCAAGGTTATCAAACCAGTAGGAGAACCACGCAACACTACATGAACGGCACCTGCACACAAAGAACAAATACTTGCAACCTAACATAAAAGAGGGGTTGTCGATCCCTCCCGGGTAAAAAGGTAGATAAATTTGTAGTAGATCGGATAAATAGATCTCGCCGGAACGTGAAATAAACTCAATATTGATAAATTGCAGCAAGATATTTCTGGGTTTTTGGATTAATAGATCTGAAAATAAAAGCAAATAAAAATAGATCTCGAAGGCAAATATGATAAGTAAGAGACTCGGGGGCCGTAGATTTCACTAGTGGCTTCTCTCTCAAAAAATAGCATACGATGGGTAAACAAATTACTGTTCGGCAATTGATAGAACTTCAAATAATCATGATGATATCCAGGCACTAATCATTATATAGGCATCGCGTCCAAGATTAGTAGACCGACTCCAGCCTGCATCTACTACTATTACTCCACACATCGACCGCTATCCAACCAGCATCTAGTGTATTAAGTTCATGGAGAAACGGATTAATGCAATAAGAACGACGACATGATGTAGACAAGATCTATTCATGTAGGAATAGACTGCATCTTGTTATCCTTAATAGAAACGATACATACGGGTCATTTCCCCTTCTGTCACTGGGATTGAGCACTATAAGATCGAACCCATCACAATGCACCTCTTCCTATGGGAAGAAAAATCGATCTAGTCAGCCTAACTAAACCAGATACTCAAAGAAGAAATATGAGGCTATAATTGATCATAACTTCCATGCATAAAAACATAGATCTGATCATAAACTCAAAGTTCATAGAATCCAACCAAACACACCGCAAAAAGATTTACATCAAATAGATCTCCAAGAGACCATTGTATTGAGAATCAAGAGAGATGGAGAGAGAGAGAGAGAGAGATAGAGAGAGGAAGCCACCTAGCTACTAACTACAGACCCATAGGTCTACAATGAACTACTCACGCATCATCGGAAAGGCACTAATGAGGATGATGAACCCCTCTGTGATGGTGTCTAGATTGGATCTATGGTTTCTAGAACTTGCAGCGGCTGGAATTGTGTTTCGTAGACTCCCCTAAGGTTTTTGGATTTTCAGGGTATTTACAGAGCAAAGAGGCAGTGCGGGAGGCGGCCGAGGTAGGCACAACCCAAGCCCAGGCACGCCCAGGTGGGTTATGCCCCCCTTGGGGCACCCCTCTAGTACTTCTTCGGCCCATCTTGTGTCTTCTGGTCCAAAAAAATGTACAAAAAGTTTCGCTGCAATTGGACTCCGTTTGGTATTGATTTTCTATGAAGTAAAAGACAAGCAAAAAACAACAACTTGCACTGGGCACTATGTCAATAGGTTAGTCCCAAAAAATGATATAAAGTTGCTATAAAATGTTTGTAAAACATCCAAGAATGATAATATAACAACATGGAACAATAAAAAATTATAGATACGTCGGAGACATATCAGCATCTCCAAGCTTAATTCCTGCTCGTCCTCGAGTAGGTAAATGATAAAAATAGAATTTTTGATGCGGAATGCTGCCTAACATGTTCATCACATATTGTTTTCTTTTGTAGCACAGACAATTAGACTTTATTATATGATTCAAAGCAATAGTCTAGTTTTGACATGAAGATTTCAATACTCAAGCATATCAACAAGCAACCATGTCTTTCAAAATATCAACACTAAAGCAAGTTATCCCTAGCCCATTATGCTCAATCATTGATCCATTCATGAAACACACTCGCATATTAGCTACACCCAATGCTCAAGTACGATCATAGTGCCCCTTAGTTGGTGCTTTATAAGACAAGATGGAGACTCAAATAAAAGTAAAAATTGCATAAAGTAAATAGAAAGGTCCTTCGCAGAGGGAAGTAGGGATTTGTGGAGGTGCCAGAGATCAAAGCAAAAAATATATAGGTAAAAACATTTTTGGTGGCATGCTTTTCCTATCAACAAAAATGATCAAGTAGTTCCCAATACTTTCCATGCTAGATATATCATAGGCGATTCCCAAATAGAAAATAAAGTTCATTCCTTTTTCCACAATACTTTCACATTCCACGGCTAACCGAATCCACGGGTGCCGTCCATACCAACACTTTCCAAGGAATTTATTATTTGACAACATAAAGTAAATTCATTTTTCATTTCGGGACTCGGCATCCCTAATACCTTTGCCGTACTCTCATGCAATGACAAGTGAATAAACACTCATCTTGAGAATAACACATCTAGCATGGAAAATATCAGCCACCCACTATCATTTCATGAGCGGTAGGAGCACACAAAAAGGAAATTTATTTTAAAAATTAAAGATGGCACATACAAATTTGCATAGAACGACAAAAGAATACTGCACATACAAATTGTTTTAAGGATTTTGGATGCACAAGTAGTAATCATACTTAGTGCAAATGAAGGCTAGCAAAAGATTGAGAAGCATCCAACCAAGAAACAAAAAATCTCATAAGTGAGAATTAAGCATAACTAACACCGAATGATGCACCACAACTAGGATATAATTTCATTGCATAACTATTGACTTGCGTGCTTGCATAGGGAATCAAAAACCTTAACACCAGTATTCTTACTAAAGCATAATTACTCATCAATATGACTCACATATTATATCATCATATCGCAAAACTATTACAAGGAATCAATTTTATTTTGTCCAATGATCTTGATGAAAGTTTTATTAAATCCCTCTTGAATATCTATCACTTTGGGACTAGTTTCATATGTTGCTTTTGATAGCTCAAACAAATCTAAGTGAAGAACATGATCATAATTTTTTTTCTCAAAATAATTTAAGTGAAGCATGAGAGAATTTCTTAAAATTTACTAACTCTCAAATAAATCTAAGTGAAGCATGAGAGAATTTCTTCAAAAATACTAAAGCACGCCATGCTCAAAAAGATATAAGGGAAACACTAGAGCAATTCCGTAGCTCATAAAGATTTAAGTGAAACATAGAGAGAAAATGTAACAAATCATAGGCTAATTTTGGATCTCTCAAATAGGTGTGTCTAGCAAGTATACTTGACTTAAAATAAAAAGCAAAATAAGCAAAGACTCATATAATACAAGATGCTCCAATAAAAACTCATGATATGTGACGAATACAAATATAACTCCATGTAAAATACCGATGGTCATTAGAAGAAAGAGGGGATGCCACTCGGGCATCCACAAGCTTAGTTTCTTACTTATCTTTTAGATAATAGCTTGGGATACCATGGGCATCCCCAAGCTTAGGCTCTTCTTACTCCTTATTCCTTCATCATTCAACGAAAATATAGTGCAATCATTCATGACTTCTGTTAATAATTCCACCTACAAAACAAATGCTTCGAGAGAATATAGTGCAGCAGGTGAGGATATTAATACTACAGCCCATATTAGAAGTTTTACATCAGAGCACATAAAGTGGCATAAATAGTCTCAAAAGATAGAGCGGATAAACACAAAGACCAAATCCAACAAAGAAAATCTATCGAAACTCTCGATGTAATTCTCCCCTTTTTCGTCAACTAGTGTAAAAAAGGTGACGAAAAACATGAGTGCAAAAATAGGTGAATATGATTCACTCTGAGGCATCGCCCAAAGAACTGTCCGAAGAAGTTTCTGATTCGGAGGTGGCTGGAACATCTTCATCATCATCAGCAGCAGATCCTTCAAGACTGGCTTGGGGCTGGGAAGAGGAAGGCACATTTTGATCAGCCTCTTGAGTCTTGCGAGACAAAATATGTCCTTCAATAAGTTTCTGAGTGGGCGAAGTGTCTTCTGATTCATCAAGCATTTTGCGCAGCTGAATCCGAAGTAAATTCATTGTTGGTTCACGCGCTGGCAAAGGCGGAGTAATGCGGTCTTGAAATCTTCATATGAAAACCCTTGGTCAATATACTCATAGAGTTCTTTGAGATGAGAGTGGCTCAATTGCTTCTTTGAGCAGAATTTTCGAAGCAATTTCCAAAGACGCTTCTTGTTTTCTATTGTGATCATGTGCACAACTTTTGTTTAGTTGTGTATAGCATTTACTTCAGCAGCCAGGTGCTCTTTCTCTTGGCGATCCTCAGCCATATGCTTCAGCAGCAGCTATTGAGTGCGCAAACTCACTTAAAGATGTGAAGGAGGTTGTGTGTTGGGTTGACAATCTCGCTGATGTAGCTGAGGTCCATAGAAAGTGTTCTGATAATTAGGAGGGCTGGACACTAGAACTTTTCCTGAGGAAAAATCTTCCATGATTTTTATCGTGTCACGGACTAGAGGAATGAAGCTCTTGTGACTGCCTTTTGCAAGATATTCGGTCTTCATAGCATAGTCAACCACTTTCTAAATCCAATGTGCAAATAACTTGATAGTGTTTGGGTGTTGAGCTAAATCCATCAATATGCGCAGAAACATATCTTCAATATCGAAGATGAACCCATGAGAGATAACATGGATTGTGTTCCGAAGAACATCAGAGATAACATTGTCTGTATTCATCCCAGCCAGTGGACAGAGGGCATAAGTGAGATTGTGATATAATGTTTGATTACCGAATGTCAAGTGCTCAGGCAGGGGAAGACCATTGTAGTCACAAATTTTATCCTTATCCATTGTGCATCGGAAATCTTCATCAGAGATCGCATCAATGTTATGAACTCGAATCTCAGTCTTTCAATGTTCAAACCAAGGGAAATGAAAGTGGGAGACAAAGTCTATTGTAGGGCATTTTATCCTTTTCCCTTTAGTAATCCACTCCATGATCCATTTTTTGCTATTAGATGCATCATCGGAGATATACAGAGTGGCATAAAATTGCAAGATGATCTCTCTGTTCCATGGATGATGATATGCAAAGACATGCATGACGCCAAAGTATTCTATGTCTTGCAATACTTGGTTGAAGCAGCCAATCTTTTTCATCGCAATAAAGTCCGAGAACTCATGAGGGAAAATCTTGCGGCTATCATATAATATCCGAGAATAATAAATAGCCTGTTCCCGAGTCCAAAATCAAGGAGATTCTGAAGTGTGTGGCTTGCTGTATGGACTCTCTTGAAAGAAGGTTGGATCAGAGTTCCAATGAAAAAGTGGTCCTTTGACGCCAACGCCGATGGAAAATAACGATAGTTGCTCGCGAGGATACGGGTAATTGAGTTCATATTCTATGGAAATCACCTCATCGCCATAAATGACATAGTCTGAGCGATGAACAGAAACTAATTTTGTTGCAGAAGGATCAATATCTGAAGATCTTCGTGCAGTATCGAGTGAGATTCTCAGAGGAGAAGGATTAGCCATTGTTTAGGTGCTGGATTAGACATCAAATCTTTATCAGCCACTGGGGGCTGTTGGTGATTTGCTTCAGGAGTCGTTTGAGGAGCAGAGGGAGGAGCAAAGTCATTTTGTTCATCACATGCAAGAGAAGCTTGATGTTCAGAATGAGGAATTTCACCTTCTTCCGAAACAAATTGTTGAGGCGGGTTTTCTTCATGAGCTGGAGAAGCCACATGAATTGTTTCAGTTGGCCTTAGCGAAGTAGATGCATTTGCAGCTGGTTCCTGAGTTGGCGAAGGAATTGCTCGTTCAGGAGAATTTTCTGTCTGTGCTTCAGCATCTGGAGGAGGAGCATTCTTCTTCGCTATCTTCTTTATCTTCTTCTGCTTGGATGGATCAATGTGTCCTTTGACTAAATCGTTGTAACAAGTGACTTTGGCTTGGTGATCAAGGCAGACCTTACAAGCGATTTGATCTAGATCAGAATGATAACCCAATCTCCTGTGCCGAAGGATAGTCAAAGCCTTATTGACATCCACATAAGATTCTTCAAGTTGCTTGATGACAAATTTAGATTTTGTAGCTTTCATACGATTGTCAAGCTCGTTGAGTTGGGTAGTGTAGCGCCCAAGATGCGATTCTATCCCAATCACATGATGACTTCATGATTGGGGCACAAACGCATTTCGAGCGCATAGCAAGGCGGGTATCATTACAACATACCATGTACTGAATATATGAGAATACAAGATAAATGCTTACACTCGCCACAAGCCACAACATGAATACATCAATACATCAATACATAGCAATCATCATACAGAAGAGCAGAATCCTACTACGGATGAAATCAAACAAAAAGGAAGAACGACATCCACCCTACTAATCCCAGACTCCCCGACCCGAAACCTATCCCTTGATCAAGGAAGGAGCAGAAGAAGAACTCCAAAAGCAATCAAGCATCGCTCTCACATCAAAGCATCACATTAACTATACCTGCAACTGTTGGTATAGTAATATGTGAGCCACTAGGACTCAGCAATCCCATTACCATGGGTATCAAGACTAGCCAAGCTTAATGGGTATAGAATGGATAAGTGGTGAGGTTGCAGCAAGCGACTAAGCAATATGTGGTGGCTAACTTACGAGTACAAGAGTAAGATGAGAAACTACACAAACGGTGTCCAACTAGTAATGATCAATAAGGGATCTTGAACTACTTACGTACAAACACAACCCCACCATGTTCTCTTCTCGAACTCACTCGAAAAGAGACGATCACGGTTACGCACGCGGTTGGTGTATTTTAATTGAGTTTAGTTCAAGTCCACTACAACCGGATATTAAGAAATTCCCATCTGCCACATAACCGTGGGCATGGCTCTCGAAAGTTTAAACCTTGGAGGGGTGTCCCAACTTAGCCCATGACAAGCTCACGATCCGAGGAGACTATCCTCCATCTTGGGACCATCCGATCAGACTCTGAATCCCGGTGCACAAGACATTTCGACAATGGTAAAACAAAACCAGCAATACCTCCCGACGTGCCGACACCTTGATAGTAGCCGCGCTTATCTCGTCTCAGGCCACGATCGGATGGGTCAAGCTATGAGTAAAACCCGCCCTCGAGTTTCCTCGTGGTGGCCCTGTAGGTTGCCCGGTTTGGACCAACACTCATGAGGAGCACTGGCCCGGGGTTGTTAATTAAGTCCTCAGGTGCTAGCCGGTCCCTATGCAAGTTTTAGTTGTTATTAGGCAAATGGTAAAACCAATGTTGGGCCTTGCTGGAAGAGTTTTATTTAATGCGAACTGTCAAGAGGGGCCCATAAACCATCATCGTGTTAGGGATGCAAAATCAAGGAACATAACACCGGTATGACAAAAACTAGGGCGGCAAGAGTGGAGCAAAACACTAGGCAAAAGGCCGAGCCTTCCACCCTTTACCAAGTGTATAGATGCATTAATTAAACAAGAGATATTGTGATATCCCAAGATATCCATGTCCCAACATGGAACAACCTGCAACTACACCTGCAACTAGAAACGCTATAAGAGGGGCTGAGCAAAGCGGTAACATAGCCAAACAACAGTTTGCTGGGATGGCGAAAAAGGTTGGAGGTTGTTTCATGGCATATTGGGAGGATTGATAAACAGGTGGTAGGTAGCGTGACATAGCAACAACATCGAGACAACTAGCATAGAAAATATAGTAGTGAGATCCAAGGTGATAGTCATCTTGCCTGAAATACCACTAGGAAGATGGCCGAATCCATGAAGACGACGGACGGGCGTAGACGAACCAAGCGTAGTAGAATGAATCCTCACAATCGTAACATAACCGAAACTATCGAGAAGAAGCAACACTGGAAAGAAGCAAATAACATGGTAAACCAACAAGTATAAACAAGGTATGATGCACAACCAAGTATGATGCATGTCCAGTTTAATGAGGTATGGCATGGCAAAGTGCAACAAACAATACTACAAATTAAATGGAGCTCAATATGCAATGAGTTGCATATTGACGAAACACCACATTCAATTATTTAGTTCGTTCTTGGTTATGCTACACAACAATATTAAATGTTATTAAACATGACAAGAGGTGAAGCATAATAAAATTACCTATCTAGGCAAGTTTAAATGAGGCAGGAACAACAGACAACAATTCCAAAAAATCCCCATATGCATATTTCGAATTTGGTACTGTTCTGGCCTATACACAATTTTAGAGTTGTTAATCATGCAAAGTAGTGCCACCATGTTAATCTTTGCATTTTTCTACCCCATTTACATATAAAGAACATTTAATTTGGAGCTACGGTTAATTACTTATTAAATAAATCATTTTAGCATGGCATTTGAGCAAATTCAATCAAACAACATTTTAAACATTTTTAACATGGACGAAAGTTGCATATTATGGAACTAGATGAAATTCTAAGCATTTTACATGTTTAAGTCATTTTAATCCGGTGCACGGTTGTTGAGTTATTATATGCATGAACAAGAAGGGTTTTTCTGTAAAACTGCAAAACTCTGGATAAATAGCTAAACTCGCAGGCAGGAAAAACATGAATTGGGCCGAAACTAGCTGGCCAATAGTGTACAGGAGAGGGGATGGAGTGGGCCGCTCACCTATGGGCTTTGGCCCGGTTGGTGGAGATGGGAGCTGGGCCACGGTGAATGGGCGAAGGGGAGGTGGCCTAGGGCCGAACTAGTGCTGGACTTGGCGAAGGTGCAGTCAACGCCAGGAACGGGCGAGCGGACACCTCGTCCTCTGCTCGTTAGGAAGCAGAGCAGCGGTGGCATCTTAGCGCAGCTGCATGCGGCGCGGCTCCACGTCGGCGTTGGGAAGGGGAAACCGGCGGAGGTGGCCAGAGGTGCGGGAACGGCGAATCCATGTTGGATCCAGGCGATGGAGGTGGCCGACGGCGACACTAGAGGTGGAAACGAGCAGCAGCTTGATGCGGCAGCAGATGAAGCAAAGCAGGGGTCCAGTGGGTGAGACAGAGGCAGCGAGGAGAGTTGAGGCGGCCGACGATGTTCTTGGGCTTGGTGGTGCAGTGCTTGCAAGAGAAACACAGCGACGATGCGGTAAGAGGTAGCAGCAGGAGAAAAATAACAAGATATGGAAAGGAGACGCTGAGGATTACCTGCGGGTCGGAGTGGCTCGATGGCGGGTGCCAACAGGGAGGCGCACGAGACGGCCTGATGGTCGAGGTCGCTAGCGATGGGGTCACCGGAGCGCACGACCTACGGAGTCGGCATAGGAGGCGGACGAGGACGCGGTAGCAGCGAGCTTGAAGATGACAACGGGGAGGCAGCAGTAGGAGGTCCTGGAGTTGCCGCATGTCGGCGTCCTAGGAACGGGGGTCCACAAACATGCTTGCCTGCGGCCCATGGCGTGGCCCCACCAGTGGCCCTGCACGGCCCATCTTCACCAGCAAGCACTCAAGACCCTCGCCAGGGGCCAAGCCTGGCGACACGGACGATGCAAGACCTCCTCGGGGGTGGCCTCACCAGGCTGGCTCGCGAGGGGCGGAGAGATCAAGGCAAGGGGCACCTCGAGAGGCCTCCATGACATAAGCCATGATGACCAAGGTCGGGCGGGCACCAGGCGGGTGCCAGCGCACGCAGTGTCCTCATTTCCCCTTCGGTGCTAAAGAGGCAAGAGCAGGCGTGGAGTCCCGAGGCAGCAAGCAAAGGTTTCCATATCGATGCAGCAAGACCAAGACCAGCAGGACGGCAGGACGGAGGTCGCCATGGAGCCCAGGACGTCGTCACCACCAGAGCCTTTGGCAGGCGACCTCTTTGTTGGCGCCATGGGGGCTGTGGCAAGAAGGTGAGGCGAGGAGGAAGAAGAAGGAGGAATTGGCGAATAGGCAGAGATGAGCGAGGTGGCTCAACCCTCTCCTCATTTATAGCCAGAAGGAGGCCAACTGTCGGCCTCCACGATCGCAGGTAATGATGGCTTTCTTCTGTGTGCGGCATGGTCTCGTCAAGTCGAACGGTTGCCGAGGTAGCATGGGGAAGCGAAGAGGCCCACCTCCCACCAATCACCACGCGCCAACCAAGGCCGTAGGCGGTTGGGGCCCGCGGTGCTCCACACTTGCCCTTTGGCTTTACCTCTAGGCCAAGTCCAAGCATGCCTTAGGCCCGGGGCTATTGTCGGAGTTCTGGGACCGGGGGTGGCCAAACTTGCCTGCCTGCGGCCCAATGCGTGGCTCCACCAATGGCCTGGTACGACCCAGCTTCAGTAGTGACCACCCAAGACCCTCACAAGAGACCAAGCCTCGCGAGGTAGACGACACCTAGGACTCCCTGGGGGATGCCTCACTAGGTTGGCTCCCGAGGAGCGGAGATATCTATGCAAGGGGCATCTCGCGAGGTTCACATGACCTGAGCCAAGACGACCAAGGCTGGGCGGGCAACAACGGGTGCAGTGTACCAGTTTCCTCTTTGGTGCTAAGGAGGCAAGTGCAGGCGCGGGGTACCGAGGCATCAGGCAAAGGTTTCTATATCTGTGCAACAAGACCAAGACCAGCAGGACAACAGGACGGAGGTCATCGCGCAGCCCACGACAGCGTCACCACCAGAGCCTTTGGCAAGCTAAGACTACTTTTATCAGGATAGCTTGTACTAGTTGTCCCCCTTCAAACTTGGCCATTGAGGGATCCCTTTTTGCCTAAACATTTGGGAAGAGGACCAAGGCTACTATAAATAGGACTTAGCCACCACCATAGAGGGGTATCAGATCCATTTCCACCCTGACCAGCTCACTAGCTCATCTAGATCCAGAACACCTCATCTCCCGAGGTTGTTCATCCATTGTACTAGTTCGTCCTCAGCTCGTCGAGGCAATCCACCACACACTAGTGTAGGGTATTACACCACAAGGTGGCCCGAACCAGTATAAACTCTCGTGTCTCTTGTTTTTTGGGTCTGTCGAGCTAGGTCATGGGATCATTGAGTGAGCGAGCTAGGAAGAGAGTTCTCTTCGTGCGCACCCCAGAGTTCGAACCTCACAAGGGTTTGCAGGAACCCGTAATCCGACAGCTGGTTGGCCACTGCGATTTGGTCTCCGCGGAAAACATGGGAGGTGGTCGGAGGTTGAAATGGCGATGGGTAGGTGGATGGATGGGGATCGAGAGGTGGAGGCTCAGGCACTGGCTAGAGGGAGATGGAACTAGGAGGATCCCGATGAATATGCGGGAGAGTGGCAGCGGTGCATGAGGGAATGGATGGATGGGACAACTAGTGGTTAGGGTTAGGCTGCTATTTATATCAAGTGGGTCTAAATGCAGCCTAATGGAAGCCTTTTGATCTAAATCGGACGGATGAAAAAAATATGGCTACGGGAGTCCAAACAATGAATCGAAGATATTTTAGGGATGTTTGGGGATGATACGGACCAAACGGTGACTACTACGTCTTGAGCATGCGTTGGTTTTCCCTTGAAGAGGAAAGGGTGATGCAGCAAAGCAGCGTAAGTATTTCCCTTAGTTTTTGAGAACCAAGGTATCAATCCAGTAGGAGACCATGCACGATTCACCTCGTACCTACACAAACAAGTAAGAACCTCACAACCAACGCGATAAAGGGTTGTCAATCCCTTCACGACCACTTGCAAGAGTGAGATCTGATAGAGATAATAATAAGATAAATAATTTTGGTATTTTTATGATATAGATTGAAAGTAAAGATTGCAAAATAATGTAGATTGGAAACTTGTATGATGGAGAATAGACCCGGGGGCCATAGGATTCACTAGTGGCTTCTCTCAAGATAGCATAAGTATTATGGTGGGTGAACAAATTACTGTCGAGCAATTGATAGAAAAGCGAACAATTATGAGAATATCTAGGTATGATCATGTATATAGGCATCACGTCCGTGACAAGTAGACCAACTCCTGCCTGCATCTACTACTATTACTCCACACATCGACCGCTATCCAGCATGCATCTAGAGTATTAAGTTCATAAGAACGGAGTAATGCTTTAAGCAAGATGACATGCTGTAGAGGGATAAACTCATGCAATACGATATAAACCCCATATTTTTATCCTCGATGGCAACAATACAATATGTGTCGTTTCCCCTACTGTCATTGGGATTGATCACCGCAAGATTGAACCCAAAGCCAAGCACTTCTCCCATTGCAAAGAAAGATCAATCTAGTCGGCCAAACCAAACTGATAATTCAAAGAGACTTGCAAAGATAACCAATCATATATAAAAGAATCCAGAGAAGATTCAAATATTGTTCATAGATAGTCTTGATCATAAACCCACAATTCATCGGATCTCGACAAACACCCCGCAAAAGAAGACTACATCGGATAGATCTGCAAGAGAATCGAGGAGAACTTTGTATTGAGATCCAAAGAGAGAGAAGAAGTCATCTAGATAATAACTATGGACTCGAAGGTCTGAGTCAAACTACTCACACATCATCGGAGAGGCTATGGTGTTGATGTAGAAGCCCTCCATGATCAATGCCCCCTCCGGCGGATCGTCGGAAAAGGCCCCAAGATGGGATCTCACGGGTACAGAAGGTTGCGGCGGTGGAATTACGTTTTTGTGGTGCCCTCTGATGTTTTTTTGGGTACATAGATATATATAGGAGGAAGAAGTAGGTTGGTGGAGCCACGAGGGGCCCATAACGGTGGAGGGCGCGCCCAGGGGGGTAGGCGCACACCCCTGCCTCGTGGCCGCCTCGTTGATTGCTTGACATCCACTCCAAGTCCTTTGGATCACGTTTGTTCCAAAAATCACGCTCCCAAAGGTTTCATTCTGTTTGGACTCCGTTTGATATTCTTTTTCTGCAAAACATTGAAATAGGCAAAAAACAACAATTTGGGTTGGGCCTCCGGTTAATAGGTTAGTCCCAAAAATAATATAAAAGTGAATAAATAAGCCCATTAGACATCCAAAACAGAATATATAGTAGCATGGAACAATCAAAAATTATAGATATGTTGGAGACGTATCAAGCATCCCCAAGCTTAATTCCTGCTCGTCCTCGAGTAGGTAAATGATAAAAACAGAACTTTTGATGTGGAATGCTTCCTAACATATTTTTCAATGTAATTTTTATTTATTGTGGCATGAATGTTCAGATCCGAAAGATTCAAGATAAAAGTTTAATATTGACATAACAATAATAATACTTCAAGCATACTAACTAAGAAATCATGTCTTCTCAATATAACATGGCCAAAGAAAGTTATCCCTAAAAAATCATATAGTCTGGCTATGCACTATATTCATCACACGAAATATTAAATCATGCACAACCCCAATGACAAGCCAAGCAATTGTTTCATACTTTTGATGTTCTTGAACTTTTTCAACTTTTATGCAATACATGAGCATGAGCCATGGACATAGCACTATGGGTGGAATAGAATGGTGGTTGTGGAGAAGACAAAAAGGAGAAGATAGTCTCACATCAACTAGGCGTATCAACGGTCTATGGAGATGCCCATCAATAGATATCAATGTGAGTGACTAGGGATTGCCATGCAACAGATGCACTAGAGCTATAAGTGTATGAATGCTCCACAAAAGAAACTAAATGGGTGTGCGTCCAACTTGCTTGCTCATGAAGACCTAAGGCAATTTGAGGAAGCCCATCATGGGAATATACAAGCCAAGTTCTATAATGTAAACTTCCCACTAGTTTATGAAAGTGAAAACATAGGAGACTCTCTATCATGAAGATCATGGTGCTACTTTGAAGCACAAGTGTGGAAAAAGGATAGTAACATTGTTCCTTCTCTCTTTTTCTCTCATTTTTTTATTTGGGCCTTCTTTTTTTTGGCCACTTTTCTCTTCTTCTTTTTCTCCGGAGTCTCATCCCGACTTGTGGGGGAATCATAGTCTCCATCATCCTTTCCTCACTGGGACAATGCTCTAACAATGATGATCATCACACTTCTTTTTTACTTAGAACTCAAGAATTGCAACTCAATACTTAGAACAAAATATTACTCTATTTGAATGCCTCCGGCGGTGTACCGGGATATGCAATGAATCAAGAGTGACATGTATGAAAAAATTATGAAAGGTGGCTTTGCCACAAATACGATGTCAACTACATGATCATGCATGGCAATATGACAATGATGAAGCGTGTCATAATAAACGGAACGGTGGAAAGTTGCATGGCAATATATCTCGGAATGGCTATGGAAATGCCATAATAGGTAGGTATGGTGGCTGTTTTGAGGAAGGTATATGGTGGGTATACGATACCGGCGAAAAGTGCGCGGTAATAGAGAGGCTAGCAAATGTGGAAGGGTGAGGGTGCGTATAATCCATGGACTCAACATTAGTCATAAAGAACTCACATACTTATTGCAAAAATCTATTAGTTATCAAAACAAAGTACTACGTGCATGCTCCTAGGGGGATAGATTGGTAGGAAAAGACCATCGCTCGTTGAGGGAGTCCTGGACTAAGGGGTCCTCGGGCGTCCGGCCTTTTATCTATGGGCCGGACTGATGGGATGTGAAGACATGAAGACCGAAGACTGTACCCGTGTCCGGATGGGACTCTCCTTGGCATGGAAGGCAAGCTTGGCGAACAACTATGAAGATTCCATCTTATGTAACTGACTCTATGTAACCCTAGACCCCCCCACCCCCGGTGTCTATATAAACCGGAGGGTGTAGTCCGGAAAGGATATACTCAATACCTTAGTCATACAGGCTAGACTTCTAGGGTTTAGCCATTACGATCTCCTGGTAGATCAACTCTTGTAGCACTCATATTCATCAATATCAATCAAGCAGGAAGTAGGGTATTACCTCCATATAGACGGCCCGAACCTGGGTCAAGATCGTGTCCCCGTCTCTGATGTCTACTACACAACCTTCTTCTTGTAGACGTTGTTGGGCCTCCAAGTGCAGAGGTTTGTAGGACAGTAGCAAATTTCCCTCAAGTGGATGACCTAAGGTTTATCAATCCGTAGGAGGCGTAGGATGAAGATGGTCTCTCTCAAGCAACCCTGCAACCAAATAACAAAAAGTCTCTTGTGTCCCCAACACACCCAATACAATGGTAAATTGTATAGGTGCACTAGTTCGGCGAAGAGATGGTGATACAAGTGGTATATGGATAGTAGATAATAGTTTTTGTAATCTGAAAATATAAAAACAGCAAGGTAACCAATGATAAAAGTGAGCATAAACGGTATTGCAATGTGTGGAAATAAGGCCTAGGGTTCATACTTTCGCTAGTGTAAGTTCCCTCAACAATACTAACATAATAGGATCACATAACTATCCCTCAACATGCAACAAAGAGTCACTCCAAAGTCACTAATAGCGGAGAACGAACAAAGAGATTATGGTAGGGTACGAAACCACCTCAAAGTTATTCTTTCCAATCAATCTGTTGGGCTATTCCTATAAGTGTCACAAACAGCCCTAGAGTTCGTACTAGAATAACACCTTAAGACACAAATCAACCAAAACCCTAATGTCACCTAGATACTCCAATGTCACCTCAAGTATCTGTGGGTATGATTATACGATATGCATCACACAATCTCAGATTCACCTATTCAACCAACACAAAGGACTTCAAAGAGTGCCCCAAAGTTCTACAGGATAATCACGACGAAAACGTGTGCCAACCCCTATGCATAGGTTCCCTATGTCACGAAACCCGCAAGTTGATCACCAAGACATACATCAAGTGGCACGTGGTATCCCATTGTCACCACAAATATCCATGGCAAGATATACATCAAGTGTTCTCAAGTCTTTAAAGACTCAATCCGATAAGATTACTTCAAAGGGGAAACTCGATTCATTACAAGAGAGAAGAGGGGGGAAGAAACATCATAGGATCCAAATATAATAGCAAAGCTCACGATACATCAAGATCATACCAAATCAAGAACACGAGAGAGAGAGAGAGATCAAACACATAGCTACTGGTACATACCCTCAGCCCCGAGGGAGAACTACTCCCTCCTCGTCATGGAGAGCGCCGGGATGATGAAGATGGCCACCGGTGAGGGATCCCCCCTCCGGCAGGGTGCCGGAACAGGGTCCCGATTGACTTTTGGTGGCTACGGAGGCTTCTGGCGGCGGAACTCCTGATCTAATCTTTGTTCTGGAAGTTTTAGGTCACGTAGGTATATATGGGTGCAGGAGGTACGTGAGGGGAGCCATGGGGGGCCCACGAGACAGGGGGCGCGCCCTAGGGGGGGGGCGCCCCCACCCTCGTGAGCACCTCGTTCCTTCCTTGACGTGGGGTCCAAGTCCATCAGGTGTGTTTCCTTCCAAAAATAACTTCTCCAGTTGATTTCGTTTCGTTTCGACTCCATCTGATATTCCTTTTCTTCAAAACACTAAAATAGGCATAAAACAGCAAATCTATGTTGGGCCTCCAGTTAATAGGTTAGTCCCAAAAATAATATAAAAGTGGATAATAAAGCCCAATATTGCCCAAAATAGTAGATAATATAGCATGGAGCAATCAAAAATTATAGATACGTTGGAGACATATCAAGCATCCCCAAGCTTAATTCCTGCTCGTCCTCGAGTAGGTAAATGATAAAAAGATAATTTTTGATGTGGAATGCTAGTTGGAATAATTTCAATGTAATTCTTCTTAATCGTGGTATGAATATTCAGATCCATAAGATTCAAGACAAAAGTTCATATTGACATAAAAATAATAATACTTTAAGCATACTAACTAAGCAATTATGTCTTCTCAAAATAACATGGCCAAAGAATGTTATCCCTACAAAATCATATAGTCTGGCTATGCTCCATCTTCACCACACAAAATCTTTAAATCATGCACAACCCTGATGACAAGCCAAGCAATTGTTTCATACTTTTGATGTTCTCAAACTTTTTCAATCTTCACGCAATACATGAGCATGAGCCATGGATATAGCACTATAGGTGGAATAGAATGGTGGTTGTGGAGAAGACAAAAAGGGGAAGATGGTCTAACATTAACTAGGCGTATGAACGGGCTATGGAGATGCCCATCGATAGATATCAATGTGAGTGAGTAGGGATTGCCATGCAACGGATGCACTAGAGCTATAAGTATATGAAAGCTCAACAAAAGAAACTAGTGGGTGTGCATCCAACTTGCTTGCTCATGAAGACCTAGGGCATTTTGAGGAAGCCCATCATTGGAATATACAAGCCAAGTTCTATAATGAAAGATTCCGACTATTATATGAAAGTGACAACATAGGAGACTCTCTATCATGAAGATCATGGTGCTACTTTGAAGCACAAGTGTGGTAAAAGGATAGTAGCATTGCCCCTTCTCTCTTTTTCTCTCATTTTTTTATTTTTTTTATTTTTTTATTTGGGCCTTCTCTTTTTTATGGCCTCTTTTCTCTTTTTTTTATTGGGGCTTCTTTGGCCTCTTTTATTTATTTATTTTCGTCCGGAGTCTCATCCCGACTTGTGGGGGAATCATAGTCTCCATCATCCTTTTCTCACTGGGACAATGCTCTAATAATGATGATCATCACACTTTTATTTTCTTACAACTCAAGAATTACAACTTGATACTTAGAACAAGATATGACTCTATATGAATGCCTCCAGTGGTGTACCGAGATGTGCAATGATTCATGAGTTACATGTATGAAAGAATTATGAACGGTGGCTTTGCCACAAATACGATGTCAACTACATGATCATGCAAAGCAATATGACAATTATGAAGCGTGTCATAATAAACGGAACAGTGCAAAGTTGCATGGCAATATATCTCGGAATGGCTATGGAAATGCCATAATAGGTAGGTATGGTGGCTGTTTTGAGGAAGGTAAATGGTGGGTTTATGGTACCGGTGAAAGTTGCGCGGTACTAGAGAGGCTAGCAATGGTGGAAGGGTGAGAGTGCGTATAATCCATGGACTCAACATTAGTCATAAAGAACTCACATACTTATTGCAAAAACCTACAAGTTATCAAAGCAAAGTATTACGCGCATGCTCCTAGGGGGATAGATTGGTAGGAAAATACCATCGCTCGTCCCCGACCGCCACTCATAAGGAAGACAATCAATAAATAAATCATGCTCCGACTTCATCACATAACGGTTCACCATACGTGCATGCTACGGGAATTACGAACTTCAACACAAGTATTTCTTCAAATTCACAACTACTCAGCTAGCATAACTCTAATATCACCATCTCCATATCTCAAAACAATCATCAAGCATCAAACTTTTCTTAGTATTCAACACACTAATAAGAATTCTTACAAATCTTTTATGCTTAGCATATTAGGATTTTAAGCAAATTACCATGCTATTTAAGACTCTCAAAATAATCTAAGTGAATCATGAGATTTCATCTATTTCTTCAAAATAAAGCTACCACCATGCTCTAAAAGATATAAGTGAAGCACTAGAGCAAATGACAAACTACTCCGAAAGATATAAGTGAAGATCAATGAGTAGTCGAATAATTATGCAACTATGTGAAGACTCTCTAACATTTAATAATTTCAGACCTTGGTATTTTATTCAAACAGCAAGCAAAGCAAAATAAAATGACATTCTAAGAATGGCAAACATCATGTGAAGAAGCAAAAAACTTAGGATCAACCGAGACTAACCGATAGTTGTTGAAGAAGAAAGGTGGGATGCCAACCGGGGCATCCCCAAGCTTAGATGCTTGAGACTTCTTGAAATATTATCTTGGGGTGCCTTGGGCTTCACCAATCTTGAGCTTTTGTGTCTCCTTAATTCCTCTCATATCAAGGTCTCCCTAAATCTCAAAAGTTTCATCCACACAAAACTCAACAAGGACTCGTGAGATGAGTTAGTATAAACCATTGCAAAAACCTTATCATACTCTACTGTAGAAAATCACTAAAATTATTATTCAACATTGCATACTAAATGCCTCTGCATATTTAATAGTCACATCCTCAAATAGAATCATTAAATAAGCAAAACATATGCAAACAATGCAAACATAACAACAATCTGCCAAAACAGAATAGTCTGTAAAGAATGCTGCAACATCCATACTTCCCTAGCTCCAAAAATTATGAAATAAAATTCCCACTATAGTAAATTTATCAGAGCTTAATATGCAAAAGGTTTCATCATTTTATCACATTCTGACTTTTCTAGGGAATTATTGCAACAGCGGTAAACTTTCTGTTTTCAAACAGCAACATGAAGACTTGTAACATAGGCATAGTAAAGACTATCAATGACACTTTTATTAAAATAAAAGATGCAAAACATTATTATAAATAACAGAAAGCAAATCCTAACAAAATAAATTGACGCTCCAAGCAAAACACATATCATGTGGCGAATAAAAATATAGCTCCAAGTAAAGTTACCGATGAACGAAGACGAAAGAGGGGATGCCTTCCGGGGCATCCCCAAGCTTAGGCTTTTGGTTGTCCTTGAATATTACCTTGGGGTGCCTTGGGCATCCCCAAGCTTAGGCTCTTTCCACTCCTTATTCCATAGTCCATCGAATCCTTACCCAAAACTTGAAAACTTCACAACACAAAACTTAATAGAGAACTCGTAAGCTCCGTTAGTATAAGAAAATAAATCACCACTTCAAGGTACTGTGATGAACTCATTCTTTATTTATATTGGTGTTAAACTTACTGTATTACAACTTCTATATGGTTTATAAACTATTTTAATAGCCATAGATTCATCAAAATAAGTAAACAACACATGAAAAACAGAATCTGTCAAAAACAGAACAATCTGTAGTAATCTGAATCAAACGTATACTTACGGAACTCATAAAATTCTAAAATAAATTTCTGGACCTGAGGAATTTATATATTAATCATCTGCAAAAATAATTAACTAAATATCACTCTCCAATAAAAATGGCAACAATTCTCGTGAGCGCTAAAGTTTCTGTTTTTTACAGCATGATCAACAAGACTTTCCCCAAGTCTTCCCAAAGGTTCTACTTGGCACAAACACTAATTAAAAGCATAAAACCACATCTAAACAGAGTCTAGATGAATTATTTATTACTAAACAGGAACAAAAAGCAAGGAACTAAAATAAAATTGGGTTGCCTCCCAACAAGCGCTATCGTTTAATGCCCCTAGCTAGGCATGATGATTTCAACGATGCTCACATAAAGGATAAGAATTGAAACATCAAGAGAGCATCATGAAGAATACGACTAGCACATTTAAGTCTAACCCACTTCCTATGCATAGGGATTTTGTGATCAAACAACTTGTGGGAACAATAATCAACTAGCATAGGAAGGTAAAACAAGCATAACTTCAAAACTTTAAACACATAGAGAGGAAACTTGATATTATTGCAATTCCTGGAAGCATATATTCCCCCCTCATAATAAATTTCAGTAGCATCATGAATGAATTCAACAATATAACCAGCACCTAAAGCATTCTTTTCATGATCTACAAGCATAGAAATTTTATTACTCTCCACACAAGCAAAATTCTTCTCATGGATAATAGTGGGAGCAAACTCAACAAAATAATTATCATGTGATTGAAAATTAAGATCAAGATGACAATTTTCATGGTTATCATTATTATTTAAAGTATACGTGTCATCACAATAATCATCATATATAGGAGGCATGCTTTCATCATAATAAATTTGCTCATCATAACTTGGGGGAAAAATATCATCTTCATCAAACATAGCTTCCCCAAGCTTGTGGCTTTGCATATCATTAGCATCATCGATATTCAAGGAATTCATACTAACAACATTGCAATCATGCTCATCATTCAAATATTTAGTGCCAAACATTTTATAGATTTCTTCTTCTAGCACTTGAGCACAATTACCCTTTCCATCATACTCATGAAAGATATTAAAAGGATGAAGTCTATGAGGCAAACTTAATTCCATTTTTTATAGTTTTCTTTTATAAACTAAACTAGTGATAAAACAAGAAACTAAAAGACTTGATTGCAAGATCTAAAGATATACCTTCAAGCACTCACCTCCCCGGCAACGGCACCAGAAAAGAGCTTAGTTGACGGGGTGTGTTAGTGCCGCTTTCCTGCCTCCCCGGCAACGGCGCCAGAAAAGAGCTTGATGTCTACTACACAACCTTCTTCTTGTACACGTTGTTGGGCCTCCAAGTGCAGAGGTTTGTAGGACAGTAGCAAATTTCCCTCAAGTGGATGACCTAAGGTTTATCAATCCATAGGAGGCGTAGGATGAAGATGGTCTCTCTCAAGCAACCCTGCAACCAAATAACAAAAAGTCTCTTGTGTCCCCAACACACCCAATACAATGGTAAATTGTATAGGTGCACTAGTTCGGCGAAGAGATGGTGATACAAGTGGTATATGGAAAGTAGATAATAGTTTTTGTTATCTAAAAATATAAAAATAGCAAGGTTACGAATGATAAAAGTGAGCGTAAACGGTATTGCAATGTGTGGAAATAAGGCCTAGGGTTCATACTTTCGCTAGTGTAAGTTCCCTCAACAATACTAACATAATAGGATCACATAACTATCCCTCAACATGCAACAAAGAGTCACTGCAAAGTCACTAATAGCGGAGAACGAACAAAGATATTATGGTAGGGTACGAAACCACCTCAAAGTTATTCTTTCCAATCAATCCGTTGGGCTATTCCTAGAAGTGTCACAAACAGCCCTAGAGTTCGTACTAGAATAACACTTTAAGACACAAATCAACCAAAACCCTAATGTCACCTAGATACTCCAATGTCACCTCAAGTATCCGTGGGTATGATTATACGATATGCATCACACAATCTCAGATTCACCTATTCAACCAACACAAAGGACCTCAAAGAGTGCCCCAAAGTTCTACCGGAGAATCACGACGAAAACGTGTGCCAACCCCTATTCATAGGTTCCCAATGTCACGAAACCCGCAAGTTGATCACCAAGACATACATCAAGTGGCACGTGGTATCCCATTGTCACCATAGATATCCACGGCAAGACATACATCAAGTGTTCTCAAGTCTTTAAAGACTCAATCCTATAAGATTACTTCAAAGGGGAAACTCGATTCATTACAAGAGAGAAGAGGGGGGAAGAAACATCATAGGATCCAAATATAATAGCAAAGCTCGCAATACATCAAGATCGTACCAAATCAAGAACATGAGAGAGAGAGAGATCAAACGCATATCTACTGGTACATACCCTCAGCCCCGAGGGAGAACTACTCCCTCCTCGTCATGGAGAGCGCCGGGATGATGAAGATGGCCACCGGTGAGGGATTCCCCCTCCGGTAGGGTGCCGGAACAGGGTCCCAATTGACTTTTGGTGGCTACGGAGGCTTCTGGCGGCGGAACTCTCGATCTAATCTCTGTTCTGGATGTTTTAGGTCACGTAGGTATATATGGGTGCAGGAGGTACGTCAGGGGAGCCACGGGGGGCCCACGAGACAAGGGGGCGTGCCCTAGGGGGGCGCGCCCCCCACCCTCGTGAGCACCTCCTTCCTTCCTTGACGTGGGGTCCAAGTCCATCAGGCGTGTTTCCTTCCAAAAATAACTTCTCCAGTTGATTTCGTTCCGTTTCGACTCCGTCTGATATTCCTTTTCTTCAAAACACTGAAATAGGCATAAAACAACAAATCTGGGCTGGGCCTCCGGTTAATAGGTTAGTCCCAAAAATAATATAAAAGTGGATAATAAAGCCCAATATTGCCCAAAACAGTAGATAATATAGCATGGAGCAATTAAAAATTATAAATACGTTGGAGACGTATCAGTCTCCTGTTACCATCAACCTTAGACGCACAGTTTGGGACCCCCTACCCGAGATCCACCGGTTTTGACACCGACATTGGTGCTTTCATTGAGAGTTTCTCTGTGCTATCGCTGAAAGGTTTGATGGCCCCTTCAATCATCAATAATGATGCTGTCGGCGGAGAAACTTTCCTCCCCGGGCAGATCTTCGTGTTCGGTGGCTTCGCATTGCGGGCCAACTCGTTTGGCCATGTGGAGCAGATCGAAAGATACGCCCCTAGCCATCAGGTTAGATTCGGGAGCTTGAACTACGTCACGAACATCCGTGGAGACTTGATATTCACCGGATTCGATACCGCGGTGGCCGCTCCCGGTCACCCCGATGATCATGACCTAAATCTGTCATCGGGCCGCATCCAAGAGATCACTCCTGTAACCACTCTGGCCCTAGAGCCGGAGCAGGCCACGCCATCCAAAGACAGGAGGATTAACCCCACCTCGGAGGCCGCCGACTCCATGGAGTTGGAGCCGCACATGGACCTGGTCTCACACGATGCCTATGCCACCGGAACGCCGGAATTGTCTCCGGCCGTAGGTTCCGAACCGCGCGAGCCCGTGGATGCCGAGCTTGATCATTTATTGATCTTCAAATTCAGCACCATAGACATCTTCCAGCACTTGCCTTTGGGTGATGTGCTAAACTCATTAAAAAACCTGTCCTTGGCGGAGGACTCTCAGCCAAACTATATCCGGCTCGAACTAGGGGCTGACGATGGAGAATTTTACTTCCCACCCGCCACCCACATCATAGCCACGATCAAGGATTTTACCGACGAACTTGATTACGACTCCGAGGACATTGACAGTATGGACGACGATGCCGGAGAAGAAGAAGCCCAGAACCCGCCGTTCACCGGACGCTGGAAGGCCACTTCCTCATATGACGTATACATGGTGGATGCACCAAAGGAGCACATCAGTGACAATAAGGAAGACCCAACTGAGGATAAACCTTCCGAGATACAGTCAAAGCGCCAACGTCAGCGGCGCCACTCTAAGTCACGCCGCAGTAAAGACAACAACATCGGCATAGGAGAAGATGACACTCCGGAAGGCGCTGAAGACAACGAACACTCCGTCGATAAAGCAAACAAACAAGATGAACGGGAAGATGAGTAGGTTAACCATGTTAAACATGCCACACACAAAGATTCAGAGGACGATAATTACCTTCCGCTCTCCGAAGATGAGGTGAGCCTCGGCATCGAAGATTTCATCGTGCCCGAGGACCTCTTGAGCAGGAGCGCTTCAAGCGCCAGCTAATAGCCATGGCAAGGAGCCTGAAAAAGAAGCAACAGTAGTGTAACGCCCCGAGAATCTTGCTACAGTAATCCCCTCTAATGATGCCTTGTCGTCATGCTTTCCTAAGCCAAAATGCCACTTGTCCAAAAATCAAGTCCAATTCAATTCAAATTGCAAGTCAATTATTTGCATCTTCGAATGAGCCAGAAAAATAGTTCACAATGTGGCAAATATTCCCTAAGTATTTGTCATGATGAAACCTACCTCTGTTCGATTCCAAAAATGCTCCTGGAAATTATTTGAGTGGTCCAGCAACAATTAAATTGGCCTTTTCTATTCCTAAAAGTGTGTAATCATTTCCAAATGCTCAAAACAATTTTGTGCAAATTCACAATATTGCACATTATTTATTGTGGCATGTGGCACATTTTACAAGAGACATTTGGTGCTCGGAATAATTGCAAAGCAGTAGCTTTTGATTTCCAGATAAGAAAAACTAAAAGAAAAAGGCAAAGGAAAGAAGAAGGGGTGGGAGAGCCCTGGCCTCCCCTTGGGCCTCGGCCCACCTCGGCCAGCCGGACGGCCCACAGCCCCCTCCTCCTCGCTGCCCTGGGGATCTGCCCAGCAGCCCAACCCCCACCCTCGGTCGTCTTCTACTGCTCGACCGACCGCTCGGTCGCGGTCGCCACCGGACCGGCTCACCGGCGTCATCGACGAGGGGATAAGATCCCCCGACGCCTCGGGCTTCCCCGTCTCCCCTCCCACTTGCCTCCTCGCCTCCCAGATCCACGCGCTCCTCCCCCTCTCTGTCTCGCTCGCCCGCCTCACCCGAGCGCCATCGCCGCCGTCCCCCGTCGTCACTGCGGCCACCGTCGACCCCGAGCTTAGGCTGCACGTCCACGAGCTCCGCCGGGGTCGACTCCTTCGAGCGGTGGCCTCAGCTGGGGCTCGGAGGCGCTGCAGCACCGGATCCCCTTCGTCCTCTTCTCCGGCCACCGCGGAACTCCGTCGACCTCCCCCGACTGCTTCTGCTACTAAACTGAGCACCGGCCTTCGTGAGCCCCTACGTGAGCGTCTCTCCCTCTCCTCTTCCCCCTCTGTTTGCGAGCTGCTGCCCCGTAGCTACCCGACACCGACGCCACGCGCTGCCGTCCGCCATTGCCGGCGTGCAGCTCGAAGCGCAGCCGCCCGAGCCCTTCCGTCTTGACCGTCATGCTTCTGGCGCGCCCAGGAAACCGCCCAGCCACCTAGCTCTCTCAAAACACCCCAGGAGCCGCGTTCTGTTCACACCCAAGGACCGCCGCCGCAAACCTCGTCGCCGGCGCCGTTTCCGGCCAAGTCCGGCCGTGCCTCTGCCACCGTTCGACGCGGCGTCGTTCGCCCGTTCGAACGCACCCTCGCGCGCGCGAAACGACCCCCTGTGGACGAATCCCGCCGCCCTCCCGTTCGCTCGGCCGTCGGAATGGTCGCCGGAGTTAGCTCCGGCGCGTCTCCGGCCGGTGCCGAGCTGGCACCCACGTGGCACCGCCCCGTGCCACTGACTGGTGGCCCCCAGTGGACCCGCTGACCCCGTTGACTGGTTTGACCAGTCAACCGTGCTAACGGGGCAGCCCCGAGGCACTGACATGTGGGCCCCCCTCTGTTATATTAGTCTAATAACGTTTTATAAATAAAAATGATTAGTTAACCTAAAACACTCGCTGACGCCCAGGGCCCACGCCCCTAATTAACCCTGTTAGTTTAGTTAATCCACTATTAAGCCAGCAGAGGCTGACATGTGGGTCCCAGTGGCCCCATTGGTCAGCTTTGACCAGTCAACCGGTCTGTTGACTTGCTGATGTCAGCATGGCGTCATGCTGACGTCATATTCCTTTTCTGTTAATTTAAATAATTTCCGAATATTAATAAAACTTTAAAAATTCATAGAAAATAAACCGTAGCTCGGATAAAAATGTTTTCTATATGAAAGTTGCTCAGAAAAATCCAACGAATCCGAATACGTGGTCCGTTCATCCGTCACATGCCCCTAGCATGCTGAACATGGAACTTTCCCCCTCTTTTCCTTTGTCCGGAATCCACCTAACGTCGGGAATTCACCCTCGGATGTTTCCCCCCTTCGTCTGCAACGTGTAGTACCGCGTTAGAGCACGCTTAGCGCTACGTATCGTCATGTCATGCTTAGTGTTACCTCTGTTTGCTATGTATTTACTGTTTCTTCCCCCTCTTCTCTCCGGTAGACCCCGAGGCCGCTGATGCCCCGGTGATCGACTACGTCGTCGACAACGACCCCTCCTTGCCAGAGCAACCAGGCAAGCCCCCCCTTTGATCATCCCGATATCGCCCATTCCATTCTCTCATGCTTGCATTAGATTTTGCTACTGTTATTGTTTGCTCCTATTCTGATGCATAGCCTGCTTTTGTATCTACTGTTGTACCTTACCTGCTTATCCTAAACTGCTTAGTATAGGTTGGTTAGTGATCCATCAGTGACCCCCACCTTGTCCTTGTTGCCCCTGCTTCATCATTGAAGACCCGATCAACGGGATTGAAGACCAGGCCCCGGCACCGCACATCACTTTCCCCTTAGTTGTTCGACACTGCTGGGTTACTATCGAGTGCCGAGGGTGAGACCTCTACAGCACTTCTGATGTTAACCCTGTAGTGTAGCTATTCGGTCGTGGTCATCGAGGGTGATTCCACCTTAACCACTTCCGATATGACTCTGTCGTGCAACCCCTCAAGTGTGAACCTCGGGGGTGATTCCTCTTACGTTCACCTTGATGATTACATTGAGTGGAATTCACCGGGGGTGATTCCTCGGGTTTTCCCCTTGATGTTTGAACACACAGTTACTATGGTTACTATGACTTTACACTGAACCATGTTACTAAAGACGGGTCGACCCTGAGGGGTACCCGCGCGAGCTTAATTGCGAGTGATGTGGAGTCGGGTTGACCTGGAGGGTGCCCGTGAGATAATTACGAGGCGTGGCCGGGCATTCTTAGCCCTTGCCGCAAGTCCTCGAGACGGGGCAACGGGGTCACATCTTTCGTGAGTCTCTGCTTGTTACCGCGCGTTCCTAATCCACTACGATTTGGATATTTGATCCGAGGGGCCTCTGGCCTGATAGCACTAACCATCACGTGGGCATAGTATGGGCGTTCTGCGTCGTGTACATCAGCCGAAGCTTAATAGACGTCAGCGACGGAGCGGCGCGCGCCGGGTTGGACTGGTAAGCTCCTGCCTTTTTAGGGAGGTAGCTAGGTCTGCTCACCGGCCGCCCACGCAACGTGCAGGAGTTCCCGGGGAGATGGCCCATGACCCCTGGGGGCATAGGTTTAGTCCGGCGTGCTGGCCTCTCTATTAAGCCTAGGTCGGGTTGCGGCGTATTGTTTGGCCGAGGCCGGGCATGACCCAGGAAAGTGTGTCCGGCCGGAGTTAATCGAGCGTGGTGGGTAAGTTGGTGCACCCCTGCAGGGAAGAAACTAATCTATCGATAGCCTGTCCTACGGTAACGGACACTTGGAGTTGTATCCCGATCGATACAACTAGAACTGGATACTTGTGATGAGAACTGGATGGTGATGAGGATTTGATTGTGATGATAACTGGATAGTATGGCTCTGGGATTTCTTTCTCGCAGGGAGTCGAGAAAGGATCTCTGGCCGAGGTTGATAACACTACTACTACTTTACTTTATGCTACTCTACTCCCTCTTGTTTGCTGCAAGATGGTGGTTTCCAGAAGATGCTAGTCTTCGATAGGACTAGGCCTTCTCTCTATTCTGGCATTTCTGCAGCCCAGTCCACATATACAGCCTTCCTTTGATAATGTTGCATCTGTAGTGTAGATCCTTGCTTGCGAGTACTTTGGATGAGTACTCACGGTTGCTTTGCTCCCTCTTTTTCCCCTTTTCCATTCTTCTCGGATGACGCAACCAGATGACGGAGTCCAGGAGCCAGATGACACCTTTGACGACTGCTACTACACCGAGGGCGTCTACTACCACGTGACGGAGACCGCCGATGACCAGGAGTAGTTAGGAGGCTCCCAGGCAGGAGGCCTTGCCTTTTCGATCGTAGATGCTTTTGTGCTAGCCTTCTTAAGGCATACTTGTTTAACTTATGTCCGTACTCAGATATTGTTGCTTCCGCTGACTCGTTTGTATTCAAGCTTATGTATTCGAGCCCTCGAGGCCCCTGGCTTGTAATATAAAGCTTGTATTATTTTAATTTGTGTCTAGAGTTGTGTTGTGATATCTTCCCGTGAGTCCTTGATCTTGATCGTACACATTTGCGTGTATGATTAGTGTACGATTGAATCGAGGGCGTCACAAGTTGGTATCAGAGCCGACTGCCTGTAGGTAGCCCCCTTTCCAACTCCTTGGCCGAAGTTGAGTCTAGTCACTGAAAAACTTTTACTAACATTGGCTGTGTGGCTTACGGGCCCACGTCGCCATTGGGTGGTATTAGGATCTTTTATTCCTCGTCTATACTCTGGGACTCTGAACTCTCTTCTATTCGGGTTAAAGATTTTACTAACTCTGACTTTAGGTTCTCGTAACCACTTCCTCCGAAGAGCCCCTTCATTCCAGATGATCGCTTGCTTCGCCAGAAGATTCTGCAGATACTCCTTGATGTTTTCCCGAGACCCTTGTGCCCTTTGCCATTGCATTTCCCTACCACCGATAAATCCCCATGGATAGCTACATACACTTGCCGTCCATACAATCATTCCTCGATGCTCTTGTTATTACAAGATGCCCCGAAATTCTCTATTGTTTCAAGAATCCTTTGAGCTTACTGCCTTGCAGTTCTTTGCCCCATGAATACACCCCCCTTCGGATAATTCCTCGCACTCACCGAGGATCCGTTCATCCTCAGTTGTTCGTGTGATTCACAAAATTCTTCGAAATACTATGTGATCTTCCGAAAATCCTCTGCAGCCTATTGCTCTTGATTCTCCTTGCCTGCTTGCACTACGATTAGTTCCGTATGTCGAGCAATATCCTTTAAAATTCTTTGTGGTTGTACTTCTGTTCCTATGGATTCAACGTGTGAGCGAATACTGGCAATCACCAATTAATCCTTGGAAATTTTCTTTCCGTCTCCGACATCGCTCCGGTTATGAGCTGGTTCTTGCCCAATCAAGATTTGATCAGGTGCACCTCTAAGTCTATTCAACTTATCATCTTTTGATCAGAGCCTCTGCTTCCGATCCTTCGTCTTGAAATCATAATTCCTTTGTACCCAAGCATCGAATCATTCAGACGTTTCTATAAGCCAATGCCTTTGCATCCCCTTCTTCATCTGATTGATTACCGATAATCACATCAACTCTGTCGTGAATCGCCAGATCCATTGCTGGGTTGTTATCCGACTGTGTCCTTCACATCCAAAGTCTTGTGAGTTTTTCCCTGATACATAACACCTTCGGTAAATTGTATCATCTGCTTTGACTCCGATACTCTGCTTTTGAACTCGTATCTTTGCTTGGTTGATGGTTGTATAGATTCGTAAAAATGCCCCGATGGGTTGAACTTATGCCTTCCATAATCCGTGTGAACCCGAGAGTTCTCACGAGTCTTACTCTACTGGTACTTCGGCAGATAAATCCTCTGCACTACAATTTCTTCGAAAAACGAGGAGTGAATGAAAGGTTATGCATTGAAGAAGTGGGAGTCGACCTTGAACTTTGTGTTCATGCCCATGGACCCGATGTGAAACTTATCATGGAAGCTTCTTGTGATAATAATAATCCCCTTGTTATAAGTTCATATGGTATCTATGTTTGGTCCTTTGCAACCGTGGTTCTGAACATGGTTGTTCCCCTTTGATTCCATTTCTCGGACAAGTTAAAGCACTTGTCTTCTACAGACCAATGCATCTCCGCAACCTCTATTTTGATCTTCCTTCGAGTATTACCCTTCGGTACCTCGAGAATAACAAAGAACCGTGTTGCTTCCTACGAGTCTTCATTTGGTATTGCTTCTCATCGATTTCATATTTCCCCGGGTTTTGAGTTGTTAGTCACTCGAGAACGCCGATAAGTGAATCGATTCCACACTCCGATTCTATAACTCTTAAGTAATTTTTGTTGCTTACGAGTTTAATAATCCTTCAAGTCATTCCTAGCCTGATCAGCTGTATTATTACCGTGCTAAATTTCAACTGTGCTACCAGGTCCTTTCCGGAGCACAATCTTCGACGACGAGCTAAGCTTATGTCGATCTTCCTCATTATACCATTTTGCCATGAACAACAAGCTTGCTATCGAGTTTGTGTCGTACTCGTGGTTTCAATAACCTTTCGCTTCATCCTTCCTGTTGCTTGATGGCATCGCTCCTCGATGGCATCTTCATAGAGCCTCTCGACAAATGCGTCGTGATCAGCATCAACATTTTGACTTCCATTGAAATGACAATTGAATTCATGGTGAGGAATACCATCCTTGACCTTCGATGATTTGAGTTATCATCGACAACCCCTTTGTCTTCTTTCCAACGCATGTTTGATCATGTCTTGGTTATACCTTGGACTCCTTGCTAATCCCGCAACTGTTCCTTGGGTATTTCTTGTGATTTTCAACTACAACCCCTACTTGTAGCACCATGTTAATGCTACCTCGAAGCATGACTGAGGTATTCCGAATATCAACAAGAACATTGGAAGCACATTGCCGAATGTTTCTTGATCTATTATCCAAACACCGTTGTATGGGTAATATCATGATTCTTCCCTTGCCCCCTTTATCTAAATGCTTTTGAACTTGTTGTCATATCATGTATATCCTGCTCCGCTTCCCCTTGGGAAGGATATACTCCCAATTCTTGTGTGTAAACACATTTTCCTTTCCAATGTTCTGATTAATCTAATGATCACCTTTTCTTTTCCATTGTTTTATTTAAACTTTCTTGTGGTTTATGAGATCTAAGCAGTAATAGTTCCCTGCTTAGGAAAACACCTCGGTGTAAAATTTGTTTGTAAGACCTTGTTGTTATTGCTGTTGACATTCCGGTAACCACCGATGGACGAGAACTTTGCCTATGGGTCCGCCTCGTTCAACGAGCAGGAAAATGGTTCTCTTCGTCCCTCGCCCTTGGTACCAGCGTTGTTGCCAACGTAACTGACAGGCTATACTCTGACCTGCATTGCTATCATGATCATGCAAATTGATTAGTGCCTTCCTGCTGTTAACCCACATGGTGGGCCCATAACCCACAGTTCCACAGGATCGGAACCTGACTCTTATGTATATCTTTGGTTCCGAAATATTCTTGCAATTGGCTTCGTATCATGTCATGAGCCACCATCAGAGGGATGATCTATTCCCGATGCTCTGGACCCCCTTCTCACACTCTGTTCAGGTATCGATTGTTTGTCCATTCGCTTGAAACTTCCTATTGTACCTTCATATTTTGCTCTCGATGTTTTCTTAAGTTTCAACTCGAGGGGTACATCTGCCACTTTCCTTGAATTGTTCACCAGATAATTAACCCTATAAGGGTCAGTTCTCCCAAAGTTACTCTTTACTTCCGCACTTAAATCTCGGGACGAGATTTCTTGTAGTGGAGGAGATTTGTAACGCCCCGAGAATCTTGCTACAGTAATCCCCTCTAATGATGCCTTGTCGTCATGCTTTCCTAAGCCAAAATGCCACTTGTCCAAAAATCAAGTCCAATTCAATTCAAATTGCAAGTCAATTATTTGCATCTTCAAATGAGCCAGAAAAATAGTTCACAATGTGGCAAATATTCCCTAAGTATTTGTCATGATGAAACCTACCTCTGTTCGATTCCAAAAATGCTCCTGGAAATTATTTGAGTGGTCCAGCAACAATTAAATTGGCCTTTTCTATTCCTAAAAGTGTGTAATCATTTCCAAATGCTCAAAACAATTTTGTGCAAATTCACAATATTGCACATTATTTATTGTGGCATGTGGCACATTTTACAAGAGACATTTGGTGCTCGGAATAATTGCAAAGCAGTAGCTTTTGATTTCCAGATAAGAAAAACTAAAAGAAAAAGGCAAAGGAAAGAAGAAGGGGTGGGAGAGCCCTGGCCTCCCCTTGGGCCTCGGCCCACCTCGGCCAGCCGGACGGCCCACAGCCCCCTCCTCCTCGCTGCCCTGGGGATCTGCCCAGCAGCCCAACCCCCACCCTCGGTCGTCTTCTACTGCTCGACCGACCGCTCGGTCGCGGTCGCCACCGGACCGGCTCACCGGCGTCATCGACGAGGGGATAAGATCCCCCGACGCCTCGGGCTTCCCCGTCTCCCCTCCCCACTTGCCTCCTCGCCTCCCAGATCCACGCGCTCCTCCCCCTCTCTGTCTCGCTCGCCCGCCTCACCCGAGCGCCATCGCCGCCGTCCCCCGTCGTCACTGCGGCCACCGTCGACCCCGAGCTTAGGCTGCACGTCCACGAGCTCCGCCGGGGTCGACTCCTTCGAGCGGTGGCCTCAGCTGGGGCTCGGAGGCGCTGCAGCACCGGATCCCCTTCGTCCTCTTCTCCGGCCGCCGCGGAACTCCGTCGACCTCCCCCGACTGCTTCTGCTACTAAACTGAGCACCGGCCTTCGTGAGCCCCTACGTGAGCGTCTCTCCCTCTCCTCTTCCCCCTCTGTTTGCGAGCTGCTGCCCGTAGCTACCCGACACCGACGCCACGCGCTGCCGTCCGCCATTGCCGGCGTGCAGCTCGAAGCGCAGCCGCCCGAGCCCTTCCGTCTTGACCGTCATGCTTCTGGCGCGCCCAGGAAACCGCCCAGCCACCTAGCTCTCTCAAAACACCCCAGGAGCCGCGTTCTGTTCACACCCAAGGACCGCCGCCGCAAACCTCGTCGCCGGCGCCGTTTCCGGCCAAGTCCGGCCGTGCCTCTGCCACCGTTCGACGCGGCGTCGTTCGCCCGTTCGAACGCACCCTCGCGCGCGCGAAACGACCCCCTGTGGACGAATCCCGCCGCCCTCCCGTTCGCTCGGCCGTCGGAATGGTCGCCGGAGTTAGCTCCGGCGCGTCTCCGGCCGGTGCCGAGCTGGCACCCACGTGGCACCGCCCCGTGCCACTGACTGGTGGCCCCCAGTGGACCCGCTGACCCCGTTGACTGGTTTGACCAGTCAACCGTGCTAACGGGGCAGCCCCGAGGCACTGACATGTGGGCCCCCCTCTGTTATATTAGTCTAATAACGTTTTATAAATAAAAATGATTAGTTAACCTAAAACACTCGCTGACGCCCAGGGCCCACGCCCCTAATTAACCCTGTTAGTTTAGTTAATCCACTATTAAGCCAGCAGAGGCTGACATGTGGGTCCCAGTGGCCCCATTGGTCAGCTTTGACCAGTCAACCGGTCTGTTGACTTGCTGATGTCAGCATGGCGTCATGCTGACGTCATATTCCTTTTCTGTTAATTTAAATAATTTCCGAATATTAATAAAACTTTAAAAATTCATAGAAAATAAACCGTAGCTCGGATAAAATGTTTTCTATATGAAAGTTGCTCAGAAAAATCCAACGAATCCGAATACGTGGTCCGTTCATCCGTCACATGCCCCTAGCATGCTGAACATGGAACTTTCCCCCTCTTTTCCTTTGTCCGGAATCCACCTAACGTCGGGAATTCACCCTCGGATGTTTCCCCCCTTCGTCTGCAACGTGTAGTACCGCGTTAGAGCACGCTTAGCGCTACGTATCGTCATGTCATGCTTAGTGTTACCTCTGTTTGCTATGTATTTACTGTTTCTTCCCCCTCTTCTCTCCGGTAGACCCCGAGGCCGCTGATGCCCCGGTGATCGACTACGTCGTCGACAACGACCCCTCCTTGCCAGAGCAACCAGGCAAGCCCCCCCTTTGATCATCCCGATATCGCCCATTCCATTCTCTCATGCTTGCATTAGATTTTACTACTGTTATTGTTTGCTCCTATTCTGATGCATAGCCTGCTTTTGTATCTACTGTTGTACCTTACCTGCTTATCCTAATCTGCTTAGTATAGGTTGGTTAGTGATCCATCAGTGACCCCCACCTTGTCCTTGTTGCCCCTGCTTCATCATTGAAGACCCGATCAACGGGATTGAAGACCAGGCCCCGGCACCGCACATCACTTTCCCCTTAGTTGTTCGACACTGCTGGGTTACTATCGAGTGCCGAGGGTGAGACCTCTACAGCACTTCTGATGTTAACCCTGTAGTATAGCTATTCGGTCGTGGTCATCGAGGGTGATTCCACCTTAACCACTTCCGATATGACTCTGTCGTGCAACCCCTCAAGTGTGAACCTCGGGGGTGATTCCTCTTACGTTCACCTTGATGATTACATTGAGTGGAATTCACCGGGGGTGATTCCTCGGGTTTTCCCCTTGATGTTTAAACACACAGTTACTATGGTTACTATGACTTTACACTAAACCATGTTACTAAAGACGGGTCGACCTTGAGGGGTACCCGCGCGAGCTTAATTGCGAGTGATGTGGAGTCGGGTTGACCTGGAGGGTGCCCGCGAGATAATTACGAGGCGTGGCCGGGCATTCCTAGCCCTTGCCGCAAGTCCTCGAGACGGGGCAACGGGGTCACATCTTTCGTGAGTCTCTGCTTGTTACCGCGCGTTCCTAATCCACTACGATTTGGATATTTGATCCGAGGGGCCTCTGGCCTGATAGCACTAACCATCACGTGGGCATAGTATGGGCGTTCTGCGTCGTGTACATCAGCCGAAGCTTAATAGACGTCAGCGACGGAGCGGCGCGCGCCGGGTTGGACTGGTAAGCTCCTGCCTTTTTAGGGAGGTAGCTAGGTCTGCTCACCGGCCGCCCACGCAACGTGTAGGAGTTCCCGGGGAGATGGCCCATGACCCCTGGGGGCATAGGTTTAGTCCGGCATGCTTGACCTCTCTATTAAGCCTAGGTCGGGTTGCGGCGTATTGTTTGGCCGAGGCCGGGCATGACCCAGGAAAGTGTGTCCGGCCGGAGTTAATCAAGCGTGGTGGGTAAGTTGGTGCACCCCTGCAGGGAAGAAACTAATCTATGCATAGCCTGTCCTACGGTAACGGACACTTGGAGTTGTATCCCGATCGATACAACTAGAACTGGATACTTGTGATGAGAACTGGATGGTGATGAGGATTTGATTGTGATGATAACTGGATAGTATGGCTCTGGGATTGCTTTCTCGCAGGGAGTCGAGAAAGGATCTCTGGCCGAGGTTGATAACACTACTACCACTTTACTTTATGCTACTCTACTCCCTCTTGTTTGCTGCAAGATGGTGGTTTCCAGAAGATGCTAGTCTTCGATAGGACTAGGCCTTCTCTCTATTCTGGCATTTCTGCAGCCCAGTCCACATATACAGCCTTCCTTTGATAATGTTGCATCTGTAGTGTAGATCCTTGCTTGCGAGTACTTTGGATGAGTACTCACGGTTGCTTTGCTCCCTCTTTTTCCCCTTTTCCTTCTTCTCGGATGACGCAACCAGATGACGGAGTCCAGGAGCCAGATGACACCTTTGACGACTGCTACTACACCGAGGGCGTCTACTACCACGTGACGAGACCGCCGATGACCAGGAGTAGTTAGGAGGCTCCCAGGCAGGAGGCCTTGCCTTTTCGATCGTAGATGCTTTTGTGCTAGCCTTCTTAAGGCAAACTTGTTTAACTCATGTCTGTACTCAGATATTGTTGCTTCCGCTGACTCGTTTGTATTCAAGCTGATGTATTCGAGCCTTTGAGGCCCCTGGCTTGTAATATAAAGCTTGTATTATTTTAATTTGTGTCTAGAGTTGTGTTGTGATATCTTCCCGTGAGTCCTTGATCTTGATCGTACACATTTGCGTGTATGATTAGTGTACGATTGAATCGAGGGAGTCACAAGCAGCTTCAAGCTGACCAAGATTTTCTTAATGATAAATGGATTGGTGTCCTAGTAGCCAAATAATACGGCCTCAAGCGCCCAACCAAAAGCTACCCAAAGGGCAAATTACTACCTCAGTTCGACGAGGAGGCGCCGGAGTACATACCACCATCGCATAATACGATCGACCGACCACCACGTGGTCGGGACAAAATGGCAACTCATGCCGAACACTTGCCCACGCCGCCTCATCGCTCAGGCAGAGGTAAATTAGCCCACGTCCATACATATGTCCTCCGGCAGAACCTGAACAATAAAGTAGGACATACGAGATCAATCTATGCATCGCGAGGACGTGGCTCGACACGCGACCATGACCACCTATTTCGGAGGAGACAAGACCAGTCATACAGCGGCTGAACACCGCAGATGGACTCTATCAGAGCTGCGTCACGATACGACCTGATATCACCCTCATTGCTTCATTGATGAGGTCCTGGATCACGAATTCCCCGAAAGATTCAAGCCCGTGAACATAAAATCATACGATGGAACCACGGATCCCGCGGTGTGGATCGAGGACTTCATTCTCCACATCCATATGGCCCGCGGAGATGACCTCCAACCATAAAATACCTCCCTCTAAAACTCAAAGGGCCAGCTCGGCATTGGCTAAACAGTCCGCCTGAAAATTTCATTGGCAGCTGGGAGGACTTGGAAGAGGCTTTGCTCGATAACTTCCAAGGTACATATGTTCAACCTCCAGACGCTGACGACATAAGACATATAGTTCAACAGCCTGGAGAGTCCGCCAGGAAATTCTGGACAAGGTTCTTAACTAAAAAGAACCAAATTGCCAACTGTCCGGACGCCGAAGCTCTAGCAGCTTTTAAGCCTAGCATCCGTGACGAATGGCTCGCTCGCCACCTCGGCCAAGAAAAGCCAAAATCCATGGCAGCCCTCACGACACTCATGACCCGCTTTTGTGCGGGCGAGGACAGTTGGTTGGCCTGTAGCAAAAACAATGCAAGCGACGCCGGCACTCCTGAAGTTAAAAGCAACAAAGACAAGTCTTCACGCAATAGATACAAGCGCCGAAACAACAGTGACAACACCGAGCATACGGCGGTCAACGCCGGATTCAGTGGCTCTAAGTCCCGTCAGCGGAAGAAGCTGTTCCAAAAGAACAATTCAGGCCCATCCAGCTTGGACCGCATACTTGATCATCCATGCCAGATTCACGGGACCCCCGACAAGCCTCCTAATCATACAAATAGAGAGTACTGGGTTTTCAAACAGGCTGGCAAATTAAACGCCGAGAACAGGGAAAAGGGATCGCAAACCGAGGATGATGACGAAGAGCCACGGCAACCGAACACAGGGGGACAAAAGAAGTTTCCCCCTCAGGTCAAATCAGTGAACATGATATACGCTACCCACATCCCCAAGAGGGAGCGCAAGCGTGTGCTCAGGGACGTCTACGTGATAGAGCCAGTCGCCCCAAAATTCAATCCATGGTCGTCATGCCGATCACTTTTGATCGCCGGGATCACCTGACCAGTATCCGTCATGGAGGCTCAGCCGCATTGGTCTTAGACCCAATAATCAATGGGTTCCACCTAACGCGTGTCCTTATGGACGGCGGTAGTAGCCTCAATCTGCTCTATCAGGATACAATGTGAAAAATGGGCATTAACCCGTCAAGGATCAAGCCTACAAACACCACCTTCAAAGGAGTCATTCCAGGCGTAGAGGCCCGTTGTACGGGCTCAATCACACTAGAGGTTGTCTTTGGATCTCCGGACAACTTCCGAAGCGAGGAGTTAGTCTTCGATATCGTCCCATTCCACAGCGGCTATCATGCACTGCTCGGGACGAACTATGTTTGCTCGATTCAATGCACTACCACACTATGCTTATCTCAAGCTTAAGATGCCCGGCCCACGCGGCGTCATAACAGTCAATGGCAATACAGAACGCTCTCTCCGTACAGAAGAGCACACAGCTGCGCTGGCAGCAGAAGTACAAAGCGGCCTTCTCAAGCAAAACCTTCATTCGGCTGCCGAGCCCTCGGACACCCTTAAGAGGGTCCAAACTACTTTGTAGCAGGAGAGCTCGGCTCTTCAGGAGCTCGACTAGCAGTTCGGCCTCTGTCTCAGTCCCGATCAAGCGGTAGCATACGTGCCACGCGCACATAACTACGCACTCAAAATTCCATGGCCATCGACGGAGGCATAGCTAGCTTGTGATCCACGGCACGGCTCAACCGACATCGGATACACACATACTTTCACTCTTTTTTTTCTTTCCGGTTTTAATCCTACAGGCCCCATCGGGGGGTCTCGTTATCGGTTCTCTTGAAGGATAAATACACCAAGATGGTGAGGAGCGCAGACATACGAGAACTTTTTAGGTGATTCCGTTAATGATAACTATACCTGTCTTCCAGGACCCACATGCAGCTCTCCCCTGGTTTTGGCTTGTTAAATAGCCTGTTGCTTATTGCACTACTTGTATCAATGCGCCTTGACGTACTAATTACATCACAATGAAAACAGTTTTTTACCTTTGCATCTTTTCTGTCTTTCTCTCTTTTCCTTTTTTCAGTTTCCCTATGGATAACCCCATTAGGTAGCACCCGTACACTTTGGTACATTTTGATGTTTGCCAGGGGCTTTATAGCACCCCACGTTATGGCAACAAAAGTCTGAACACTTCTTATAAGTCTAGTTCGGCACCCTGAATTTAGCATTATATGCATTGGCTCTGAATCATGTCTTTGGTCAATAGTTGGGTTGCTCGGCTCCTGTGCTTTCTACCCTGCATTCTGCTACATCGGCTAGGGTAGTAAAGGGAGAACTACTGCAATTGTGCCCTAGTCTAAACCGGATGAGCACCTCAGTAGAGAAAGCCGAAAACTGACTGTGATGATGCGGCGAGAGTTGGTCAGCTGTTCGGAGGTCTCAAATCGTAGGAGGTTTTTCTGCATTTCATGAAGGATCGTACTTCCCGATCAGACGCTGACAGCACTCTAGTTCATATACCAGGGGCTGCGCCTATGTTTTATTACAAAAATCCTATGGCTAAGTGAGGGCGTTCAGGCCGTATAGTCTGGTTGCCTGGTTCGTTGAGCTAAACAAGTCCTTCAAGGACCATATAATTGGATCAAGATTGTTTAGATACCATCCCGAACACCTCCGTACTACCTACGTGAGGGCAGAAGCCGACAACTAGCCAACCCTCAGATTTCATACAACACGGCAGCACAGGAGGATACAATTAAAACATAATAAAAATCATATTAGAAAGCGGATTTGTTGTCATCGTACAAGACAAAATACGAGTGTATACACTCGAAAATAATGTCCTTCCCGCATTGAGTGGCTACAACATGAGAGCCCTCTAGGGCATCCGCAAAATAGCGCTCGGGCGTACGGTGCTCCTTGCCCTTCGGCGGCCCCTTGGTTAGCTCGACGACGTCCATCTTCGCCCATCACATCTTGCAATGAGCAAAGGCCATCCGGGCACCTTCAATACAGACCGACCGCTTTACGACCTCAAGTCGTGGACAGGCACTAACAAGCCACTTCACAAGCCCGAAGTAGCTGCTGAGTACCGGCACGGCAGGCCATAGCCGGACTATCAGGTCCCTCATGGCCAGCACGACCGCCTTATGCAGCTCGACCAACTATTTCAGCTGGTCGCTGAAGGATACCGGATGTTCTGGTCCAAGATATTGAGACCAAAACAGCTTCTCCGTCGAACTCCCTTCCTCGGCTCGATAGAATTCAACAGCATCGGATATGCTGCGCGGCAAATCCATAAACGCCCATGTAGAACACCAAATTCGGGTAAGTAAAAAGAGTGTTTCCTTCACAGACCTACTTTGCATAATTAAAGCCTTACCCGCTGCATTCTTCTTAGCCGCCTTGAGTTCCTGAAGGGCGCTCTGGGCCTCGGCTCGAGCCTCTCGTGCGCTCTGGTGGGCCTCCGCAAGTTCGGACGCCTGCATCTTAGAATCACGCTCCAGGGACTCGTACTTCTTGACGGCATCCTGAAGCTCTTGCTGAACCTCGCTGACCCGGGCCTCGTGCTTTTCGCGTACAGCGTGCTCCTTGGCCGTTTTGTCCTCGGCCTCGGCTAATGCCTTCTTGAGGGCTGCCACCTTGGTCACAACCCCTAGCATAGTCCATGACACTTTAGTCAGCATGAAGTATTCATCCTTCCTAACATACACACACAGGTTACTGCATACCTTGGCTGTCCTCCAGCTGCTTCTTCACAAGGCTGAGTTCTTCCTTGGCCCGCTCCAGGCTCCGCTTTCGTTCGGAGACCTCCGCAGTATGTGCGGCAGCAGCCAGCAGTGATGCCTGCTTATTCACATAGACATCATATGTTAGACTCCTGCGAAAATTGTTTTGATCCTCTGTTCGGCTTTTCTTTCCGAACACCGAACAGAGCATCAGGGGCTACTGTCTACGCAGTGATATTCTTTCTACAATTATTATTACCTCAAAGCCTGTTAAAAGGCTAGTGCAGGCTTTGGTCAGCCCGCTTTTGGCAGACTGAACCTTTTTGATCACCGTACCCATAAGGACACGGTGTTCATCTACAATGCAAGCGCCTCGCAGTGTTCCAGAAGATCATCCGGTGCCTATGGTTGGACAGAGGTCACCAGCGGAACAGGCACACCCCCTCCTTTCAGGGAAGGCCGTTCGCCGGACTCCGGAGCCATGAAGGTCTCTGGAATGATGTCTGGCTGAGGGCCGAATGAAACTTGGCCCCCTCCATCAGTCCCCGTAGGGACTTCTTCCCCCATGTGTCCGGCGGCCATGGAGTCATCCTTAGACGCAGCCCTGACGATCTCTAGAGCATCCCCTAGGTCGGGAAAGTCCCTTTGGGACACCACCTCGTCATCGCCTTTGGGCAAGGTAGAGTGAGCAGGTGGCGGCGACATGCCAGCCATCTCCTTGGAGTCTAGCGAGCCCTTTGTCGAGGATTGTGGAGAACTGTCGTGGGCCGGACTACAATAGCATAAATTAAACATATTAATATGGTGAAGGGGAAGGGCCATACATTTGGACGGGCATAAGGTCTTTGGTACTTACGAAGCGGCCCGAGGCTTGATCTGGGGCATTCATTCCGGAGCGTTATCGACATCCCACACGGAGTTATCTGCGAGGGAGCCCTTCCCCCTCTTAGGTGCCTTCGCTTCCAGGTTCGTGGAGGCCACCCTTTTCTTCCTTCCTCCCTCAGGGGGGAGTTGTCTTCTTCCTCCTCCTTGTCATCGTCATCGGCGAACGGAGGGTCAGTCTCGTCTTCGGACGACAGGTCCGAAGTATTCTTTCGACGAAGGCCACTCCTGGTCCCCTTGGCCACCTGCTTGGTCTACTTCTCTGGCACCTCATAAGGTGCCTGGAACAACATCTTCGTTAGGAGTGGGGTCTCCTTGTCTTCGGGTAGCGGGGCTGGGCAGTTAATCCGCCTCGCTATGTCGGTCCAGGCCTAAGAAAAAAAATGATAGGAGAGCTTAGACTTCTTTCTCACCATACCCTAGTAAAGACTATGCCTTGAGAGCGTGAAATAACTTATCAAATTGGCTTGGCGCTTTGAGCTAAGCCCACGATCCTCAATTGTAGGCGGTGGCGTCTCGCTGGCCTTGAAAAGCACTTTCCATATATCCTCGTGCGTTGTGCTGAAGAGCTCTAGCAGCGTCTGGTGCTTGGCCGAATCGAATTTCCACAAATGGCAAGTCTGGCGTTGGCACGGGAGGATCCGACGGATGAGCATAACCTATATCACATTGACAAGCTTGATCTTGTTGTATATCATATTCTGGATACACATCTGGAGCCTTGTCAGCTTGTCTGGAGAACCCCAGGTTAAGCCCTTCTCTTGCCAGGAGGTAAGCCGCATCGGAGCTCCGGATCGGAATTCGGGGGCCACCGTCCAGTTGATGTCGCACGTCTTGGTGATGTAGAACCACCCCGATTGCTACCCATTCACCGTTTCCATGAAGGAGCCTTCGAGCCAGGTGACGTTGGGCATCCTACCCAACATAGCTCCTCCGCACTCTGCCTGTTTACCGCTCACCACCTTCGGCTTCACATTGAAGGTCTTCAGTCATAGGCCGAAATGAGGTGGGATGCGGAGAAAGGCCTCGCACACGACTATAAATGCCGAGATGATGAGGATAAAGTTGGGGGCTAGATCATGGAAATCTAGCCCATAATAAAACATCAGTCCGCGGACAAACGGGTGGAGAGGGAATCCTAGCCCACGGACAAAATGCGTGAGGAACACCACTCTCTCATGAGGCTCGGGGGTGGGGACCTGTCCCTTGGATGGAAGTCGATAAACGATCTCTTTGGCCAGGTATCCGGCCTCTCGGAGCTCCTCTATATCTTTCCTCTTAATGGAGGAGGGCATCCACTTGCCGCCGGCTCCGGATCCGGACATGGTTGAATGCTTTCTCGAGACTTGGAAATGAGAACTTGGGCGTTGGAGCTCAAGAACGGAGAAGCAGGAAGAAAGCATGGGAGAAGAAAGGGGAGTCTTATCTCTTTATAAGGGCGGTGAATATCGAACGCCCCCCCCATTCACCTTAAAATTCTCCTGCTCCCAAGGGTTGTGTAAATGGCACGGTTGGGTTACCCACACCCATGTTGATGAGAATCCTGTAATAAGGGGACATGATCTTTGCTTTGACAAGACGTGCCAATGACAACCGCGTCTCAAAACGTGGGGCGAAAAACAGTTCGAAATTATGACCGGACAGGCGTGACATCACATTACTAAAGTTGTTAGCAGATTGGACTCGTGTATTATATTCTCTCTGCAATTGTGTGCGGTATGTGTTACAGGTCCGGACACGATCAATTCGTCAAGAGGCTATTTGGGATTTCGGAATGAGAAACCCGCCTTGCAATGCCGAAGACAGCACTACGCGCCGGATACCTTGTCATTGAAGCTAGGTTCAGGGGCTACTGAGGGAGTCCTGGACTAAGGGGTCCTCGGGCATCCGGCCTGTTATCTATGGGCTGGACTGATGGGCTGTGAAGACATGGAGACTAAAGAATGTACCCGTGTCCGGATGGGACTCTCCTTGGCGTGGAAGGCAAGCTTGGCGAACAATTATGAAGATTCCATCTTCTCTATGTAACCCAAGATCCCTCCGGTGTCTATATAAACCGGAGGGTGTAGTCCGGAAAGGATATACTCAATACCTTAGTCATACAGGCTAGACTTCTTGGGTCTAGCTATTATGATCTCGTGGTAGATCAACTCTTGTAACACTCATATTCATAAATATCAATCAAGCAGGAAGTAGGGTCTTAGCTCCATAGAGAGGGCCTGAACCTGGGTAAACATCGTGTCCCCTGTCTCCTGTTAACATCAATCTTAGATGCACAGTTCGGGACCCCCTACCCGAGATCCGCCGGTTTTGACACCGACACTCGTCCCCGACCGCCACTCATAATGAAGGAAATCAATAAATAAATCATCCTCCGACTTCATCACATAACGGTTCACCATACGTGCATGCTACGGGAATCACGAACTTCAACACAAGTATTTCTCAAATTCACAACTACTCAACTAGCATGACTCTAATATCACCATCTCCATATCTTAAAACAATTATCAAGTATCAAACTTCTCATAGTATTCAATGCACTTATATGAAAGTTTTTATTATTCATAAAAGCAAATTACCATGCTATTCTAAAGGACTCTCAAAATAATATAAGTGAAGCATGAGAGATCAATAATATATATAAAATAAAACCACCATCGTGCTCTAAAAGATATAAGTGAAGCACTAGAGCGAAAACTATATAGCTCAAAAGATATAAGTGAAGTACATTTAGTATTCTAATAAATTCTGATTCATGTGTCTCTCTCTCAAAAGGTGTGTACAGCAAGGATGATTGTGGTAAACTAAAAAGCAAAGACTCAAATCATACAAGACTCTCCAAGCAAAACACATATCATGTGGTGAATAAAAATATAGCTCCAAGTAAAGTTACCGATGAACGAAGACAAAAGAGGGGATGCCTTCCAGGGCATCCCCAAGCTTAGGCTTTTTGGTGTCCTTGTATTTACCTTGGGGTGCCTTGGGAATCCCCAAGCTTAGGCTCTTGCCACTCCTCCTTCCATAATCCATCAAATCTTTACCCAAAACTTGAAAACTTCACAACACAAAACTTAACAAGAAAATCTCGTGAGCTCCGTTAGCGAAAGAAAAGAAAACACCACTTCAAGGTACTGTAATGAACTCATTCTTTATTTATATTGGTGTTAAACCTACTGTATTCCAACTTTTCTATGGTTTATAAACTCCATTACTGGCCATAGATTCATCAAAATAAGCAAACAACACACGAAAGACAGAATCTGTCAAAAACAGAACAGTCTGTAGTAATCTATAACTAACACAAACTTCTGGAACCCCAAAAATTCTAAAATAAACTTCTGGACGTGAGGAATTTATCTATTAATCATCTTCAAAAAGAATTACCTAAATATAACTCTCCAAAAACAAATGGCAGCAATTCTCGTGAGCGCTAAAGTTTCTGTTTTTATAGCAAGATCAAAAAGACTTTCCCCAAGTCTTCCCAACGGTTCTACTTGGCACAAAAACGAATTAAACACAAAAAACACAACCAAAACATAGGCTAGATAAATTATTTATTGAACAACATCAATGAAAAACATTGGGTTGTCTCCCAACAAGCGCTTTTCTTTAAAGCCTTTTAGCTAGGCAAAAGATTTCAACGGTGCTCACATGAAAGACAAGAATTGAAGCACAAAGAGAGCATCATAAAACACGTGACAAACACATCTAAGTCTAACATACTTCCTATTCATAGGCATATTATAGGCAAACAAATTGTCAAGGCAAGCAAAAACTAGCATATGAAAGGAAGCGGAAAGAAACAATAGCAATCTCTTAACGAGAGGTAATTTAGTAACATGAAAATTTCTACAACCATATTTTCTTCTCTCGTAATAATTACATGTGGGATCATAAGCAAATTCAACAAAATAGCTATCACATAAAATATTCTCAACATGATCCACATGCATGCAAAGTTGACACTCTTCCGAAATAGTGGGATCTAAAGTTGACACTCTTCCAAACCCACATTCAATATTATTGCAAACAATATAATCAATCTCATATTCATCATGGGGCTTAAATAAATTTTCAAGATCATAAGAAGAATCACCCCAATCATGATCATTGCAAAAAGTAGTAGACATAGCAAAACTAGCATCCCCAAGCTTAGGATTTTGCATATTATAAGCACAATTGAAATTAATAGAATTTATACTATCATCATTGCAATCATGCTTTCTGTTCAAAGATCCATCGTGAATCACTCCATAAAGTACTTCATCACAATTTTTAGATTCACGAATTTCAAGGAAAACTTCATAAAGATAATCTAGTGCACTAAACTTACTAGCAATTAGTTCATCATAATTGGATCTCTTAAAAAGATTAGCAAGCGAGATGAGGATCCATAGATCTTAGGTTCTCTGTTTAGCAATAAATAAACAACTGTTCCAACCAAACGAGCAAACGAGCCAAGTAAGACATCAAAGCAAATGGAAAGACTAATAGAAGAAGGGCGAATAAAATGGCAAAGGTGAAGTGGGGGAGAGGAAAACAAGAGGCAAATGGCAAATAATGTAATGCGAGGGATAAGAGTTGTGATGGGTACTTGGTATGTCTTGACTTGGCGTAGATCTCCCCAGCAACGGCGCCAGAAATCCTTCTTGCTACCACTTGAGCATGCGTTGGTTTTCCCTTGAAGAGGAAAGGGTGGTGCAGCAAAGCAACATAAGTATTTCCCTTAGTTTTTGAGAACCAAGGTATCAATCCAGTAGGAGACCACGCGCAAGTCACCTCGTACCTACACAAACAAATAAGAACCTCGCAACCAACGCGATAAAGGGGTTGTCAATCCCTTCACGGCCACTTGCAAGAGTGAGATCTGATAGAGATAATAATAATAAGATAAATATTTTTGGTATTTTTATGATTTAGATTGAAAGTAAAGATTGCAAAATAAAATAGATTGGAAACTTGTATGATGGAGAATAGACCCGGGGGCCATATGTTTCACTAGTGGCTTCTCTCAAGATAGCATAAGTATTACGGTGGGTGAAATAATTACTGTCGAGCAAGTGATAGAAAAGAGAATACTTACAAGAATATCTAGGTATGATCATGTATATAGGCATCACATCAGTGACAAGTAGACCGACTCCTTCCTGCATCTACTACTATTACTCCACACATCGACCGCTATCCAGCATGCATCTAGAGTATTAAGTTCATAAGAATGGAGTAACACTTTAAGCAAGATGACATGATGTAGAGGGATAAACTCATGCAATATGATATAAACCCCATCTTTTTATCCTCGATGGCAACAATACAATACGAGTCATTTCCCCTACTGTCACTGGGATCGAGCATCGCAAGATTGAACCCAAAGCTAAGAACTTCTCCCATTGCAAGAAAGATCAATCTAGTAGGCCAAACCAAACTGATAATTCGAAGAGACTTGCAAAGATAACCAATCATACATAAAAGAATGCAGAGAAGATTCAAATATTGTTCATAGATAGTCTTGATCATAAACCCACAATTCATCGGATCTCGACAAACACACCGCAAAAGAAGATTACATCGAGTAGATCTCCAAGAGAATCAAGGAGAACTTTGTATTGAGATCCAAAGAGAGAGAAGAAGCCATCTAGGTAATAACTATGGACCTGAAGGTCTGAGGTAAACTACTCACACATAATCGGAGGGGCTATGGTGTTGATGTAGAAGCCCTCCATGATCAATGCCCCCTACGGCGGAGCACCGGAAAAGGCCCCAAGATGGGATCTCATGGGTACAAAAGGTTGCGGCGGTGGAATTTGGTTTTCGTGGTGCCCTATGATGTTTTCAGGGTACGTAGGTCGATATATGAGGAAGAAGTAGGTCGGTGGAGCCACGAGGGGCCCACGAGGGTGGAGGGCGTGCCCAGGGGGTAGGCACGCCCCCTGCCTCGTGGCCTCCTCGTTGATTGCTTGACGTCCACTCCAAGTCCTCTGGATCATGTTTGTTCCAAAAATCACGCTCCCGAAGGTTTCATTCCGTTTGGACTCCGTTTGATATTCTTTTTCTGCAAAACACTGAAATAGGCAAAAAAAACAGCAATTTGGGCTGGGCCTCTGGTTAATAGGTTAGTCCCAAAAATAATATAAAAGTGTATAAGTAAGCCCATTAAACATCCAAAACAGAATATATAATAGCATGAAACAATCAAAAATTATAGATATGTTGGAGACATATCAGTGACGACTGAGCAGTTCGGGTTTGGGACAACTTTCGGACACGCGCGAGGGGGTTTGACAGAAGGCCATGGAGGTAAGGGGGTTTGATTGGCTCAGAGAAGAGAGAGAAGAGAGCGTTCCGGTTATTATGAGAGAAGGTTAACAAAGACAAGGAAGAAGCGGCGACTATGAGCAGATGCAAGTTTTATGAAAACATGCAGATGCAATATTCATGGTGACATGATGAATGCAACAAACAAATAATTAACACATCTGACATGCAAAACATGGAAGGCGTCTGGAGCGTCGGTCTCGGGTCGTTACAGGCATTGAGGTCATTGATCTCAACCGAATAATTTCTCATGTCTTGGACGAGATCAGACAATAGATAAATTACTTTAGAGGGAATAGGGAAGGATGCCACTTCTCCATCAAATAGGTTCTCCACAAATCTGTCTAGTTGCTCCATAATGAATACTTGATTGAAATTATGCAGCGCATCAGAATCAACTTGAGCTTGTGCAACAGTTGGTGCAGTTTGTGCCACATTTTTCTCGGATGGAGGAATTGAGGCCAATGGTTGAGTCAACTTGGCAGCAAATTTTGCAGCCTGTTCTTTCACAATCTCAGCTCTAGGAGCATTCTGTTCGATAGAAGGGGCTTTAATTTTCTTCGTCTTTGTCTTCGGGAGCTTTTCTATTGGCTTGGTAGTGCAGATAGGGGCATCAACTACCAAATTATGCAGATCAATTGCATCGGGATGAGGAGTTGTGTTTACTTTGTCAACCATTGTGACAGTGGTCGAAGGGCCCTTTCTTTTCAACGGATTCTTCTTCTGAGGTGCAGTTGGAACAAGACTTGCTAGAAGATCAGGTAGAATAATGGATGTAGTGACATTCACTTGTTCGGAGAGAGTTGTGTCAATTTCTTCTCTCATGAGCGGAGGATCATCCTGATCAGAAGAATCACTTTCAGGCTCAACTGGTTTAGCTGGCCTTTTCCTTGGTGCACTCTTTTTCTTCAGAACAACAGATTTTGGATCATGTTTGTTCTTTGAACGGCGTTCGACTTTTCCTTCAGTCCTTTTCTTTTTGACGTCTAATTTGATGAGATGACGATTTTCTTCTTCTAGTGCCTATTCTTTTTTAGCCTTCTTGGCTCTCTTTTCAGCATTTTTGAGGCGCTTGGCCTTTTCTTCGGTGTATGAGTCAGGTGTCTTGAGAGAGGAGTCATGAGCATTAGGAGGTGGTGGAGGCCTTTGTTGGGTCTCACCTGCTCGTATGAGTCCAATTTCGCGATAGTCACCCCATGGGGGATGGAAAGCAAAGTTTTCTTGGCATATCGAGGATAAATCATTTTGTAGTTGAACCAGTTCCATACCCAGTGACGATGAATCTTTTGCACACGCCTTTTTATCTTAGTCGAATCTTCTCTAGGAACTGTGTTGTAGTCATCATGAGAGATATACTATGCCAAATTTTTGAGAGGTTGCCTACCACCTTTCCTTTTCTTCGGAGTATCTGCTTCTTGCTCATTTCCATTTGGTTCAGATCTCTTTCTCTTGCTGGTAGACAGGCCTACCGTTGGGCCCTTTGCATTTGGTGCTTTGGATTCATCTGTTGTGCCCATGAGTACCTCTTCCTCATCAGCAATACTGTGCGGTTTGGTAGAATCCTCAATAGAATGCATACACCTATGAATAAGAATAGGTGCGAAGGAAAATGGGGACAGGGTCACAAATGCTCTCAGCGAATGTTTTTTCCGAACAAATAGCATTTTGAGGAAGAGTCAGATACTGACTTTGCGAAATGGTTCAACTGAATGAAACAAATAGAACGAGCTAGTAGGTCCAAAGAAAATAGTAGACAAAGAGCTAGGCATATCATTCGAGCAAAACATAACACAAACCCTAGATCTGAGACATTCGGGTGCGAGGAACAACTACAAACCACATCCGCACTAGAAGGGTAAAAAGCTAGATCCAAGATATGCAATAAAATCATAGATAAATAATCACTTGTGAACTTGACACATGAAGGATGGAGGTCTGAGTTCTTACCACACGTACCCTAGCTTGGTGACGTACAACAACTACGACAGTGCAAGGAAGAAGATGTCCCGCGGCGACCTAGAGTGACTCCGATGACCTCTTTCCGGTAGTTAAGGTGGCAAGGGTTTCCACGGAGTGGAGGCGAGGAGGAAGAGAGTAAAGGTGGACAAAGGAGCGGTTCAGTATATATCTATAGGCGAATGGAAATAACCGCACACCAAGGATTTGATCGAACGGTCTCTAAGCAGAGGCGATTGCGATTCAAAGGTTGGGCTGGACTGGCAGATGATGTATTGCATGTGGCAAACATCATAAAATATCATGGTCGGGACTTGGGTGGAAACCCCAAATTTTCGACAGCTTTCGCCAAAACAGATTAATGTTCAGACCGAATCTTAATCGTGGTCAAGGACACCAGATAAGGTTTCGTTCCAGATAAAATTTGAGCATTTGAAATAGATTAGCATAGAATGGAAGAGATAGAACAGAGGGAAAACATGGTCATAGGCATTTCACTCAGAAAGATAAACACAAACACTCGAGCAAATTGCTATGAGGGAAATGCATTCGGACAAACACTAAAACTTTTGGTCGAGAAGAAATTCAATGAAAGAGAATTGTGGTGGCGTAACCCACCGAAGAACTGTGTGACCCCGAGCGCCACACAATTATCGTGGCACATTTAGTATAGTTCTTCATTAATGTATTCACTCTCAAAAAGAACATTTCACTTTGTCGAAATTTTCAAACTCTTCGAGTGTTATGCACCCATTCCTTCTAAGATGTGGAAGTGTTAGCACAGGTCCCGAGTCTAGCTTACTGCATGTTTGCGAAATCTAGGATATTTAGCTCACACCGTAAAGCACATAATATTTTCTCATTGACAGGCTTGGTGCAGCGAGATTGTCTTTGGTCTTGACATGATTGATAACGATATCCTCTCGAGCAACATGATCGCAAATAAAATGATGTCTTATGGAAATGTGCTTCCGCGAGAATGTTGCACATGATTGTGTGCAATTTTGATGGCACTTTCATTATCACAATTGTCGGTACAACAAACCCCAGGTATGTTGCCCGGGCTGTACACAGGCTCGAGAGCAAGGCTACGACATCCAAGAACAAGTTGAAGAGATAGCTCTTTGAGAAATCAAGGAGCGGATCAAGAAGACCAAGTCAAGCTGAAGGAGCAAGATACCACTAAAGAAAAACCTCCCTTGCCGGGCAGGCGAGCCTGGCGAGGTCAAGGTTACCCCGAAGACGAACCTCAAGACTGCCCGGCAAGCTTACCGGAGATACCAATGGCAAACTGCCCCACCAAGGCTCCAGCGCTCCACCTCACAGCAACGCAAGTCACCGATCGGTGCAGTGTCAAGCCCCTAAGTGACTGTTATTTGACACATGGCAACCACTTCCGAAGGAAATCACCTCCAAATGACACTTGTCCAGAGACGTGTCAAGCAGACAGACGAAAAGGTGGCCGAATAGCCCGTCAAGGCTTGCCGAGCACACCATGATGTGACTCTAAGCGGCGCATTTAATGTTCTCTACCCTGTCTGCAGAGTTAGGTATGATAGCACAGTTTGCTATCTAATCAGTACGCAATGACTGATTCGCCATTCTGGTGACCCCTTGATCTATAAAAGGAGGGCCATGGCATCCCTAGAAAGGATTCAGACCCTTGTACACTCATATGCGCGTAGCAGCTTTCGCCCCAAGGCAACCCTGCTGGGCTAGAGCGCCGCGTCTCCACCATGGTCCCTTCATCAATCCACCAAAGTAGGAGTAGGGTCTTACGCCTCGCGGCGGCCCGAACCTAGGTAAAACTGCCCGCGTGATCTCTGATGTCGCTTGAAGCTACGTTGGTATTTCCCCAAAAAGGAAGGGATGATGCAGCACAACGGCGGTAGGTATTTCCCTCAGATATGAAACCAAGGTTATCGAACCAGTAGGAGAACCAAGCAACACAACGTAAACATCACTTGCACACAAATAACAACTACTCGCAACCTGACGTGTAAAAGTGGTTGTCAATCCCTTTCGGGTAGCGGCGCCCCAAGATGGGCAAATAGACTTGAGAGAGTTGTAAATACTGATAGATCGAACGCCAAATAAAATAAATTGCAGCAAGGTATTTTTGTATTTTTGGTTTAGTAGATCTGAAAATAAAAAGGCAAATAAAAATATATCACAAAGGCAAATAGTATGAGGAACAGACCTGGGAGCCGTAGGTTTCACTAGTGGCTTCTCTCGAGAAAAATAGCAAACGGTGGGTAAACAAATTACTATTGGGAAATTGATAGAACTTCAAATACTCATGACTATATCCACACAATGATCATTACATAGGCATCACATCCAAGATTAGTAGAATGACTCCTGCCTGCATATACTACTATTACTCCACACATCGACCGCTATCCAGCATCATCTAGTGTATTAAGTTCATGGAGAAATGGAGTAAAGCAATAAGAACGATGACATGATGTAGACAAGATCCATCTATGTAGGGATAGATCCCATCATTTTATCCTTATTAGCAACGATACATATGTGTCGGTTCCCCGTCTGTCATTGGGATCAAGCACTGTAAGATCGAACCCACTACAAAGCACCTCTTTGCACTGCAAGATAAATAGATCAGGTTTGCCAAACAAAACCCAAATATCGGAGAAGAAATACGAGGCTATAAGCAATCATGCATAAAAGAGATCAAAGAAACTCAAATACTTACATGGATATAAAAAGATAGATCTGATCATAAACTCAAAGTTCATCTGATCCCAACAAACACACCGCAAAAAGAGTTACATCATATGGATCTCCAAGAGACCATAGTATTGAGAATCAAACGAGAGAGAGGAAGCCATCTAGCTACTAACTACGGACCGGACGGTCTACAAAGAACTACTCACGCATCATCGGAGAGGCACCAATGGAGGTGGTGATCCCCATCCATGATGGTGTCTCGATAGGATCTGGTGGTTCTGGACTCTACGGCGGCTGGAATTGACTTTCGTAGACTCCCCTAGGGTTTTTGGAATATTGGGGTATTTATAGAGCAAATAGGCGGTTTGGGGCAGCCGAGGTGAGCACAACCCACCAGGGCGCGCCTAGGTCTCCTGGCGCGCCCTGGTGGGTTGTGCTCTCCTCGGAGCACCCCCAGGCATAGCCTTGGCCCATTACGTGTCTTCTAGTCCCAAAAATCTCCGTAAAGTTTCGTTGCATTTGGACTCTATTTGGTATTGATTTTTTGCGATGTAAAAACCATGCAAAAAACAGTAACTCGCACTTGGCACTATGTCAATAGGTTAGTACCAAAAAATGATATAAAATGATTATAAAACATCCAAGATTGATAATATAACAGCATGGAACAATCAAAAAATATAGATATATTGGAGACGTATTAATGTCTGTCGTGCTACGCTATGCCCTCCACTCTTTGTGCAACGTGCCCCCCCCCCCCCGTCGAACCACAAAGGGGCCGATGGCCCCATAGGTGGTCATGGTTTCCCACGACATATTTGTCGCACCAGGAGGGGGCAGTGCTTGTGTGAACCTGAGGAGTGTACGCAGTGCGTCATCATCATCATCATTATCATTATCATCATCATCATCTGCTTCTTCTTCTTCTTCTTCTTCAACGGCTACATCATCCATGGAGCCCAAGAAGAAGCCCGGTGCCGCAGCTCACCCGTCCGCCTCGAAGGCCACATCACACACGGCCGCTGATGCAGTGGGGGCTACAGGGACGCACGGGGATGTGGACGCTGCGGCGGACGTGGCCGGCCCAAGCGGTATTGTCACCACCTCCCGTGTGACCGAAACGGGAGCAGGAGGCACCGAAGAAGAACAGCACCAGCAGCATCCCAGCGGCCATTTTCAACGAGGTATGGGTGGAGAGATCATTCCGGCTGCACCTCTGTGACGCCCCGAGACCGATGTGCCAGGTGTCTTCCAGTTATTCGCTGTTGTTGCCCTGTCTTTGCTTGTGTGTCGCATCTTCTCATGTCATCATGTGCATTGCATCATCATGTTTTCAAAACCTGCATCCGTCCGGGTTCCGCCAGTTCCGTTCATTGTCCGTTCTAAGTTCAACCACACTTGCACGCGCCCACGGCATGTCCAAAATATTATTTTATAAGTGGCCGGAAAATGTTCTCGGATTGGGTTGAAAGTTGGTGTGTGGTCTTATTGCAGTGTAGATAGACCGCCTGTAAACTTTCATCACATTTGGAGTCTGTTTGATAGCCCAACCGTTAACTAAAGCGGCAGTATAGCCGGTGTAACGTCGGACGTTTTTGGTCTCTGGAAACCGTGTCGGGCTGTTTCTCTCCCCTCTTCTCTCAGACCAACCCGCTCTCCACAGTCCACCTAGGCCCAGCCTAACCCTCTCTGCACAGTGCATCGACCCCTCGCGCGTGTCCGAAGCTGTCTCAGACCCGACCCGGACAGTTGTCACCGTTGGGTCCGGATCATCCCCAAACATCTACAAAACGTCTCCGTTTTGTTAATTGGACTTCCTAACATATTTTTTTCCGTCCGTCTGATTACGATCGGAGGGACGAGATAGCCCCTAGCCTAACCTACCCGCTATATATATCAGTCTATCCGAAGACCAGATCCCTAATTTCTAGCGATCCTCCGTCGCCGCCACTCTCTTCCATCTCCCTCAGGATCCTTTCCGATCTACTCCACCTCGTTTTCTGCAGCCAACCAACCCGCATCGCTCGCCGATTTCCTCGTGCCCGAGGCCTCCAAATCACTCCTCGCCGGCAACCAGCGCCACCAGGCCGTGCCCTGCGCCCTTCCTCCCCTGCTCCTTTCCCTTCCTTCTTTCTCCCCCTCATACGCGCAAGCTCTCCCCTTGTTCTCTTCTTCTTCTTCACAGGGAACCGAGACGCCAGTGCCGTCATTCATCTGCTTCATCTACTTCTAGCAGGACCACGAGGCACGCCCGCAGCCCCGTACGCGTTGCCGCCGTCGTCTTCTTGCCGCAGCCCAAGCGCTGTCCCGAGCCCCGCCTGCTCCTTCCAGTCCGCCGCCATCTCCCAATGCCCTCGGCTTTGCTGCCCCTTCGCCTCGCTCGCCAGAGCTCTACTCCAGGCGCCGCCCGCAGCTCTGCGTCGACTAGAGGATGAGCACTTTGACCCCGCTCGAGCTGTTGACCGAGTCCTCCTGCCTTGCTCGATCTGGACCAGGAGGGTCCCGAGCTTCTCCACCGTTGCTGTCTCAGCTGAGCGCCGCCCTGGTTCCCTTTCTCTCCTTCCTTCGGTCCCCTCATCTCATCTCTCTCTCTCTGTTTTGCGTTGCGCCGTCATCGTTGCTGTAGAGCCCCTGCCGACCAGCGCGTCGAGCTCCGCCACCGGAGACCCCCGTTGCTGCTTTGCTGCTCGCCCCGCCGACCAGTTCAGGGCGAAGCCGCCCCCTCTTGGAGTCTCGCCAAATCCCTGCCTTGCTGCCAAGACCTCGCCGGAGCCCCTCGATGTCCGCAGTCGCGGTCCCTTGCTCCTCCACAACCCCGAGCTCGGAGCCGTCCTCTGCTCCTGCGTCGAGCATCGCCTCTTCTGCCGGATCCCGCCGTCAAGCTGCCGCTTCCGGACTCCAGCCGCTCAAGTACTGCCTCGCCGCGCCTCTGCTTCACGCGAGCAGGGACGAGACGACTGCTGCAGCCCACACATCGTCGAGCGTTGACCGCATCGCCCCAAGTCAGCCTCCTGTGTTCTTGGGCCAGAAGCGCGCAGTAGGCCCAGTGCCTCCTCACCCAGCCAGCCTCAAAAGCCCAATGTGAGCAGCCCCTTCTAGCCCCTATGCACTGTTGGGTCTGTCTCAGATTCGGCCCAGTGGATGTTTTTTCTTGGTTCTGCGATTTTTCTATTTACCAGGGTTTTACAGTTTTGCAGTTTAACCCTTGCACTTCATGCATATAAAAACTCATCAACCTTGCATCTTATTAAAATGTATTATATATGGAAAATGTTTAGAATTATGTGTATGTTAATTATATCCAATTTTCAACCATGTTTAAAATATTTAAAATGATGTTTGTTTAAATTTGCTCCTATGCCATGCTAAAATGCTTTAAGTCATAACTAATTAACCGTAGCTCCGAACTTAATAAACTTTATATGTAAATGGGGTAGAAAAATGCCTATTTTAACATGGTGACATCTCTTTGCATGTTTAACAACTCTAAAATTGTGTTTAGGGCAGATCAGTACCAAACCTAAAATATGCACATGAGGAGTTTCCGGACTTGTTGTTTTGTTGTTCCGGCCTCATAATTTAAACTTTCCTAGATAGGTAGTTTTCTTTTGATTCACCCTCTTTCCATGTTTAACAACATTTAATATTGTTTGGTACATAAACAAGATCAAACTAAATAAGTCACGTGGTGTTTCGTCAATATGTAACGGAGTAGCATACTGAGCTCCACTTAATTTATAGGATTGCTTGTGCACTTTGCCATGCCATGCCTCATTAAACCGGACATGCATCATACTTGTTTGCGCATCGTGCCATGCTTATGTGATGATTGTTTACTATGTTGTTTGCTTTCTTTCTGGTGTACTTCTTCTTGGTAATCCGGTAACATTGCGTTTGTGAGGATCCGTTGGCTACGTCCGTTTGTCTTCTTCATGGACTCATTCTTCTTTCTTGTGGGATCTCAGGCAAGATGACCATACCCTCGAAATCCCTTCTATCTTTGCTTGCTAGTTGCTCGCTCTTTTGCTATGCCTATGCTGCGATACCTACCACTTGCTTATCATGCCTCCCATATTGTTAAACCAAGCCTCTAACCCACCTTGTCCTAGCAAACCGTTGTTTGGCTATGTTACCGCTTTGCTCAGCCCCTCTTATAGCGTTGTTAGTTGCAGGTGAAGATTGGAGTTTGTTCCTTGTTGGAACATGGATATTATTGTTGGGATATCACAATATCTCTTATTTAATTAATGCATCTATATACTTGGTAAAGGGTGGAAGGCTCGGCCTTATGCCTGGTGTTTTGTTCCACTCTTGCCGCCCTAGTTTCCGTCATATCGGTGTTACGTTCCCGGATTTTGTGTTCCTTACGTGGTTGGGTTATAATGGGAACCCCTTGACAGTTCGCCTTGAATAAAACTCCTCCAGCAAGGCCCAACCTTGGTTTTACCATTCGCCACCTAGCCTTTTTCCCTTGGGAGTCACGCATCTTGAGGGTCATCTTTATTTTAACCCCCCCGGGCCAATGCTTGTCTAAGTGTTGGTCCGAACTAGAGTCCTTTGCAGCGCCACCTCGGGGAAACTCGAGGTTTGGTTTTAGTTGTACGGAGCGCTCATGCGGTGTTGCCCTGAGAACGAGATATGTGCAGCTCCTATCAGGATGTCGGCGCATCGGGCGGTCTTGCTGGTCTTGTTTTACCTATCAAAATGTCTTGTAACTGGGATTCCGAGCCTGATCGGGTCTTCCCGCTAGAAGGAATATCCTTCGTTGACCGTCAGAGCTTGTGATGGGCTAAGTTGGGACACCCCTGCAGGGATATGATCTTTCGAAAGTTGTGCCCGCGGTTATGGGCAGATGGGAATTTGTTAATGTCCGGTTGTAAAAAAGCTGAAGTTGACCTTAATTAAAATACATCAACCGTGTGTGTAACCGTGATGGTATCTTTCCGGCGGAGTCCGGGAAGTGAACACGGTGTTGGAGTTATGTTTGATGTAGGTTGTTCTAGGATCACTTCTTGATCATAGTTTTATCGGCCGTGCCTTGCCTTCTCTTCTCGCTCTCATTTGCGTATGTTAGCCACCAAATATGCTAGTCGCTTGCTGTAGCTCCACCTCATACCATTACCTTACCTATAAGCTTAAATAGTCTTGATCACGAGGGTGTGAGATTGCTGAGTCCCCATGACTCACAGATACTTCCAAAACCAGCTTGCAGGTGCCGTTGAACCGTGCAGATGACGCAACCAAGCTCAAGGAGGAGCTCGATGAAGATCTTGCCCTTTGTGTTGCTTCGTTCTAGTTGATCAGTAGTGGAGCACAGTTGGGGTCGATCGGGGATCTGTGTAGCATTTGGGGTAGTCTTATTTTATTTTGGCTCCGTAGTCGGGCCCTGATTGTATTTGGATGATGTAATGCTTTATTCATGTATTTGTGTGAAGTGGTGATTGTAAGCCAACTATTTATCTTTTCCCTTATTGTATTACATGGGCTATTTGCAAAGATTACCTCACTTGCGACATTGATTTCAATGCGGTTATGCCTCTAAGTCGTGCTTCGACACGTGGGAGATATAGCCGCATTGAGGGCGTTACAACCTCTCTGCCTCGCCGAAGGGCATAGCTGCAGCGGTGGCACTCGCTCTAGGGAGAACTGCAACTCTCTGGCCGCTCCCGCTGCGGGCGCGGCCGCAGGGCATGCGCCGCCCCAGGGATGAGCTGGCCCAGCCGATGTGCTAAACGGAGCCGCCGAACCCCAAGCGACTCCACCTCGTCACCACGCCACCCTAGCGACTGGCTCATGACGACGAGAACACAGCGCAGCCACTACTGGCACCATCAGGAGTCAGGCGACGCTACGATCTACATCGTCATCCATGCTCTCGGTGTTCTGGGAACCATGGCACCCAGACTTGCCTACTTGCGCCCCACGGCGTGGCTCCTTCAACGGTCTGGTACGACCCATATTCAACACCTTCAAGGAAGACCCTCGCGAGGGGGCAAGCCTCGCGAGGAGGACGACATCAAGACCTCCGGAGGGAGTGGCCTCCTCATGCTGGCTCCCGAGGAGCAGGGATTTCTATGTGGGCGCCCACCTCATGAGGTCGAGGTGACGCCAGCCATGACAACCAAGGCTAGGCGAGCGCCAGCGGGTGCAGAACAACAGGTTTTCTCTTTGGTGCTAAGGAGGCAAGCGCAAGTGCGGGGTCCCGAGGAATCACCCAAAGGTTTCCATTAACGCGGAATAAGACCAAGACCACCAGGACGGCAAGATGGATGTCATCACCGAGCCTACCGCAGCGTCTCGACCAGAAGCTTTGCAGGCGAAGACCACCTTTGGTTAGGATATGATGTGCTTCTTGCCCCCCTTCAAAATTGGCCATTGTGGGATCCCTTGCCGCCTTTGCTTGGAGGAAGAGGACCAAGGCCACTATAAATATAGCTTAGCCACCACCATAGGAGAGGAGAGACTTCTCTTGCTCACACCCGCACTAGAACATACCTCGTGAGGTTGTTCTTCCTCTGTACCAGTTCATCCTCAGCCCCTCGCAAGGCTAATCCATGACAAAGCAGGATTAGGTATTACACCGCAAAGTGGCCCGAACCTAGGTAAACTGCTATGTCCGTTTTCTTCCTTGTGCATCGAGCTAGGCCATGGGGGCAATGAACGGGTTGGCTGGTGAGGTCGAGTTCTTCGCACACGCTCGAGAGTTCGAACCTTTCCTTGGGTCTGCGGAGCCCTGAATCCGACATTTGGCGCGCTAGGTAGGGGCGTGTCGAGGTCTACCTCTTCATCAGCCGCACTTCGCCCTCGTTGTTCAGTTCCCATGGTGGGCATCGCTCCTCCTGCTAGTCCGTCGGGCGCGTTCGGAGGCATCGCGTGCCTCCGAGCTTTCTCCACCTCTTTGCGACAGGTGCAGTGGCTGCCGAATTTTAGGCTAGAGTTGCCACCGTGGTACGACGGTGATACGTCTCCAACATATCTGTAATTTTTGATTGTTCCATGCTATTATATTATCTGTTTTGGATGTTTAATGGGCTTTAATATGCACTTTTATATTATTTTTGGGACTAACCTATTAACAGGAGGCCCAGTGCCATTTTCTGTTTTTTTTGCCTATTTCAGTATTTCACAGAAAAGGAATATCAAACGGAATCCAAACGGAACGAAACCTTCGCGAGGATCTTTCTTGGAGTACAAGTTTGGAAGTCCGCGAAGCTTCCATGAGGCAAGGGGCACGCCCGGGGGGTAGGCGCGCCCCCACCCTCGTGGGCCCCATGGAGTTCCACCGACGTACTTGTTTCGCCTCTATATACTCTTATACCCAAAAAACATCCAATAGAGCCACAAAACCACTTTTCCACCACCGCAACCTTCCATACCCGTGAGATCCCATCTGGGGGCGTTTTCCGGCGATCTGCCGGAGGGGGAATCGATCATAGAGGGCTTCTACATCACCACCATGGCCTCTTTGATGATGTGTGAGTAGTTTACCACAGATCTTCGAGTCCATAGTTATTAGCTAGATGGCTTCTTCTCTCTCTTTGGTTCTCAATACAAAGTTCTCCTCGATGTTCTTGGAGATCTATTCGATGTAATATTCTTTTGCGGTGTGTTTGTCGAGATCCAATAAATTGTGGATTTATGATCAAGTTTATCTACGAACAATATTTGGTTCTTCTCTGAATTCTTATATGCATGATTTGATATCTTTGCAAGTCTCTTCGAATTATCAGTTTAGTTTGGCCTACTAGATTGATCTTTCTTGCAATGGGAGGAGTGCTTAGCTCTGGGTTCAATCTTGCGGTGTCCTTTCCAAGTGATAGTAGGGGCAGCAAGACACGTATTGTATTGTTGCCATCGAGGATAAAAATATGGGGTTTATATCATATTGCTTGAGTTTATCCCTATAAATCATGTCATCTTGCCTAAAGCATTACTCTGTTCTTATGAACTTAATACTCTTGATGCATGTTGGATAGCGGTCGATCTGTGGAGTAATAGTAGTAGATGTAGAATCGTTTCGGTCTACTTAACACGGACGTGATGCCTATGTTCATGATCATGCCTAGATATTCTCATAACTATGCGCTTTTCTATCAATTGCTCGGCAGTAATTTGTTCACTCACCGTAATACATGGTATCATGAGAGAAGCCACTAGTGAAACCTATGGCCCCCGGGTCTATTTCATATAATATAAGTTTCTGATCTACAATTCTAGTTTACTATTTATTTTATTTTGCAATCATTACTTTTCAATCTATACAACAAAAATACCAAAAATATTTATCTTATTATCTTTATCATATCTAACTTTTGCAAGTGGCCGTGAAGGGATTGACAACCACTTTATCGCATTGGTTGCAAGGTTCTTGATTGTTTGTGCAGGTATTAGGAGACTTGCGTGTAGTCTCCTACTGGATTGATACCTTGGTTCTCAAAAACTGAGAGAAATACTTACGCTACTTTGCTGCATCACCCTTTCCTCTTCAAGGAAAACCAACGCATGCTCAAGAGGTAGTAAGAAAGATTTCTGGCACCGTTGCCGGGGAGATCTACGCTCAAGTCAAGACATACCAAGTACCCATCACAAACTCACATTACATTATTTGCTATTTGCCTCTCGTTTTCCTCTCCCCCACTTCACCTTTGCAGTTTTATTTGCCCTTTCTCCTTTGCCTTCTATCGTGGCCCTCTTGTTTGCTTAAAGCTTGTCTTTCCCTTATTGTGGCCAAACCTAAAGGCGCTAAGGGTTTCCCGGGTTTTAATAACTTGGATAACCCCTCTATCATTTCTAAGCTCATAAATAATAATGCTATGGAAAGACCCACCGGGGTTATCAATGAGAGTCAAAGTAATTTTGATGAAGATGACCCTAGAATTTTTCGTTATTTGCTTGATGAATCTTTGAAAGATACTTGGGATAGGCTGTTAAGGATCCGAGCCAGCTATGTACCCCAATATCAAATTGAAATATACTTAAAAAGTTTTTATGTTGGCTTAGCCGCTTCTTTCAAGCAAGTTTTAGATTCTATTTTTGAAGACGGTTTTCTTGAGGGGGATGCCGTCGATACTTATGAAAGTATGAAAGCTATATTCGGGAACCCCATGAGTTTGAAAGTTGAGTCCACCTCTCTTTTGTGTTTTTATCAGAATGAAATTATCAAAGAGATGAAGGCTAGCTTAGATGCAAATTTTTGTAGCGTACTTAATCCTTCTTCTACCATTAATGGCCACGTGATTTCACAAAATAGAAAGATAAATGCTTTAGATAAGAAAGTCTCTCTTTATCACCAAAAGGGAAAATATGACAATACCTAGATCTATTCTTGCTTTTATGCCTAGCTTGGGGCGTTAAACGACAACGCTTGTTGGGAGGCAACCCAATTTTATTTTTGTTCCATGCTTTTTGTTCCTGTTTAGTAATAAAATAAATCATATATCCTCTGTTATGATTGTGTTTTTATGTTTTAATTAGTGTTTGTGCCAAGTAAAGCCTTTAGGATCTTCTTGGGTGATTGTTATTTGATCTTTCTGAAAAAAACAGAAAGTATGTGCTCACGAGAATAATTTTCATTTTTTTACTAGAGAGCGATAAAATACCAATTCCAACTGTAGTAGATCAATATACAAATTATTTAGGTCTTCCTAATGTTTTAGAATTTTTGGAATTACAGAAGTATTTGAAACTTGCAGATTGCTACAGACTGTTCTGTTTTTGACAGATTTTGTTTGGCGTGTGTTGTTTGCTTATTTTGATGGATCTATGGCTAGTATCGGGGGGTATGAACCATATAGAAGTTGGAATACAGTTGGTTTAACACCAATATAAATAAAGAATGAGTTCATTACAGTACCTTAAAGTGGTGATTTGTTTTCTTATCCTAACGGAGCTCATGAGATTTTTTTGTTGAGTTTTGTGTTGTGAAGTTTTCAAGTTTTTGGGTAAAGATTTGATTGATTTTGGAACAAGGAGTGGCAAGAGCCTAATCTTGGGGATGCCCAAGGAACCCGAAGGTAAAATTCAAGGATAACCAAAACCCTAAGCTTGGGGATTCCCTGGAAGGCATCCCCTCTTTCATTTTCTTCTATCGGTAACTTCACTTGAGGCTATATCTTTATTCACCACATGCTATGTGTTTTGCTTGGAGCATCTTGTATGATTTTAGCCTTTGATTTTTAGTTTACCACAATCATCCTTGCTGTACACAACTTTTGGGAGAGACACACATGAATTGGAATTTATTAGAATACTCTATGTGCTTCACTTATATCTTTTGAGCTAGATAATTTTGCTCTAGTACTTCACTTATATCTTTTTAGAGTACGGTGGTGGTTTTATTTTAAAGAAATAATTGATCTCTCATGCTTCATTATATTATTTTGAGTCTTTTAGAACAACATGGTAATTTGCTTTGGTTATCATATTAGTCCTAATATGATAGGCATCCAAGATGGGTATAATAAAAACTTTCATATAGAGTGCATTGAATACCATGAGAAGTTTTATACTTGAGCATTGTTTTGAGATATGAAGATGGTGATATTAGAGTCATGCTAGTTGAGTATTTGTGAATTTTAGAAATACTTATTTTGAAGTTTGCAAGTCCCGTAGCATACACATATGGTAAGCGGTGTGTAACAAATTTGAAGCATGAGATGTTTCTTTGATTGTCCTCCTTACGAGTGGCGGTCGGGGACGAGCGATGGTCTTTTCCTACCAAACTACACCCTAGGAGTATGCGCGTAGTGCTTGGTTTTTGATGACTTGTAGATTTTTGCAATAATTATGTGAGTTCTTTGTGACTAATGTTGAGTCCATGGATTATACGCACTCTCACCCTTCCATCATTGCTAGCCTCTTCGGTACCGTGGATTGCCCTTTCACACCTTGAGAGTTGGTGCAAACTTCGCTGGTGCATCCAAACCCCGTGATATGATATGATCTATCACACATAAGCCCCCTTATATCTTCCTCAAAACAGCCACCATACCTACCTATTATGGCATTTCCATAGCCATTCGGAGATACATTACCATGCAACTTTCCGCCGTTCCGTTTATTTTGACACACTTCATCATTGTCATATTGCCTTGCATGATCATGTAGTCGACATCGTATTCGTGGCAAAGCCACCGCTCATAATTTTTATACATGTCACTCTTGAATCATTGCACATCCCGGTACACCGTCGGAGGCATTCATATAGAGTCATATTTTGTTCTAGTATCGAGTTGTAATTTTTGAGTTGTAAATAAATATAAGTGTGACGATCATCATTATTAGAGCATTGTCCCATGTGAGGAAAAAATAGAGAAAGGCCAAATAAAAAAAGAAGTCCCAAAAAGAGAGAAAAAGAGAGAAGGGACAATGTTACTATCCTTTTTCCACACTTGTGCTTGAAAGTAGCACCATGATCTTCATAATAGAGAGTCTCCTATTTTTTCACTTTATATACTAGTGGGAATTTTCATTATAGACCTTGGCTTGTATATTCCAACAATGGGCTTCCTCGAAATGCCCTAGGTCTTCATGAGCAAGGAAGTTGGATGCACACCCACTTAGTTTCTTTTGTCGAGCTTTCATACATTTATAGCTCTAGTGCATCCATTGCTTGGCAATCCCTACTCCTCGCATTGACATCAATTGATGGGCATCTCCATAGCCCGTTTATTAGCCGCATTGATGTGAGACTTTCTCATTTTTTCCTTCTCCTCACAACCTCCATCATCATATTCTATTCCACCTATAGTGCTATGTCCATGGCTCGCGCTCATGTATTGCGTGAAAGTTGAAAAAGTTTGAGAATACTAAAGTATGAAACAATTGCTTGGCTTGTCATCGGGGTTGTGCATGATGGGAGCATTTTGTGTGACGAAAATGAAGCATGGCCAAACTATATGATTTTGTAGGGATAAGCTTTCTTTGGCTATGTTATTTTGAGAAGACATAATTGCTTGGTTAGTATGCTTGAAGTATTATTATTTTCATGTCAATATTAAACTTTTGTCTTGAATCTTTCGGATCTGAATATTCATGCCACAATAAAGAAAATTACATTGAAAATTATGTTAGGAAACATTCCACATCAAAAATTCTATTTTTATCATTTACCTACTCAAGGACGAGCAGGAATTAAGCTTGGGGATGCTGATACGTCTCCAACGTATCTATAATTTTTTATTGTTCCATGCTATTATATTACCTGTTTTGGATGTTTAATGGGCTTTAATATGCGCTTTTATATTATTTTTGGGACTAACCTATTAACCGGAGGCCCAGTGCCAGTTTCTGCTTTTTGCCTATTTCAGTGTTCTGCAGAAAAGGAATATCAAACGGAATCCAAATGGAATGAAACCTTCGCAAGGATCTTTCTTGGAACAAATGCAACCCAGGAGACTTGGAGTACAAGTCTGGAAGTCCGCAAAGCTCCCACGAGGCAGGGGGCGCGCCCCCACCCTCATGGCCCCCATGGAGCTCCACCGACGTACTTCTTTCACCTATATATACTCTTATACCCTAAAAACATCCAAGAGAGCCACGGAACCACTTTTCCACCACCGCAACCTTCTGTACCCGTGAGATCCCATCTAGGGGCCTTTTTCGGCGATCTGTCGGAGGGGGAATTGATCACGGAGGGCTTCTACATCAACACCATAGCCTCTCCGATGATGTGTGAGTAGTTTACCATAGATCTTCAAGTCCATAGTTATTAGCTAGATGGCTTCTTCTCTCTCTTTGGTTCTCAATACCAATTTCTCCTCGATGTTCTTGGAGTTCTATTCAATGTAATATTCTTTTGTGGTGTGTTTGTCGAGATCTGATGAATTGTGGATTTATGATCAAGTTTACCTATGAACAATATTTGGTTCTTCTCCGAATTCTCATATGCACGATTTGATATCTTTGCAAGTCTCTTCGAATTATCGGTTTAGTTTGGCCTAATAGATTGTTCTTTCTTGCAATGGGAGAAGTGCTTAGCTTGGGGTTCAATCTTGCGGGGTCCTTTCCCAGTGATAGCAGGGGCAGCAAGGCACGTATTGTACTGTTGCCATCGAGGATAAAAAGATGGGGTTTATTTCATATTGCTTGAGTTTATCCCTCTACATCATGTCATCTTACCTAAAGCATTACTTTGTTCTTATGAACTTAATACTCTAGATGCATGCTGGATAGCGGTCGATGTGTGGAGTAATAGTAGTAGATGAAGAATCGTTTCGGTCTACTTAACACAAACATGATGCCTATGTTCATGATCATGCCTAGATATTCTCATAACTATGCGCTTTTCTCTCAATTGCTCGGCAGTAATTTGTTCACCCACCGTAATGCATGCTATCATGAGAGAATCCACTAGTGAAACCTATGGCCCCCGGGTCTATTTTATATCATATAAGTTTCCGATCTACAATTCTAGTTTTCTATTTATTTTATTTTGCAATCTTTACTTTTCAATCTGTACAACAAAAATACAAAAAATATTTATCTTATTATCTTTATCAGATCTCACTTTTGCAAGTGGCCGTGAAGGGATTGATGAAAGGATCGAGAAGAGGTGTCTGGAGGGAGGTGAATAGACTCCTAACAAAGATAAGTTGAAGTTTTTATTTTCTTCAAGTTAATGTAGAATTTTAGCTCAAGTTTAAACATTCACAATACATTCAAGCAAGCATGGCAAGAGTATATGATCAGCGAAAAGTAAAGCATGCAATTTGCAAGAATGTAAAGGGATGGGATTGGAGTGTGCAAACGAAATTGGAGACACGGAGATTTTTGGCATGGTTCTGATAGGTGGTGCTATCGTACATCCACGTTGTTCGAGACTTCAACCCACGAAGGATAACGGTTGCGCAAGTCCATGGAGGGCTCCACCCATGAAGGGTCCATGAAGAAGCAACCTTGTCTATCCCACCATGGCCATCTCCCACGAAGGACTTGCCTCACTAGGGTAGATCTTCAAGAAGTAGGAGATCTCCTTGCCCGTACAAACTTCTTGGTTCAACTCCACAATCTTGACGGAGGCTCCGAAGTGACACCTAACCAATCTTGGAGACACCGCTCTCCAAAAGGTAACAGACGGTGTATTGATGATGAACTCCTTGCTCTTGTGCTTCAAATGATAGTCTCCCCAACACTCAACTCTCTCTCTCACTAATTTGGATTTGGTGGAAAGATGATTTGAGTGGAAAGCAACTTGGAGAATGCTAGAGATCAAGATTCACATGGTTGGAATGGAATATCTTGACCTCAACGCATGAGTAGGTGGTTCTCTCTTAGAAAATGTATTATGGAAGTGTAGGCATGTTCTGATGGCTCTCTCCGCGGATCAAGAGTGGGTGGAGGGGTATATATAGCCTCCTCACAAAATCTAACCGTTACACACAAATCACCAAACTCGGTGGGACCGAATCAAAAAACTCGGTTAGACCGACTTAGTTCAAAATGTGACCGTTAGGCATTTCAGTGGGGCTAACATGTCAACTCAGTGAGACCGATTTCATTAGGGTTAGGGCATAATGTAATCTCGGTGAGACCGATTACACAAACTCGGTAAGACCGACTTTGGTAATAAGCTAACTAGAGAATTGGTCCAGCAAAGTCGAAGGGACTGATTCGCTCATTTCGGTGAGACCGAAACGTTACAAAGGGAAACAGAGAGTTTGCAATCCCATCTCGGTGAGACCGAGATCCCTATCGGTGAGACCAAAAATACTAGGGTTTTGTAGCACTGGCTATGTCAACTGAACGTGGTGGTGCCGGATAGAAAGTTTCGGTGGGGCCGAGTTTGACTTTTGGTTTGGGACATATGTGGATATGGGAAAGTGGTTGAGGGTTTTGGAGCATATCACTAAGCTTTTTGAGCAAGTAACCCATTAAGAAACACCTCATCTCCTTTTAATAGTATTGGCTTTCCTATGGACTCAATGTGATCTTGGATCACTAAAAGTAAAATGAAGAGTCTTGAGCTTTTTGAGCTTGCACCAATCCTTTGTCCTTAGCATCTTTAAAGGGTTCCATATCCTCTTGTCCACACCACTCCATCTGTTGAACTTGTCTGAAATATACTAGATGAAAACATTAGTCTAACAAGAGATATGTTGACATTAATTATCAAAACCACCCAGGGAGCACTTGTGATTTCAATCTCCCCCTTTTTGGTAATTGATGACAACATACATCAAAGCTTTAGATAAAGATATAGAGAATAGCAAGTAAAGCTTTGGAAAGACATGTAACATGCATGGGCTCCCCCTACATGTATGCATCCATGTCAATATGGAATGTAAGAGCATGTGAATGCATAATCATGACAGAGCAAGCAATGTGTTACATGTATCTTGGCTAAATGCATCAGGGCAAATGATATGAATATATGAAGTGTAACTTCATGTTCATGATTCCTTCTTGTAAACAATATGTACATCAACAAGAAATCTCCATGCACATGAGTGTGATGCATATACTTACTTTGCGGTCTTGAGTTGGCTTAGGAAGAGATGAACCTTAGTAAACAAGGTTAGATAACATAGATACATATATTGGACAAAGCAAACAAAAGAAGCCACAAGAGTACCAAGATTGGGATGACATGTAGAGTGTGAGTACTGGGTACTCTATTGGATATAGACATGTCCCCAAGGATAAAGATATGCAATGAATTTCAAGCATTTCCTTCCCTAGCAGTCTTTCTCCCCCTGAATCTTGTATTGGATAATGGGTGTCGGTGTCAAAACCGGCGGATCTCGGGTAGGGGGTCCCGAACTATGCGTCTAAGGCGGATGGTAACAGGAGGCAGGGGACAAGATGTTTTACCCAGGTTCGGGCCCTCTTGATGGAGGTAAAACCCTACGTCCTTCTTGATTAATATTGATGATATGGGTAGTACAAGAGTAGATCTACCACGAGATTAGAGAGGCTAAACCCTAAAAGCTAGCCTATGGTATGATTGTATGTATATGGTCTATCGACTATTGACTAGCCTGGACTCGGTTTATATAATGCACTAGAGGCCTAGGATAACAAGAGTCCTAGCCGAATACGCTGGTGGGGAGGAGTCCTTGTCTTGATCACCAAGTCTTGTGGAATCTTCCATGTATGCGACAGCTGTCCGAACTGGCCCATGAGTATACGGCCATGGGGGTCCTCGGCCCAATCTAACAGATCGGGAGACGACGTGGTGAGTAGCCCCTAGTCCAGGACACCGTCAGTAGCCCCCTGAACCGGTCTTCAAGTTAGGGACGCTCCTCGATTCTTCCAAACTGTTCTTCATCTTCGGTTCTCGGTCTTGAAAACTGGTTCAACAAATCTTCGCATCTTCGATCTTGAGGATCGCTGAAATGCATTCAACGAGTTTACACGTCGGGTATCCGAGGAGCCCCTTTATGTTTCTGCCCTTTATCAATGCCTTGTTATTTTTATGCCACACCTTGGGTTTGAAGTTGTTCCCGGGAGACGGTGTCCTCTTGCGTCCGAGTTCTAATGCTGGATTGCATTCGAGGTATTTTTTGCAGCCGAGCACCAATGCCGGACTGCTTCCGAGCTCTAACGTCGGAATGTATCCGAGCTCCAACGCCGGACTATATCCGAGGTGTCATATCACCTTGGTTCAAAAAAGTTAAAGGAGTTTAGCCGAGCTTAATGCCGGAAATGCCCTCTATCGAGCTAGCCGCTAGCGCCCGAGCTTTATGCCGGACTGCTTCCAAGGTGGTGCACCACCCCGACCGCGGGCTGATTTATTGTGAATATTTTTAACCGGTGTAGTTTATTCTCTGCTGAGATATATAGCCAGTAGCCCTCAAGGTGTGTATCGGTCTAAAACCCGAGATGCACCTGAAGGATGACGTAAGACTACTGATCCCAGTAGCCGCTGAGACTCAGGTTGATTTGCAAAATCGGCCTGAGGATCAAGTCCTAGCTCGGCAGAAAACTTCGGGACACAAAAAGCAGCATGCTCAGTCCTCGAGACTCAGGTTGGGTGCGGCCGACCAACCTCAGGATCAAAATCTCCTTGGCAACTGTATTGCACTTAAAATTTTCTGCATTGAACAGGCAATGCAGTAGCCCCCGAGACACTGGTCGGGTGGCAACACCAGATCAGGGGATCGATGTGCCCCTTTAATGTTTTTAAATAATAAGCCCAAAGCCCAGTAGCCCCCGAGCCTTAATGCGGGCACGGGTGGCCGAATTAAGGACCAATATCCATAGTAAAATCACAAATTATGTGTAATGACTCTATGTATCCAAGTACTTTACGTCATTAATGCTCGGATCCGCATTGTACAATACTTTGTTGACCGACCATCGGCTTCCACCTCCTCGGCCAGTAGCCGAGGAGTGTTTGTCCTACTTTACAAAGCCTTTATGAGGGCAAAGATTTACGACAAACAAGGCAATCTGGCCATACGGTTTTATAAACAAAGGTACGCAGAGAGATATGTTATATTACTGTTTAACATAAGAAATGTCTTCCAAAGAAAATAGTCCCGCTATCGGTTCCTTTCTTTGGGTTGTCATGCTAAGCATGATCATGAAACCTTAGCTCTAATGTAAGAGCAAAATATCGAGGATTTAGTTTGGGAGGCCAGTTAATAGCCCCCGGTAGTGTTCGGCGATAGTCGAGGTCAAGCCGTAAACACTTTGGCCATTGTTATGAGTGGCCCGTCATTTAATACAGTCATCGGATCGCTGACCAGTTTACGCTTATTGTGACAGTCAGTTTTCGGATTTCTCCACTGAGGTGCTTAACCATGTGAGCTGGAAGCACAATCGCAGTGGTTCTCCCTTTGCACGCCTAGCCGAACAAAGCGGAATGTAGGAAGCAAGTGCAGGAGCCGGGCAACCCAACTATTGACCGAAGACACAATTCGAAACCGATGCATATATAGCAATATCCGAGAATATTTTTGCCGAATCTATAAAGGTGTCCAACATTGCACTGCGAGACTTGTGCTGAAAACACACAAATAGTTTAAAAGTGCCATAAGCTTGGAAAACCAAAAAACGTCAGTAAAAACTTGACGTCCGAACAAGATCAAGTGTTCGGTGCCAATCCGAAAATTGGTCTTAGAAAAAAAAGAGTGCTTCTGTCGTGCTTTAACATTACACATCCGATCTCAAGACTTCAAGCGGGTCAGCCTACGGCTGCAGCCTCCTATCCCGAAGGCGGAGTGCTTCTCGTTAGACCAGTTTAGCGAACTAAACTCGAGCGACCACTAGAGAGAAAATGGGTTATCTGGCTATTGACCACACACTCTCGTCGAAAAAGGAGCGATACAAAAAGACTTTGCAATGACCAAGAAGAAAACACATTTACTATAAAATAGCTCATATAAATTTTAACAGCCCCCAAGTGACTTGGGTAAAAGATTTTATGTATAATGATTGTATGTACCGAAGTACTTATATCATATCTTTGTTCAACCGAACTTTAAACACGTCTTAACCGACCGCCGGCTTCTCCCTCTTCGGTCAAGGACCGAAAAGTGTTATGTACTCCACCTGTCGAGAATATCGACAGTGTTTCCGATAACCAGGCAACCGGGCCATAAGGCTGTAACAGACAAAGCGCGCTCATGGAACTTATGCTATATTACAGACGAAGTGTAAGAAGCATCTTCGAAGAAAATAGTACCCCCACCGATACCTTACTTGGTGCTCATTATTACTATGAGACTTGTGCAATAGATTTTTTGTACTCATGAGTTTCGTTGTGTGCTGACCATGATTGAAAACAATAAGAGCGCTAGCTTTCGGCTTCACCCAGTCTGAGGTCAGAGCTCAGAGGACCCGGTCGTGAAAATCGCAGAGGTGCTCCCTTTACTCCCTAGCCAAACAATCGGGAACATAGGGGTAAGCACAGGAGCCAGGAAACCCATCTTGCAAATCTCTTAAGTCAATATGGTGCATATTGTGGCGTAATACACAAACAAGGAACAAAGCCGTACAAGTATAATCATATGCAAGAGGAAAAGCTTCATAAAGGAAGCCACCAAATAAACGGGGTATTTGAATATATGTGACACAAACAAAGTTTGGACAAGGAAATTTTTTACAAGCAACTTTTTTCCTAAAAACTATAATGCTTGGTCGAACCGAACACAAGTTAAAAAATAAAAACTTTGAGCATGAAAGCGACTTATATGGTTAATGTGTTCGGCATTGATGACGCGGTTGGAGCTTGATGCGGGACGAGGTTCCATATCCCAAGCCGGTCCCGAGGTGGCGGAGCGGAGAGCTCGACACGCCGAAGTGGTGACATAGCACGGTCAATGTAGGCCGGCAGAATGATGCCGAAGTCCCCGGATCATTTTCCTGTGCACAAAAACTGGTGCAAATCGGAGATAATAGTAATAATAATAATTAAAAAATCGTTGCATAATAAATAATTTATGCAAAGTGAGTAATAAAAGAAATATGGCCTGGCGTCGAAGTCAATGTCGATGCAGGGCGTCGGCGTGATGCGGTAAAGGCATGGCAAAGCCTGAATTCACAGGTCGGTCCGAGTTCCGGATGCGGCATTCGCCGGACTATGTACGAAGACTGACCGAACCACCATGCGACCGTCGTTAATGCGGCCACCATTTGATAGACCTATGTACATATGATGGACAAGGCAGAGTAATAATTCCTTGAGAAAATGAACCCAAACAAGCAAAAAATAGTGGGATTAATAGCACCTGATTTATTTATTGTAGCAATCCGAAGGAAGGTGATTCCCAAAATTGGGATTCGATCCGCACACCCATTGCCTGATGGGTGATAAAACAACGGCATGGCAATGCTGACAAAGGTTGGCTCGCTGAGGCAAAGCCCTCGGTCCAGCTAACGTGACGGAGCTGGTCGGCTAGTGACATCGAAGTGTCCGGAGTAGGTTGATGAAGAGATGGCGAAGCCCCCGGTCCAGCCGAGATGTCAAAGCCTCGATGTCAGCTGATGAGTCGAAGTAGGTCGGCGTGATGGACACCAGCTTGAAGAAGCAATAGTGCGGCCCTGCTGATGCAGGTCGTGACGTGGTTGGTGCCGGCTAGATGAAGCGACTGTGCGGCGATGCCGGTATGCCCGCTCCGTGTAATCCGTGGGGCGACGATGTTGGTGATGATTTATCCTTCGCGATCCCGGACTCTTGTTCGGCTTGCCGAGATGATGATCAGAAGAAGTTGAGCTCGGCTCAACAAAGTGACGACGTGTCTAGCGCAGGTCGGCAGCCTTGGAGCAATATTGCCGAACTGGTTTGACATCAGCATGATGATGAAGATGACCTCAGGGGAGGCTTAAAAATTTACGGGCACGTGTTTAAAAACAATGCACAATACCCTAGAAGAGAATTCCTCTAAAAAGGTTGTCCAATATCACGTTCATAAAGAAACATGAATTCGGGTCGGATCCGTATTCGCGCAGAAAACAGATCCGAAAATTAGACCACTCATCGGAAGGTTCCCAGAGTTTGAACCGTCGGATGGAGCTGGAATTTGGAGGGGTGGTAGATATGGGAATTCCGCAGTAGATGAACGGTTGGATCTTCCAAAGAACCTCCGAGCTGGGCTCTGGAGACCACGCCCTAAACTCGTCCAAATTCCCGTCCAGATTTGACAGGGCTCCGGTATATCGTAGATTGTCGGAAATTCCTCCATCGGAACTCGACGAAATTTTGCATGGCTGTTGTAGATGTAATTCCGCACTATTTCACTGAAGCGATCGTCAAACCGACACTCGAGGAGGCGGTGACGGTGAATACAAGTTCGCTGTCCATAAAACAGCACGGCTGCCCGAGGGCAATGTTGAAGTTGAGCCCTCGAGCTCCATGGATGATTCCTCCCTGATCTTGATAGAGATCGAAGTTGATGTTTGATGAAGGCCCTCGTCCAAACATGGTGATCCGAACATGGGGTGTAGTTCTTGGTCGAACCAAGGTGACCAGTCGAGCTGGTGACGAAGATGCCGAAGTCGCAGTTGATCTGCAGGCGAGCCATCGACCTTTTTGCCGATCACATAGCGGAACTCTCAATGAAAGCACCAATGTCGGTGTCAAAACCGGGGATCTCGGGTAGGGGGTCCCGAACTGTGCGTCTAAGGCGGATGGTAACAGGAGGCAGGGGACACAATGTTTTACCCAGGTTCGTGCCCTCTTGATGGAGGTAAAACCCTACGTCCTGCTTGATTAATATTGATGATATGGGTAGTACAAGAGAAGATCTACCACGAGATCATAGAGGCTAAACCCTAAAAGCTACCCTATGGTATGATTGTATGTATATGGTCCATCGACTAGCCTGGCCTCGGTTTATATAATGCACTAGAGGCCTAGGATAACAAGAGTCCTAGCCGAATATGTCGCTGGGGAGGAGTCCTTGTCTTGATCACCAAGTCCTGTGGAATCTTCCATGTATGTGGTAGCTGTCCGAACTGGCCCATGAGTATACGGCCATGGGGGTCCTCGGCCCAATCTAACAGATCGGGAGACGACGTGGTGAGTAGCCCCTAGTCCAGGACACTGTCAACGGGAGAACATAGGGAAACAAAATCAGAGCAAAACAGAACATAAACATAAACATAACATAGACATGTCTTTCCCCTCTTAAAGACATGTGACTTCTCTCCTCTTGAACACCAAGCATCTAGGGCCTTTGACGTGATTACCTCTCTCTCCCTTTTTCTTTCTCTACCCCTTTAGAAGAGAATAAGCTTTGATGTGATCTCTCTGATGTGATCTCTCTCCCCTCTTTGACATCAATTTCTAAGAAGGGGTCTTCTGGAGTGTGAGTCAAAATAGGTTTGGTCCCTGAGTCATAGAGCAAAGCAGCATATAGATTGTGACACTGATAGAGGACAAGAATCATCGAGTGTAGCCAAGGGAACAAAATGCAGGAACAAGTGGCAAATTGTCTTTTCTATAGTGAAATCGGTGGCACCGAGTTTTGTTCTTCGGGTGCACTCAAAGGATTCGGTTGGACCGAAAGTAGCAAACTGGTGTGTCCGAGATTAGCACAGAAAAAGAGCAATAGTCACCTTAGCTCACTAGGCAAATAAGATCTCACAAAGATTTGCAAGGAATTAACTAAAGGATTTGAAATGAATTGGATGA